>NW_023601104.1:4409192-5609192 GCF_014898055.3 Talpa occidentalis | reverse complement strand
AAAGCTATTTCCAAGAGAAGGAAAAGAAAGACACAGATTAAAAAAAAACATATATATCTTAAGAAGTAACCACCCTGACAACATGATTCCCACTATTTCAACCCAAACACTTTTCTTCATTATCTGTCTGGTCATTTATAAGCAGCCAGGACTGAGCTCTCTGCCTTAAGCCCTAAGGTATCGCAGCATCATCTTTGTAGCTGAGATGTTGAAAGTAAATCCTGAACACTAAGAGATTATAGGAAAATGTAGACCACTTTTCCTCTATTAACTCAGCTTCCCCTTCATAAGAATAACTTATCTAAATAAATAGAAAATATGAAAAAAGTCAAAAACTAATGAATTACAGGCTTCATACAAAAAAAATTAATAAGAGTGTGATACTATGGTGTTTTATCATAACATAGAAATCTATAGGTTGAACTATTTGCCAGACTGCTTTCCTTGTTATCATATACCTGGATTGCTAATCAGTTTCAACATATTTTTCCTACTTCATACTGGTTGTCAGAGATATAGGTATTTATTTTAAATTACTATCAATTTTAAAGGCTTAAAAAATGACAGTAAGATAATTTATCTGTGATGCTCCTGCTTTCACTCCTTTGGGAATAAGTTTGGTTTACTGCTAATGGTTTTAGTATCTAGGAAAGCAACCACCATATCTCCTGTGAGAAACTTACGGGGTGGACATTGTTTTCACAAATTTGACTGGTTGTTGGGGACTTTTACTATTAACTACATGAGACTGGGATGTTTAATTATTTATTGTGCCTTCTAAAATCTATTATAATTAATTAGTTGGCATTATATGTGTTACCCCCCAAAAAAATGTATCACATAAACCAAAAGTGAAAAACACCCTAACCTTCTGGTAACAGACCATTATGGCATGCACAAAGGGCGGATGCATTAAGTGGCAGAGGGAGGGACGGAAGTGGATAATTATTTGTAGCAATGCTTTTACCGTTGTTCGAATGAGACAGACTAACAGTGGCAGCAGTCATTTTGCTGAATCAAAGTCCATGTTAGTCGCATTATACACTGCCACAAAAGGTTGTTAAGGCTGGTATTAGCATGTACCACCGAGGACATTGGAAGGACTCGATCTGTCACACTAAATCGCCTTCTTGCCCTCAACCATTGAAGTCTCCAGCTCCTCTGACATGTTCTTTCATTAATGGCCTGGCCTTGACAACTGATCCTAATTGCCTCTGAACCGCACTTCATGTATTATTGGTGTCTGCCTGCCCTGGTTCATGTCAACAAGCCACAGCACGCGCAGGGTGTGCCCAGTGCCTTTGCTGAAGCCATCCTCACTCACAAAATGTCCTATTCCTCTGAGGGACTTGAGTCTCACTGGAAGTAAAGTAGAAAGCCAAAGATCTTTCTGTCTCTTCTTAGTAATACTTTAATGTCGATTTGTGCTGTGTACTTATGAAGCTTATATAAGGACTCACTAAAACATTAAACCAATTATGCAGCGTTCCATTAAAGCACAGATGTAAATGCTGACTTAAATTTGCCCTTATTTTAGTAACTAGTGAAATGTGTGTTTATTGTGAAACCTTTTCAACTTTATATAATGTGGTTTACATTTCTTTTTCCTTGATTATGCATAACAATTTCAATTTGATGTATGATAATGGCTCCCCCAAAAAAGGTCTATGTTACTATGTAGTTTCCAGGTAGAAATATGCATTAGAGCAGAAATCCCCAAAAATAGCTTATTGAGGGTTTAAATGGGATATTTTACTCTTACCACTTATCTCAAGATTTATGCTTACTACAATTTCCAGAAGTAGTTAAAATAATCAATTTTAGTGTGTTATATGTACAAAGAGACCATTATTTTGTTCTCTATTTCAGAAGCTACTCATAAAGGACAAAGCAGTTTAGATATGTATTAATTTGCTATTCCATAGGGTGAATTATTTGTTTATAGCAAAATACTTTAAAATCTAAAATGTAGCATTAAAAATGTTCAGGATATTTACCTCTTTTTTTTTTTTTTAGAAGTGTCTGAGATTTAAAATCTACCTCATTCCTGTGACAATATTTTACAATCACATCTTTGAACAATGATACAAGATACTTTCAATCGTTTCATCCTTTTGTATTTATTGAAGGCAGTTTTCTGGTGAACCTTTTAAGCATGCAAGTTCTACCCGTGATCATAAAAAATAAATCATATAAGCTCTTCGGTGCTAGGTATCATTTAGCCTAATCTAGACAGTGACATTTGGGCCACTAACAGCATAATCATGGTTATTGCTACAAATTGCTCGATGTTTGAGTTTTAATGTTATAAGTAAATTATGCCACCAGATAAAATATATGTTTCTTTGGGAATTATACATGTTTATTTCAGGAATGTGGCCATGGACTACGGTAGAGACCTTGGGTTTCTTTCATGTAGTAATGCTGCCACCTTCTGAAATAAAGAGGGATTGTCCTCAAGGTTCGCTGACTTGCTCAAAAAGACTTCTCAAGTGGCCATTTGCAGTGATCCAGCAGCAAAAGAATCTAATCGAAAGCATTCACATCTAGAAATTGTCTCATTTGTATCATGTACATTATAAATTTGAGCTTAACCCTTCATTTTAAATAGCTAAAAATAAATGTCATCCAATAGTCAGTTAAAATACTCTTTCCTATTTTAATTTACCACCAAATGTCTTTTTCTTTCTGGACTTAGAACTGTCTTGATTGGTGAAGTGGAATTTCCTGTTAGATAACTCTGTTGATGTATAGGTAATTCTGGTATGGAAGTTACACAGCAAGAGCAGTTCTGCTTGGCAGAAATGGGGCAGTGGTGACCACGGCTGGGATTGTAAGAAGGGGGTAGCGAATGTTGTTTTGCTATCATTCAAATAGACAGAATGCCCTTCAGCAGAACAGCAAGCCCTCCTGATTCTTTAGAATTAGCGAGATTACCATGAAGCACATAATGCAGTATGATGGAATTTGTCATAATTTGCATTGTCCTGGAAAAATGAGGGCTGATAGAGCGGTGCAGCTTGGAGCATGTCATGTCCCACGGGCAGGTCACAGAGGAAGCTTGGCAGAAATAATTTTGTGATATGTGCATCAGTTGCAAATGCTTCATAAGCTATTTGTCAAAATGAAATAAAATAAATAGGAAGAGGTTAGGGCGGTAAAGAAAGTAGGGTCATTGCAGAGCAGCTCAAAGAATTAGATATGCCTCCAGTATCGTATTTTCAGTGAGTAATGAAAATATATACAATGAATGACTTCATTCTCCTTTTGGCTTCAAATTCCCAAAGACTTACTGGTAAGGCCTTCCTTTTTCCATGGCCTAAGAATAAAATCTTGGAAAACACATGTGTGTTTCTGCAAAGTTTATTTATAGAAACTCCCTACTGAAATCATCAAATATAGCCACATTAGGAAAGGTTTTCTGAGAGATTGCTTCTGACCTTGATAATGTTTCCCAAACTGCAGATAGGAAGGGATTGGCTTGTAGTTGACAAAATGAACATGACAGTGTTACTTATCTGCAGCAGCATTTCTGGAAATGGGCATGCAGAATTCAGACAGGCAAGGAGAGCTTGCTTATCTAGCAGAGCTCTGCAAGAATGAAAGGCCCAATGTCAGGAATTGTCCATGGTTTATTTATGGAGCACCTGACAGTGATGCCACTGTCTTTGATATTTAGGAATTTCTTCTACCCAAGAACATTTTAACTAATGTGTGCAGGTTATGTTATTTATCATTGCAATATCTGCCTCTAGTTCACAAAGACATTTTGCAGCATCTCCTTTATTTATCTTTCTTTATACATTTCAAACAAAAGATTAATGCTGGCAGCTCAGTAACATTGATCTTTTATGACAGTTGAACATTTGTGGGTTGAGGGTCTAATAAAAAAATTTTAAGTAAGGAGTTTAAGGAAAATGAAAAAAAGAATCACTTGTGAGGCTCAAGCTAATAATAAAAATGTTTCTTCTTACTACAGTGTTAGATAGGAAGGATATTCATTTTCTCAGATGGTTATAATTGTAGAATTAGGTTTTACGAAAACCAAAATTACCTTGGGGCACAGCTCCACATGAATAAATCTTTCAACACCCAGTATCTGGAAACATGATACACATGCAACTAATAATGTCCTACAATTACAAGTGGATCAAGAAGAGCTATGTGAAGTTTTGAAAAGGAATTATTTATTGAGTTCTATAACATGAAAGTGGCTCCAAATAATGTGAGTTTAGACCATTTTAAATCATTTGTTGTTTGTAAAATAATAGTCTTCTCATATGTTTCAAAACTTGCCCTTCTGCCTGTATTCTCCAAAACTGATTGCTTTCAAACAAACTGTTTTACTAATGAGAGATAATAATTGCTTCATGGTGCCAATTGTCAAAAACTTGGTTTTTGATGAACATTATTTCCCTAATATATCATATCTTGATCCATAAAAATATTTTTGAATGAACCTTGTTTGCTGGGTTGTAATGTTTCAGCCCACTTTCAGCATTGCAGCTCTAAGTAGCTATCCTGTACAATATTTGTTGTGTTGTGCTGGGACTAAAGATTCCATTTTTATTGTCTATGCCATATTTTGACTATTTTCTACTGTCTTCCTTTTTACTGGCAAAACAAAATAAAGTGAAAGCCCAGCACCTGTTGCTTCTGTGAAATTTCTTTCCTCCCAGGAAATGTGCTTATTACAGCAGCAGATAGGTTGCTTTGCTAAAACTTTTTTTAGTGTTTTCCTCTAAAGGGCAAAACCATAGTATTCTTAGATAATCTTCAAGGGAAAAACCAACCAGAAGACCAACAAAAACCTTGCTAATTTTCTTTGCAGAAAATTATATAGATCATGAAAAACTTTTCTAAGTATACCTCTCACCACACACCTCCCAAAGATTTTAAGTTTAAATTACATTTTTATATCAAGTTTTATAAATTGAATAGTCATTAGTAGATAGATCAGTTTGTGCAGTGTCTTTCAGCTTTATTATTCTGTTTTTTATTACTACTTTCTCCAGTGACCACTGGAGTTAGCAATGCTAGTTTAGCAATGCTAGTTTAACTATGAATACAAGGGAATGATACCCAAGAGCTATAAAACACATGCAACTCAACAAGAAAACAAAGAACCCAGTCAAAAAATGGGTAGAAGAATTAAATAGACACTTCTTCAAAGAAGACAAACAGAAGGCCAACAGCAAAAGTAAAAATTATTTATCATCATTGATCATCAAAGAAATGCAAATCAAAACCACAATGAGAAACACAAAACCTCACACCTGTGAGAATGATCCATATCAAAAGACAAGAAACAATAATTGTTGGTGAGAAGGTGGAGAAAAAGGAATCATCAAACACTTTTAGAGGGACTGTAGATTGGTCCAGTCCCTATGGAAAACATTATGGAGGTTTATCAAAATATTAAAATAGATTTTTTTCAATATTCTTTCCATTTTGTTTTTTTGTTATATTAATTTTTTACATGATTGTTCATTTTTAAACAATATTTGCTTCCCCCCACCCCCTCAGGTGTAGTCCCCATAGAGTTTCCTTCCCCAATGCACTCCTGCACCATCACCTCAGTCCCCTGTGCTCCTCCCTCCTTCCTCTATTCCCTCTCCCTCCTCCTCCCCTGCAGGATATTTCTGGTTTATAATTGTCTGTTTTTGCTCTGTTGTGTTTTGTACTGTTATTTTTTTACACTGATGTCTTATTGGGTTCCCCTATATTCCTGCTCTAAGTGAGACCATCTATGCAAAGGCAATGTGAAAGACTTCCTACAAATATCAAATTTTGAAAGAACGAGTATTTTTTCAAATGTATTACAATTTATGTTTATTATGAATACCAATGCATACAATAATAGTGAATAGTGCAGTTAAAATGAATTTTTTCCTGGATTTTCACTTTGTGACATAAATGCCGTATGTGATAAAAGACAGACACTTTAATATCTTGCAAAAGATAAATGAGGGAAAATATTTTTGAGATCCTTAATATTTTCATCTGCTATTTTAATTATACCAATGTTTACACATATATTTTTAATTTTCAGAAGACGGCAGTTTATTTGTATATATAATAAATAAAATTTGATTTAGGAGCAAAAAAAAAAAAACCAAAATATTAAAATAGATCCATCTATTAAAATAGAATTACCACTCCCAGTATCTACTGGAAGAATACAAAAACACTAATTAGAAGGGATATATGTTCTTCTATGTTCATTATAGCCCTACTTATAATAGCCAAGTTATGGAAACAACCTAAGTACACAAGAACACATAAATGGATTAAGAAGATGTGATACAGGGGCCGCCTGGTGGCGCAAGGGGTTAAGCACAGCACTATGAAGCTATCTGCAGCCTCTGCAGCACAAGTTCAATTCCCGGACGGCCAGAGAGCAACCCACATGGCGCAGCAGACCTCTCCTGTCTCGCCCACTGCTTCCCTCAGCAGTGTATTACAGTCAGTCTGCCTGTTCTGCTCCCTGCTCTGTCTCTGGTGAATTCTCTCACTCTCCCGTGCCTCTGGCCTGTACCCCAGCTTTTGTATGCATAAATAAATCTTTAAAAAGAAGAAAAAAAAAGATGTGGTACATACACATAATGTAATACTGTGTAGAATGAAGGAAGTAGAGCTACAAAGACAATACTGTATGATTTCACTCATATATGGAATATAAAGCATGAAGCAGGGCCTCTCCCAGTGGCGCAGCGGTTGAGTGCTGGGTTGTGAAGCTGCCCGCAGCTTCTGCAGCACCGGTTTGCTCCCTGGCTGCCAGGCGAGAGTCCCACATGGCTTGCAGACCTCTCCTGCTGCCCGCTGCTCCCCTCAGCAGCGTATTTCGTCAGTCTGCCTGCTCTGCTCCCCACTCTGGCTCTGGTGAATTCTCTCACCCTCCCGTGCTTCTGACTGTACCCAGTGCTTGTATAAATAAATAAATAAATCTTTAAAAAATAAAATAAAAATAAAGCATGAAGCAAAGAAGACAAAACTAAACCAAAACAAACTCTTGAAATCTGAGTGCAGAACTGAGGCCTGGAGGAAGGAGGAGAGGGGAACAAAAGGTGAAGGAGGCCCAATGGACTATGGTGGAGGAATATTGGATCTTTGGTGGTAGGTGTGGTGTGATAACATACATTTGTAGAGTTATGAACCTATATCCATGAACATATATAATGTTGAAAACTAATAACTCAATAATATAAAATTATATAAATAAAAAGATTAGCAGAACTAGGTGCACTCTTCACAGTATTGTTTCTCTGAAAATGGCCTTCTGCTACAACATAACACAAAGTGAAGATTCTAACAAGCGCTTTAATTTCAATATTTCTATTTCTCATTATTATTTTCCTCATTGATGCGAATGAATACCACTCTTTCGGTTGTTAACTGATAGCAGCTCCAACTCTGTCAATTGCAGTCTGTATTTCATTTAATATTTTTGAGTTTAGAAACATAACCTTAATAATGTTAGAAAAAATATAGACTACACAAAATAAGGCCCTTAAAGTCATTGAAAAAGTTTGTTATTGCTGACTGAAACCCTTAAGAAGTCTAAACATCTCATTGTGTTCAAAGATTTCAGGAGTTGTATTAGTTCCCTACTCTTAAAGATGTAAACAGGACCTTTAATCAGGTATTTCATCACAGAATCAATCAATAGTTTAAAAAAGTTTGAGAGTTCATAAGACAGCAGTGAAGAAAAAGATAACATGGTCTTAATGAATTAAAATTATTTAACTTATAAAGGAATAACTTTAAAAACAATAGTCTTTAAACATATGAAAGCATTTTATTGAAGCTTATAAAGCTTATAATTAGCTTTCTGCAAATATCAGAATGTATGTGAATAACTGCAAAGGACTTGGGATTTATTTGGAGGAGTTATTTTAAATCATCAATATAATTATTGTTCAGATACTTATATAATCAGAAAGGTGGTTTTCTTGTTGAGAATATCTATCGACATTATTTTACATGTAACCTATTTAGTATTCTTTATTTTTTTTTTTAAAGATTTATTTATTTATTTATACAAGCACTGGGTACAGTCAGAAGCACGGGAGGGTGAGAGAATTCACCAGAGCCAGAGCGGGGGGCAGAGCAGGCAGAAGGACCGAAGGACACTGCTGAGGGGAGCAGCGGGCGGCAGGAGAGGTCTGTGCGCCATATGGGACCCTCCTCTGGGAGGGAGCAGCCCGGGGATCGAACAGCCCGGGGATTGAACCGCTGCTACAGAGGCTGCGGGCAGCTTCGCAAGCCAGCGCTCAACCGCTGCACCACCAGGGAGGCCCAGTATTCTTTATTTTAATTCTATTTCATTCTCCTTTACCTTAATGGACTTTTCCTGGCTTTCCTTCTACCCTGTCAACTTCACTTTTTTATCTTGTTTTCCTCTTCCTCTGCCTTTATGGTGGCTACTCAATTCCTAGCTCTTTGTTCAGACAATTCATTCACTTTTTATACCTTCTATTTCTAGCCTATCTGTCCTTACATTCCGTGGCATGTCTTCACATACGACTTTTTGCTTTCTCATCTGTGTTATAAAAAATATGGTATAGTACAGATACTCTATAGTCACCTCACCTTACTAAGTTTTTTCTATATCCCCTCCTTAGAAAAAAAAAAAAAGACAGACTTCCACGGCCTCCCAGGTGGCACAAGGAGTTAAGCACTGTACAATGAAGCAATCCACAGCCTCTGCAGCACAAGTTCGATCCCCAGCCAGCCAGAGGGCAACCCACATGGCGAGCAGACCTCTCCTGTCCCACCCGCTGCTCCCCTCAGCAGTGTATTTCAGTCTCTCTGCCTGTTTTGTTCCCCACTCTGTCTGGTGAATCCTCTCACCCCCACATCTCTGGCCTGTACCCCAGCTCTTATATGCATAAATGAATAAATCTTCAAAAAAAAAAAAAAAGACTGAGCTCCAGATTTTTCTTTAGTGCTATAAGATCTTCCAGACTTACTAAAGAGGGGCCCTCGTTGTTACCTCTATGTCAAATTTGTCACCATGTCCTGCCAATTTTTCCTGAAAAATCCCTCCTAAATCTGTCTTTTCATCATTTTTTCCCACCATTGTCATCTTTTTTTTTACATCATTTTTCATTTTTGTACAATGTATGCATTTTCATCTGGGTTACAGTCCCCATAAAATTCCCACCACCCTTGTTTTGATCCTACTCCCTTCTCCCCCCCGCCCCGGTAGTGGTTTATAGTTGCCTGTTGATTTTGATTTTTACTTTATTATAATTAGTCTTTTTCCTGATTCTTTATTTGGGTTTTCTAGATTCCTGCTATGAGTGAGATCATCTGGTATTTTTCTTTTTCTTTCTGCCTTATTTCGTTGAGCATGATCCCTTCCAGCTCCATCCATGTTGCTGCAAATTGCATGAGTTTATCTTTTTTGATTGCTGAGTAATATTCCATTGTGTATGTGTACCACATCTTCTTGATCCAGTCATCTATTTTTGTGCATTTGGGTTCTTTCCATAGCTTACCTATTGTAAATAGTGCTGCAATAAACATAGGGGTGCAGGTGCCCTTTTGAATTAATGTTTTTGTGTCCTCTGGGTAGATACCCAGGAATGGAATTGCTGGATCACATGGAACTCCATATTTAGCAGATTGAGGAACCTTCAGACAGGTTTCCATAGCGGCTGGATCAGTTTGCACTCCCACCAGCAGTGCAGGAGAGTTCCTTTTTCTCTACATCCTCACCAACATTTGTTGTTGCTAGTTTTTTTTTTAATATGTGCCATTCTCACTGGTGTGAGATGGTATCTCATGGTAGTTTTGATTTGCATTTCCCTGATTACAAGTGATGCTGAACATTTTTTCATATACCTCTTGGCCATTTGCAGTTCCTCTTTTGGGAAGTGTCTTTGTAGCTGTTCTGCCCATTTTTTGACTGGGTTGTTTACTTTATTTTTGTTGAGTTTCATTAGCTCTTTGTAGATTTTTGTGATCAGTCCCTTATCATTAGTATTGTGTGCCAAAATTTTCTCCCAATCAGTGGGGTATCCCTTTGTTTTGGTTACTGTATCTTTTGCTGTACAGAAGCTCTTTAATTTGATGTAGTCTCAGCTGTTTATCTTTTCCTTCACTATCACTGCTTTGGGTGATGTGTCTTTAAAGATGTTACTGAGGTATATGTCATGTAATGTTTCGCCTATATTTCCTGCTATATATTTTATGGTTTCAGGTCTTATGTCTAGTTCTTTAATCCATTTTGAGTTGATTTTTGTGCATGGTGTGAGGTAGCAGTCAAGCTTCATTCTTTTGCATGTAGCGGCCCAGTTTTCCCAGCACCATTTATTGAACAAACTTGCTTTGCTGAACTTTCTTATATCTGTCCTACTCTCTACCTCTCACTCCTTCCTAATTCTTTTACTAAAAATATGGTTACAAAAGTATTTTATTATTGTTAACTCTGCCACTCAAAATTCTCCAGTTTCCTTTAATATGCTATGTATCAAGTTCAAATTATTTTGCCTGGTTTCCATTAGAGTACATTGGCAGCATTAGGATCTATTAGAACTTTAGACTAAGAGTTTCCATAGGCTGTTTTAACTTCTATCATTCACTCCTTGTCTACATGAGGTTCTCAAGGGAGAAAAATACAAAAAGAATGGTAAATAAACTAATGAGAATATAAGTTATATGTAGTATTACCAGGGTATCTGACACCTTCAAGTTATTCTAGAAAACTAATGAGCAATTGGAGATTTAGGCTTAAACACCATTTCTCTATCCTTCAAGAGCCAAATATTAACATAAACAAATCACCAAGCATGAGTTAATAACAACTCCTGGAAAACTAAGTGATAATAGGATTGAGAAAGACAGATCAAAAGACAGAGAGACTGGCAGTAAATAGGTAGAAATAAATACCTGCCTTAAGATGGACTTATCACTCAGCCTGATATGCAAGCAAATAGGAAAGTGGGGGTGGGGGGTGAGTTAGGAGAAAGAAAGGAGAGAGGGAGGAAGAGAGAGAAAGGGAGAGAGAGAGAGAGAAAGAGAGAGAGAAAGAGAATGAATTGACTCAAGGTCTTAATTATTTTACAGATCTAATTTCGGGGCAGAAAAAAAAAAGCAGGAAAAAGCATCCACTCTTTTGTGTGTCCTTTTGGTCTCCTCATTAAAATTGTCTACTATTGCTGCCCACAGTGATTGTAAATTCCTCTGAATATTTATGATGCTTATCATTATTTCTACCCAGTTTGACATTAAATTGTTCTCTAAACATTTTATGTATCTTAGTAAACTCCTTGAACACATGAGACATGTATTTTCTCCTTTCAATTAAAATTCCTAGTGTGACACTTAATACATTGTAGAAACACAGAGCTAAATAAGAAAATGGAGAACAATTATAAATGATTATTGGTTAAATAAATATCTTTATGATTCTTTGTGTATTTGGTACTATTAAATAAAATCATAAAGTATATAGTCTGTTCTATCTCTATCAATATTTGATATCAAGGACTAACACTCAAAATAGCAATCATTATTGAAAAGGCACTGACAGATAAGAATGAATTCTGACTCAGTTTTAAGTGTTGATCAATTGAAAATGCGAACTCCAGGGGCCTCCCTTGTGGCACAAGGGGTTAAGTTGAAGCACTATGAAGCTACAGGCAGCCACTACAGAATAAGTTCCATCCTGGCAAGGGCCAGGGAGGTGACCCACATGGCACAGCAGACCTCTCCTGTCTCGCCTGCTGCTCCCCTCATCAGTGTATTTTCAGTAGATCTGCCTGTTCTGCTCCCCTATTTCTGTCTCTAATCATCTCATCCACCCTTCACACCTCTGGCCTGCACCCAGACTTTTGTATGCATAAATAAATAAATCTCTAAAAAAAAAATGCAAAACCTACCAGTTCAGAACCAAAATAAAAGTCTAATCCCTACTTCTTTGTCAGAGAATAATGCTAATCTGTAGCCATATCTTTATATATATATGTTATATATATATAAACAAATGAATACTTTTTCTTTTTAATTGAGGTAAAATTGGGTGCCTTGGGGGTAGAAGTGATATGGTGACATAAATTTCAAGGGGTGTGGTCCTATAATATCTGATAAATCTTAACTAAATTTTTATTAGATCTATTTGCAAAGCCAATAAAAGGTAATCAAAACTAGCTTAATACTTAATCTGACTTCTTTCCCCCACCCATTACCAAAGCTCACCTGTGTATATATTTTATAGTATGGTTTCCTATTCCATAGACTCTATTTCAGACCTTTGTAGACATGAAAACATCATGTTTGTAATCTCATGGTCCACAGCACACACCAAGCTATTATAGTGGCTACTCCTATTTCACCACAGTTGGTGCAGTAGTAGTATCACCAAATAGCAGTCCACGCCTGGCCAGATATAATGAGTTCTGTTCAGACTACTTCTTATGTAGAAGTTACTTTTGGCCTAGATGTTTTTATATTACACATACTTTCACAAAAATATATTCCTTACATGTGTTTTGAAGTGCTTCTAGTCAGAGTCAACCAGTTGAAACTATAAGCAAAAGTGTTTGCCTATAGATAGCTATACATAGTCTTCAATATGAACAAGACAATTTGGGTATTTTGCTGTATCAAGGCAGGCAAACTTTAATGTTACTTCAAAATACTGACAATGCCACCACTGTCATAAAACAGCAATATAAAAGAGAGACTGTATTTTTTTAACTTGTCAACTTACTTTCTTTTTCTTTTTTGGTTTGGTTTTTGCATTGATTCCATATTTTACCTGTCAAGTGGTGAAAATTAATGTTTCTAAACTGAGCTCCAATATGTTATGGGGATAAGTGTTTGCATTTCTTAAAGACAATAAATTACTATCAATCCAAAAAATAAAAGCTACATAAATTTTTCTTAAAGACAGAGATGTCTTGCTGGGTGCTAACACCTTCAGAAGCTATTATCACAGTGTAGCTAAGAAGGACTATCTTGCAGATGGAGAGAGTAATGTTAAGATTCCCACCAGACCTTGTCCTTCTATGCCTTTTTCCCCTGTGCAAAGGAATCTGTCTATCTTACTCCTTTCTTTGAAGAAATGCCTAAAGAATGTCACTTCAGTCTGGCTACACTCAGGCATCATGTGGGAGATTGTGGATGCCTTCAAGAAAAAAGAGATGCATTCGAAAAAATGTAATTTAATTTAAGGATTACAAAAGGAAGTTTTTTGTTTTTTTATGAGTGGGTTGAAAGTTTACTCTTTTTTCTTGCATTTGTATTGTGCTTTCTCCTTTTCAAAGCATTGTAAGATTACATATCTTATTTGATTCTCATTATCTCCTACATTTAATTTTAAAGATGTCCTATTGGGTGTACAGTGAAAAATGGTACTATTATTTGATTTTTTTCTGACTAGAGCCTATAGCTTGTGTTTACTTATTTTTCACCATCTGAACTATAGAGACCATGGCCCATTCTAGAAAGGCGTAATTATTTCTCTCAATAATTATGATTATTGGAATATAATATGCTTTCATCCAATCATTTGTAAATCTTTAGGGGGACTCTCCAGATCCAGCTTTTCATGTTATACTGATAGTTTATGGAAGCCAATGTAGGTATTCCCTGACTCCCAACAGTTAGGTTTTCTGTTTTTCTCCCCCAGAACACTTTGCACACACTACGTTGCCATTGTGTTGGGCACCCTATTATAGTATTGGCTATGGTGTATTTATGTCTGTTCTCAGTACCTAGCTTAGCACATGCTTATTGAATGAATGATTACACAATCGGGTATGTGTTTTGTGCTTTGTTGGGCTAAATTAATATCACATGACTACAGCTGGGTTCCCTCACTGAGTCTGAGAGTAAGTTCAGAAACAGGATTGGGAGATGCAGGAGTTACTCAAGGAATTTCTTTATTAACAACAATTTAAATTAAAAATAATAAACACAGCCCCCCCCCCCAGTGGCTCAGTGGTTGAGCGCTGGGTTGCAGGTTCTATCCCCGGCCGCTGGGTGAGGGTCCCACATGGCGCGCAGAACTCTTCTGCTGCGCCCACTGCTCCCCTCAGCAGTGTACTTCATCAGTCTGCCTGTTCTGCTCTGCACTCTGACTCTGGTGAATTCTCTCACCCTCCCGCACTTCTGACTGTACCCAGTGCTTGTATAAATAAATAAATAAATAAATAAATCCTTAAAAAAAAAAAAAAGAATAAACACTGGTTTCAGTTAACACCAAGACCAGTATTTCCAGAAATGAAGTCTAAGAATCAAAGAGTCTGTTATTGTTTGTATCTTGCCACATATTAAACTAGAATAGATATTAAAATATAGGGTCATATCAGAGTAAATTCAATAAATGCTATTTTGAGCAAATCTTTGTAAATATTAAAAGGAAGACTAGCATTGCCTATAGTAGAAAAAAATTAGATTAAATGAATGTCAAATTGAATCTAATTTCTAGTGAACAGATAGTACTGAAGTAAAGAAACAAAACTTTATCCTTTGGTTTTATAAGGCATTCAAAAAACACAATGCAATAATTCTTTGAAGAAGATTTTGCTTCTTGCTATAGAGGGAAAAAGTAAAACTTTAATATTCAAGAAATACCTATTTTAATACAGTGCCCTTCCTTTTATCCTGAATTTTAAATGAGGCTTATATCTATATTTTTATCTATATCTATATATCTACATGAGAGAAAAGTCAGCATGGACTAGAAAAATGTAATTTAAAAATTATAAACTGTCATGCTACATTTAAAATGTTTTCTTGGTATTATCCTCTTATGAATTTAGAGACAATATGAACAGAACTTTATAGTGTTTACTTAAGCCTATAATATTTTGAGGTACCATAGTCTCACTGGGGGTTTGTGAAGATTAACAAGACAAACATAAAACGTGTGTGAATGAAAGGTGATATGTAGAGAGGTAATTATTATCAGTTGGTGTTATACTAGTGAATAAAATATCTTCTTTATTATCAAAAGTAATCCACTGAAATTTTTCTTTTCATTAAAAAGTTTTAGTGTCTTTTTATTTCCTTATCACATCAAATAGAAATCTCACTTTTGGTACTTAATTTTCCACATTGAGGTACCGTAACACTCAAAAATTTTTTTTTAAAGATTTATTTATTTGTTTGTTTGTTTGTTTTTGTTTGTTTGTTTATACAGCACTGGGTACAGTCAGAAGCGTGGGAGGGTGAGAGAATTCACCAGAGCCAGAGCGGGGAGCAGAGCAGGCAGAGGGACCGAAGTACACTGCTGAGGGGAGCAGCGGGTGGCAGGAGAGGTCTACGCTCCATGTGGGACCCTCCTCCGGTGGCCAGGGAGCAGCCAGGGATCGAACTGGCGCTACAGAGGCTGCGGGCAGCTTCGCAACCCAGTGCTCAACCGCTGCGCCACCGGGGAGGCCCAACACTCAAATATTTTAAGGCATGTTCTTTTCTTGAAGGTAAATTTTCAATTTTCTAATTATTTGTAAGGGCAAAATTTTGCATGACTCTCATTTTGTAGTTTCTCCCTTTAAGATGTATAAGCAAGACAGTAAGCTGGTAGCAGACTCCTGGAAGGTTCTTTGGTAAAGATCTCTCTTAAGAGTCTGGCAAGAAAATATAAATGACTATTCATTCAGATATTTTTGAAAATGTTTTTTTAAAAGACTTAGAAAAAAATTAGCTAATGAGGAGTAATACATTCTGAGTCTATTTTCAGAATTAGAAGTCTTAATGATTTTCACTTTTTTTTTTTTTTTTTTTAAATACAAGCACTGGGTTCAGTCAGAAGTGCGGGAGGGTGAGAGAATTCACCAGAGCCAGAGAGGGGAACAGAACAGGCAGACTGACAAAGTACACTGCTGAGGGAAGCAGCTGGCGGCAAGAGAGGTCTGTACGCCATGTGGGACCCTCAGTGGTGGCCGGGGATTGAACCTGCGCAGCAGAGGCTGCAGGCAGCTTTGCAGCCCAGCGCTCAACCGCTGTGCCACCAGGGGAGGCCTGAACTGCACTTATTTTTTAATCACTTTGGAGATTGCATGAAAACATTTTATATCATTATTAAAACAGGAGATTTTACAAAACTGCTAGTAAATTTAAATTTTTAATGAATTGGGGAAAGTGTTGTAAATGTATATTAAATTATTGACTATTATAGAATCTTGAATTATCTTTAGTTTTTCTAACAAATTCATTAGTTTAGTACACAAACTCTGCAACTGTTCCCAAGAGAACCTTTTTTTATATGACTACAACCTATATCAACTTTAAATATATGTGGTATCTACTTCTCTTTCACTAGTACAAATTCAGTTAAGATTATTTTAATCCATGTTGTGGTTCATTTTAACTTAAATTATACATTATTTTTTGTAATACAAAGGAGTAGTTTTCTTTTTCCACTAACTTCTAGATTTACATTCCTACTCTATTCTGAGACATCAGCTTATTTAGCCTTCCATTATATGTGTAAAGTCTATGTCTAATTATTTGGAGAAATCAAATGTGTGTTCGTGACTACATTATTGATCAAGGTAGAACTATTAAATATAGAGACATCATGCAGAAGCACCTGCAGAAAGATAGCCAACATGGGAGGTAATCACCAGGAAGAGAATTAAGTTCAACTTAAATTAAAAGAGCAAAAAAGACCTTCAAGAGGAGGAGGAGGAAAAAATGCTATAACCAACAAAGACCTCTGGATAATACTGGATTTCAGATTATTTGAATGTTTCTAGTTCTGCATGACATCTGAGGAGTGGTATGATTATGGGCTCTCTGCTTAGAGGCACACACATAGCATCACTGTACTACATTAGGAAAGATAAAATCTCTCCATAAAAGCCTCGTGAAAATGCATAAGGAATGTATTTGGGGCATCCTTTAAAAAAAATAAACTAAGTCATATGAGTAGGAGATAGGGCAAGTAGTACTGAGGTATGCAGACATGACTTCCAAACAGACATGATTTACTAGATTGTGGACTATGACCTCTAGAAATTTCTTTTTAGAAATAGTCAGGACTTGAATAACTAAGTATGGGATGGATAGGTATGAAAATGCTATATAGAAAATATATAACGTGAAAGGAATGACTTAGAGTTCTAACAGAAAAATTAATAAATATCACTAAGTTAACAGTTTTGCTAGAACCCACTACAGACTATATTGATGTCCTTAGGCCCAGTGAATATGGAAACAAAGAGAAGAATACTTGGAAGCCATTGAGAGACTTTCTCAAATGGATTGCCTGAGATTAGAGACTAATAAATAAGAACTAGAAGGTAATGCAGTTGTTATAAAGGAATTCTCCTATTGAGATAAAGGTGGAGAGGAAAAAAGGAACTAAGTAAGATAAATGAAAATGAATATCTAAATTTTCATCAGAGCTAGAGTGAGTTGAGAAGCCAGTATAGAAAAGCATTGCATCTATCTTCAAGTTACCGGGGGGGGGGGGGGGGGGGGGAATATTCTATATAACTGAAGTATTCAGATTACTTAAGTTATTAAAGTCTTTTAACTAAAAATATTTTAAAATCTATTTTACTTTACCCTGCATATTAAAAAGAATACACTGAGGATTTTATTCTTAAATATTTATGGTCACAATATGAATTTTAATTGTTTAATCTAAAGTAGTAATTCTCCCCAAAGCTGTGGAGGTGAATAAAACTAGCACTGCTTGGATTTCTGAGTATTTATAGTTGCTTTAGCTGGCTCTTATGACTGCTCCCTAGCTACGAGTTGACTTACTATCACTTCTTGGTATCATCCATGAGACAGTCTAGTGACTTCCTCCCTTCCTCTTTCTAAGTAGTTGCATCTAACATATCATGGGCAGAAATACCAACAGGAAACTTGGTATGAGTAAAGTGAGCTTTGAGAAGACACCTGAGAAGCTTTATTAAGATTGTGTGGGTTTAAGTATATGCTTCTTTTTGGACAGAGATTGACTGCTCAGTGGCTTTATTTTGGAAAGGAAGGTAGGGAGCAACCTGCCTTGAGACACTTGACTGCTTTCTGGATAGTAAACATCACAACATTATTTACTTCTATGTATCTGTGAGCATGCCTGAAATTGTCAGTGTCTTCACACTTGCAAATATACGAGAGCTGTAGAGCATGTTTCAGAAGCCAGTCTGAAAAGCTGTGCTTCATAATTGAAATCTCTTATCTATTTTATATAAAGTTTGATTAAATACTATTACCAAAATGCATCCTTTCTTTCTACGATAGGTTATATGTCAAAGACAGCTTTGCTTTGTGGGAAGTGTAGTGTACATATATAATCATAGTTATATTTACAGCAAACTTTTCACTTTGAATAATTCACAGATAAGCTAATAATCCTTTTCTCATAATATGAGAGTGGGGCAAAAAATGTTAGCTAAGAAAACACAATGGAGAGAAGAAAGTCTATTTAACAAATGTTTCTGGGAAAACTGGGGAATCACACACAGAATGAAGCTAAATCACTAACCCCATGCAAAAAAGTTAACTAAAAAATGAATTAAATCTGGGATATAAGACTTGAAGCCTTAAGATAAGATAAAGATAAACACATGCAATTTGCAGCAACATGGATGGAGCTGGAAGGGATCATGCTCAGCGAAATAAGACAGAAAGAAAAAGAAAAATACCGAAAGGTCTCACTCATAACAGGAATTTAGAAAACCTAAATAAAGGATCAGGAAAAAGACTAAATATAATAAAGTAAAAATAAAAATCAACAGGCAACTATAAACCAGAGGCACACTATGGAGGTGGTGGGGGAGAAGGGAGTAGGATCAAAACAAGAGAGGTGGGAATTGTACGAGAACTACAACCCAGATGAAAATGCATACATTGTACAAAATGAAAAGTGATGTAAAAAAATATATTAAATAAGTAAATAAATAAATGGATAAATCTTGGTATTTCAAAAAAATATAGAAGAAAATAAAGGTGGCATATTCCATGACATTGACTTAGAGGTATCTTTGGAGATTCTACACCAGTGGCAAGGAAAACAAAAACAAAAACAAAAGCAATGGAATTACATCAAACTGAAATGTTCTGTGCAGAAAAAACAAACAAATAAACAAACAAAAAAAAACTACCACTAAAGTGAAAAGGCAACCAGCAATTGGGAGAACACATTTGCACATCATACACCTGACAAGAGGTTAATATCCAAGATATATAAAGATCTCTATGACAAAAAAGAACCCAACCTAAAACAGTCACAAGATTAAATAGACTTCTCCAAAGCAGATATACAGATGGCCAGCAAGCACATGGAAAAAATGTGCAATATCACTTATTATTAGAGAAATGCAAATCCAAATCACAATGAGGGAACACCTCACCCTATGGAACATGACCTATATCAAAAAGACAAGAAACAACAAAGGTTGATGAGGTTGTTGAGAAAAAGGAACTCTTATACACTGTTGGTAAGAATGTAAACTGGTACAGACTCTATGAAAAACAATACAGAAATGCCTCAAAAAAATGAAAAGCAAAAGTACTACATGATTCTGCAATTCCACTTCTAGGTATTTATTTAAAGAATATGAAACACTAATTCAAAGAGATATATGTGCTCCTATGTTCACTGCAGCACTATTCACCAGAGTCAAAACATAGACTCAACCTAAAAGTTCACTGATGAATGATCAGATAAAGAATATGTATTATATATATTCAATGGAATACTATTTGACTATTAAAAAGATGAAACCTTGCCTTTTATAACAGCATGGATGAAACTTGAAGTAATTATGCTAAGTCAGTTAGAAAGACAAAACCGGGCCTCCCCGGTGGCGCAGTGGTTGAGCACTGGGCTGCGAAGCTGTCTGCAGCCTCTGCAGCACCGGTTCGATCCCCGGCCGCCAGCGGCGAGGGTCCCACATGGCACGCAGACCTCTCCTGCCACCCGCTGCTCCCCTCAGCAGTGTACTTTGGTCCTTCTGCCTGTTCTGCTCTCCACTCTGGCTCTGGTGAATTCTCTCACCCTCCCGCGCTTCTGACTGTACTCAGTGCTTGTATAAATAAATAAATAAATCTTAAAGAAAAAAAAAAAGACAAAACCAAGTGGCTTCATTCAAATGTGGAATATAAAGAAAACGAACAAACGAAGAAAACCCAATAAAAATAATGGTTAGACTCCAAGAACAATATGGTGGTGACAGGATGAAAATATATAAATAAAATCTTTAAAAAATAAATCTTAAAAACACTTTAATCACCTTTAAAAAATACATAAGGGAAAACAAGCAAAACATTCTACAAATTGGCTACAGTGATGTCTTTGGGGACTCAACCAACAGCAAAGGAAACAAAAGAAAAAATAAACAAATAGGAGTACATCAAACTATAAAGCTTCAGCACAGTGAAAGAAGCTATCATAAAAATGAAAAGATACCCTACCAAATGGGAGAAACTATGTGAATATCATACATCAGACAAGGGACTGATATTGAAGATCTACAAAATACATACACGTCAACAAGAAGAAAACAAATAACCCAAACAAAAAATAGGCAGAGTTGCTAAATGGATATTTCTCCAAAGAAGACACACAGAGAGCCAAGAAGCACATTAAAAATTGTTCATTAGGGCCTTCCCAGTGGCACAGCAGGTTGAGTGCAGCACTGTGAAGCTGTCTGCAGCCTCTACAGTGCGGGTTTGATTCCCCGCCAGCCAGGGAGCTACCCACATGGAGTGGCAGACCTCTCCTGTCAGCAGTGTCTTCGGTCCGTCTGCCTGTTCTGCTCCCTGCTTTGTCTCTGGTGAATTCTCTCACCTTCCCATGCCTCTGACCTGTACCCCAGTTCTTGTATAAATAAATAAATCTTTTTAAAAAAAAATTGTTCATTAGGGGCCTCCCTGGTGGTGCAAGGGGTCAAGTCTTAAGTCTCAGCACTAGGAAGCTATCGCCAGCCACTACAGAAAGACTTCGATCCCTGGTCAGGGAGCTAACCCCAATGGCACAGCAGACCTCTCCTGTCTCATTGGCTTCTCCCCTCAGCAGTGTATTTCAATCAATCCCCCTGTTCTGCTCCCACTTTGTCCCTGATGAATCCTCTCACCGTCACCCCCCCCCCACCTTTGGCCTACACCCCAGCTGTCCTTTGCAAAAATAAAATAACAATCTTACAATAAAGGAATAATTATTTTTTTTAAATTGCTCATTAGCACTTATCATCAAGGAAATATAAATCAAAACCACAATGGGATAAGATAGTACCTCATACCTGTGAGAAACGCCTATATCAAAAGAACAGGAACAATAAGTACTGACAAGGATGTGGACAGAAAGGAACCCTTACGCACTGTTGGTGGGAATGAGAATGGTCCATCCCATAAGAAAAACAGTATGGAGGTTTCACAAAATACTGATAACAGATCTACCATATGATCCAGAATTCTCACTCCTATGTATGTACCTGTTATATGTAAAAAAAAATAATAATTTTAAGGAATCTATGTATTCCTATGTTCATTGCAGCACTATTTACAATAGCCCAGTTATAGAATCAACCTAAGTATCCATATCCACAACAGGTGAATAGATAAGGATGTGGTATGTCTGTGTGTATGTGTGTATGTGTGTGTGTGAGTGTGTGTACCACACAATGGAATACTACTCAGCTATAAAAAAAAAAGATGTAATTTTGCCATTTGCAACAACATGGAGGGAATTGGAGGAGATCGTGCTAAGTGAAATAAGTCAGAAGGATAAGACAAATATTGGATAAACGTTTCACTTCCCCATGTGAAATATAAAGAAAAAAAACAAAGGAACAGAAAAAACTAAATGAAAACAAACCCTAGCTATCTGACTGCAGAATTGAGGCTTCAAAATGGGGAGTGGAGGTGAGGAACCAAATGTAGAGGGTTCTGGTGAGTGTGGTGGAGGACTGTAGGTGCCTTGGTGGAAGATGTGGTGTGGTAACATAGATCTGAAGATTTGTGAACCTGTACTTCTAAATCATATACGGTGCTGTGTACCAACATCACCTCAATGTTTTGAAGTGTTTTACACCAGTCTTAACTATCTTTGAGATGACTGTGTCATCATTCCCTACTAAGAAAAACCATCCTGCTCATTTTCTTTGTAGAGGAAACAGCTACCAGCTGCTTCTTGTGCAGGGTGTGATTCTCACACATCACACATCACCCACACATCATCCATGGCTCTCACAACGTTGAGAGCAATCATTACGCTGGTCATCCAGTGACCTTAAGTGTTTTGACACAAACTAAAAAGCAAGAAGAATAACATCTTACCTTAAAAGATATGGGATATGCTAATATGAGATAGCAATGTTGAAATATGTTCTAAAATAGCAAAGATGTTGATGTTGCATCGGAAAGCTAAAATTATAGTCCATGAGAAACCACAACTTAACAGGAGGAGAAGCTAACTCACTAGAATGGTGAATTATAGAAGCGAGAAAACACACACACACACACACCGAAGAAAATAACAGTTGTTTGAATGCTAGAACAGAGTCCTGAACAACTCCATAGCTGTGTTTAAACTAGAACAAGATTTTAGTTCCAGTGCTCCTGTGACTTTTTCCTGAAATTGTTTCTTGCAGTATACCTTGTACTGCTATATAAATCCTTATTTCTTGTACCTGAGTTACATATAACCCAAAGAGCCTATTTAAGAAGCTGTTATACTTTGCAAATTACTCACATATCTACAAAATTTTCAACAACCTTTTGAAGTAGATTCGATCGTATTTCATTATTATAGAAATTTAGAGAATGTAAGTGACAATTCAAGAGGGCTTTTGGCTCTGACATATGTTTTGCAGGCCTACAGAGAAGCAACTGTCTAATCTGGTATATTTGTGGCTTGAATCTTTTGCCCTCTCTGAAAAATATTCAGCCCCATATTTTTTCTTTCCTGAAGATGCTACATGGTCCTAAAATATAACCTATATAAACATGAAAAACTAGGAACCCTTGGCTATTTATGGAGCTTCTTCTATTCTTCACCTCCTTTCTTGGTTTACTATGATAATATAATCTTTAGGGGATGACACCTACTTGCATCATTACAGACATTAAATGAAGGCATTAAATTTCATGCTGATGGCACCCAATGTAACCAACACTGTCCTGTATCACTATCAAACCACTGACATCATATCACTGCTAAGCATCTGGCACCACTGCCTCCAATCTCTAACAATAGGCACTTTTTAGTTTTTCTTTATGCTCTGTTTGTTTTTCCTTTCTTGCTCTAAAATTGAGAAATGATATAGTTAAAAATCACCACTACCCCTCATCTCCCTTCCCTACATCCCCAGACCCCACACCTACCCCACACAATCTGTCCATTGATTCTGAATCAAACTTGTAAACATTTCTGTTCCCTTAGGTCAGAATATGGGCTTCTATTTCCATCTCTAGCCTCCTGTTTCCCTCTCCTGTTTGTAAATGGATCCCTAGTGAATCCAAACTCCCTGTCCTGCAGTCATGTCCAGGTATGCCTAAATTCCAGCAAGAATACCAAACTTGATATCTAAACTACAATTCTAATTAGTAATGAAGAGTCTGTTAGGACCACACAGTCTTATTTGTATATTATTACTGATGAATTAATTAACTTGCCTTTAATTTCTAAATAAACAAAATGTTTTAAGTACACTGAGTATGTCAAGATCCTTCAATAAGAAAATATATCCTTTATAATAATAACACTACTTTACTTCTGTGGTCTTCCTCCCTGAAATTCATAACTCCAGGTTAACCATAAGAAAAACATCAGACTAGGGCCTCCCTGGTGGCGCAGCGATTGAGCGCTGGGCTGCAAAGCTGCCCGCAGCCTCTGCAGTGCCGGTTCAATCCCCGGCCGCTGGTGAGGGCCCCCTATGGGGCACAGACCTCTCCTGCCACCCGCTGCTCCCCTCAGCAGTGTACTTCGTCAGTCTGCCTGTTCTGTTCCCTGCTCTGGCTCCCGCGCTTCTGACTGTACCCAGTGCTTGTATAAATAAATAAATAAATCTTAAAAAAAAAAAAAGGTTAAAAAAAAATAAAAACAAAAGCAAAAACATCAGGCTAACCCAAACTGAAGAGGGTATAAAATACCTTTCAAATATATAAAATACCTAACAAGTACAACTCAAAACTGTCAAGGTCATCAAAAGCAAGGTGACTAAGAAACTGTCACGAAGGATCCTAAGAATGACTAAATATATGTCATACACTGGGTAGGATCTTGCAACAGAAGAAGAACATGAGGTCAAAACTAAAGAAATCCAAATAAAATATGAACTTTAATAGAACATATCAGTATTGGTCCACAAGTTATGACAAAGGTAACATGGTAATGTGAGATGTTAACAATAAGGGAAACTCAGTGAAGATTATATAAGAATTCTCTGTACTATCTTTTATTTATTTATTTTTTAATAGAGGCATGTTTTATTTATTTATTTGTTTGTTTGTTTGTTTTGTTTATACATGCACTGGGTACAGTCAGAACGCGGGAGGGTGAGAGAATTCACCAGAGCCAGAGTGGGGAGCAGAGCAGGCAAAAGGACCGAAGTACACTGCTGAGGGGAGCAGCGGGCGGCAGGAGAGGTCTGCGCGCCATGTGGGACCCTCCTCTGGTGGCCGGGGAGCAGCCGGGGATCGAACCGGCCCTGCAGAGGCCGCGGGCAGCTTCGCAACCCAGCGCTCAACCGCTGCGCCACCGGGGAGGCCCTGTACTATCTTTTAAGTTTTCATAAATCTAAAGCTATTTTGAAATTAAAAGTTATATACATATATATTTATATCACATAAATATATTAATATATTTGTGCATATATGTACATATATCATTTAATTAAATCTATACTGTATAAATATATATTTTATATATACATCATACACATATAAACATATGTGTATACATTGCTTACTTTTACAGGACATATATTACTTACTTGTACTGACTTAATTAGGCAAAGATTTGTAAAAGTCCTAATTGATAGGATAAATAATTTTCTAGGGATAGATAGCATTCAAATTACTTAGCAGAACCCCCACTCACTCATTTCACTCATTAACTTATTTGGTTAATTATTTAGCAATTATTTTAATTGCTATGATTATATTTGTAATGATTTGAAAAATAAACCAAAATTATAATACAATTTCTACTGAAAGTAATGAGAGTAAATTGGCACATCCCAAATGGTAAAAATACATTCAGATTCTACACAGCATTGTTACACAGTTTGAGCAACTTCTAGTGGCTAGAGAATGTCTAGATAATAATCAGAGAAAAATATCAGAAACAAAAATAATATTTACCCCTGGGGGAAATGGCTTTTTTAAAAAAAAATCAGTGTTAATTCTTAAAGAGGTCTTCGTAGAAGCATTTGAAAGAAGCATTTCCATGCTGACAACTACTGAATTTCAATTTCTCATGGAACTTTGATGAGGTAAAATCTTTAGCCCACATTTATCTTCAATCTTACTCTATTGATTCCCAAACTGATGGATGATTGAAAATTTTGAAGTATGGTTTCAGAACAGTAGATCCATTGAAGGAGATTTTAGAAAACTCCCACACAGGGCTACTATGTAACCTTTTCATTATGTTAATATTTTTGTGTTTAAAATTTTGTCATAATGGATCATTTGACTGTCACTAAAATACGATAAGTTCCTGTTTCATATTTCTGTTTTCCAAAACCTCAAGTAGGGTATGGGCACTTTTGCATCAACTCTTATACCTCATATTTTCTAGATCAGTAATGCCTCTAGAGTGCAACTGTGATACTTAGAAATTGGGTTGCAAACAAATTTTGCCTGAGGCGCAAACCATAAATTAAAGTAATGATCACTTCAAGATAAAACTTTTCTTCTGTCTTTTAAGATCAAAATGAAAGTAGGTCAATGAAATTTAGGATATTTTAGAATATGTACAGTATTGTATTGTTTGCCAGTACCTAATTTACAATTACAGAGCTCCATGAATATTGAAATGATTCAGCTTCCCATTATAAATGTATGTGGCAGTTTGGTTGTTGATCAGTTTATGAAGTTAATGCAAATGGAACTGTCTTCCTGTCAGCATTTGAAATCTATAATGCAGTCATGTTGTATATTCAGGGACAGGCCATTGACAGTCAATTAACAAGTTTGATTGGTATGTCAACTCATTCTTTTGAATTGTTAATAGTATGTTAATAGCATTCATTTCTTTGTGCAGTCCCATTTGCAGCTTCACAGTTACAGCTATTTTTTATAATTCTGAGTAACCTAAAATAGTGCCTTAATAATAGATTATTAAACACCTGTCTAGTGTAGCTTAGGGAGGTTTTTCTAGACTGGGAGTTTGCAGTGGATCCCTTTGATATTCAAATCAACAAATGATAGCCTTTTTATTCAAAACGTAAATTCTTTTGATGGTTAGCTTGTTAAGAAATATTCAGCTCTAGTCTGACCTGATCTGGTTTCCCATGGAAAAGATCTGATGCCGTTTGAAGGTTCATAAATGGAATGCCAATGACAATTTGTTGTTGACGTTCTCCCGCCTGAGCCCTCAGATGCTGCTGGTTGATGTGCCGCTTTAGCTTCACCAAATAATCCTTGCAGGTAAATGATCTATGGATTGATCAGATAGTTTCAAAGCAAGGAGGGCTCTTCTGTGGTCTGGATTTTTAGGCTTGGAGGGGTACTTAAAAAGATGCATCAAAGTTGACAGATGAATCTTAAGGCATAAAATGATGGGAGAAAGAAATGTGGGAATATTTTTAAGTGACTTGCATATTACTTAGACTTTTGAAACCCTTCAAATGTCGATCAAATCTGTTCCCCATAGCAGATTTATTTCTACCTTGGTTTTTGTTATGGTTGTTTTGTCTGTGTGCACAGGTTTAATCTCACTTTTCTGGGGAAGTTGATGAGACATTAACTGTATTATTCTCGAATGGTGCTTTGGAATAAGGTTGCGAGTTCATTTGCACAGCCATGTTTTATTCATATAGTTCCTGTACACCAGAATATAAGAATCTGCCATTTCTCTAGTCTAAAAAAATTGTCTTCACCAAGAAAGCAGTAAAAATTTTATTCCTTTTACCTCCTGTTCTTCACTTTTCTTGATGATGCTTTCCACGACCTACTATTTATATTTAATTTCATCGGCAGAAGTTTCTTTATAATATGAGGGGAAAAAACTCCCACCAATGTAGTTTAGTTAATATTTTTCTGTTCTATGCTTCAATGAATTTGGAGAAAAAATTTGCATGTATTTGAATTTTAGAATAGATGATACTTGTGAGACCCTCAAACTTCCTTAATATACAAATAAGGAAACTGAGGCATACAGTAATAGCTCACAGCTAGTTGGTGCATATATAGGTCTCTTTATTCCTAACCCTGTACACATGCTGCTTTTAGAAACACACAGAAGTTCAACTGAAGGTTAATATAATTGTAATGCACATTCCTCAACTGGACATACAAAGTTGCTGAAGTTTTCTAGCTAAAACACACAATCCTTTATACTTTAGTTTAAGATTAAGAACTCTGTATGAGTAAAAAAATTATAAAATATATATAGTTCTTACTGAATAATAAAATTATCTGTAAATTGGAAGTAGAGAGAAAGAAAGGAATTTAACTACTATCTTTGACAGTTTGTTCATCTCTGCCCTTAGGCAGACCACAGAACATATGACCCATCTCAGGACCAGGGGAGAAAGGCAAAAGAAGAAGGCATGCAAGCAGTAGTTGGTAGCAGATTGTATTGCATCACCTTAAGTAACCCACTAGCAGTGTTTCTCAAAGTGTGTTTTATGGAACACTAGTTGCTAGTGTTTGCTTGGCCACCAAAAGGTGCTTTGTCTCAAGAATGAGGGCAAATATGCCTTTTAAAGCTACTCACATAGTCACAGCATTTGCTGGAAGAGTAAACTCCCTTTAAAGTACCCAATGAAGAAAATTATTTAATTTTCCCAGGATTTCTAAAAATAATTTGAACCCAAAATGCTTTGTTTACTTGTTTATGTACATCTCTTTTTAAACTGATTAGCATGGAAATGTGGGGTTACTTGAACATCCTTGGGCAAATTATTTAATTTTTCCATGTTCAATTACCTTTTCTATTAAGTGGAGGTAATGATAGTGCTTATTGGCATGAGGAGTAAACAAGCTAATATATGTAAAGCATTCAGAACAATATCATGTTGTGTTAAGTAAGTTTTTACTACTGGATTTATTTATCAACAGTAATATTTTGGTGTTATTATTAAGATTGGTGCCATGATTATATTTGCTTTGGTTTACCGGGTGTAAATATGTAGTAAACTATGAACAGGCATTGGGTTAGAGCTAGGGACTTTATAAGGCACTAGAATAAGGGAGAAATGAGGAGAAGCAGACTCACAAGCTGGTAATAGCAAGTACAAATGGTAATAGCAAGTACAAATGGTAATAGCAAGTACAAAGATAAGAACAGAAGCACTATGGGAGTGCTGACGACAGAGTTTTGTTGCCAACTCAAGGAATTCCCAATGGCTTTACTTGGGAGCTAGGAAACTATCAAAGAAAGGAGTAGAGAAATTCCAGAGGGAGTAAACAGTTATACTTTCTGGGAAGGAGTTTAATGTATCTGGGGAATAAGGATAAAGTATAGACTCTTGAATGTGATAAGACAGGCAGCACACTGGCAAAGAATATGGCAGCTAAAGGATAAAAGACCATGTAGCTAAGTTCCTAAGTTTTAGTTTACACTGCAGACAAAAAAGCACAGAGAGAATTTTTTATGAGAATGAAATGCTCAGCCTTGTTTGTTTTTGTTTATATTTAAAAAAATCCTTGAGGGCCTCCCCAGTGGCACAGCAGTTGAGCGCTGGGCTGCGAAGCTACCTGCAGCCTCTGAAGCACCGGTTCAATCCCCAGGCGCCAGCAAGGATCCTACATGGTGTGCAGACCTCTCCTGCCGCACCCACTGCTCCCCTCAGCAGTGTACTTCGTCAGTCTGCCTGTTCTGCTCCCCACTCTGGCTCTGGTGAATTCTCTCACAATCCCACGCTTCTAACTGTACCCAGTGCTTATATAAATAGATAGATAGATAGATAGATAGATAGATAGATAGATAGATAGATAGATCTTTAAAAAAGAAAAAAAAAACCTTGATAGCCAGGGCTGGAAAGACAAAGGAAAGTGGAGGGTGGAAAACATGGTGGTGTATGGACTGAGGCAATAAGAATGGAGAAAACAAACACAGAATAAAAAGACACTTCTGAGGTAGAATTGACTAAAACCAGTTGGCCAATTAGTTGAGGGAGAGAGGAACAGAAAAATGAAAGAAACAAAGATAACAGTATGTCTAATTTGGGAGGTTATGTAAATGATGATAGAATTTAGACTTACTAATAGAGACACTGAGTTTTTTTTTTTTTAATAATAAATTTTATTGTTATATTCCCCATACAATTGCAGCCCCCCCATTCTGACCCCAATCCCTCCCCTCCCGCCCCCGCCCCCCAAAAAGTGTCTCTGGTTCATAGTTTTTTGTTGATTTTGATTTTCACTTTCTTATAGTTATTCATTTTCCTGGTCCCTTATTTAAGTTTTCTAGATTCCTGCTATGAGTGAGACCATCCGGTATTTTTCTTTTTCTTTTTGGCTTATTTCGCTGAGCATGATCCCTTCCAGCGCCATCCATGTTGCTGCAAATTGCATGTGTTTATCTTTTTTGAATGCTGAGTAATATTCCATGGTATATATGTACCACATCTTCTTGATCCAGTCATCTATTTTTGGGCATTTGGGTTGTTTCCAAAGCTTAGCTATTGTAAACAGTGCTGCTATAAACATAGGAGTGCAGGTGTTCTTTGGAATTGATGTTTCTGTGTCCTTTGGGTAAATACCTAGGAGTGGAATTGCTGGATCATATGGAAGCTCTATGTTTAGTAGGTCCAGAAATCTCCACACAGCTCTCCACAGTGGTTGGACCAGTTTGCACTCCCACCAACAGTGCAGAAGAGTTCCTTTTTCTCCACACCCTCGCCAGCATTTGTTGTTGCTAGTTTTTTTAATATGTGCCATTCTCACTGGTGTAAGATGGTATCTCATGGTAGTTTTGATTTGCATTTCCCTGATGGCAAGTGATGTTGAACATTTTTTCATATGCCTGTTGGCCATTTGCATTTCCTCTTCAGAGAAGTTTCTTTTTAGCTCTTCTGCCCATTTTTTGACTGGATTATTTTCTTTGTTGTTGTTGAGTCTCATCAGCTCTTTGCAGATTTTTGTGATCAGTCCTTTATCATTAGTGTTGGGTGCAAAAATGTTCTCCCAGTTGGTGGGGTTTCTCTTTGTTTTTGTTATTGTCTCTTTTGCTGTGCAGAAGCTCTTTAATTTGATGTAGTCCCAGCTGTTTATCTTTGCCTTCACTATCACTGCTTTGGGTGATGTGTCTGTAAAGATGTCTTTGATGTGCAAATCACGTAGTGTTTCGCCTATATTTCCTTCTATATATTTTATGGTTTCAGGTAGAGACACTGAGTTTTTCAAAAAGTAAATAGTTGGTAGCAACTACTTCAAAAAACTTCCATGCCTGCCACCAGTTTTGTAACAATGAAATTCTCAAGGAGGACTAATTGGCCATAAATGTACATTGCTTGATAGAACGCAAGAAAAACTACTAGTAACAAAGTTAAAAGTGACTAACTTCTTAAGAACTTGCTACAAGTGTATGGAAATACACATTTTTTTAAAATTAAACGTAAAATGCCATAGACAAAGTTAAAAATCATAATGAAAATTTGCCTCCTTATCTACATGCTCACAAAGTTTTATACTTGGCTCCACTGAAACACTGTTTTGGTTATATTCGTGATTTCAATGTTTTCCTATAGTTTCCTCTTCTGTCTCATTCTGAGTCTCTTGAATCCTAGACTTGTTTTTATATTTCCAGTTCTATCCAAAAACAATATAGACTAAATAATAAATGAATCCTTTCAGTATATAATACCTGAAACACCATTATTCTAATTTCATTCTGAAAGTAGAAATTAAAAAAAAAATCAGTGCTATTAATTACAAAATAGCATAGAAGAACTCTCGCATAATCTGTTTCTTGTACCTTTAAAACACTGCAATTATATTGGCCTGCAACAAATTTGAATGTCTGTGTTACATGAACATTAATGGAAAAATTAGCCCAAATTCTTGGTTTAATGTTTATTAACTGACAGATTCTCAGATTTTTACAATAGCTCACAGTGTGGTAAGAACATTTTGTCATATATTTCAGCATAAGACTCTCTTTCCATTGCGGGACTCCTTGTTGGCACTGCCTTCTGTTTGAACACATAGTCTTCTGGAAGTTCTACTCTTCTGGAGATGTTAAACCATTAGTTTATATCTTATCCAATAATATCAGAAGTTGATTCTGTTGGCTGTTCTGCCTATTTTCTCATACTGTGCTGATAAGCATTTCAATCTTCTTTTGGGTTGTGCCAATTTTCCCAATTTCCCTAAGATATCACACAAATTTAAGCACTGGCATAAAAGGCATTGTCAGCTCAAAATTCAAAACTAATATGCTATTCTTAAAGTTGTTCTTAACTCACAAATTGGAGCAGTATATTACACTCTACTCTTCACTCTACTTAAGCAATGCTAAGATTATAAATCTGTCCTACAGAGACAAGAGGTAAAAAAATAACCAATATAAAGAAGGTGGAATATCTTAAAAGTTTTAATAATTATTCATTACACCACAAAGAATTTTACATAAAGTAAGTTATCCATGCCTTTATTACTCCCAGGAATGTAGATTTATATCATGTATCTTTTTAAGTATTTCTACGATTTCTTTTTATTTTTAGGAAAAGAACTTATGCTTGGAAAAGGGAATGTAACTATGAAAAATTCTTTCATTCCTAAACTTGTTTTAATCTAAATACCCAACTTATTCAATCTAGATATTTTTTGATCATCACAAGTCTTTCCTAACTCTCTGTAATATGCCAGATTTTCTTCAGGTTGTGGAATAATTTCATCCACAGGAATAATATGATTTATAAGATGCTGTTTTCTCTAGGGACATGTTCAGGGACCAGAGTCCCTGAAAGTTCATGGGCTTTCCTGTTATTCAGCAAGAGGTTCAAGTTACTAATTTGTTCAGCTACTAATCAACCATTATCAAAAGACGTCAAGATATGGACAACTTCCTTTTCAAGTAATTGTAAAATATTCCAAAGGTCTAGAATTTTGTAATATAATTCTATAGTTTCCTCTAGTCCTGAAAAGTCTCCATCTTTATTCATTGTTATTTTGATATTTTAGACTCATTTTCATTAGAGATATTGTTAGAGCAAAGAGGAAAAACTATACTCCACACAACTTTAAATATTATTTGTCCTTTATTTAACCCTTACTGGGAATTATATGATAGCCCCTCTAGAATGGGTAATATTCTAATTTCTTTGGTACATATTATATATGTAACAAAGCTCTCATCATTTAAATAAATTAGAGTTTGTCATTTGTATAGCACATACCATTAGTTACACATGGATTTCCATTTTTTTTTTACATAAAGGTTGAGTTAAGAACAAACTGACATGGGCCTCCCTGGTGGCGCAGCAGTTGAGCGCTGGATTGCGAAGCTGTCCGCAGCCTCTGCAGCGCCAGTTTGATCCCCGGCCACCGGGCGAGGGTCCCACAAGGCACACAGACCTCTCCTGCCTCCCACTGCTCCCCTCAGCAGTGTATTTTGTCAGTCTGCCTGTTCTGCTCCCCGCTCTGGCTCTGGTGAATTTTCTCACCCTCCCCGCTTCAGACTGTACCCAGTGCTTGTATAAATAAATAAATAAAATCTCTAAAAAAAAAGAACAAACTGACATGCTATGCCCTTTGTATAGTTTATTATTGATTTCATACTGTCAGCCACACATTTCCCCCTTAAAATTATTAAAATTTAACTGTTATAGGCAATTCATGAGGGTTTCAGGTTTGACTCTGAAAGTGTGATAGTAAAATGGTGTTTGTAGCAACCCTGCCACTTTGATCTTATACCTGTTTTTTAAGGTTTTTACTTTTATTACTAGTATTTTTTCAAGTAGCACAGTGAAACAAGTTGAAAAATAAAAAACAATATTTCACAGAAGCAAAGTGATACCGTCAAGATTTACAAATTGCTTGCATGTAGCTATCTTTGTCAAGAAAATAATTGCCAACTAGGAAAACAGCAACAGATCTGCATTTGGGTGGTTCCCCCTCCTCTCCTACTGCAGCAGATCTGCTGTAGTACAGAAATTTCTGTAAGTGACTTGGGGTTAAAGAGATTCATTTTCAGTAAGTTAAGAGATACAGATTTATTTGTGACTTGGTAGAAGTTAGTTGGTAGCAAGAAAGTTCTGTTAGGGGGAAAGGATGTCCTAAAGCTAACAGTTCTAGCAATGAAAGCTGGCAGGCCACTCTGTTGGCATATGATATTAAAGCACATCATTCAAACAAAATCAATAATCCAACTTTTATGTCCTTTGCTGGGTACAGTGAAATGTTATTATTCTGTGGTCATTTTATTCTTCCTGGATTAGGCCATATACTGTAACAATAAGAAGCAGCTCAAGTGGATAGAATATGCAAGATCAAAATGTGTGTTTTTACCCACATGCCATAATGAACATATAATATTAAAGGAAAGATGCTATAAAAGTCAGACTCCTATTTCCTTAAATCATATCTGTAATATCCTCAATGATATTTAGAAATTCAATTTACCTAAAGAAAGGGATTTTTGCCCACTGGTGTGGAATGAGGTTTTTAAGCTGTGGTATTTCTTAATTGAGGCAAACAGAACAGCAAGAGATAGTTTGTTTCAACATCAAATTTACTCTGCATGAACAAGAAGAGAAAAATCTAATCATGCTCTTGCTCCTTTGATTTAGTTTCTTCTGCACAGCACTCTTTCTATGGAATAAGAGTATTTTTATAGAAAAGACAGAGTGTTCCTAGGGAAGGTCTACATGGCCATAAAAGCCAGGTAATAAATTTACTTTAAAGCATCAGCTCCTAAAGTATGTTTGCATAGTAAAGTATGGATCAGGCCAAAATCCAGGCTTAAACATTTTCTCCTTGTTATCACCTCGTTAAGCTCCCCATGTCTCAGCCATGCCTCCTATAGTCACAGGTATGGTGCCACTAATTAAGAAGAAGGGGCTCATTACCAATTCTCATTAACATCAATTGGAGTTTTAAAGCCAAATCCCTGGACTGAAAATTTACCCCCTTAATGTTCAACACAGGTGAACGAATAAAATCATTTAAAGGCCTGTATCATGGGGTAGTGCAAATGTGTTCTCCAAGGATGAACAAATTGCTTACTGCAGTCTGGCACTAATCCCATTGCTCAGTAAAAGGCAGGCAGAGCTTTGAAGGAAAATACTATTCAAGAGGGAGACAGACAGTGGCTGGGAAACAGGTAGGAAATGGTGACTGCTATCTCCCTATACAAATTATCATCTATTTGAATATGCGTCATCTCAATAAAAATAGAGAGATGAACAAAATTAGCAAAGATTGTGCCTGATAATGAAGTTATCTGAACAAAAATTAAGTTATCTCAACAAATATTATTTGAATTAATGAATGAAGAAATAAATGTTCACCAGGATGTTTTACCCTGCTAATGAAACTTACCTCTCAGGCTGTTAAAATTTGCTTAAGAAATTTCTGGACCAGATTTTTTTGTTATTGTAATTTCTTACAGCTAACACTTCAAATTACTCTACTGTGGGAGCATGTTAAGAGATTTCAAAATTCTTAATTTCATGAAAAGTTAAATTGTGTTGATTTGAGAGATCCATTCTGCAGTTCATTGGAGTGATAAGCTACATGGAAATAACTCTTCTTGAAAATAAAAATGATCTTTCCTTGCATCAGGTTTACTCTCCCATATAAACTCAAAAGCTATTTGGAAAATAATTTAGAAAATAAATTTCTACTTTGCCTCACAACTTCCCTTCCTCACCCCAATGTAAACAGCGACCAGAAATATTCTTTTATATATATATGTTAAATCTCTTTTTTTTTTCCCATAGATCTAGGGTGTAGGCCAGAGGTGTGAGGGAGTGATGGGGGTGAGAGGATTCACCAGAGACAGAATGGGGAACAAAACAGGCAGATATCTACTGACACACACTGCTAAGGGGAGCAGCAGGGGAGACAGGGAGGTCTGCTGTGTCAGGCTAATTCCCTGGCTAGGGATGGAACTCAGGTCTTAAAGGTGATAGCGCTGAGATTTAACTCCGAGGTTACTAGTGAGGCCCGAGAAATAGTCTATAGATTAATGTTTGCCTTAAACTATACGTAGTTTGGAGAAATTTTTCTGGTTTTATAGAGCCTAGTTTTAATTATACATATTTTCCTCAGGGTGCATGTTGCTCAGGCTTAAATCAAAAATTACAGTGTGTACCATGATCAGCATACCTCCAGAAGGACAATGATTTTGTTCTAAATCTCTCAAATTTCTGCATGATATTTTCACCTGTCAGGAGAAGATACTGAATCAGAGAATATTGTAGAGGGAAGGGAGCCTTCATAACCACCTAGTTCAAAGCACACATTTCAGAAATAAAGAAGTTGAAGTCCAAAAATTTAACTTATGTTCCCAAGTTCACAGACAATGAGAGCACTCTAATGAGAATTAGGTTTCCTGATCTCATTGTAGTTCTTGAATTAATAGCTGACTCAACCCAAGTATCTGCAGCATCACTCTCCTGCCCCATGCGCTCTGTCTTCTTTCACAGTCACAAAGTCATTTTAAATTGTAATTAGAATAAAAGAAAGTCTTAAGGAAATATTGCTCTGGATATATGGAAAGATCAGTCCTTTTACGTAAGATAGGGCCTGCCCTATAAACCTTATAGTCTTATAAATGTTAACTTTTCATCTTTTCGCCTGCTTAAAAATTGAAAGACAGTGATAATGGATGCATAAATGCATCATGGGATGAATAAATTGTGTGAGTTAGAGAAGAGAAAATGAATGTGTTCGTGAAAGAGCGAGCACATCAATCAGTGGTTGCATGGTGTTTGCACCAGTGTGTCCAGGGGACACCTCACCAATCAATCATTCAGGAAGCTCCCTCCAGCTTTCAGAAGGAGAATAAGATTTCACACTAAGATGCTATAGAGAAAGTTTAACATTTAAAGAGGTCATTCCAGGGATTCTTCCTATTCCGGAGGGCAGGGAAAAGTGGACAGGGGGCAAAATGCCACAGAAAGCCTATAGTTTGGAATTTTTTAAATGCTGATTGCATTATGAGTCATTCTGATTTCCTGTTGATTCAAAAGCACTAATTAAACATCATTTGGTACATCCTACTCTTAGCATAAAAAATTGACATATGTCAATTTCTATCTTCAAGGAAATTAAAAGCTAAAAAGTGTTTATGCTACAGAGCTTTTATCACTGTACTGAATTATAATCCAATACTGTTGTTTTTCTTGCATATAAAAACATACATGGACCTCCCTGGTGGCACAGCGGGTTGAACACCAAGCTGTGAAGCTTCCCACAGCCTCTGCAGCTCTGGTTCGATTCCCAGACAGCCAGGGATATTCCCACATGGTGTGGCAGACCGCTCCTGTCTTGCCCGCTGCTCCCCTCAGCAATGCTTTCGGTCTGTCTATTCTGCTCCCCACTCTGTCTCTGGTGAATTCTCTCACCCTCCTGTACCTCTGGCCTGTACCCCAGTTCTTGTATAAATAAATAAATATTTTAAAAAATAAATAAAAGCATACAAACATACATTTGAAATTTTTCAGTTTTACAAATCATTCATCCTATAATTATTGGTCATGTGCAAGATACTACTTTTGCTGCTGCCTTGAAGTAGCTTATATATACATTGGTAAGGCAAAGAAAATTAGTTTGTAAATAAGTAGGAAGCAAGTAGGAAGGAAATAAACGGCAGAATTGTGTAAGTAACATCATCCATCCCCAAATTTACAAGATAAAGAGAAGCACAGAAATATGAAGTTTGCCAAGGATAATCTCATTCCAGAGTTACAGATCTGGTAATTTGCTCCCCATGTCTTTGAGGTCGCAGTAGAATTTGCTCCTGAAGGTGGTATTCTATTTGTAGAGCTAATTAAAGCAGGATACATTTTGAAATGTCTTTTTTAAAAAGATTTATTTAATTATGCATACAAGAGCTGGAGTATAGGCCAGAGATGCAGGGGGTGAGAGGATTCACTAGAGACAGAGTGGGGAACAGAACAGACAGACTGACTGAAATATGCTGCTGAGGGGAGCAGCGGGCGAGACAAGAGAGGTCTGCTTCGCCATGTGGGTTGCTCCCTGGCCGGCCTGGGATCAAACTTGAGCTGCAGAGGCTGCAGATTGCTTCTTATTGCGGTGCTTAACCCCTTGAGCCACCAGGGAGGCCCCATTTTGAAATGTCTTAATAAAATGTTGCCCAGTAATCAGGAAAGGCAGCTACTTCCAATAAAGTGACTTTGTAAGTTATTTGTAATCAGATGATTTTGCAAGAAGTTAATATGTGCCACAGTCCTGACAGGTGACTTCATCTGCTGCTTATAGTCATTCCATCTATACTGACTTGTCAAGCCAAGAAACTAGGAGAAATCCATGTAGGGATTACCTTTGAAGTGACATTATACTGGGAAACCCAAGCAGCAAAGCAATAACCCAAGAAAATCAGTATTGATCGTGATAGACAACATGAAAACTGCAGCACCTAAGACAGTATACAGGGTTTAATACAGAAGTTGAAAGCATCGACTCGGGGATGGGACAGATAGGGTTTGAATTCTGCCTCTGCCATTTGTTAACTGCCTGAGTAAAGGTTTCCCCTTCTCCTTTGTATTAACATCACAATAAACAGTGGTGGTGGTTGCTGCTTTCCTTCATTCCTCTTTTATGGCTCTTTAAATAGAGAAAAACCATTTCTTTAAGAATGTGAGTTCTTCATCTCAGTATTTACTGTAGTTTCATCTGTTGCCCTCCTTGCTAATAAGCTATTTTAGGGTCAAGACTTTCTTGAATTCTGTTAGTGCTTAAACAGGTCCATACATATAAAAAGCACTGAAAATTTCTATTGATTGGAATCAATGAATGATGACAAAGAAATCAACTTCATCTCAAGTCATGTGAACAATTCAGAAATCCTTTCCAGCAATCCCAATTTAATTAGTATCACTATGGATCAAGACAAGCCCTCAACCCAAAAGTAATTTTTTAATCTCTTAAATTTTTACCACTAATGACAACAACAATATTAGCTATCATTTCCTCATATCAATTATAAACCTGGCATTTTCTACACATGAACTAACATAGCCCCCACAACCACCCCTCACAAAAGATGTTTTTTCCCAGAGTTTATTTATTTATTCATTTATTTTAAGATTTGTTTATTTATTTATACAAGCACTGGGTACAGTCAGAAGCGAGGTAGGGTGAGAGAATTCACCAGAGCCAGAGCGGAGAACAGAACAGGCAGAGTGACGAAATACACTGCTGAGGGGAGCAGCGGATGGCAGGAGAGGTTGGCGCACCATGTGGGACCCTTGCCAGTGGCCAGGGATCGAACCGGTGCTGCAGAGCTTCGCAACCCAGCGCTCAACCGCTGCGCCACCAGGGGAGGCCCACAAAAGATATTTTAACCCCATTTTTAAAATACCATCAATATAAGATTTAGGAGATCATTAATGAACTAGGTGATCCAAAGTCACACAGTTTGAAAGTAAAAAAAAGCCTAGAATTTAACTCAGATATAATTCCAAAGATCCATGGTTTTTCTTATTATTTGCATTATATTTGCAACATTATGGGTCTTAAATTGAAAACTTTCCTAAAATATGTTATTGGAAATATGATATTCACCAGAGAAATTCTAAGGGGAGTAAAACATTTAAATGCTTACAACTAGCATTTCATTTAAATCCCCCCAGTCTTCCTTAACCACCTAACAATTGAGAATTCTCAAGTTCAATGCCCTTACAACTCACCAGGTGATATAATTTGGTTGAGTCACTTATTATCTACCCATCAATTTTGTTCACTATAAATCAAGTGGTGTTTATTAACAGAATACATTAAAGGTGTCATGGAAAGCAGCATGTAAGAATCCAGGTCTTGAGGTTATCAAGTAAATAAATGACTTCTAGATTTTTTAATTAAGGCAACTATTCTTAATACTATTTATCTAAACTCATCAAAGTATACTGGTTTACAGACAGTGATAGTATACAGAAAGATTATCACTATAATATAAATATAATACACATAAATTACAAGTTCCTGATTATTATCAACATGTAAGCTTTTCTAACATACATGACAACAATAAGGCAAATCCCTGCAGGAGAGTCCCTGGCCATAATTATAATTTTTTTGACTACCCATAATTATTCCTATTAGAAAAATTTCACTCAAATCCAATGTGTGATGTCTCACTTTTTGTAAATTCTATAAAATAATGATTTTTCCATGAGTAGTACAATGCTCACTTAACATATCAGCTCTGTGGCATCTCATTTTATATAAATAAATAATATCAAGAACATAAATCTAAAAGCCATAAACATGTGTGGCTCTACATAAACAGTATATCAGAAAGTATTTAGTTTTTTAATGCCATCTAATGACGCATTAAAATAAGCATATGCGTTGGTGTTCAGTATATTGTCAGTCACAGGGTTTCCTGTTCTCATTGTTTCTTTATAAATTAAATGTTGCACACGCAATTGCTAGTTTCTAAGTAAAAAGTCCTGCAACTTCAGTATATTTTCCTATATCCACAAGAGAAAATCTCCCACCATAGATAGAGCATAGTGTGGGAAACAATATCATTGTAAGCAGAGACCCTGACATGTAGGAATTCAAATATATGAGAAATAATTCTCCATTTTAAAAAGCTAAAAATCTTCAATATGTTACATTTTTATGATTTTGAAGTTTTGATATATTGTATATTCTAGGGAACATCCACACACTCAAAACTGAATTTTTGATAGGAAGAGAGCAATTTGGCTCTCTATTCTCTCTGGAACTAATAAATTACTCAAAAGAGAAACTTCTCCTAGTTCTATTACTTTTATTGGACATTTCTGCCAATGACTGACTCTTGCACAGACCTCGAAGGGCTCTGTCTTAGAATCAGACCCTGAGATGAAGGATGGGAAATGGAATGAAGCCTGACACGGTGCAGCCTCAGACAAAAAAAAAAAAAAAAAACCTGGTGAGAAACACTAGAGTTTACATTATACTACAGAATTGTCCCAAGGGAAGGGAACTGCCCTTTCCTACTCCAGGACTAGAGTGTCATGGGGAAATTGTGAAGTTCTCTGCCACTTGTGGGCCAAGTGGTTGGTACCAGTCATCCACGAGGGTGTGGTGTCACACCAAAGGGAGGTGAGTGCACAGAAACAGAAATAGTAAAGGGCTCTGGACTGTCATTGTCTACAACAGGTTGTACCCCCCAATTCCAGAGACAGAAATAAAGCCTGATTTAAGATTCATGCACCCTCGATATCTATGAAGACTATTTTGATGTCAGGATACAAAATTGAATAATTCAGCTGTAGTCTGAGCTGATATTCACCCAACATCATCAGGTTCTATTTTCTCTGTGTTTATTTGATCCTGTTATGACCTCCTGGAAGTTCCAACTCTCGTTGCCTTCAAAATTTCAGTATCTCCATCTCCATAAATAGAAATGAGGGAAACCATATCTCAATTTTTACCTCCAAAGTACTGAATTATTTGCAGTTGTACTTTAGATCACATGCTGTATCCTATTCCAGATAAGGTTGTACAAATGCATTGTGTTCATGGGCATAAGGGTATATTACATGTGCATTCCTTAAATCTGTCCTAAGTACATGAATGGAGTCAATATTATTCAAATATCTGTTTGGACAGTCAGAATAATATCAAAAAGCAAGAAGAAAAGAAATTTAAAGAGTTGCTAGTCTCCTGTTCTCCCTATAAATTTGGATTGACTGTGTTCTCAATCTAACTAAGTTCAAGTATAGATATGGCAATGTTTGAAGTATGTTGTGAACCCAGTATGGAATTAGCAGAAATGTTTGAGTTGAGAGACTAGAAATTCCCAAGGTTAGCCTATGATAAGTAAAGCATGAGGTCTATCACCTCTGCCACCAAGGCCAACTCAACCATCACCCACTCGATCACCCCAACCTCCCAAGAACAAACAAATAATCCTCACTATCATACTTATTCAGTTGAGGCAAAGGTTTGTCAGTAAGGAAACATTTTAAATTGGATGTCCCAGAAATTTCCTACAGACCCAAATCAGGGGCAAGACAGAGGGCTGCAGCTTAGTCACTTAGATGTATTATATTCTAACTATCCTTTTATTAATTTTTTCAGTAAATATTAAGCACCTAATATATACCAGGTACTCCCTGTGAATGCCAGAGTATAGTGGTAAATAGAACATAAGTACTTGCGATCATATAATGCAACCATCCCAAACCGGGTTCAAGAAGCCATGTTGGTGTTTTAACTGTTTTCATGTTCTCCACTGTACTTCACTGTACTCTGTCGTACTCCACCGTACTCAACACCACACCATCCTCTGCCGCACTGGCCTTACATGCCCAGTCTCTTGGCTCAGGTGTGCCCTCCTATCATGCCCACACCCTACTCCAGGTGTCCGCCATCAGGCATGCATTAGATTACTAATGGCGGGAGGGCAGAAAAGCCTGATATTTTTACTGACCCTGCAGATCATCAGAGCACTGCAAACAATAGCAAGTAGGCAAACAAATAAACAAGTTATCTTAAGGGAGTGATAAATACAATAAAGGAAAAAGAGAAAGAACCTGAAGTCAGGGAAGCAGAGAATTTATCTGAAAAGGTAAAGTTTGAACTGAAATTTGATGGACAAAAAGCAGCCATTCATGCAGAGATCTCCAAAAGCATTAGAGACGGTGGAAATAGAAAGCACAAAAGCAAGGAGGTGAAATAAACTTTGCATGTTAGAGAACACAGGGAAGAAACTAGTGCCTGGATCATGGTGAGTGCCACCAGCATGGACCCAGGTCCCACACCCACGCATGTGTTTTCTGCATCTCTGAGGGCAGTTTATGTTCAACTTCAAATTCCTACTGCCTTAATTCTTTAACTTTGTTGCCACATGTAGTGGTAGGAAGGCAGCAAGGTGGGCAGGGGGACTGAGGGGCCAGGAGACTCGCCTCCCACAAATCTTCACTGTCTCTGGGCTTTCTGGCATTCTCTCATGGTCTCTTCCCCTCGTAGCTATTCTCTGCCAGACCATCTTCTGCCGCCCCTATCAGCTTAGCCTCTCAGCTCAGGTGGGTCCACTTACACATGCCCACACCATACTCTAGGTGTCCATCAGTCAAGCGTACCCCTCAGCACACTCCCAAGCACCACCTGCATTCAAGGCCGCAGGTGATAGCCCAGAGGCCAACAGTGCAAAAGCTTGAGCAATCTTCATTGACCCTACACCAGGGCAGTCATTGGAGTGTTCCACAAAACCCTGATGAGAGCTTAATGTTTTGTTCTACACATTAATGCCTTTACAGTCTATTGATTTTTGTATTAAATATTTTTAGTTTTTTTTTATTTTAGAGCCCATACAAGCTTACAAAATCCAGAATTTCTAATCAATTTTTAAAGATTTATTTATTTATGCATACAAGAACTGGGGTACAGGCCAGAGGTGTGGGGGGGTGAGAGGATTCACCAGAGACAGAGCGTGTAACAGAACAGGCAGATCTACTGAAATAGACTGTTGAGGGGAGCAGCGGACCAGTCAGGAGAGGCCTGCAGTGCCATGTGGGTAGCTCCCTGGCTGGGGATCAAACTCTTGCTGCGGTGGCTGCGGATACCTTCATAAATTGCATCTTAACCCCTTGTGCCACCAGGAAGGCCCCAAATTTCTAATCATTTTTAACAATGAATGGCCCCTATCATGTGCATAACATTTTTTATCTATTTCCTTCCACTTAATGAAATACCATAGATACTGTTTCATCTCTACATGTGGCACCCTCTTATTCTTTTTCATGATTGCGATTTTTCATTGATGAGTGGTAATTTATTTCACCAATTGTCTATTGATAGACATCTACATTATCTGCAGTTCTCTGCCACTGTAAACATTTCTGTAGTTGAACATTCTTGGATAAATGTCCTCATGTTCTGGTGCAACTATTTATATAGAATTCTCCATAATGAGAATGCTAAATGAAAGTACATGAATTAAGATAAATATTGCCAGAATGTCTACAGAAATGTTATGACATATTCTTTCCACATTTGGCCAATACTAGACCAATCAATATTTTTCATTTTTGCAAACTGAATAGAAAAATTTTCCAGAATTTCTTATTTTAGTTATCATTTATAGACCCTCAGATTATTCCCCTTCAGTCCTTAAATATTTTAACACAATTTTTCTGTTAATTCTTGGTGACTACACTATTCTTTCAAGGTATACAAGGTAGTCTTCCCAATACCAGACCTACTTTATCCACAGATTCTAAATTTAATGGTCATATACTGAGCCTAATCATCTTACTAGTAACAGCAGGCCCTCCATAAACTCATTTCAGACATCTCACTCTCCAGTTGTTACCTCCTATCTCTCCAGTTCACTCCCTTTAGTACTCTGATTCTACTCGAACCTATAAACATTAATCTTACATCTCTTAATGTTTCTTAGTATACTGCTGTCCTTCTTTGTTTCCCTAGATAGATGTTTTGGGCATCATTAAGATCACTATGCATTTACCCTTGCCACTTTCACCATCTCTCACTTACAGCCACCCGATTAAAATGACTGAAACCTGGCTAAGCCAATCCAGTTCACAGCCCACACTTCACCTGCACCTGAGCACCTGAACATAGCTAAAGAAAAATCAAAGTTATACTCTCTGATACACTTTAAACTTGTCAGCATTTACCCTAACGAGTACTTCATGCTAACCCAGCATTCTTACTGTGTTCTCTAATTCATTCACTCTCTGATGCTCCTTCATGACTAGTTTCCAATTTAGCTCATCCCAGACCTCCAACAATCCCTTCTTCCTTCGACTCTGAGGATCACACAGAGATAATGGAAGCAATCAGAGGGAAATTTCTATACCCTCCCCCCCCACACACACTTAATATTCTATGTACATCAGCCTTCCTCCTGTTGCTGCAGGTGAACCATCATCTGTACACACATTCAAGGTCAATTTTGAGGCAAAAGAACTTGAAGTCATAAGTAGGAATACCGACTATGGAGCAAATTAATCTTTGTATATAGATCAGGCCAGGGACAGAGTGCCAGATTTGCTGCTCAGTTCTTGTTGTATGTTGATATCACAGTGAACATAATCTAATGATTCATGTCACCACGGAAATGGAAAAGACCTCATTAATCATTTGGCTACCCTATCATTTTACAAGTTTAGACCTGAAGAAAACATTCCCAGGGATATCTTTTTTTTTAAAAAAAAAAATCAATTAGAGGAAAGATGGAAGGCAACATGAAGGTATTTCATGAATTTTCTTTCTGTAGAACTTAACAAAGTCTAAAAAAGAAGCAAAAAAAGGTACAACTAGCAAAGGATGAAACAAAAAAATACAGAACAATTTAGGTAAAATTAAAATAAGATGGCAGGGATCTATGCAGAATTCCTCCTCTGGAGAGTAGTGTAATGAGATAACATGTCAATGGAGGGTAAATCGAAGTCATCAGGGTTTTCTGCCCTCTTGCCATCAGCATGTGTGATCGAGATCTGTGGTCCTACAGCCATACCTGGTGGCGGCACTAGAGTGTGGTGTGGGAGTGTGTAAGTGGGCACACCTGATCTGAGAGACTGACCATATAAGGGTGGCAGCAGAGGACTGTGCAGCAGACAGCAGTAGACTAGCAGAGAGACTACAAGAGAACGCCAGAGACAGTAATGATTCACCTCAGCCTCCCAGCCTCCTAGCCAACCAGCACTCCTGCCTGCCCTGCACCTGGTTGCCTCACTACAAATGGTGTAGAAAGATCATCAAAAGCCTGAAAAAGCCATGAGGGCGCCAGGACTCTCCTTTATCCATCTGCTGAATCCACAGAAACCTGCTCTGTGCCTTGCTGGTGCTACAGCAATCAAGTTGTTTTTAAAACATTCATAGATGTTCTCCCAATTTTATCCTAAATTTGGAGAGAGAGAAATTAGGGCTAAAAATAGGACCAAGAAAAAAATATGTTCCCCTTAGGAACACCTGTCCCTTATTCTTTCAATACAATAACCTTGAGCTCTGGCTTGAGGTGTCACCAGGTTTTGTCATTTCTGTTCTGGATGCAGTAAGAGAGGAGGAAAATATGTAATAATGTCTGTGGAGTTACTGGCTTAATCAGGACCAGCAAGCAGCAGCCAACAATGTCAGGGAGGTAGGGGGTTGGGGGTGGGGGCGCGGAATGTGTGGACAAACTGTAGAGAACACATCAGAAATTTTCTGGATTATGCTAATATGAGAAAACAACTGCTTTATAGGCTCAAGAAAATTTTAAGAAGTCATGACCCTTATGAAACAGATTAAATGTGGGATAAGATGAGGAATAAGATGCAAAAGAAACTGGCAGAACTAAAGAAAGAAAAAAAGGTTACCCCCACGCAGGGCCAAAACTGAGATAACAAGGGAATGCTCTCATTAACCAGAGCTTAAAAATGTGGCCCTTAATAACAAGTGCAGCACCCCAGGATTCAGCTTTGTACTCTAAAAGTAAACAGAACAATTCCCAGATTGACCCTGTCCTGACGCTTCACCCAGAGCTCCATCCATTGCTCAACAGCAGCATAGAGGTTGAGGCTGAAACACAAACAGAATGTACGAGACATTTTGGCCAAGGGCTTGGCCTAGAGGAGGGGATTACTGTAGATCATCACACCACCCAGTTACCCATAGCACTGTGGGAAGCTTGAACCTGTGATTCTTACTGGAGGCAAATTTTCAGTACTCTATTATCCTGGCTCCTACCTACCTATTGCCTCTTCCCAGTGTCTATACCCCAGCCATCTGAACAAATGCAAAGACATGGGTCTGTGAAATAATAGGCATGTAAAGAAAGAAATCAAGAGGGGCCTCCCTGGTGGTGCAAGGGGTTAAGCACCACACTATGAAGTAATCCACAACCTCTGCAGCACGAGTTCGAACCCCAGCCCACCAGGGAGCAACCCACATGGCACAGCAGACCTCTCCTGACTTGCCCACTGCTCCCCTCAGCAGTGTACTTCGGTCAGTCCACCTGTTCTGTTCCCAACTCTGTCTCTGGTGAATCCTCTCACTCCCCACATCTCTGGCCTGTACCCCAATTCTTGTATACATAAATAAATAAATCCTTAAAAATAAAAAAAATTAAAAATAAGAAAAATAAGGTTCAATTTGTTTTAGAGAGTGCCTATAAAGGGTGGTCAATAGCAAGATATCTTTTAAGTTATTAAACAGCAAGTATTTAAAAAAGCATTTAGAAAGAAGAATATCATGTAAAAGGATGAGGGAGATAAGGGACTCATTTTTTCACATTACAGATGTGAAGACAATAGAATATTATCTGAAGAATTTTCAGATTAATACTCTGTGCATCAGTCAAAATGATATATTTGAGAAGAAAATATATTCTTAAATGTGTAATGATTGAATAAATGGTGTCATCCATGTCTCATTTTTCAAAATTTTATTTAAAGCATAACCCAGACTTCCATTTCCAATAATATAGTGGATTAGGTTATAGCATTGCCAGATACAGCAAATAAAAATACAGAATACACAATCAAATTTAAATTTCAGATAAAGAATGAATAACCTTTTAGTTTAAGTATGGCCCATGAAGTTTAGGACATGCTTACACTAAAAGAATATTCCTTGTTTATTTGAAATTTGCTGTGAACTCTGCATTCTGAATATCTTGCAATTCTAGGCAGCCTAAAAATACCACAGAACATACAATAAGAGATGCTGGATTAAAAAGAAAAATAGACAAACAAAAATACCTTTAAATCATACGACTGAGCTCATAAGAAAGTAAAAGAAATTTCTAAAAGAAATGAAAAGGAAATTGGTTAACACTGAGACAATGGTAATAACTGGCTCATCTTGGTGACAAAAACATTCATGTTTGAATGGTCATTTAGGGACAGAAAACAAAGCTTTGTAGCTGCACAAAGTGCAGAGTAGGATATGAGGCCTCTTTATGCAAGCTAGCACTCATGAGGGCCATAATCTTTGGAAAGGATGGACTAAGAAAATATGCTTGCCCACTAGAGGAGACAAGCAACTTGTCGTGTTGAATTAGACTCTGAAGAGAAAGCAAAACACATTCTCCTGGAAATTCAAACACAGCTTTCCCTCATACAAATTCAGAGTTGAAATTGCATGACTACGTGGTCCTAGAAAACCCAAATTTCTTTCAGTGGTCCTAAATCAAGAGTGCTGTACAACAACTGGCAAAGTCAAACACAAAACCTCTAAAGAAACTGATACTGAACCCAGGCCTTTCAGGAGTCGCACAGACAAAGTTGCACATACCAAATATCAGTTGGGCAAACAGGAGTTGCACTTACCAAACATCAGTTCCCCATCCAAAATAACAAACTACATCAAGAAATAAGTTACTACAGAGAAAATTCAGCAAAGTCCTCATGACAATAAACAAAAGACAAGTATAAATGAAGACAAAGTAAAAATTAGACTACTAGGAATGTACTATGTTACAGTTATTGGAAACAAAGAATTTGAAAATGCAGATTACTGAAAGACAAAAATGTAACATTTAGAAATAAAAACTATAATAATTAAAATTAAAAATTCTAGGAGCAAATTAATCAGATGATTAGACAACTGATAATGAGTAAACTAGAGAGCAGAAGTAATTATCCAGAATGCAACAGAGTCATGGATAATGACACAGGTGAAAAAAAGATAAAATATGGAAAGAGGGTTGAAATTGCAGACTATTTCATATCTAGCAATAGGAAAGTTAGTAAATAAATCATCACATAGCACCTGGGGATAGTTTATAACATAAAATCCTAGTATACGTATATATCCACACTTATTTATAAGGGTAGATTTTCATTCTTATCAATGAATAAAGCAGATTCATGTAAATTTATGAATATATTTATGTTTAAATTTAAATTCTCTTAGTATACTCTTGATAGTAGATAAATGTAAATAAATTTAAAAGAACACTGGAATGGTCTGAAAGAATGAACAGTTATTTCAGAGTACTGAAATTTCAGGGAAATTTGACTTCCTTGCTATACATTTCTATAGTATTTGCTTTTTTTCCTTAAGAAGTATATTAAATACATACACATATACACAGAGAATATCCCATAGTTCTTGATTCTCAGAACAGTTTTCTTTATCCTAAACATGAAATCACTTTGATGATATGCCATATAGTCTGGAGTGGATAGGGCTTTCTGTTTAACTATAACTGTGCTATATTTTATTTTATTTATGGTTATAGAACCCATCCTCCATTACCACTGCCAAATAGCAGACATTTAATGAATGACTTAATTTTGTTTACTGTATGTATGTAAAGATTAAGTAAAGGTATACAGAAGTATAAGGGGAAGAGAAGTATACCAAGAGGCCATAAAATTTTAGATAAAAAGATAATTATAATTATCACCACACTACAGTAATTTGGCTGATCCAGACTGCATAAAACTGAATAGATAATGAGCATTTACAATCATCCCTGAGGTATCTGTCATTTTTCTAATAAAACATTTCAGGGCCTCCCCGGTGGCGCAGCGGGTTGAGCACAGCGTTGTGAAGCTGTCCGCAGCCTCTGCAGCACTGGTTCAATTCCTGGCCGGCCAGGGAGAAACCTACAAGGAGCGGCAGAACTCTTCTGCCTAGCCCGCTGTTCCCCTCAGCAGTGTCTTTGGTCTGTCTGCCTGTTCTGCTCCCTGCTCTGTCTCTGGTGAATCCTCTTACCCTCCTGCACCTCTGGCCTGTACCCATCTCTTGTATAAATTTTTTTAAAAAATCTTAAAAAAAATGTTATTGAGACTATTGTGATTTATCTGAAGACATTCGATAAAATAGAACAATTAATGGTTTTCTTCCTGAGCTTTTCTCAAGTACTTAAATTTAAGAAAAGCTGAATTTTCAAATTGTAATTTAAAATCACAATAAGTAAGTTGAAATTTCAAATGTAACATGACTCTCATGTTACATTCTTAGTTTAAAATTATTCTTGAGGGCCTGCCTGGTGGCACAAGGGAGTAAGTCTCAGCACTATCAAGCTATCACCAGCCACTATAGCATGAGTTCGATCCCAGGCCAGGAAGCAAACCCACATGGTGCAGCAGACTCTCCTGTCTCGCCCGCTGCTCCCCTCACCAGTGTATTTTAGCCAGTCTGCTCTTCTGCTCCCCACTCTGTCTCTGGTGGTATGCATAAATAAAATAAATCTTTTTAAAAAAATATTTTAAAATAAACAATGGTAGAGAACCATGGGTGTTTTGATGGTGGGAGTGCTATGGTGACTATCCCTGAGGGGGAAGTCAACACTAACAAGGATGTAAAACAAACATACTTCAATTAAAAAAAAAATTAAAAAAAAATTTTTTTTGTAATCCCAATGGCAGGGAATGCATCGGTGCTTAGATTTTGACTTCTAAATACCATTCTCCAATAGAAAGAACCAGGCCCGTTTAAAGAAATGGCTGCTCCTACTACAGCTGAGGCATCTATAGTGTTAAAAAGTAAAGGAGTGCTCAAAATACAAAAGGATAGGTACTTATCAAGTGGAAGGGGAGCCATCCTGAACAAGGTCTGAATGGCCAAAGCTAGGGAAATTTTAGCAAAAAGAAATCTAAGTATGAAGTAAATATACATGGATCCATATTGATCTAAATAATTCTCTACCCTCAAGGATGCATGGATTTAGTGATTCCCTTCCAAAAAATATATAGACAGATAGATAGGTAGGTAGGTAGATAGACAGAGATAGATAGATGAAAGGGGAGGAATAATAACTTCATAGTGAAGAAATCTGGCAATCAGCACCTTAATCAAAAGATCAGATTTCTGTAGTTTTCTCCCCTAAACCCATAACCTCAGTCTAATCCCAGGTAAATATCAAAACAAACAAACAAATTTAGTCCTTGTAGTTTTCCCACCATCTGAGGGAAGAAATCAAATTAACAATGATGTAAGAAAATAAATATTAAAGAAATAAACTTTTTAAAAAAATTTTTTTAAAAATTTAAAGGTATTGTGCAAAATGTCTGACCAGTGCCCCTCAAAATTGTCAAGATTATAGAAAACAAGAAAAGACTGAGAAACTGTCACAAACTAGAAGACACTAAGGATGACTGTGTTAATACATCATATGTGATAAAGACTTACACTATTAAAGAAAAGGTGAAGGCTGGAGTAAAAGTGATCAACACTTGTGTTACATAGAAAAATAAAATTTTGGATAAAAGGTATTTAAACCATCTAAAATTTTCATATGTGAGAAAATTCTCTAAATGGTAATCCACTTCTCTACCAGTTACTTACTGAAAGAAAATCTATCTTTTTCCTATCCTTTTTGCTATAAAATTACTATACCTCCCCCATGAGCCCTTGTAACAAAAGGGAGACCAGAGTGGAAAGACTGATATGACTGAATAAAGTCGAGTTTATTTACTAATAATGTTGGTATTTTAGTTTTGACAAATGCAGTGTGGTAATTTAAGATGTTAACATTGGGAAAATAAAGATTTGTCCAAAAAAAAAAAAATTGTATACAAGCGAAATCGCCCTGGGGCCTCCCTGGTGGCGCAAGGGGTTAAGTTGCAACCTATGCAGCTATCACCAGCCACTATAGCACAAGTTCAATCCCCAGCCAGGGAGCTACCCATATGGCGCAGCAGACCTCTCCTGACTTGCCCACTGCTCCCCTCAGCAGTGTATTTCAGTCAGCCTGCCTGTTCTGTTCCCCACTCTGCCTCTGGTGAATCCTCTCACCCCCTGCATCTCTGGCCTGTACCCCAGTTCTTGTATGCATAAATAAATAAATCCTTATTTAAAAAAAAGAAATCACTCTTCATGCAAATTTAATGCAAATCTAAAATTATTTCAAGATTAAAAATTCTTTAAAAATATATTAAATACACAACACAACTATCAAAATGGCTAAATCCACAACACTGATAACACCAACACTGGGGAGGGTGTGCAGCACTAGGAACTCTCATGTATTGTCAGTGAGAATGCAAAATGGTAAAGTCATTTTGGAAGACAGTTTGGTGGTTTCTTAGAAAAACTAAAAGTATATGATCTAGTACTTTTGCCCCTTGGTTTTACTCAAATTTGTTGAAAACTTATTTCAACACAAAAATCTGCACATGAATGCTTATAGTAGCTTTATTCATAATTACTAAAACTTGTAAACAACTAAGATCCTTTAATAGGTGAAAGAGTAATCAACTGTGATACAATATTAAAAAGAAATGAATTACTAAACCACAAAAAGACACAGATGAACCTTAAATGTGTATTGCTCAGAGAAAGAAGTCAATCTGAAAAGGCTACATACTGTATAATTACAAAATCAGATGACACTTGGACAGCCTGGGTTTGAACTGTAGGTCCATTTATACATGAACTTTTTCATTAAGTACAGTTGGCCCTCTGTATCCCCAAGTTTCAAGTTCATCTAATTGCAAATGTCATTTGGTTAAACCCTCAGTTGCAAACCAACAATAAAGGACTCGAATATCCTTGGATTTTGGTGTTTGGGGGAGAGAGACACCCCCTGTCTGATAGTTGGAACCATTTCCTCAAAGATGCCAATTGTAAAGTTTTGGGGAAGTCAAAAAATTGGATTTTCAAATTTTTCAAGGTCAACTGTACACAATTTTCTGGAAAAGGCAAAACTAAAACTACAATGACAGTGAAAAGACAAGTAGTTGTCAAGACTTTCTGGGAAGGAAGGACAGAAGAATGAATAGATGGCGCACAGAGCTATTTTAAGGCACTGAAACTATTAAAATACTGTAGTGGTGGACACATATCATTTTTCAAAATCCATAGAATGTTCAGCACCAAAAATGAAATCTAATGTAAACTATAAAGTCTATATATAATAATACATATATTAATATATAACAGTATTTCAGTATTGATTCCTCGATTGTACACAAGTATATCACATAATCCAAGATGTTAAAAGGGGAGTGAGGGGGAGACTGAGGAGGGATGTGGGAAGTGGTCCTTCCTGCTCAATTTCTCTGTAAATCTAAAACTTACCCCCTCACCCCCCGTAAAGTCTATTTTTTTTTTAACAAACACAATAAAAATCTAACAGGTAAATGGAAAGGTATGTTATACAGCAGACATAATAAAATGTTAATAGTGGTAGTTTTTGTGAATGTTCATTATATAATTCTACTTTGTTTCATGATTAATGTGGAAGGCAAACCCACATTGTGGGTAATATTAGGAGAAAAGTTAGCATTATAAAATCAAAAGGAGGGCCTCCCCGGTGGCACAGCAGGTTGAGCACAGCACTGTGAAGCTGTCCACAGCCTCTGCAGTGCAGGTTCGATTCCCAGCCGGCCAGGGGGCTACCCACATGGTGCAGCAGACCTCTCCTGTCTCGCCCACTGTTCCCTTCAGCAGTGTATTTTGGTCATCTGCCTGTTCTCCTCCCCGCTCTGTCTCTGGTGAATCCTCTCACCCTTCCCTGCCTCTGGCCTGTACCTCAGCTCTTGTATAAAAATAAATAAACCTTTAAAAAAAATCAAAATGAGTCTATGGGATGTAATTCTAACTTTGTTATGGATTTCTCATATGATTCTGTTAAAAAAAAGCACAACGATTTAATAATTTGAATTATTAATTTAAATTTTGAAAACCAATTGGCCCTATCTTCAAAACTCAGAGTGTAGATTAAAGTGGCTTATTGTTTAAGAAATACAACTAGATATAAACTGTGTGTTATCTCATCAGCAGAAGAATGCAAGAAGTGCTTTGTACTTCTTTATACAATCGATGAAATGGCAAGAGAATCTACATGACTACTGCCCTGGACTTTGTCAGTGTACTTGTTATGATTAAGTACTGTTGAATTTACCATTCCAAAACATATTTTTATTACTTTCTACAATATGACATTAACTCCAGTTTTGAATGGTGCATATTTCTCATTATAAATCTAAATACACAGAATATTTGCTGTTTTCAGTCACTACACTGTGTAAAATCACTTTAAAAATAGTTTGGCATATTTGCATATTTATCTATATTAAAAGCCTCAGGAAACAGTTATTGCAGATACACAACTGTTGTTTTTAAAGTATTTTTAAAGGAACTGTATTTCCTGTCCTATATAAATTACATACATTTTTTAATATATCATCTGAGCCAAGAGAGTTGCAAAGCTTTAAACAGGAAAACATTCTCAGGGGAGAAGAATGCTAAAGGAGAAGAACTGTAATTTTTAGTTATTATGTTCAATGGATGAATTTTTAACCTAAAATGATAACCTTCTTCCTTTGCCAAGTCAGGTATTATATATTTTAAACAGAAAGTAATTCTTAATACTACTACAAATTATGACTTCATTTTAGCATCCAGACTATTTATCTAATCTACAGAGCACATAAAGAAAAACTGCTTTATATAGATCAAGTTACAGACATGAAGACTCCACTTTGTGACTTAAAGGAAAAATTTTCTGTTGTAAGGAACTTTTTCCTTTTCAGCACTTCTCTATCTTCATGAAAGCCAACAGCATTTTTCTTTAATTAAAAATGAAACTCTATGCCCCTAGAATACTAGCTAGTATCATCCTAATATGTCCCAGAAAAGAGACCCAAATTTCTATCAAATTTCACTGTCACTATAATTTTGACACAGACTCTTTCAGGTTAAGAAAACATGTAATTTGGACCTCCTCTGGTGGCAGAGCGGTTGAACGCTGGGCTGCGAAGCTGCCCGCAGCCTCTGCAGTGCTGGTTCGATCCCCGGTCACCAGCGAGGGTCCCACATGGCGCAACAGACCTCTCCTGTCGCACCTGCTGCTCCCCTCAGCAGTGTATTTCATCAGTCTGCCTGCTCTGCTCCCCGCTCTGGCTCTGGTGAGTTCTCTCACCCTCCCGCACTTCTGACTGTACCCAGTGCTTGTATAAATAAATACATAAAATTTTTTAAATAAATAAATAGATTAAATAAAACATGTAATTTTTCAATTCTATGACTAAGTTAAATTAGTTGCCATATTAATTAACATAACTAGAAGTTCTCATTTTAATATCTAAATTTATGTTCTTTTAAAAAGCTTTCACAGGGCCTCCCTGGTGGTGCAAGGGCTTACGCACAACACGATGAAGCAATACATAGCCTCTGCAGCACAAGTTCAATCCCCGGCGGGCCAGGGAGAAACCCACGTGGCGTATCAGACCTCTCCTGTCTCACCCACTGCTCCCCTCAGCAGTGTATTTCAGTCAATCTGCCTGTTCTGTTCCCCACTCTGCCTCTGGTGAGTCCTCTCACCCCCTGCATCTCTGGCCTGTACCTCAGCTCTTATAGGCAGAAATAAATAAATCTTTAAAAAAAAAAAAAAGCTTTCACAGGGCCTCCCTGGTGGCACAGGGGGTTGAGACACAGCCTATGGAGCTGACTGCAGCCACTGCAGCACGAGTTCGATTGCTGGCCAGGGAGCAATGCACATGGCACAGCAGACCTCTCCTGGCTCGCCCACTGCTCCCCTCAGCAGTGTATTTCAGTTGATCTGCCTTTTCTGTTCCCCACTCTGTCTCTGGTGAATCCTCTCACCCACCGCACCTCTGGCCTGTACCCCCTTTCTTGTATGCATAAATAAGTAAATCTTTTAAAAAAAAGAATTAGAGTCTTAATCTCTTAAAAAAAAAAAAAAAGCTTTCACACAGATACATTACACAGTTTTATATTACACAGTTCAATTTCACCATGTTTTCTAAATAAGAAGGTCCTAAGGAGGGATAATTATTTATCTTAAGCTAAAAATTTGCCACTTTGGTGCTCTAATCTTGTTAGGAAAAGATGATTTCTGTCCAAATCAGAGATCTTTATTGCCTTAAGTATTAATTGTTTAGGTTCTCATTAAGGTCAAAATACACTTGACTGACCAGACAAGGTCAATTAGCACATTGTCAGCCATGCTTATTTACATCGACTGAACATAATGGTAGTTATTTGATTGTCAAGTCACAAGGTTACTGAATCTTTTGTGGACTTTGCCCTCCAAAAGGGCAACAGTCATTCAGATACCAGAAAGCATTCCTAACAAAGATTTTATTTATTACTCATTGATTTAAATCACTCTTAGAAACAGGTGTTTCATTCTTTGTGGACAAATGACACATCAATTCTTTGTAAAATACTTGAGATCCAGTTAAAATCCTGTGGTTGGGAGGATGTTTATTCAGCAAGTATCTTTCATTTGAAACTATACAGGTTTTCAAAGAGCAAAGCGACCCAATGACATAACCCTTTGCAATATTGACTTTTTCCCTACAAAGTGACTTTGCTGTAATTGCAATGAGGTGAAATAAGTAGGGCACACAAGTGCTGAAATATCTCTGGGCATGAGAGGGTTAGTCTCAAAATTGAGGATGAGACTGAGACAAGAAAGGTCCCAAGTCAAGGACAGGACAGGACTCAAGGACAAAATTTTGATGTTCCCACAGGTTGATAAATAAGAGGTTAAAAACCTGATGATTCTAGAGCCAAACAACTGCTGCCATAAATTTACTTGACCCATTGTTTTAATTTCTAATGTCCCCCAGCCCAGACATTCCTAAACTATCTTTCCACAGCTTATTAAGTTGGCTGCTATGGAAAAAAAAGAAATCACAGACCCATAAGAAAAGAGTTATAGCCCTTGAGACCAGAGTTCAAACTTAAGCTGCAGGCACCCAATTTCCATGCGATGTCCCCCTTAGAAATGGATGTGTGCCCTGCACAACTATGGAGCTGATTGTTGCCAACAACTTGCAGCAATAAATGGACATGAACCCAGTCCACTCTCCTTGCTTTTTCAGCCAATGCAGTTTAATTCCTTTGTTCTCAAATGCCAGTCCTAAAACCTACATAGACACCCTAGCCCTAGCACCTCGGGGTCTCTCTTAAGCCCAGAGAGGTCTCCCCGGAGCTCTCATTCCTTGCTTTTTTGATAATCAATAACTGCAGACTCCTTGCCTGTCTTCATGGTGTCTGTGTAGTCTTTTCAGTCTTGACCAGAAGGTCTCAAGAGCCCTTCCCTCACTTAGGAACAGAGCCCCTCAGTCCATACCTCCAGTTAGAGGCAGGTGGAACAGTGGACAGCAACCGGTTCATTCCAAGCTTATCTGCTATGTTTTTGGGGTGTGTGATCAGACTGATCCCTTGTCTAGTGACAGAACCACATTTAAGTCTTACCATAATGAGATCATTTGTATGCTTTTTAAATTCACTGATGTTAACATGGTTATTTGTGAAAGAAAAAGGGAGAAATAAAAATTCAAGGTTATTCATGAACCAGCAGCCTAAAAGTTCTGCCGGTAGTATCAGTGACTTTTGTCATCATAAATCGCCTAATTTTTTATGGTGGTGCATTTGTTAGCATTTTCTTTCTACTTATCCTCTTAAGTTTAATATCATTATCCCTTACATATTCTATTATTGATTTATATATCACTAAGTCCATAAGTTAGATTTTTAAGGAGACAATACTTTTGCTTACCCTATCATCTTTACAAATTGGCTTCTAGATCAAATGAGAAACCCATGAATTAGTCTAGATTCTTTTTTTAAGATTTATTTATTTATGTATACAAGAACTGGGGTACAGGCAGAGGTGCAGGGGGTGAGAGGATTCACCAGAGACAGAGTGGGGAACAGAACAGGCAGATTGACCAAAACACATTGCTGAAGGGAGCAGCGGGAGAGACAGGAGAGGTCTGCTGCGCCATTTGGGTTACCTCCCTGGCTGGGGATCGAACTCGTGCTGCAGTGGCTGAGAATAGCTCCATAGTGCTGTGACTTAACCTCTTGAGCCACCAGAGAGGCGCCGACATTCTTTCCTTTACATTTGACATCCCCCAAATATGACTCCATCAACCATCATAGTCCCCAGGCAGCCAGGGAGCAACCCACATGTCGCAGGAGACCTCTCCTGTTTCACCAGCTGCTCCCCTCAGCAATGTGTTTCAGTCAGTTCTGCCTATTCTGCTCCCCACTCTGTCTCTGGTGAATCCTCTCACCCCCTGCATCTCTGCCCAAGTACCCCAGCTCTTGTATGCATAAATAAATAAATCTTTAAAAAAAAAACAAATTTATAGGCATAAAAACTTATTTAATAAATGTGCAACCACAACCACCTTTATGCTATATACAAAAGCAAACCTTAATAAAATTATTAAGAACTCACGAACTCAAACTTTTCACTTGCATTAAACTATAAATACTTTCTCAGCTACTATAAGAAAGTATAAGCTGTAATTCATCCATGTGACTAAACCAACATTCACTATAAAGACAGAGTCCACATAAAAGGAAAAAGTTACTACCATAATTTTTGAATAATTAAGATACCAAGTATACATAAAACCAAATTCATATACTATCAAAACATTTGCAGGCCTCCCCAGTGGCGCAGCGGTTGAGCGCTGGGTTGCGAAGATGCCCGCAGCCTCTGCAGCACCGTTTCATTCCCCAGCTGCTCCCTGGCCACTGGAGGAGGGTCCCACATGGCGCGCAGACCTCTCCTGGCGCCCGCTGCTCCCCTCAGCAGTGTATTTCGTCAGTCTGCCTGTTCTGCTCCCTGCTCTGGCTCTGGTGAATTCTCTCACCCTCCCGCGCTTCTGACTGTACCCAGTGTTTATATAAATACATAAATAAATCTTTTTTAAAAGAAAAAAAAATTTGCTTTGCTTGTGGGGGTCATAAGATTTTTTTAATTTTCTAAGTTTCCAACATTAGATTAATAGTTTCTATTTACATATTGTCTACCCAATACTGAGCACCCCACATATATTATCTGTCATCCACTCAAGACCATATAATATAGATATCATAAAAGTCATTGTACCAATAAGAAAACTGGCTTCACAGGATAACTTATCCAAATGCACATAACCAAGGTCTTTCTGGCTCCAAAGCCCACCACTATCTACCACACTAATCTGACTGCTTGCATCCTTCATTAGAACTTTGGAATATCCATTCAACATAATCCAAAATTTCACTAAATGCTGTATAGAATGTTTCACATCCAGTGCTGAGACTGGAGAGAGGTGATAATAAGTAAAGTCAAGGATGAGAAAAATGACAGTAGATAGTAAAAGAATATGACTTAACAGGACAGCATAGGATTTGATATAATACAATCGTACACTTGAGTGCCAGGTCAGCTATATACAATATAACCTTGAATGAGTTACTTGGCTTCCATGTTTCACTAATCTTTTTTTTTAAGATTTATTTATTTATGCATACAAGAACTGGGGTATAGGCCAGAGGCGCAGGGGGTGAGAGGATTCACCAGAGGCAGAGTGGGGAACACAACAGGAGGATTGACTGAAATACACTGCTGAGGGGAGCAGTGGGTGAGTCAGGAGTTGTCTGCTGCGCCATCTGGGTAGCTCCCTGGCTGGCAGAGGATCAAACTTGTGCTGCAGTGGCTGCGGATAGCTTCATGGGTTGTATCTTAACTCTTTGTGCCACCAGGGAGGCCCCAGTTTCACTAATCTTTAAGCTATATGTAAAATAGTATTTATCAATGAATTTGTGAAGATCAAATGAGATTATACAGATAAAACGCTTAGCACAATAACTGGCACATCATAATGACTTAGTAAATGTTGGCTAAGATTGCTATTAATAAAGGTTTTTTTCTGTCAGAACAAATGATTTAGTTTATATTCTTGGTTGAGACTGTTCTCTGGTATTGCAGTACATTCATAATTATCCAAGCCTACACCTAAGTGATTGTCAAACATAAACTGGGTTATAGTTAAGGTACCCAAATGTTTAAGTGTATTTGGGACTCTTAATTTTTATGATCACACCAAGTGGGCGAGTAGCACAGACAGCATCCTGTGCAGAGCTGTTTCTAGTCCTTTATCATGTTTCTCAAACATTTCATAAAAGACTTTCACCACTTACACTGGTATAAGAATAACTCAAGCTAATGTGCAGGGTTTGCCTGTTTGAGTATCAAGTTCTCTGAGGCTTTCTTAACTACATTATATCAGAATCATGTAGAGTTTAATTCAGGGCTAAAGGGATTCCTTAAAATAAAATTCTGTGATGTGCTTCCATCATTTGTCTTTTCTGCTTCATTGGCACCTCCTTGGATTAGAATCCTGAGATGAAAAGGGAGCGCCTACCTTCTCCTACCAGATCTCAGACCCATTTTCTTACCGGTATATAGGCTGGATGATTGGTAAGGTAGTTGATTGGAAGACACTATAATTATTTTTCATCTACATTTGTTTTACAAAAACGACCAGTTGACTCAGTTTTATTTTACTTATAAACAAAATAAACATAGGAAACAGATATTTTATTGCATTTTCCCCCTTTATTTATTTATTTGTTTATTTATTTATTTATTTGTTTATTTGTTTGTTTGTTTATACATGCACTGGGTACAGTCAGAAGCGCGGGAGGGTGAGAGAATTCACCAGAGCCAGAGCGGGCTGCAGAGCAGGCAGAAGGACTGAAGTACACTGCTGGGGGGAGCAGCGGGTGGCAGGAGAGGTCTGTGCGCCATGTGGGACCCTCCTCCAGTGGCCGGGGAGCAGCTGGGGATCGAACCGGCGCTGCAGAGGCCGCGGGCAGCTTCGCAACCCAGCGCTCAACTGCTGCGCCACTGGGGAGGCCCTCCCCCCTTTATTTAGATGCTATTGGAGACTGTGTAGTAAGGCAGTAAAAGTAGGAAAAGAGTGAATTCATCAAACTGACTTGTGTAACATGCACTAATTAATAAGCATTTACTGAGCACCTGCCCAGACCCTATGCTTGGTGTTGGGGATAATGTCCCTAATTCTGCAGAATTAATTTTCACTCTGACTTAAATCAAAATGCAACAATGATTTATACTCTTACTTAAGATAATATTAGAAATTTTAAATACAGTTTAGCCATTAATGCCAGGTTAGTCTTATTTGCATAGCTTTGGAATGAATAGTTTGAATTCAATATTTGGCATGTTATCTTAAAGAAATGAAATTTTCACATTTTACTATTTTTAGCATGCTTAGATCAATCCTTTTTTTATATCCTATTATTATATAGTTTCTTTAAAAATTTTTTTTATCAACCATGTTTTATTCTATAATAACAACTATGGTTGCCTCGCTACCTGCTACCTATTTTCTCTGCCCTCATCTAAAATAAAGCATGACACTATAGATTGCCTTTTTCTTAATCTTTTGGTTTATTTTAAGCAAAGGAACTGTTTGGAAGTACTAAAGAATATTCCTTATCTTTGTTCTGTTTTTACGGTGTTTTCCAAGATTTTTTGTATTTGTTCTCAGTAAAGCTGCTCCCCTATTAGTCACTGTGCTGCTTCTGCAATGGCAGTGGATCCTTTCTGCAAACCCCCACCGTGTGCTGGGTTCTATGATGTTGTCCTGGAATTTATATGTTAATAGGGATAAAAAAATAGTCAGAATAAGAGAGATTGGTAATGGAGGCAGTGAAGTAGGGGGAAAAAGGGGGGAATTACAATTAAATGACTGATCAAGGACAGGCTCATTGAGAAGATATCATTTTTGGGCAAAACATGAAGGAAGTAAAGGAGGTATACACACAGATTATCGGCACGGGGGCAATCCAGGTAGAGGAAACAGCCTGTGGAAGTGTGAAAAACTGGAAATGTTCAAGGTTTGAGAATAATTTCAGAAACAACAAGAATAATGAGGCTACAGCAAAGTGAACTTGCAAGAGAATGATAGAAGGCAAGACCATACAGGTAAGAGGGGAAGGCTAGGGTTTGTGCTGGGCCCGAAAGGCTGCGGGATACAATTTGGTTTTTATTGAAACAAGAATGTTTTGAGCAAAGGATTAACTTGATGTGACTCCATGTTAAGAGTGTCACTTAGACTGGCTTGAGCATAGACTCTACCGACAGTAGGAGCAGATGGACCAACAAAGTAATTATTTCAGTGATCCAGGTGAAAAGTGATAGTGACTTGGATAAGGATGGTAGCATTGACCTTGGTGAGAAGTGGTTAGATTCTGAATATATTTCGAAGGTACAATTAACAGGATCTCCTGGGAAATAAAGGGATGTGTAAAAGAAAGAAAGAGTTCAGGAAATTTCCTAGCTTTTGAGCCTGAATAACAGAAGTATATGAGAATAAATCCTTTACTATACACTCTTTACTCCTAAAGATTTTACACGTAAACTCTGTTTATAAGATTATTTTAACTTCTATTTTGTCCTATAATATTTATAATGTAAAAATCAAACCAATACAAAAGTTCTAACAGTACTTCTAACTGTTCTTGGGAAATTTCAAGTAAATCTATATAAACTGGTGTTCTAGCTACCATTTGTAAGAATAACACCATCTCTAGTATTTACTGAGCAATGTACTATAATATCAATATGAGGATGCTTGGAACACATGGAACAATTAGATGGTGTGACTTTCGTCTTCCATAAAGTTTATCTGTCTCACCATCTCGGTAAGCAAAGATCTAAGTGTCTACCTGGGTTTGGATCTTAGACACAGGGCCTGGATGTAAGAGTGGGTGCTTTCCCTAGATGCAAGTTAGTTTTGGATATCTGTGATACAAAAGGGGGTCCAGGTGACAAGCTCCAATAACATGGCTTTGGGGAAGCAAGACCGAATATGAAATATTGTCTCAAGTCAAGGGGTCAGGTCCACCCTGAAAACAAGTCAGAGGGAAAAGACTTGCCCCAGGACATTGTGTGTATTAGCCTCAGAAAGCATTCTCATATCTCTTTTTTTTTCTGAGTATTTAGAATAAGCCTTGCTATAGCCATTAAATATTAGCAATAGGAAGTGGGCACACATTAATAAACATAAAAAGAAATATGAATAATTGTAAGCCAACATAAAAGTGTGGTATCACAAAAGTCATATCTAAAATAAATTGTCTTTATTATGTTTTCTTTTCTTACTTTATCATTTGATAATTACAAATTTTTTGACATCTCTGTTCTAGATTTAGTTGAGTGTAAAGAAAAATTTTGAAATGCAAATAATTGGTCATTTATCATGACCATGTCCTCAAAAATGTTTGAAATACGGTAAGCCTTAAATTGGTCTTGGAAAGAATCATCTAATTCCAGGATAGTGTAGGTATCCCAGTTGTAGTCCTCAAAACATCTAGATAAGATTAACTGGACACAAAATGTGGACTGTGGCCAACTTTGGTTTTTTTCCCCCAAATCAGACTGTCATGAAACATTTTAAGTTCCTTGAATGAGGAAAACAAATTACTCAAATACTTCATGTAGCCCATTCTTAAAATTCAATTTAAAACAATCCCAAGGTCAAATATAAATTATTTTGTTATGTTTATTTTTAGATAATCCTCATCTCTTTTCTTTGACATTAGAACAAATGGCTATGACCAAGACCAAAAGACAATAAAGCACTAAGTAAGCATTCATGTTAGATATCAAGACAGAGAAGAATACAAAGATTAGTGTTTTAAAGGATAAAGTGTCTGAGACAAGATGGGGCAAGTTTTAAAAGCTTTTATGAAGAGAAAAATATAATATTCAATTTTAGAAAGAAAGGGGGAATAACATGTGTTGGCAGTAGTTTAGGCTCTTACAGCAAAAGATAATATTTTAATTATCTTCATAATTGAATTGAATAATATGTTTTTCCCATTAACATAAAACTAAGTTTCCCATACCTATGGATACACTTCCTTGAGCTGAAACAAGTTATTTGTACAACAGAAATTACTGAGGGATCATATTTTTAAATAACTTTCCCTGCCTCTGCATTAGAGAGCCTGAATCAGTCTCCAGCACTGACTGTTGCTTACACTCAACGGCTTGTATACTTCTGCTGCAGAGCATACACCCATAATCCTGGATCAAATATGCAGGAGTCTTGTTCCTCCAACAACTTAAGTTAACTGCTAAGAAAGTTCTGATTGTTTTTCTCTCCGTTTGATTATGAAGAGAGTTTTCATTTCAAACTCCAATTCAACAGAAAGACAAGGTTAAAAAGATAGTCAGATTGACTCCCGTCAAAAAAAAAAGGTCATCAAAAATTTTCACTGAATTGGAGCCAAAAACTCTGCCAGTTTTGCCCTTATAGCTCTGAGTTGTACCCTGACCCTTCATGTGACCAGTGGAGCTTGTTGCATAAGATCTGTCTGGGCTCCTTTCTAAAAGTGCTATCTTTGTCCATATTTCAAAACACTCACAGATATTTTATCATTAATTAGTATTCATATTATGTCTCAAACAATCTGTTCAAGAATAGGGGAAGTGAACTAGTTGAACAGCTCTTCTGCTTGTCTAATGATTAACATGATGATGTATGTAGAGTCGAAGACCTTATAAAGGGAGGAGGTAGTCAAACGTTGGGTGGGGTAACTCCTGGAACATTTAGAAACTTACCTATTTTGGAGGCTGGACTTTTCCAGAAAAAGTATACTTGGCAAACAGGGTGGGGAGACACAGGCCTCTTTAAAAATAGACCCATGCCTCTTTGATTCACAGCCTCCTAGATTTGCTTTTCATCATGTTAACATGCCACTTGGGAGCTGGCTGGACTCCCTGGTTCAGTGACATATATTTCATAGTTGTTTTTTTTTTTTTATAAAAAAAAAAAAAAACCATTTGTTCTTTCAACCACAACATGCTTTGCATTTCTCTTTCAAATTTGAGGATGTATATATAGATTGATCAAAACAATATTTTTAACATTCCAAACAATTTAGAAAGATAGTGGATGGGTGTCAGTTAATCTATTATGTTCCTCTCTTCCTCCTCCCCCTCTTCAGCTGCTAATCTTAGAACTTGTGTGCCAAATTGTGTAAGATATTCTTCCAATAGCTACATGTGTGACTCTTTTGTGAGCTCTACAGACAGTTATGAGGACAGATTTGGAGTTGCATATGGGACTGTCACATGGTTTGATTGCCTTGTCTTCCAGGCACTGAATTTCTTTTCACTGAGCTTTAATACTGAGGAATTTTTAGTGGTGATAAAAGTTCAGCAAAGTCTCTATTAAAGAATTTACATACCCCAGAAATGGGGAAGGAAAATAAGTTTTTACTCGCCACTACTCTGTAATTGACATCTATCTATATACAGAACACTTCATGTGTTTACTTCTCTAATAGTATAAAAAAATAAGAGGTTTATCACAGAATTTCTATGAAAATCAGAAAAAGAGCAAGACCTTTATTATTATCAATGCTCCTCTGGAAAAATATCTAGTAGATGTCTCCATAGAAAAAGGAAGAAGATGCTATATAAAAAGGTCTCATACAATTCATGTTCAACTATAGAGGGTGGTGTATAGAAAAATGTAATGTAGCAAACATTAGGAGCCAAAGTCCCTTGCCTCAGTGTCCTCAACAGTAAGATCAAATGTATTTTCAACTTTAGAAACACTTATTGAAAACCATCTTTCAGGACCCAAACACAGTGTGCTCCGTTGGACCACAGGGCCTTGCTTGAGGGGTATAAAGGCGTAAAGCAAGGTCTTCCTCCTAATCTAATTTCAAATGTTTTTCAAGGATAAATTATGTCTTATTGAGCTCTATATCCAATAAATTAGGATGATATTAAGACATTATAAAAGAGGTAATTGCTTATACTCAGATGATTTTTCTTTTAAAGGCCAATGCATATGGCTATCCTCATACTACTTTCACTTTGTAAAACAAATACAGTGCTCAATATTCCAAGCTGCACCTTTATTTAACTCAAACTCTTAATTCAGAAATAACTGTGACAGCTATCATATTTGATTCCCTCCTCTGAGCCTAGCCTCTTTATGATAGATATTTTATATGCAGTTTCTAATCCTTAGAATCAGCCATCCAAAGCAGATATTATTACTATATACATTTTCTCAGTTGTGTAAGAACTCAGAAATTGCTTGAATGAGAAGTGCACTTTCTTGTTTGGGCCTTTCATTTGCTTCTCCTGTTTCAGGTGGAGAAGTCCTATACCTTACTGGGCAAACTACACTACTACCTTGCACAGTAAAACTTGGAAGTGGTGGAATAGAAAGAGGCTTCTAAATTCCTAAGCCACACCCTGAAAATTCTGGAGGTTACACACAGAGGCACCAGATTCTTCTCTCACTGTTATATAACAAGCAGCAAGTTCATTGTGACTCCTCTGGACATCTGGCAGAAGAACAAAAGGACACACAGAAAGGTACCTACCATATCAATTTTATTTCTAGCTTACAAAAGTGGAATTTATGAAAAGGTTTCCTTCAGACACTATCAAGCCTCTCCCAGAGCATTTCATAAGGATTTGAACTAAATCTGGCATAATAAGGTTTGATTGAGCTGTTATGTTCTGCCTCATAAGTGGCTGTGCACAATTGAGAAAGAAAATTGCTTAATAGAAAGTTATAGTCATCGCTAACTTTATCTTAATTCTCCAAAGCAATAAGTTAAGAGTTCTATAAGAGCAGCTTAGAGCTCTTAGAAACTGTTGAAAAATACCCTGTTTAGAAATATTTCTATCCATATGTCTCACCGTACTTTCTGGGGATGGTATTTACCTTTCTGATAATTTTGTTCACTTGGGATAAGTTTTATCTTATTCCTCCAAGGACATTTAAAAGGGGTCTTTCTATCCTTTCTTTGAAAATACTCAATGCATATTCTGTCTTTTCAGTATGAGATCTGTATCCTGACTTGTGGTTTTAACTTCTAATTTTCCAGACATCAAAAGCAGTTTCTGAAATACACTGGATTTAAATCATACCATTATTTATATCATTGTGTCATCAGAAAGTTATGGATTTAAATAAAAATAATAGATGAAGCTGATTATTGCAACCCATTCTAGGAAGAATTTACACAGATCTGTTCTTTGTTAATGTTACAAGTTATGTTGGCAACACTATCATTATTTGCAGATGATATTATCTACCTAGTAAACCCAAAGGACATGTGCATAATCAGTATAATTATTAAGATTTTTAGTAAGTAATTAAATTTTTAGTAAAATTTATTAGTTCAGCAAGATTGTCAGATACAAAAGAAATAGGGAAAAATAAAAACCTACTTTCTGTTGAAATAAATACTAGCAATAAAAAATTTTAAAAGATAATGAAAAAAAAACTCCATGCCCAATAGCATCAAAAACTAAAAAAAAATATTCGGGATTACTATAAAGAAAGACATTAATCTTTATGGAAGAATGGACTCTTTAAAAATTTGAAAGGCTATACTACATTTTGAATAGAAATGATTTAAAGATTTGTTTTCTCAAATTTTTGTAAAGGTAAATTTAATGCTGCAATAAACAATTTTGTTAAAATCAACTCTAATAAGGAATGTGCTTAGCACAATGATTCTGAAGTAAATATGGAAGAATAAAGCAGGCAAAACTAGCCTGGAAATTTATACCAAAAAAAACAAAAACAAAAACAAAAAAAAACCTGGAAGAGGAAGAGAAGGATAGGAGTGGGAGGAAGAAAGTCTGACAGTGTCAGATATTAAAATATAATGTAAAATTACAACGAAGATCATGTAGCATTGGTACAGTAACATAATTATCAGTGGCTCAAACTTGAAATTTCTCTTAAAATTATGTACTTTAAGGTTTCTAGAGGTAGGAGTGTTTCTTTAGAATCAACAGGAACACAGAGGCCATGAAGCCTATTGCTAATTTGGCAAACGTTGCTTTGAAGATGCCTTGTTTTCCATGAATGAGCCTGCTTCTTGCTGAACCTGTCAACAAGGTAGAGTTTGCCAGGACTAGCTACCTCTTTGCTTATTGCACTTTCTGAATCTAATTGGGTTTAAGGCTCACATGTTTGAGAACCTGGATCTTTAAAATCCCTACAAAAGTTGCTTTCCTCAACTGATAGAGGAAAATATTTCCTGGATTTGTGTGTTATTTAAATTTATTTTTGCTGTGGCTGACACATTTGAATTTGAGCTATTTCACAGATTTTCTCCCCAGTGGCTTCATTTGATATTCAATGCAAGTTAAAAATAAGATGATAAAAAACTTCAAATTATTGAAGCTTACGTTTTAATATAGTGTAAACATATTTATTCAAAATGTTTTCTCACTTATACACAGATGTGGGTCCTAATTTGAAAAGAGTTTCATCAGGAAAAGCTTGTAGAATCTTTTCAATGAGGCTAAGGGGCAAAATAAATGCTGGCCATCTTTATAGATGTTGACAAATAAAAGTAATTTCCAGGCATGCGGACCATACCAACCTAACAACTAAATGTAATGCAAATTACCATATCAAACAGAAAAGTTGAGTAGTGGCATTTAGTTTCCTGCTTAGCTAATACCAATTTAGGTAAGGCTTAGAGTAATTTGCTATAGAATCATTATATGTCATTATTTTGCTTTTGTAAGAGAGTACATTTATAGTTAAGAAGCAAATGCATTTGGAAAAAATCATTTTGCTGAGTTGAAATTTATAGCCAACATTATAAGACATAAAGAATGTATCTAGTTTTGCTTTAAAAATGGCTTGCTATCACATGATAAATGATCACTTTATAATTTTCTATAAAGTGAAAGAAAAGTGTTTTAATTTAATTACACATGCCTGAAAGGATATTTTAGTATATTCTTACTGGAATAATTATTAATCTGAACATATCATAATAAGCTATTATACTCTTTCCAGAAATTTTTTGGTTCTTTGATTTTCTTTGAAGGTGCTATGAGAGTACTGACTGACATAATATTATTCAACATGCTGATACTTTTTAGGATCATAATATTGGTTGTTGAAACTTTACAGAATTGACTTGACAGTTTCAAATTAAGTCTCATCTTGTGTTTTTCCTTTCTCCCTATCTTTTTAATGACAGTGTCATATAATATGAAGGTTTTCTGAGTGGTTTTGCTTTCTCATTCATCAGAGTAATCAATGGGGAAAGGAGCCATATGGGTTGTAGTCCATTTGTATTGGGTAGGACAGATGGCATTATTGATAGATGGAAATAGTCCAACTATTTATTGTATAATGATATCACAGAAATTCTGACTTTTGAATTTTAATACTTTAAATTTCTAAAGTAACTGGAAAATTAAGCAATTTATTCAGCTACCCTGTATCCATTTAACTATACCAATGTGTGAATTATAGCATTAATTACCTTTCAGTTAATACTTAATTTTACATTACAGGCATTTCTCTTTATGTTAACTGAATTATGACCAAAATATCAGTTTGGTCTTGAGAATTTTAAAATTAAAAAAAAAGAACAGTTTGAGCAGATAGTAAATTAAAGATAGGATTGCAGATGTGAAAGAAGGCTTCACTTCCTTCCTATAATGTCTTCCTCAATATCACCTTTGCCCTGTGGGAAGCAGAGGAAGGGAAGGAAATGAAGACTCTTTATATTTGTCTCTTGCTCAAGTTTCTACCCAAAATAGAGTCCCTAAAATTAAGTTCTAATATAACTGTGGACCTGAGGATAGAACGATGTGATTCAGTTTCTAGTAATATTTTGTTTTCCCAATTCGAAATTGACTCATTTAAGGAAAGGTTACTGCTGGTAGAGTATCTTTAATGCACTGTCACAATAACTGTTCGACTATTCCAGAATCATGCTTGCTTTACTAGAAATAAATGAAACCCAGTTAGAAAGAGTTTTTTACTTTTCACTTTTATATTTTATATTGTTTAAATGCATACTGAATGCATACAATCATGCCTAACTTGTATAAGTACAAAGTAAGAAATGTTAGAGTCATTCAAAAACTTCTATTGCCATTGTTTTATTTCTAAAAAAACTACCAAATTGTGTTATTTAAGGCCTACCATGTACTAAAATCTGTAAAGAGCTCTATGATATATCATACCTCCTGGTTCTTTCATATTTTCTTTAGAAAATAGTATAAATTCTTTGAGTAATGACCATTTTTTCCTAAAATGTGTTCTTAAAAAATCAGGACACATTATGTGTTTTCTTTTAAATTGTACTGTGAAGAAATTACAAGAACATAAAAAACTAAAGGTTTTGACAATAATAAATGTATCAAGCTAGCCTCATTAATGACTGACACTAGGAAATTCCTAATTCCTAGCTCACTGCTTTGCACGATCAAGACCACAAGGTTTGTTCATTGTACTACTGACAAGATAGGAGAGTATACATCACAAGGACAACCAGAGTTTAGTAATAAGCTTTGAAAATGATAGCATAAGCCCACTAATCAAAGAGAAATGTTATATTAAAGTTTAGTAATACTGGAATATTTTCAAGTTCTTTTGGAAATAGACTAGGTAATCATATTGAAATAATAAGTTGATCAAATTTTATTTAGTCAAAAATATCTAATAGTATTGAGCCCTAAGGACAAGGTAACTTAGACCCCATCCTGAGAGAGTCCATTGAAATAGCCACTCTATTGTATGACAGAGCAAAAGAACACAACTTCCTACTGTCCTGGCAAACCCAGGTTGAACAAATATACCCTGATGACTACAGATTTTTCAAACACTCTAGGACAAATTCTGAAGCATTGATTAAATGGACAAAAATAATATTCTGATAGAAATTTCAAGATCAGTAATAAATCAAGAAAAAGACTAACACAAATTGTAGTGATATAGAATTTGAGACATTCTACAGATACCCATTGTTTCTTTAAAAAAAAAAAAAACTAAGCAAGCTAACAGACATACTTATTTTGTTGTCACTAAAGTCTTTTATTTCTATCATTTATAGAATCACTTATCTGAGAGCTTTCCAATAAAATTTGGGAATAATTTTTACTCTGAAATTTACATCTCATTTGCAGGCTTCCCTGATCTTTTCTCAATGTTTTCATTACTTGTGTTTATTTCTCTCCTCTCTCCTTCCTCCTTTGGTACTCTTTCACACATTGAAAGACAAAGAAACAAAGACAGGCAGACAGACATATCAGTATTATTTTAGATCCTCTCAGGCAACACTGCAATGTGGTTAGATTGGTATGAAGTTGTTGCTGTTTCAAAAATTGCTGTTTCAACTTATTATTTCAATATGATTACCTTTATTTCTCTCTTATTTATTTAAATTTTGTATATTTGGAAAAATTTTGTTGTATCTTTCCACTGGCAGAAAGAAGGAAAAAAATACCAATAACTGAGCAGTTTGATTACATTTATAGTGAATGAATGACTCTTCACTGTTTTGCTGAGGTTTTCTCATAAAAGTTTTATTCAGAGGTTATGGGTGTAATCCATACACACCTCCTGCTCAAAAGGACAATACATCCCTAAAAAATAAAACATGAAGACTAAACCTCAAAATTTAATTTGTGACTTCAGAATTTCATACAGCCACAAATTACTTGAAGACAAACAAAAGGTATTTAAAATTGTATTTTAAATAAGCAAAGCCTGCTTATTGTGTGGAAGCAAATTTTCTTTATAATATTTGAAGAGTACTGGAATAATTATCCAACTAATCGTCTTTAAAGATATAATGCTCTTATAGAGGAAACAATACAAAGATGCTCCATAATAATTTTCTTAATTTATTTCTGAGTCACTGGTCTTTGATTTAATCATATTTATCAGGAAAGAAATTTTTTCCAGACCACCTTCTGATTATGATAATAACTGATTATGCTTGTGAATAAAAGAAGAAATAATTTGTCATATTAAGACAGTATATAAGCCGAAGTTCTTTAACAAAAGCCGCCTGTCAACTATAGTACATTTAAATACCGGAAAGATTGATGTTTGCCAAATGTCACATCAGAGAGAAGAAAAATGTTTTCAAGCTTAAGGGATTGCCAACAAAGAAAGGGAAAATAAATAAAAATTTAGATGCACAATATTGTTATACCTTGTCAAAGAAATGTTAATTGAAATCAGGCCTCCTTTTTGAAAACATAACATAAAATTTCCTCCAAAAGACTACCCAAGATTCTGATCATTAATGTAAAAGTTGAATTTTAAAAGGGGCAAAGTGATGGCTGACATTAACAAAAATTGTGCTTTTAGATTATCAAGTTATCAAGCTATGCCGTAGATTTCATTCTCAATGATCTCCAACCAATTAATTAATATAATTGGTTACGTTACTAAAAGAAAGCTAAGAGTTTTTAAAAATATCAACATGAGCCATGTGGGACTCCATCATGAATTCAATAGTTAAAATATGCAGGTTTCTGTTTCTTTTTGCATTATCAGGTTTATGACATTTATTTGGTAGCTAGATAATGTTTTGAATGTGCAATGATTTGAGTTATTAAAATACAGTTCGCTTATGATCCATGTTAAGAACATGCAATGCATTCAAATAACTAGGTAACATTAGGCCTTTCATCTCAGAGCACTATGTTTTATTTCCCCAGGGTTAGGATTAAATTGAGATTTTGTATTCATTTGAAGTAATTGTAATGAGAATATTTAACATGGGTCAAATGGAGAATAGTGGCACCCTGGAAGTGCTTAGAAATAATTTGTTTATTTTTTATACATTGTTCCACAGTGGGATTAAAAAAGATTACCACACCTTGTTTAATGATGTTAAATTGTTCTATTTGTGACTCTAATGAAATCTTTGGCCAAAAAGAGCAGATTGCTCAAATGCATTTAAGGAAATAAGAAAGCATCTGAATCAAATAATTATACATGTGACACACATGAGATATTATTAACAATCTTTCCTACAGAAAATCAGAGATATGTGTATTTTTAAAAAACTCCTTATGTTTTCTTTTTATTCCCATAATAGAAAATGGGAGGGAAAAAATAGATTGTATTTGCCCACAGACATGGGAAAAATTATCCAGCAGAGTTATGTGCCCATGATAGATTTTTCCAGACTCCTTTTCCCCCTGAAGCTGTCTTTTTACTTGAGTACCATAAGTGATTTCCATCTTTCTCACCGAAGTGCGCAGGTATATTAGCACCATTCTCCCTCTCAGGACTTTGTTAAAGCCAAAAAGAAATAAATTATTTCTTGGCGTGGGCTGTTTGTGAGTGCTAAACTGGATCAGCCTGTGAGTAAAAACTGGCCTGTCACTGAATGACCAGTTGCTGAAAACCATGTAAAAATTATATTAAGTTGAATGGTATCATATGATCTTAGAGAAATTACAAAAAAGGCAAATGTCCATAAAATTATTGAGCTCTACATGATACTCAGATGCTGTTTAGCAGTAGAACATACCCTGTGATTGCTTAAGGCCAAATTAGACAGTCTCAGAAGAATATGATAAATTGGGTCAATGTAACAAACTAAAATATACAAGATTTTCTAAGACAGTCACAGGAAATATCTCTAAGTGAAAATGTATTTATATTGAGCACATATCCTAGCATAGAAACTTTTTTGGACATTCTGATAAATACAGTAATTACTGTGGAGACTAAGTATCTTCTCAATACCATCAGGGTAAATGTACTAGTAGAAATACTAGTCATGGCTTATGCTGGTGAAGGCTTTTGGAATGTGCCTACAAAACACCTAGGGGAGCATTCTAGAACAAGGCAAAGATACCTAGTAATATTACTATAATTTAAGATTATTCTGGAAATTCTAGACAATTCAGTAAGAAAATGAACTGGTAAAAGAATTATTAGGGAAAAAAGGAGGGAAAAATTCCATTTTCATTAAATTTACAATTGCATACAATATAATTTAGAGTAAAAAATACCTAAAAGTTCCTCAGGTTTACCATCATTTTTCAGAAGAGTGATAAATTGGGGTAATGAAAATAGATGGGAAAATACAACATATTTTTCTAGTACATTTTCAGATTTCTACCTTAAATAAATGCATATTTATTTTGAACACATTTTAACATAGAGAAGCCTAAATGAATCAACTGGAAAACTAATTGAACTACACAGGGAATTAGTAAAGGTGACGATGCAAAATAAACAATATTTTCCATTCATCAACACCTTGATTTAAGGTTGAGGAAGAGAGAAAAGAAATTCATTATAATAATCACAATTATAAATTATATGGTAATTTCCCTAATAAGGACTGCACAAGACCCCTATCTAGAAGGAATTACAAAACTTTCTTAAGTAACATACAAGAGAACAAATAAATGTCAAGAATTATGCTTCTAAAGGGGAATATTAAAAAGTGACAATATAGAGGAATATAACTTAGGCAAATCAGTCAGAATTCTAAGTGGAATTATTTTAGGAACACGGGGAAATAATTTTAAATTGATTAAGATTCAAAATAGCTAAAGACAATTTTTCAATATTAATATGGATAAATATAACCTATTAAATATGAAAATATATTCTAACACCACAAAATGTTAAATGGTATGGTGTGACTAAGCCAGAATCCAAACATAGATTAGTAAAATGGAACAGATAAACATAAAATCAATCCTAACATTTTTATGACCCAAATATGACAGAAACTTCTAATAAGGTAGATAGCCTATTTGGTGAACAATAGTAAGAGATTTTACTAGAATTTTCAGGAGAAAAGAAAGCGATATGATGGAATTCAGATATAAAGTATAACTTCTGGGGAATTCTAATTATATAGAAATTACATACATAGGGCCCTCCCTCATGGCTCAAGGGGTTAAGCACCGCACTATGAAGCAATAGCAACCTCTGCAGCACAAGTTCGATCCCCGGCCGGCCAGGGAGCTGATCACATGGCACAGCAGACCTCTCCTGACTCACCCACTGCTCCCCTCAGCATGAATTTCAGTCAGTCTGCCTGTTCTGTTCCTCACTCTGTCTCTGGTGAGTCCTCTCACACCCCCGCATCTCTGGCCTGTATCCCAGCTCTTGGATGCATAAATAAATAAATCTTTAAAAAAAAAAGAAAAAGAAAAAGAAATTACATAAATAGAAAAAATATGAAAATATTTATGCAATTTGAGGCCAGTATGGAAAATAACTGGGAAGAATTATACCAAAATGAAAATATAATTTTCTTGTTTTTAGTCTCTAAAACCAGATTTTTATTTTATTTTTCTTTTGAAGTGCATAATTAGAATAAGGTCTATATGCAAGAAACACACAGCAAGGCTCACAATTATATTACCAGCACCACTGCCTGAGCATGCAATAAAGAATAAATTTGAATAAAGAAATAACTAATCAATACAAAACTATCTGGCCATTTTCTATGGCCATTTAACTGAATTATTATCATACTGTCTCCAGAAATTAAGTCTATTTACATAAAAATAGCATAATGACATGAAAAAGAATTGGTCTAGGATTCCAGAAATTTGGGTGCCAATCTATTTTTCTCTCAATCATAAGTTAAAATGAGTGGCAGTTAAAGTAACTGTAGCTTCAATTTTTCTTTAAAAAAATCTTAATATTTCTAACAGTCTGGCCATTTCATTCATTTATTAAACCAATGCCAGTTATTGAACATTTACCAATTTCTCAGCACCATGTGAACTATTTATTTGGGATATAGAAATGATACAGAGGGAGTTCTCACCATTCTGACACAAGCTATATATTTTTTTCTCATAAAGCTGTAATAATTATTCTATAACTGAGATGTTGTTGCATCTTGGTTTCGCATTGAGCTATATAGGTAGACCTTTAAAATTAGAACATTCATTTTTGTTATTTTAATCTAGAGGGCAATAAATCATCTTAAAAACATTTTCCATATTTAAAAGCAGTTGGAGTATTACTTTTATAAGAATGCATTTATTTTAAAAGGAACATATTTATATTGTTTTACAATCACTTCCTTAGACTTATACTAGGGTACTACTTTATAGCAGGCAACGTTCTTCCATGACAATATTTCCGATAAAGACTTCGGACCCTGTTGTGCTGGTTATCAGTTTTAAAACACAGAAAGGTGTACATTTTGGTATCCTCCAAGAAAAACTTTACTCATTTCATATTTGTTCAACGGAGGAGATTGCTTTTAAAATAAATTGTCAAAGAAACATCAATTCCAAAGAACACCTGCACCCCTATGTTTATAGCAGCACTGTTTACAATAGCTAAGCTTTGGAAACAACCCAAATGCCCAAAAATAGATGACTGGATCAAGAAGATGTGGTACATATATACCATGGAATATTACTCAGCATTCAAAAAAGATAAACACATGCAATTTGCTGCAACATGGATGGCGCTGGAAGGGATCATGCTCAGCGAAATAAGCCAAAAAGAAAAAGAAAAATACCGGATGGTCTCACTCATAGCAGGAATCTAGAAAACTTAAATAATGGACCAGGAAAATGAAAAACTATAAGAAAGTGAAAATCAAAATCAACAAAAAACTATGAACCAGAGACACTTTTAGGGGGGCGGGGGCGGGAGGGGAGGGATTGGGGTCAGAATGGGGGGCGGCAATTGTATGGGGAATATAACAATAAAATTTATAAAAAAAAAAAAAAAAAAAAAAAATAAAATAAATTGTCAAGTATCTTTCTGAGACAAAATGTACTTCCTGACTTGAACTTGACTCAAAGGGTAGAATAAATGAATAATTTTGTGCGCACATTTGTTGGTTTGCTTACAACTTTCTGCTAAGGCTCTAAAGACCTTTAAGCAAAGGATTCCACCAATTACATTTGTGTATGTGTGTGTGTACATTTTTTTTTTCAGAAAGCATATGTTAGTAGGGCTATTAAGCAATTAGTTTCATGCATATAGATAGTACATTTTGCACCAAACCATATGATGTGATTGGAATTTATAGAAAATCATCTTTCTTGCCAGGAAATGAGGCGAGTTAATTCTCTATTTTGAAGAAGTGTGGTCTTATGGCTGCAATCTGTATCTGTAAGACCTAGTATTCTATATCTGACATCTTAGAAAAGTGCATAAAATATAAAAGTTTTATCTGTATTAAATATAGAAATTGGAGAAAGAAAAGGCAACCCAAAGTTGAGTACCTGGCTCATATTGCATGCTCTCCAAATATCTGTCTGCATACAGCAAAATGAAAGCAATAGGGGTTAAGCTTAGAATATTCTAAAAAATAAAATGTGTACCATGAGGTCTTCTATCCTTGTCAGATTTGGTTCTGAGCTTCCTACAAGTCTATGCAAAAAAAGGAAATGCAATCAGAAAAATAATCTGTAATCTCCATGAAATAAAAACAAACTAACTGCTCAGAAAAAGTTGAGCTATTTCTAGATAGAGTAACTATTTCCAAAATGAATGAATGAAGCTGAAATCTGAAAAAAAAAATTTCTCACATTTGCATTTTTAAAGGTCACTTGGCTCTTCACCATCTTTACAGCAAGCAGCAGAGAACTTCATGTGACTGTTTCTCAGATTAATCCCCAAGATTAGTTCAGGAAAACTGTTTTATTTGAATGAAACACAACAACTACCTAATAATGTGCTTTAATTCAAAGAAATGTCTGAAATACCTAGAAATCTTAAAGCAAAATGAGGTCTGTTACATACATATCAGGCATGTATAAAATAAAAAAAATGTATAAAATAAAAAATTACTCCATGTGTAAAATAAGATTCATAGCTACCTTTTGAAACTCTACTTGTACTTTACAAAAGAACTGTATTACCTTCTTGTCTCATTTCTATAGCACTCATATACCTGACCACAATCATTAATCAGGTTATTTTTTTCTTCATCTTTTATGGTGAGGAATTATACTAAAAATCCATGGAATGCCTACTGCAAGATGTAAAACTACACAATTGGCCTTTCGTAAATATTAAACAAAACAAGTAAGTCAAAGTGATCAGATTAACATATTTTAGCAGAAGCATCCATATGAGAGGAAATGTTGACATTCTTTATGAAAGCTGCTTTTTCCCTTTACTACTGCCATTTTTATTGTGGATTTCCCTGTTCAACACTTAGTTCCAATTTTTTAAATGATCCATTTCAACACTAGACAGCAATATTCTTCCAGTCATATGAGTTTTTGGTTGCATTTTATTACATTAAAGATTGCAAAGCTCTACTGTGAATTACAGTATTAACAGTTCTTATATTTTAGAGGACTGTGTTCACAAGAATTATTGACTGGGTCCAGGAATTCTTTGTTAGGTCCTTTGAAGAGAAAAGTACAATGAAATTTAAGTTTCAGGAGTAACTAGGTTGTGAATTCATTGTACAATTTTTTTTAAACAATTAAAATTCATTCAAGATACCTAAGAGATGTTTGATGTAAAGAAGCACTTGGTTAAAGATGGTAATACTTTCAAGTAATAACCATTTACCTAAAGATAGTTTCTCAGGATGCTGCTTTCAACTCAGCTGCTTGAGCTTAAAACACAATTTTCTAGAGGATAGGGAATATGTCATGTCATGTTCTGACTGCCATTTATTTGTAGTTACCCTTAAGAAACCAATTAAGGGCCTCCCCGGTGGTGCAGCGGTTGAGCGCTGGGTTGCGAAGCTGCCCGTGGCCTCTACAGCACCAGTTCAATCCCCGGCTGCTCCCCGGCCACTGGAGGAGGGTCCCACATGGCGCGCAGACCTCTCTTGCCACCCGCTGCTCCCCTCAGCAGTGAACTTCGGTCCTTCTGCCTGCTCTGCTCCCCGCTCTGGCTCTGGTGAATTCTCTCACCCTCCCGCGCTTCTGACACTACCCAGTGCATGTATAAACAAAACAAACAAATAAATAAATAAATAAAAACATGCCTCTATTTAAAAAAAAAAAAAGAAAGAAAGAAACCAATTAAGCCTCCGGTCCTTATACTTAGATTCATTACTAGGTTAATCATTATTCTCTAAAATAAACAAAAAACTGAACCTGTGTGTGTGGGTCTCTGTGTGTGTGTGTGTGTGTGTACCTACCTACTTTCCTACCTATCTATGTAGAGATAAAGAGAGGAAAAGAAAGAGATCAATAGATTTATTTTGAGGTATTCATTCAATAGACCAGGAAGAAATGATACATATCTCTCATCTATAAACCGGAGACCCAAGAAAACAAGTGGTGTACTTCAAAAGCCTAAGAACAGGATGCTTATTCTAATCTATTGATAAGTCTGAAAGTCTGAGAAATGGGAGCACTTTGAAAGCAGTAGAATATTGATGTCCCTGATCAAGCAGTCAGGAAGAGAGGGAATGAATCTGTCTTTCCTCCATTTTGCCATTTCTGCACAGACCCTCAACAACTAGGATCATGCCCAGCCACATTAGGGAAAGCAGTACACTTACTTTACTTGGTCTACTGATTCAAAAATACTGGTTAAGGGGGAGGTGGGGTGGGGGAAGGAAAAAAGGGTAGGGGAGGAGCAGTCACAGGGCATTGGCACTGGAGTTTTGGTGGTAGGTGAGTGAAAAATGCACCTGTGGAGGTAAGAAGTTGACTCCCAAAACAATACAATTACGTAAATGTTTGGCATATCACTAGAATTTGAGGAAAAAAAAACCTAAAAATTAATAAAATGCCGTTTTCTTAGAGACAATGCTATAAATTCAAATTCATCCAATGGATACTTAAATGCCAAAGCTATCTCCACCCTTAAGAACTTACTTGCTACTGGAAGGGGGGAAAGACAAGGATACAAATAACTCAGCAAACCTCTTTTCAACACATTGTCAAGTTCCTTATAAAGCCAGCTCAAACATGGCAGAAAGCCACCATCGAATTTCAGAGTCAAAGAATGCATAAATTGTTACAAATTTATTCTATAGATCAACTACCCAGGATTTGGGAAGTCTGTGCTAATATTTTGTTTTCAATCCTTGTCATTTCTTCTCTCCTAGCGTAAGTACCTCACTACCCACCCATGCCCTAAAATGAATGGGGCAGGTATACAGCAGCATTGGCTGGAACTGATGTTCCGGCTAATGGATTGTCAGAACTTTCCTGAATTTAAGATATTTACCCATTTTATTAAGTTTGGAACAAGGACACCCCTATCGCTGAATTAATATTGATTTAAAAATTGATGAATCATCAAAATTTTAGGGATTTTAATCTCTTCACTAGAAGTGGCAGAGTTTCTGACACCATAATCTATTTTCACTTGTAATAACTTTATTTTATGATCTGTTTAACATAGAACAATTACCTTGTTGATATGTTGAAATTTTTTTTACTGTTTTACCTTAAATTTCATGTTTACATTTGGAGGGCAGTTCTTTTTCCCATTGATCCAATTATAAATGTGATTGAGAATCTTATTACATTCAAATGAGGAATACTTCATTTTATTAATAGTATTTTTTTTCAGGTTTCACAATCAGATTGCATCACAGCACCCAACCCTGGTCCGTCCCAACCCAGACTTTCAGATTCTTCTGCCTCTCCCAGGCTCCCTCAAATTCCCATGGAGATTGAAGTTCCCACAGCCACAGAAGAGTCAACCTGTAGGCCTCTGTGGGAGTCACTGGTGGTTTGCAGGAGCCAGTGCCCCAGCTTAGGCATCAACTACTCAAAACTAAAGCATGTTTCAGGAAACCTGAGCATTAACCCTTTCATTGCTATTCCCTAGGTAGCCTAGGTGAGAAGCCAGATGGTCAGGTTTTTATCAAGATGTAGGAGTTTTAAAAAATATTTTAATAAGATATAGAGCCTTGCATGAATATACTGACTATCAAACATGATCACACACAAATCATCATAAGAAACAACACATAGGGCCTCCCTGGTGGAGCAAGGGGTTAAGCACAGCCTCTGCAGCACAAGTTCAATTCCTGGCTGGCCAGGAAGCTACCCACATGGCACAGCAGACCTCTCGTGTCTTGCCCGCTGCTCCCTTCAGCAGTGTATTTCAGCAGGTTTGCCTGTTCTGTTCCCCACTCTATCTCTGGTGAATCCTCTCACACCCCTGCACCTCTGGCCTGTACCCCAGTTCTTGTATGTATGAATAAATAAATCTTAAAAAAAAAATCATATAGACTTATGCCTGCTGTAAAAGGATAAACAGGTATTTTAGCTTATTAGCTAATGCTTTTTTGCTTTCTATGCATGAATTTTATCTTGTAATTTGAACATGAGTTCAATGCCTGTGAGTCTTTTGGTATCTGTCTACCCAAACATTTGACTATTTCTTTATAAGCCACAATTTCCTCTGTTATAGTATGTCATTATACTGTTGCTGTGAAGTTTAAATGAAATAACACAAGAGAAACTCTTAGTACCACCCTTGAATACAGTCAGTGCTAGTCATTATCTAATTTTCATAAGATCTGCAAATTAATCTACATATAGCATTTTATAACGTTCTATGTAGGAATATAATTGTTTGGTATATTTGACTATATGAACACATTCTGTGCAACATGTTAGAACAAAATGGTGACCAAAAAATGGGTTATTATTGGGTATGTAATGTTTCCAGGCTTTCAGATACTACGGGACTATTGTATACTTTGACGGCTAGAAGGAACCAGGGTTTGCAGGGACTGATGTCAGCTTGTGGCTTCTGGGCTTTTATTACTAATGAGGAGGAGGTATTCTCTCTCTCTAGAAAGAGGGAGATTCTTTGTGAGGCTTCAGGTATCCCTGTACTCATATATTATCTTTTCCTTTGACTTTTGCTCAAAACTGAAGAATAGAGCATATCTTAAAAGCACCAATGTCAGGAAACCCCAGGCTCTTTCATTCCTGGGCAACATGAATGAGAAGACTGTCAAAAAAGATATGGAACCTTAGGAGGAAATAAATAAAAATGAATCCTAGAAGGCAGCATAAAAAAGTGTACAGAAAAACTCTGTTAACAAGTAAATGAGTATTTTTAACAAGGTTTTCTTGACATCCTCTTTGACTGGCATCAGAGTCTTCATTTGAACCATGTCATATAAGGTGCTCTGAGCAAAAGTCAATTATATTCAACACTCCTGATGAAGACTAAACATCAAAATGAGCGTATGAAGGAAGCACTGTGTCATACCAATTGCTGAGAGTTTCTTTGAACCTTGTCTATTTGTTTCCTGTTCTCCTTTGGTGTTTCATCATATTCATAATATGCTTTTTTATGTTCTGACTTCCCATCTCGAAAGTTTTATTCACAGCGAGTGTCACTGTCCCACTCATATATTGGTTTATCATTCATTAATTACTTGATACTTTCTTCATCATCCATGAGATAAAAAAGATTTCTCAAGTGCATTTTGAAAACTTCCAGCTAATTCTCTCATTATGAATTCTAAACCAAAACTAGGTGCATTATTGTAACTCTAAAATTTCTTAATCTTAAAAACATCTAGCTAATGATGTTCATTCTTTGAAAAACACTTTAGAATATTCCTTCTTTCCATGCAACTTGTTTTATTATAGATTAATAAGTAAGATAAAAAATAAGAGACAGAAAAAGGTGAAGCTAAATTTATGTATGAGATGTTAGACAACAATAATTGCAGAAATTAAACAGTACCCAAATATTATTAATTCATCTTAGGTTTGCATGCCTGTTGATATGATTTTCTTTGAGAAATGAAAAATCACTGTATTTTTCTATAAAGTGGGATCATTTAGCAAAGACAGATTTAATAAGCGTCCCAATTTCTCTGTATTTATATTTTCCTTAAAAAAGAGGAGAGGTGTGAAGAATGTTTGAAAAAATTCAATGAAGTTATTTCTCATAAATATTTTACTACGCAGATATTAATTATAGATAGTGTTTATTTTCTCAACACAAACATTCTATTTGCCTTTATTATTAACTTTTGAGATGGAGGGAAGAGTTTAGTGTTACAAATGTGTAAAACATTCTCCTTGCACTCTTAGAACTTTTAGTATAACTCACTATATCACATATCATTTTGAGTTATAAGTATGAACTTATCTCTCTGTATGCACCCTCTACATCAAAATTAGCACTTTCTGATAAGCAACAATCTTACCTGCCTTATAATCATTCCTTATAGTCATACAGATGCTTGGTGTAGTCCTGGCAAATAGCGGGTGCTTAATAAATGCTCTGTAAAGTAAACAAGCAAACAAACAAATAAATATATGTTACAGATGCATACAAATTGTTGAGTTGCTATTAATGTCCAAATTCAATAATCTTATAACGTCAATCTGTATCTTAGTGTGCATCAAGATGCAGTAAATAACCCTAAAAATATCAATGCTCAAGCTTTATTCTGACCAGGATATATGGCTCTCCTATGTGGCAGGAATGATATGGTCACCGAAATCCCTTCCTAAAGCTTGGAGAGGGACTTATAATTGTCCCCATGTGGGGAAAATAATGATTAAACTTGACAGTAACTGTCACTAAGGAATAATAGAACTATTCTGCTTTCAAATAGGTCTATCATCTAAAGAAAAGAAAACAGGGTCGAAGAATATGGTAGAATGAAAAAGAGAACTAATATATATTTTTTATCTTTACTTTGTACCAGCCACTGTGCTAGAAACTTCACATACTGCTTCCTACAATTCTCACAAAAGCACTAGGAATTAGGAAGAATCATTTCATTTTATTAACAAGGAAACAGGTTTCTCATAGCTATCAAGTAGGAGTCCTGGGACTTATACTGAGACTATATAATCCAAAACCCATTTTTTTGCACCATAGTAGGGAACATGATTGTATTTCATGCCTACCTTAAATACACTCTAGAATAAGACAGAACGTAAATCAATCATTAAAATTATTCCCACCATCTTTATCAGAAGTCATACTTATTTCAGTAGGGTGAGGGTGAGTGCTGGGGTCAAGGGCATCTTCATAGTGGAAGAGCTTACACATGAGCTTGAGATGCTCTTTGATTCATGTTCCTTTTCTGCCTTTTAGTGGTCTTTACAAGTTACTTAACCATATTAAGCTTTAATTCTATCATTTCTGAAGTGAAGATGTTCACTTTCTAAATAATAAGAATTTCTAAATAATAAGTAAAATGCCTAAAACAGAGAAGACCCTCAAAAATTGTATATTCTTAAATTAGCATTAAAATGGAATGGTGCTTCATTATTCTTCCTTGTTAGGGTACTTAAAGAAGGACTTGGCCATGAGAGCCGAAAATAAAACAAAAGAGAAAGGATTATCTGTCTCCAGGGAAGGTTTTGTTGATTTTATGACAAGGGGGTATACTTCAAGGTATGGGTCAGTTTGATGTAAAATGCCTTTCACACACAATGAAATATGGCTTATTACATTAAATTTGTAATTTGCTTGTGACTTGCATCCTTAAATAGTAATTAATGATATATCTTGAAATTCATCAAACCTCAAGCTATTTTTGAGAAAGAAGATTACAAATTTAATTCCAAGGAATATGCAAAAATAATATACTACAAATTATAATCTATGCCATAATAAATGCAAGGAGGAAGTCAAAACAGGAAAAGATAACTTCAGGAGATAATTACAGCCTTGAGGTTTCCTTGGTCATAAATCATAGAATGAACTCTCAGAAGCTTAAGAAATATATGATGCAGAAAGGATCACCAGGAAAATAACCTTTGTGGTACAGTGAGAAAAGTGATAGAAGAACTAAATTTGGTGATCGTAGTAAACATTTAATCATGACAAATCATTTAAGTCAACTTTTAGAATAAACATCAGCACAAAGAAGTCATCCTCTCATTGCTTGGGAAGCACACTGTAAAGTGAAAAGTTGAAAGAAAAGGACATCGTTCACTTGCTCTTCTGTTTCTAATCTCTCTAGTCATGATGCCTATCCTGAAATTGGAAAAGCAGAATTACGACACTAATAATGTTGCCAACACACCTCCTTGAAAGGGAAGTACCATTTCCCCTCTCCCACTTGCATGCCACTGCCTTGGAGTGTAGGTTCCAGTGTGCCATAAACTGGACTTCCAGAGTGGGGGAGCTACTGCAGACTATGGATGAAGCTGAGTGACCAGGAAAAGCTATGTCACGTGGACATGGCTCTGGGGACTCTCTACTTTTCTGAATTTGACTTGTACACAGGGACTGGGGTGGACTTGGAAGAAGACATGTGGAGAGATGTGTACAGACATCTGAAAGAGACATGTGCCGGAGAGACATGTGGAAAGGCTGTTCCTGGTTTTGGCAGAGGCAATGGCAGCTGTTATTTTGATTGGTACTTTGATTTTGCATTTTATTTTTCTACTGTTGTCCCATCTTTCTGGGACCTGCCTTACCATTTCCAGATGTTCCCTACCAGAAGGTGACTTAGATTTATGGTAAGCTTTTGGGCATAAGCAGTCCTGCTTCAGGTCAACTCTGTCGGGCTAGGAATTTGCCCACAAAAAGATAGGTAATTTGGGGTATTTTGGGGTGAGGAACTGTTATTAGGAATTTTCTTTATTCTCCTTTCTCTCTATGCATACAAATTGTATTAAAAATCTATCACACTAAGAGTCTACTACCTTTGCCTTTATATGGCGTATGGCAAAATCCCTTTTGGAACATGAATCCCTTAATAGTTTGAGGTACCTGGTGCCACTTGGCACTAACAATAATAATGATACTTTGTCCTGACACTAGGCCTTTAATGTTTCTTCAAATCCCAGAGCAAGAGTTCTCTTGAAGTCAGAATGGACAGAAATGAAGAATTCTAAATCTCACTGGTGGGAAGTGAGATTTCTTTTAGATTACTAATTAAATTACTTTTTATGACTGCTTCTTAAAATCAAAATGTCTAAATAAAAGAAGCAAACCTAAGAAGCAGCTAGACAACCTGAATGATTACGGCCCACCTCGAACCTGCCCCTGCCAAAAAAAGAAGTTAATCATAAACATTAATGAAATTTAAACTAATGCATCTGGTAGCTATTCTCCAATTTATAAATGGATGCCAATAAGCAATTCTGTCCAGTTCATTCAGCAATTATATCAATTCATTCAGTTATTGGTGCCTTTGCAACTCAACCTGGATAAATTATTCAGAATCGAATCCTGTTCAAAATTAGATTATAATGAAACAGGTGTCCTAAAGTGGAAAGATTACGGGCTTTAGATAGAAGTAGGTAAATACAGGCTCTCCAAATTACTACCTGTATAATTATAAAATGAGTATAATAGTATTGTGGTATTAGACTCCCAAAATGGTCAGATACACTTTTCTCAAAAGCCCCAGAAAAGGCCTCTAGTTGCATTGGTTTGGAAACTAGTGGTCAATCAAGGTCTTATGAGCCTTAGGAGGTTTATTACCATTATGTCAAAAATGAAAACTTTTTAATTGAAAGCATAGAAGACCCAAAACCTAAAAGAAGCTTCTGTTACCTAAGCTTTCTGCCCTTCCCTAAATAGAGATCATCACATCCTAAGTTTCTGTCCTTTTCCTAATCAAAGGAGCAATCACTCTCCTGCATTTTATGACCTAGAAGAATAGTTTGGGGTCTCCTCCAGTTCTAAGTTTATCAATAAACATGTTCTCTCTAAGAACTTTATTCTCAGAATAAGGATGAGATCACCCTTTTTTTCATTCCCCCTCTTTGACCTTGACACTCCAGGTCCCAAAATGCAGGACAAATATTCCTGGCCCATAACATTATTCTTTAAATTTACAATGTAAATTCCCCATGAGTATGTTATTAAATTGGTTGCTTTTCCTTAACTAACCCAACTGATACTTTTGTGATTATTTTTTCAGCCAGGAAAGAACCTAGAGGTATATGGGATGATTTCTTTTGCATCTAACTTTATCCATCTGTCAAGTTGTCATGGTGATTCAATGCAATAATAAATTTGGGAAAACTGATATTGATTGAGCACCTACGATGAGCCAGGTAGCCTACTAGTAAACCTTTTAGTCTACTTCAGGAGATAGATATTACAAAGCCATACTTTGAACCTAAGTCTTGGACCAAATTTCCTGTCTTCCACACCAGGTAATATCTGCCATGATACCTAACATAAAGCATGTCCCCAAGAAATACTGAACTGAATGAACAACTTGATTATAGTGGAAGTAACCAAAACATCAAGCCTATTCTCTACTTATCCACAATAATCATTTATGCATTATAAGTGAAAATTTCTGATAGCTCAAATAACTTAGTTACAGGATCTATAGTTAAATGATTGATTGAAATCATTAAGAAATCAGAAAATCATTAAGAAAAAAAATTTATGGGGACTACACCTGAGAGGAAAAAGCAAATATTGTACAGAAATGAACAATGATATAAAATAGATATAAATAAATAAATTTAAATTTGAAAAGTAAAAATAAATAATAAATTAATGCTCACCTTTATCATAAAAAGAAATTACACTTATCCTAAAACATTTTAATAAAAATAAATATGTACATCAATTAACTGATCTTTTGGTATAGGGTCTAAGCCTTTTTTAGCATATCTGGTCTGAGTTGCATATCATCTTTCTTGCCTAAACCATCCTAGCAATACCTACAATTATCTACAATTTTCCCTTTTTTCCAGCAACATGGATGGAGCTGGAAAGGATCACGCTCAGCGAAATAAGCCAGAAAGAAAAAGAAAAATACCGGATGGTCTCATTCATAGCAGGAATCCAGAAAACCTAAATAAGGAACCAGGAAAAAGAATAACTATAAGAAAGAAAAAATTAAAATCAACAAACAACTGTGAATCAGAGACACACTATGGGGGGGAGGCATGGAAAGGAGGGATTGGACTCAAAATAAGGGGGTTGCAATTGTATGGGGAATACAAAAATAAAATTAAAAAAAAAGAAAAAATAGAGGAGGAACTTAAAATCACTTAGGAAGTAATCTGAGTGCTGAACATTTCTAGATTTTTAGCAATTTTTCCAATTGTCTACACAGAAAATGTAAAATATTTTTATTGTAAAAGAATACATCACATGAGACTACCTCTTAATAAATGTTTAAGTGTATATTATAATATTATCAACAATAAGTACAATGTTATACAGATCTCTAGGACTCTTTCAACTTGTGTAACTGAAATACTATACCCATTAAAGTATAATTCCCCATGTTCTCCCTCCAAGCTCTTGTCAATCACCATTCTATTTTCTACTTTGTTGACTACTTTAGAGATTTCATGTAAGTGGAATCATGCAATATTTTTCCTTCTGTGACTGACTTATAATTCATTTAGTATGATGTCCTCAAGTTTCATTCTTCTTTTCTGCAACTGAATAATATTCTATATATGTACTTACTATGTTTTATTTAACTTTTATCCATCAAGAGACATTTAAGCTGTTTCCACCTGTTGGCTATTGTGAACAATGCTGCAATGAACATGAAAATGTAGGGTTCTCTTCAAGATCCTGATTTCAATTATTTTCAATAAATGTATTTTCAATAAATAAAAAAGTAGGATTTCTGGTTCATATGATAATTTTGCTTAATTTTTTTAAGGAACATCATTAGTGTTCTCTATAACAACCACATCATCTTACATTTCCAAACAATGAAAAAGGGTTCCTATTTTCCATAGCTTCACCAGCAATGACATCATGTTGTTAATAAAAGCTCACCTTTGTAAGTCTATCCAAAGTATTCAAACTAAGTTTTATAGAAACAATTGTACCTCATTCCACATTCACATTCCACAGGATTATGTAACACTTGGTCAAAAGTACATAATGCCAATATTAATTACATCTAGCTTATTCAAGCTTGGAATAAAGACAATTAATAATGAACAACTAAACTGGTTGGAACAGAGTGGCGGGAATTATGAAGAGCTCGCAACCTAAATTATTCATCTTGCCATAAGTATCAGGCATGTGCTTATAGAAAGAGTGGAAAGCATTACTCGTGAGGAATCAAGTTAAGAGATAACCCAAATGCCCAAAAATAGATAACTGGATCAAGAAGATGTGGTACATATACACAATGGAATATTACTCAGCAATCAAAAAAAGATAAACTCATGCAATTTGCAGCAACATGGATGAAGCTGGAAGGGATCATGCTCAGTGAAATAAGCCAGGAAGAGAAAAATACCGGATGGTCTCACTCACAGCAGGAATTTAGAAAACCTAAATAAGGGACCAGGAAAAAGACTAATTATAATAAAGTAAAAATCAAAATCAACAAGCAACTATAAACCAGAGACACACTGTGGGGGGGGAGGGACTAGAGTCAAAATAAGGGGGGTGGGAATTATATGGGGAATATAACCAAGATGAAAATGTATACATTGTGCAAAAATAAAAAAAAATGATGTAAAAAATATATAACATAAAAAAATTTAATTTAAAAAAATTTAAAAAAGAGAACTCCTACTCCTTGAAATGAAAGGGTTAAGTAAGATGACATCTATGTTCCCTTCGAGATAAAAATCAAACTTTGTGGTGAAGTAAAAATCATAGAACTAGATTAGAAATTCACATTCCCTTGAAGGTTTTAACAGAATGCATAGATTTCATAACTTGCATACTTCCTCCTCTCCAGATTTTCTTTGAAGATGTAAAGGACTTGATATATAGGCTTGTTTCTAGTTTAAGAGGTCACACCACTATTTTAAAGATGATGTTTCTAAAATGCATTGTGAGTACAGATTATAACCAAATCAGACATCCAGAGACATGGATTCAAGTACTAACTACTGCTGAGTGGTGTGCAAGGTGGAACATTCCAGAACTTTGTTTCTCTTTTATACAATGAGAGGACTGGACAATGATGACTATAACTTTGTCCAGTCTTACCTTATTATATTTCTATGATTTTTAATACTTTCTGCACTCAGATATTTTCAAGTGAAAATTGTCATTTATTTGGTAGCTACTATCTGAAAGGTTTGTCACTATTCATCCTCTTCCTTCTAGGTAGTAATCACTCTGACGGTTTTTACTGAAGAACAACTCTATTCCTTGTAGCTGCTATTTTACTTAAGGTCATAGTCACCAACAGTTAATTCCAGATTGCTCGAGGCTCTGATTCTATAGTAATTTAAAGCATTTCTCTGTTGTCCTTGTATGGATGTATCTCACCTCAGAACACTATACCTCAGTTCATTGAGTATCCTGCTGTTGTCTCTTCCTTCATACAGGGCAAATCAGCAGAATTGTGTTTTGATCAGCATCCCTTCAGTCTGGCTGCTTTTAAGAATTTTGTAGTTATTACTATTTTCTTGTCACTTGATTTTCAGTTGGGGTGACAGGTGTCCCAAGTGAAATGATCCCAAAAGGTAGGTGCAATGTCAGAAATTATCCATGTTTTTGTATGAATCGTTTGTTACAGATTGATTGTTCACGTTGGAGCTGTATTTTTTTGTCATTTTTCTACATAGGTATCTTTGTTTTCAATTCAATTCCATATTCTTAGTCAATTTCTAAAGAAATCTATAAGCAGAATTCCTGGAAGTTTTCATTCCTATACCTCCAATGGAGAACCTTAAATTGCCCATAGAATCTATGCCGGAGATTGCTAAGGGAGCTCAGTTGTTTTAGAGTTATTGAAACTGCACTATAAAATGCTGATACAAAAAAAAGTACATGGTCTTGCGTACAAATGAGAGACATAAGTCCTAGGAAACTGCTACCATGGTTTCAAATATTACCTACAACCTATTGTGTTTGAAGAATTAACCTAGTGTTTCAAAGGCATGATCTAACAGATATAAACTTTTGGGACTTCATTGTACCTGAAGTTATACAAAAATGTTTGTATGAGAGGAAACATATCAGGAAACCCAACCTTCCTCTTTTATAGTGGAAAATGGGTCAACCAATTCAGAGCAATCAATCAACCTTAGTATATAAGTAACTTTCCTAACTTCAATTTCTTCAAACTATAATGATCCTCTTGACTTTGCCATTAGAACTTTCATGAAAAGGGGACATTTCACCCCTGCTTATAGATTTAGATCTGCTCCAGGTGCTTATAGATTTAGATCTGCTCCAGATGCTTATAGATTTAGATCTGTTCCAGGAGCCAATCCTATTAGTGTAAGGAAAGGATAATGATGGAAGGCTGATGAGTTTATTTTAATAGGCCAGAAGACTCAGAATATATGTTCCCACTCTTCCCAGTTAATTGTACTTGCAGGTTTCTTTTTCTTTGAAAGATTTAGCGTACTTTCCTGGAACACTGTTAACATTATTGTTCTAAATGTGTCCTGTCTCTCAGACTTGGCCAAATGAATGCACTGCAAAAACTAAATATACAGCATCAGCTCTTAGAGTAATATAGAGAGTTGTAGAATATGCAGATAAATTTATAGTTACATTTACATATGCAGTTTGATTTACTGAAAATTCCATGAATTGGGTTCTAGAGTGTATCTTCATTTTTCTCAACAAATTGGTCCTAGCAATATCCGGGACATCAAGAATCCAGCAGAGGACTTCATGCCAATGATTCCTCTCTCCAACTGTGTTCTAGCATATCTCAAAATATGCAGTCTCAGTAAAGGATTCTGATAATCTAGAAAGATAGTTTTTAGTAAAGTCTTTCTAGTATTGGCAAGTATAGATACCTTAACTTTGATGATATTGCTAAATTTCCTAAAGACGGTTCTATTTGAACATTGTACATGAAGGAAGAAATCTTAGGATAATAATTTGTGTTTTTTCTAACAGAACTCACTAGTCTTTAGTTTATATCATAATAACTGCATTGTTTTGGTCATTACACAGATATTTTTTATCAGTTGTGTAGTTGTGTAACAATGTTATATTGAGTGTTAGCGTATGATATAAGTTTAACTTGAGCAGTTACTGATTTCATGCAGACTCTGGGGCTTCTGTTTGTCAAGAAGTTAATATTTTTAAAGATAAAATGACTTTATAATTTATAATTGTTTTCTTATCAATTATATTTTTCTAGTCTGCTGATTAGCTGGCACTTGGTGCTTAACTTTACCAGATAGCTCTGCAGGATTCTTTTAGGCATTATTATTGCAAAGAAAAATCAAAAATCAAAGTGAATTCTTAGTATTATACTTGAAGCAATAGTGGTGCAATTGCTGAAACAGCAGCCAAGCATTGTGCTATAGAACTAACTCACAGCTTGGTGCCCTGTTCCTGCTGAGAAGGAAATGTAGGGGAACTGGCAGAGTTTTACTACATCTGCTCCCTGCTGCTAATGAGCTTTAACCTGTTTCATTCTTATTATGCTTACTGTTTAGATATTTTGCTTGCAAAATTAATTCTTTAGCTGGGAGAACACATGAAAGAAGATATGATTTGTAAAGTAGGACTGTTTAAAAATTAAAAGGTATCAGCAAGGGAGATTAACGGCTATAATGAGTGATATGGTTACTTAATATCAATTCAAGGGCAGAAGCTCAGGTGGTAAAACTGGCTGTTTCCTAGTTTCATTTCATTCTGGAATGTGGGCTGCAGCTTCAAGAGGCACCTTCCTTGGAATTTTTGAAAATTTTGTTAATTTTTACAATGTTTTTAAATTGTTACTACTAACTTGTCAGTTACTTATATATTTACATAACTTTGGGGATACATTTTTACACCTCCGTATGTGCAGTTTCACTCATCCAACACTGCCATGACAGGCACCTACCCCTTTCCTTCCTCTCTCCTCAACTCCCCTCCCCCATTCCCTCTGGTAACCAGTTTATTTTTCAAAGTCTGAGAATTATTTTTGCTGTGGTTTTTGCCAGTACGTTTTCTTTGGTTATTTATATTCCACAATTAAGTGACACCATACTGTGTCTATCTTTCACTTTCTGACTTGTTTCACTTAGCAATCATTTCAAGATCCACTCATTTTGTTCCAAAAGGCACCATTTCACCCTTTTAAATAGCTGAGTAGTATTCCATTGAGTATCTATTCCATAATTTCTTTATCCAGTCATCTGTCACTGGGCACATAAGTTGTTTCCATAACTTAACTGTCGTAATAATGATGTTATGAACACAGGCATGCTAAAGTCTCTTCATATTAGACTTTCCATGTTTTTTAGGCAAATACCAAGCAGTGGCATTACTGAATCAGATGGTATTTCCATTTTTATTTCTTTAAGGCATCTTAAAGAACATACTGTTTTTTTCCATAGAGGTTATCCCAAATGACATTCTCACCAATAGTAGATTAGTGTTCTTTTTCTCCACATCCTCACCAACATGTTATTTCCATTTTTTTAATGCAGGCCATTCTCACAGGGGTGGAGTAGTCTCATCGTAGTTTTGATTTGCATTTCCATTATAATAAATTGGTGCTAACTATTTTTTTCCACATGCCTGTAGGTACCTGAATGTCTTCTTTAGAGAAGTGTCTATTTAAATCTTTTGCCCGATTTTTTTATTGTGTTGTTTGGTTTGTGTGTATGAATGTGTGGCTAAGTTGTCTCCAGATACTTTTAAATTTCTTCTTTGATTTCTTTATTGACCCAGGAGTTGTTAAATCTGGTGATAGTAAATACTTGTAGGTCATTTTGGAAATGGTCAGAATGCATGTGAGGTCAGGAGGGGTAATGGAAATGCACTAGCCTTAGGGTAAGGTGATTTTCAGATTGGTATAATAACAATAGAAATTGGCAAAAGCAAACATATTTAATCTATGAATATAACTTTAAGCCAAACAGTCCTTATCACCAAACCATACATTATCATCTCTAGCTGTATCCTATAAATGAAGATGGACAATGGTCACTTTTACATCATGCATGTCACCTGGCAAATACTATAGTCTCAATTTCATAGCTAAAATACACTATTTTGTCCATCGAAGGCTGCTAAACTATCTGTACAAAAATAGACCCCTTGAAAGATCTTAAAATGCTGAATGAAGTATGATAAGAAGTCTGAAAGGCTAGGAAAGAAGATGGAAGATGGCAAAGACAAGCCTAGCAATAGCCAAGCTTTTGATGTTCCTCCCCTGCCTTTTCACCATTCCAGATGACCTAAAGAGTCCTCATTGCTCTCTTTGTGACAGCATTTTTCTTAGGTTTAAATTGGAGATAGTTATTTTAAGAGTATCTAAAGGACAAAGTAGTAACAGTAAGAATGAACATAGATTTAATTTTTATAGCTCCATCACAGTGATACACACAGTATCTTACATTTCATAAGGGTGCACTATATTGGGGAAAAAAAAGAAATGTTGGGTGCTGGGTGTGCAGTGGTTTACACAGAATGATTATCATTTACAGTCTGGAAATAAACTCTATCGTGGCCTTACATTGTTACAGATTTCTTTGTAAACAGTGTTAAAATGCCAGTTGAAGGCATTCAGAAATTTAAAGTAACTGATTTAACAATCTCAGACAAAGAGAACATGTCTGAAAGTTTGTCTCAATGTTTGACTTGACCTAAGAGAGTTTCTCTGAGACTTATTTTTCTAAACAGTACCTGGGGCCAACAAAATGGCCGTTAAGCTTGAATGAACAAGGTATTTCTTTTCCTCTAGTGCAAAGCTTCACTATTTCATCTTTTCGAACTCTTTTACTACACTCAGTGAGGAATTATATTGACAAGGGTAGAATTTATCTCCTAGAGGAGAATGCCATGGTTCTGTTAAGTGCTAATATAACATTTGTGTGTTGGTACCTTAATAACAGCAGCAGCTTACCTAATGAAAGTTGAAAGCAAACAGTACTCTCTGAGATTTTATTATGACTGAAGTGATGGCAATTTGAGGCAAATTATCCCTATTTTTGTTCCCACATCAAAAACAGAGATGCTAAAGCAATTGTTACATGTTTGGTATGGAATTAGGTTCCACTCTCATTAATCTAGAAGGAAGAGCATTTTTCATGTAAACAGCTCACGAGGGTCAGAGAGAAGAGCTGTTTCTGTGAAAAATGCTTGTCAATAACTTTGTGAGTGAATTTTGAAATAAAGTGCCTGTAACCTGTCATTATTCCTTCCTCTCAAAGTGAGTGGATGAAAATTGAGCATGTGAATTGAAAGCAGGGTGAGTGTTATGGCCTTATCGACTTCAGGTAAAATGACTGTTTTAACTTGTTATTATTTTTCCATTCAGAGGTCAGGCAATGTACAGTATTATCAGCACAGACTGCAGTGTAAGCAAATTGGTATACAAAAAGGCTATTACCCATACTCACAAGGCACAGGAAAGTATAAGTCACTAATATCAAGTGGACTCGTGATCTCAACAAAAAGAAACAACTTCCAGAGCTTTGAAAAAGAACAGTGTAGTAAGTATAAAGTACCTAGGAGGCAGAAAATATAAACTTGTTTAAATAAATATGTATATATTTAGAAGGCAGATAAGAAATATACAACTCAGTGACATTTTTGGAAAATGAAATATTAATCACATTTGTTTTGCAAAGGAATTGTGGAACCCAGTTATTGGATATTTGGGACCCGAATGCTGAATGTTGAACATCCCCACCCTATATGTTACCTTAAAACTTCTTGCTCCTGAAGACCATTTTTTAAAGTAATTGGCTGCTGAGTTTTCAAGCCCATCTGATGTATTTTTATCAAAAGCAAATTTTTACTGTGGTGTTTCTTTTCCATAGAGAAAAAGAAAATCAATGACACTTCAAAACATCAAGGAAACCTCTCCTTTTCTTCCAGAGTTTTATTTTTAATTCTTAAGAACAGCTTCAGAATTTAGTGTGGCTGTTTTAGGTTTGCAAGAAAAGCATCTTTTCACCAACTAATGTCAGATCTATGAATAATGTAAATTTATCACGATTGTTTAATATTACTTTTTCCATTTCAGAAGACCATCTAGTGTTTTTGTCATTGATACTGATTTTTCCATTATAGACTCTGTTGATCATAAAATGGGCAGACTGCATAGAATATTAAAAGAGGTTATAGAAGGACTTGATCATTGAAAGCAAGTTTAAGGAGTAAAAGGGTTACATATATAACTGTGAAAACATGTTCACATGTCTATTCACCAAGTTCCCATATAATATAAAAAGGTTTGGCTTCTTTTTACTTCTAAATAAGTTTTCCTTGTCTTCAAAATAATTATGCCCTGCATAAAATAATTATATTGGCATCTTTGCTTAGCATTTTCTCATTTTATTCATTTATTTAAACAAATATTTACTGGCTGGACATTGTTTCAATAATGAGATGACAAGAAAAGTTCTTGTCTTAATCTACTGAGGATGAGAGTCAAGAAAATAGTCAAATAAGTTGCCATGGTAATTCTAGAAGAATGCAAGCTCCATAGAGGCACGGGATGTTATGTGTCTCGGTTAAGGGACATATTACATGTTGCAGACACCTGAGCGGTGTTTGCTAGACACTTATTGGATGTGACTGGAACACAAACATTGCATTAAAAAACTATGAAGGAAGACTTTTTCCGTGAAAGATAGGTCTAGCCTCCAGGAATGTAGATGTAATGAAGCCAGCCAGGACCTTCTGTTCGAAGGGAGGAAAGAATTCCAAAACTAAAGTTATACAGCTCAGAGAGTTAGATGAACAGCCTCAACAAGGGTCCAGCAATGAGTGAGGGATGAGGCATGCAGAAATGGTTGAAGTAAATAGAGGCCAGATCCTGAAAAGTCTTAGTAGGCATGATAAGGAATTTGAACATTAGATCAAAAGTCGTTAGGTGATATTAAGCATGCAGGGATGTTTTTTAAAGATTTATGCATAAAAGAGCTGGGGTATAGGTCAGAGGTGTTGAGGGGGTGAGAGAATTCATCATAAACAAAGTGGGGAGCAGAACGGGAGCAGCAGGCGAGACAGAAGTGGTCTGCTGTGCTTTGTGGGTTAAATCCCTGGCCAGGGATCGAACTCTTGCTGCAGGGTATCGAACTCTTGTTGTAGTGGCTGCCAATAGCTTCACAATGCTGAGACTTAACCCCTTGTGCCACCAGGGAGGCTCCATACAGGGACATTTTTTAAAAAGTCATATATATCTTGGGAAAAGATTGTTGATTTAAAAAAAAGATTTATTTATTTATGCATACAAGAACTGGGGTGTAAGCCAGAGGTGCAGGGGGTTAGAGGATTCACCAGAGACAGTGGGTAGCAGAGCAGACAGATGTACTGAAATACACTACTGAGGGGAGCAGCAGGCAGAGAGGTCTGCTGTGCCATATAGGTAGCTCCCTGGCCAGGGATCGAACTCATGCTGCAGTGGCTGGCAATAGCTTGATAGAGCTGTCACCCCTGTGCCATGAGGGAGGCCCCAATATTACTGATTATTTTGGCTGAAGTGTGGCAACTGGATTGAAGAAGAAGATTGAAGTTGGAGAGACAAGTTAGAAGTCTCCATAGAAATCCACGCAAGATATCCATAATGGCCTAAATTAAGGCAAAAATAAAGTGACAGAAAGAAGCATATATAAGGAATTTTAAGGAATTAGACATCATAAAACTCACTGGCTAGTTGGAATGAGGTGGCTAGAAATTATAAGAAAGACAGAAGAGACAAAGAAGGACAAGACTCAGTTCTTCAGTTTTTGGACAACTGAGTGTATAAATGACATTTCCCAAAATAGGAAGATACATTTGGTAGGAAAGGTGGCTGAGTTATAAAAAGCATTATTTTATTATCACCTGGGTTTCTTGACTGATCCCCTCCTTCCTATGGTCGCAGATTAAATTTGCATAAATCCATTACAAATGGATGAAACAAATCTAAATAAATGAGTTACGGGCATACTTTTCTTACATACAAGATAAATCACATTTTTCAGTATAAAAATATTTCTTCTTCCTTCAAAAAGGTGTTTATAAAATGCAAAGGTATACTAAGAGCTGTCTCTAAGATCTGTGTTATTGTAATTATTCTGAATGTGTGTCATCAATGGCAAGCATGAGCCTACGAAGTCACACTGAGTGATGTGCTGTGCCCTTTAGGAGCTAACCAAGAATGTATCTGTGCAAATAAGTTACACTTCAGTATGTTTGCATTTATAGTTGTATGGCACACAGAGACTAATGTGACAAGTTGAATTGAATATACATACCCACAAAAGTTTTTAAATGTAAGGCGATTTTTTAGTCTTTTATCTCTCTTGATTCTACCAGACATTAAAATAAAGATACAAAAATGGGGGCTCCCTGGTGGCCTACGGATTAAGTCTCAGTCCTATCACCACTACTACCTGAGTTCGATCTATCACCACTGCTGCCTGAGCTCGATCCCCGGCCAAGGAGCTGACCCACATATGGCACAGCAGACCTCTCCTGTCTCACCCACTGCTCCCCTTAGCAGTGTATTTTGGTAGATCCACCTGTTCTGATCCCCACTGTGTCACTGGTGAATCCTCTGACCCCACCTACACACCTCTGGCCTATACCCCAGTTCTTATGCAAAAATAAAAATAAAAAAAATAACTGAAAAAAAAATAAAAACTACTCAAAATGCAAACACACATAATAGGACTCCTAATTTATACAGATAATTTTTATGCACAATTATTAAATAATTATGTGATGTTAAACTGAAATAATTCATAAATCCTATATTGACTTATTTTATGCATAATTATTTAATTTGTTAAATGTTTACTGAGGTGTACAGATGTAACCCTACTAAGATTTTTTTTTTCATATAGCATATCTATTCTAACATTAACATCCTGATTGCTTTCCTTCATTTCTAGGAAGAAATGACAATCACACAGGTAGTATCCTGGTGGTATTGGTAATTCCCAATCTCCCCAAAGATTTCGTGATTTCATGGCATATCACTGCCGTGGCAAATGAACCATTTGGAAGACAGCATTTTTCTTTGAAGAAGACATCTGGAGGTTTTAAAATTGAATTTGAAGCTGTGACATCCAGTCTGCTTCCAGTGCATGTACCATTTCTCGAAAATGGACACCGATTTAAACAGGACTCTAGAAAATCTGATGACTGTTTTGAAAAAGCAAGAAGACTCTTTGAAAACAACTGAATTATACCATTGTGTTTTAGAATAGTCTATATTCTAAATAATCAATAGGAAAGAGAATATTAATGCTGATGTATTGCAAACAGGTAAGGAAGCTATTAGAAAAGTGAAAGAAATACACAGACTATGGAATCACATCCTCTAATCGCAAGCGCGCACGCGTGTGTGTATGTGTGTGTGTATTTGTGTATGAGGAAGGGGAGGAGAGAGAGGAAGGGTGGGGAGGAGGGAGAGATGGAGAAGAGGAGGAGGGAGGGAAAAAGAAAGGAGTAGCATAGGAGACTTCTCCCAGTCCAATCAGTGAAAGTGGGATACGTGAGATTTGAATCTACTGTTCCCCTCTGCTGACCTCAGTTCTACGCCTTTTGTGTGACCATCAGACTATCCTACAGGTTATTCCAGTTTAAGGAAATGTATTATTCCTACTATATAGATCCCTTTATTAGATTTCAACCATTTTGTACATATTATACATTTTTAATACTTATTAGTGGAGAGGTTTGTGTACACAATACCATGAAAACTATACTCAAGAAATAACTCACAGGATTTTTATCAACCCAGTGAAAATCTGACTCCAAGGTACACACATAAATGAGAGCCAAAATCTCATCCCAAAAAGCCATCTCTGACTGTTTTACTCCACAATTTCCAAAACTGTTTTACCAAAAGGGCTTTGCTTTATCCTTCAACGAGAAAGAAACATAACAGTATACACACAGTACATTACACTGTGTAACTAGTTACCAAAGCAAGAGTCTGAACCAAAAGGTACATTTCATTTTCATCAAGAACCTTTGCATTTTGGTCTGCCAACTAGTTAATTTCTAATTTGAATTACAAAGGCAACACAAGAGTTCTCTCTTTCCAGGCTGATGAAAGCTTTGATTTTCTTAGGAACAGCCTCATGTAAATAGGAATGACTAACTGAATTTGATTCAGAACAATCAATCCCAATTTGATGTACAATTCCTTTATTGGATTAACCTAAATTGTGCTCAAAACCCCTCTGAGTTTTAAAATGCAGTTGTACCTTAGGCCTTGCTATAGGTATATTTGAATTCAATATTCGCAAATTAAATTGTGCTTTGAACATTTTATAGAAGTTAGCTTCTAAAAAGCAATATTTACTATATTATACTTCTAAAGTGAAGTGAGTAACTACCAGTTCATTTATCTTTTGTTTAAATACAGATTTTAATATACTAAATCTGTCTAAATCAAAAATATTTCCATAGCTAGTATCTTCCCTTTAGGTCTTTTGGTGATTGTCTCTTTGCAGACCAAATGGAATAACAATTATGTAACATCAACACTGTGATATTATCTTTGTATTACAGGGAAGAAAGCAGGTCACAGGTGGTCCTGGTCACCATCCCAAGATCACTCACTTAACTCCTGAGTGGACAGTTAGGTGTGGGATCTTTATTATCTGAGTTCTGGTTCAGTGTCCTTTTCACTGCTCTCCCATCTGCTACAAGAGGAAAGGGAAGACAGGTGTATGGAAAACAGAAAAGTGGCTACTTCCACATGTCATTAGGAAGTCTATAAGTGGCTTTGAAATTGGCTCATCAAGGGAAAAACAGAAGCTATACTAATAAACTCAGTGCCTAATGAGCATGACTAAATCTTTTTGCAGTGTTCAGATTTGCCATACTTTAATCCTTTGTGAAATAAAATGCAACATAAAGTCATAACATACCATCCTGTGATGACTTTAGTTTGGGGGAAATACATACTATATATGTCTTCATAAAAATAATTTTGGATAATCTCTTTGTACCTGTATCTGGTAATTCATGGTAGGGTGTATATAATGATATTTTAATGAATATGAGCACAAATATTAATTGATCTGTATTAATTAAATAATGTAAAAGATAGTTCTTTAAGATCCCAGAATCTAATTTTCCCCACTTAACCTCATGTAATGTTAGAAGGAAATTCAAAATGACATTATTTAATATATCTAAAACATGGAAAAGCAATGAAAATGTAGCAGAGAATAAGCTTCTTTCATTCAGGAAGAAAGAAATTAGCTTACAGCCTGACAGAATCTGCTTGTTTTTTCTGTGAGGACTAGTCGTACAAAAAAGAAAACAACCTAGTAAAATGTATTTCTTTTTTTTAGTGCGCCTCCTTGATTGCTGACATTCCACAATCTCATAATATTCCTTGAATAAATTGTACTCATTTTATTTGAGAAAGATATTTAACATATATTTAAATTTTGCAGTTTTGTGGGGGAGAGGAACTGTGCTGAGCTGTGCGTTATACTAATGGCATTGGGTGCAGAATGAGTCATCACGGTTTTTATTTATTCATTCATCCCTAGATCCTTTTAAAAGTCTCTAAGTCCCTAATGACCATCATCATTATCATCAGTAAAAACTGCTTTCTGGTGAAAAGGCAATAGGCATTAAATTTAGAGGCAGCATTATATTATCAGTAAAAAGGTCTTGAAATAGTACTGCATGCATAATCCTGGACACAATATACTGAAAGTTCATATAGCACCAGTGAGACAATCTTCTTTATAAAGTTGATGATTAAGATGTTCTTTTCTACTTTACAACACAAGACAATATCATTTAGCTTGGGAGAAAACATAGTATATGTCAATTCCTATGCTCCAGTGTTAAACACTGGAAATCAAAGATATCAGTCATAATGAGGTTCTTAATTATAAATAAAATTTTAAGAATTATCAGTATCAAAACTTTATTTCAAGCATTTTCATCACCTCTTCCACGTCCTTGCTTATTATAAACACTGTCCAGTATATAGGTAATGAAAAAAAAATCAGTAAGAAGTGACTTGAATTAAACTTTACTATAGCCTTTTTGTCTTAGATGTATTTTAAATATTCCTTTGTCATTCAGGAGCTTTATTTCTCTCTGTTTAATCTCTAGCAGTAGAATTAGAACTAGATTTACAGGGCCAAATTTTATTAATTTGGGGATGAGCTTAGTGTGGCATCTGAAAATATGGGGAAATCAGTTCCATGTGATCATCTACAGGGTTATTATGATTGGCAAGCCCTACTGTCTTCCCTTATCCATGATTTCATCACTATTTGGGCAGTTGGTGCATTTAGAAAGTTGTCAAGAAGGAAGCATACCAGAGAAGATTACCTCATTCCTTTGTGGAAACACTGTACATGAGTTCAAAGTGTTCTGAAGCAAAACTGTGAGAGAGAATTCTCTGCTATAAATGTTGCATTCCCTTAAACTTTATCTGAGCTTAGGGGTTGCCAAATTTTCCATCTTTAGGAATGTGGTTCTTTTTTTAATTTGGTTAAATAACTTTTTATCAAAAGTGACATAAATCTTTCAGGAAGAAAATTCTTAAAAATTTGATTTTTTTTTCCCAAAACTTCAACGTCCTTTTCTACAAAATGGAAATGCTCCTCCACATTCAGGATGATGGTGGTTGAGACAACATGTGAAAGTATGGTGGACTTGGGCACTTTGGTGGTTGGAAAGCTCTGGTGACCACAACTGAAGGGAGAAATCTTATTTTGTGAAAAAATAAACAAGGATTTTTTTTCCCTCCTTTTCTCTTTTTTTTTTAATTCTTTTTTTAAAAGATTTATTTATTTATTTATTTATTTATTTATTTATACAAGTACTGGGTACAGTCAGAAGCATGGGAGAGTGAGCGAATTCACCAGAGCCAGAGCAGGGAGCAGAACAGGCACACTGATGAAGTACACTGCTGAGGGGAGCAGTGGGCACGGCAGGAGAGGTCTGTGTGCCATGTGGGACCCTCGCCGGCGGCCAGGGATCGAACTAGCACTGCAGAGGCTGCAGGCAGCTTTGCAGCCCAGCACTCAACTGCTGCGCCATCGGGGAGGCCCAAACAATGATGTTTTTTAAAAAAGAAAAAAAAAATCTGTTGTACCAATGCAAGTTGTTGCTATTACGTTTGTGGCTATTCTTCTGAGGTTGCTAGCAACTTTAGAAAGGACATCATTGTGGTTTCACTCTCTAGCACATTCTTTAAAAAAATAAGCTTCTGTTTGCCCCTAAATTTAAAAGTATAGTTTAAAGATGTGTGTACTATAAAGTGTTAATGGATGTCTAAGTAAAATGTATTTCTGTGATTAATGGTTTTGAGCAGGAAAAAAAATCATTCTTAATCATTAGTTTTATGAGTGAAATAACACTCTGTATTTATCATGCACATTAAGAATTCCAATATAGACTGAATGTGTGAGAAGATGGCTTCAGAGGAGGTTCCCTAATTTGTTCTCAGGAGGATAATCTGTAAATAGTTCAGTGGGCCAGTGAACAGAGAGGATCCTGTGGCAAGGGGCAAAACCAGGGAACCTCTTGGAGATCTCAAACCAATACTGACTGTGCCAGAAGTGACACAGAGGAAATTTAACCGTATATGACAAAAGGTCGATGGAGAAAGTTGCCTTAGAGACTGCAGCTGGGCTGGCAGCCTGCTGGGCAAACCTCAGATTGTGTTCCATTGTGTGGCTGATGGTGCTGGGGAGGGGAGAGCTTATTAGTGTGGAGGTACATACCTTTAACTGATGACAGATATATTCAGAGAACCTGGGGTGTTTGTTCTATGCATGCAGGGTCCCCAGTGAAGAGGACAGAGTACAGAATGGTGTTTCCCCTCCTATACCCCTTTGGGAGTAGAGCTATTCCTGTGAAGCAAAACAGCACGGGGCACATACTGCAGAAAACACAGAGATAAGGCTATTGGTAGTACCACAATATCATCCACTACAGTACACAACACCACTTTCAGCAATGACTGGACCCTTCCAGGCTCCACCCTCATCCCTGACTCAATAGTTAGAGATCAGTATTCCTTGACATAACAATCATACAATGTATTGAAATGCCAAGTCAGGAAAAGCTTTTTAAAAAGCCCATACTGCCATCTGTTGGAAAAATGTAAAGTGGAAGTTCTCTACCCTTAGGACATGAAAAAAAATAGCCTCCTGGAAAGCTACAAAATGGGGAGACAGAAAAATACAACAAATGTCTTAGTGCCCTTAAGGAGATATTTCACCACAGAGAAAGAACAAATACCCAGAATTCAGCCACAAAGATAAGGCAGATCTTTTCTTCCTATCAGATACAAAGTTCAAAACTGCCATGATAAAGAAATTCAAAGAAATGGAAAAAAACACAGAAAAGCTAATAAAAATATAAAAGAATACTCAGGAAAACAATGAGTTTTTGCTGAATTTTCTTGAGAAATAAAATTAATGAACAGAAGATAGAAATTGAAGTTTAAATAAGAAAATAACAGATAGAGCATGTAAACAGATCGATAAAGGAGATTTAAAAATTATGCAGAAATACATGGAAGACCAAACAGAAGATCAAATCAGTGACCTTGAAGATGGTAATGCACAAAGAATCCAAGTGGAAGAAGAAAGAAACACAAAAATAAATAAAGAAAGAAAGAAAGGAAAACTTTAAAATAATATTAATTATCCATGAGGCAAGGCTATATAAGATAATATTAGTCAAGAGGAAAAGAGAGAAGGTAACAGAAAACTTACTCAAAGAAATAAGAGATGAAAACTTCCCAAACCTGGAGAAGAAATTAAATATACAAGGCCATGAAGCTAAAAGAACACCTGGCTGCCTAAATGTAATAAGATCTGTACCCTGAGACCCCGAGAGTTCAAGACAAAAAAAAAAAGAAAACTATTGAATCTAATAAAGGACACTACTGAATCTGGCAAAAGGGAAGAAACAGAAAACCTATAAATGTACATTTACAAGTACATTTATCAGGCTTATATGTGATTTCTTTAAGAAAACACCATGAACAAGGAAAGAATGGAATGATGTATGCAAAACACTTAAAAATTAAAAACTGCCAGTCAATAATACTATATCCTAGAAGACTCTCCTTTAGATAGGAGGAGAAAATAAAGGCCTTTTTAGGCTAACAGAAGCTGAAAGAGTTTTCAAACACTAGATTTACTATCCACAAAATGTTGAAAGAAGCTCTTATATCCAAATCACAGAGAACATCCACACATACAAAAAGAGAAAGAAAACAGAATCAGAAAACTAAGAACAAAATGGCATTTATAGGCCCTCATGTATCAATAATCACCCTAAAAAAGAAAAGTACAGACCAATTTTGCTGATGAACATAGATGCAAAAATCACAAACAAAACCTTGCATCAACAATGCATTAAAAGTTCATACACCAGGCCTCCCCCGGTGGCACAGCGGTTGAGCACTGGGTTGCGAAGCTGCCAGCAGCCTCTGCAGCGCCGGTTCAATCCCCAGCCGCCGGCGAGGGTCCCACATGGTGCGCAGACCTCTCCTGCTGCGCCCGCTGCTTCCCTCAGCAGTGTATTTCATCAGTCTGCCTGTTCTGTTCCCTGCTCTTGCTCTGGTGAATCTTCTTACCCTCCCGTGCTTCTGACTATACCCAGTGCTTGTATAAATAAATAAATAAATCTTTAAAAAAAAAAAAAGTTCATACACCATAACCAAGTGGGATTTATTCTTGGAATGGAAGAATGGTTCAACATCTGAAAATCAATGTAATTCACCATACCAACAAAAGGAAATATAGAAATCATATGTACCAACAGATGCTGAGAAAGCATTTGATAAGATTCAACATCCATTTATGAAAAAAACTGGAGATACATGGACTCTACCTCACCATAATAAAGGCCGCACATGACAAACTGATAGCTAATGTCATTCTCAATGAATGACATTGAAAAAATGAAAATGAAAGCATCTACTAAAATGAAAAAATGAAAGCATCTACTAAAATTTGGTACAAAATAAGGATGTTCCCTTGTACCACTACTACTCAACATAGTATTGAAAGTCCTATCTATAATAGCTAAGCAAAAGTAAGATATAAAAGAAATCCAAAATAAAAATAATTGAAACAATAAATTAGCACAGCAAAGTGACAGGTTACAAAATCAATTTATAAAAATCATTTCCAAACAATGATCTAGGAGAGAAAGGAATCAAGAAAATAATCCCATTTACAATTACAGCAAAAAGAATGAAATACCTAGCAGTAAACTTTACAAAGGAGGTGAAGGACAAAGGAGGTGAGGGTGAAAACCAAAAGACAATGTTAAGAGAAACAGAAGAAGACACAAAAGGTATTCCCTGCTCATGGATTGAAAGAACGTTGCCAAAATAGCCATCTTACCGAAGGCAATATACAGCTTCAATGTAACCCCTATTAAAGTTTCAATGGCATTCCTCAAAGGAATAGAAAAAGCATTATTAAAATGCATGTATAACCACTAAATACCCTGAATAGTCAAAGTAATCCTGACAAAAAGAGGAAGAATAGTGGAATCACACTGCCAGACTTCAAACAACACTACAAGCTCCAATAATCAAAAGAATATGGTACTGGGCCTCCCTGGTGGCACAAGGGGTTAAGCACAGCACTGTGAAGCAATCCACAGCCTCTGCAGCGGGGGTTTGATCCCTGGCTGGCCAGGGAGCTACCCACATGGCACAGCAGACCTCTCCTATCTCGCCCGCTCTCCCCTCAGCAGTGTACTTTGGTCAATCTGCCTGTTCTGTTCCCCACTCTGTCTCTGGTGAATCCTCTCACCCTCCCTCCACACCTCTGACCTGTACCCCAGTTCTTGTAGCATAAATAAATAAATCTAAAAAAAAAAAAAAAGAATATGATGCTGGAACAAAAACAGACACACAGCCCAATAGAACAGAATTGAGAGCCCAGAAATAAAACCAAACCTATATGTGATCTACTGTGACAAAGTATTATGAAAAAATACTAATCATCACTGTAGGAAATGTAAATCAAAACCACAATGAGATATCACCTCACTTGTAAGATGGCCCATATCAAAAAAGACCAGAAATAACAAGTGGAAGCAAGGATATGGAGAATAAAGAACGCTTGTACACTATTGGTGGGAATGCAAACTGGTCCAGCCACTGCGATAAACAGTAAGGATATTTCTCAAAGTATCAAAAATACATCAGCCATATGATCCAGCAATTCCATTCCTAGGTACCTGAAGAATGCAAAAATACTAATTTGAATGGATATGTACTTATGTTCATTGCAGTACTATTTACAATAGCCAAGTTAGGGAAACAATCTAAGTTCACAAAGACAGATGAGTGGATTTGGAAAATGTGGTGTATACACACAAAGGAATGCCACTCAGCTATAAAATATGATAAATTCTTGCCACTTATAATCGCCTAGATGGAACTGAAGGGGATTATGCTAAGCAAAATAAGTCAGAAGTAGAAAGACAAATATAGGGTAGTGTCACTTAAATGAGGAACAATAGACAAAACAAAGAGTCAGATAAACCCAACCAGTAACAAACCCTGGAAATGTGATTGTAGAATGGAGACCAGCAGAGGGGGAGGAGGGAGGGAGGCAGAGGAGGGAGTGTAATGGACTATGGTGGAAGACAATGGGTACCTTGCTGGTGGGCGTGGTGTGGGAACATATACCTGAAAGATATGAACCTCTACACTTCTCAATCATAAACAGAGTTGTAATCCAATGTTATAAAAAATCCAGTATATAGTTCTCTTAGTGATATTTTAATAATTTTACTCTCATTGAACTATAAGACACAAGATTATCTGAGATGAGATGTATAATAGTTAAACTTCATAGACAAATAGAATTATACTGATTTCTTGGAGTTTTTGGATTATTCAAATATTTGTAAGTCTTGCATACCTTAGAGATTTCTGAAGTGAACTTGCAGTTTTGTAATTTGTTGAAAATCATACACTAAGATTAGTGGGCTAAGTAGAGCCAGGTCTTTAATTGCTGATCACAATGACTTGACTTAACATGTTTACACTAATTAAAGGTTTGCATTACTATTATGCATTGTTTGCTAACTTCTGAGCTCAGCATTTGCTATATTTCACCATACTAGGAACAAAAGATTCTAATTCTCAAAACAGATTGAGTGCTGGAAAATTCAATTCCATACAGTATTTACAAGACTCTTTATAGAGAACTGAAATTAATTTTATAGAACAATTATATAGAACAAATTTCTATACCTGTTATTATGAAACTTGAAAGTGTAATAAACAGAGAGCCTTTATTATTATTGATATGCTTTAAGAGTTCCCCACTGGTGTTCCCCACTCCCTTGGCAAATTTTTACATGATTTTTAAAAAACTCTTCCCTTCAAAATTAATTTTAGTTTTCTATAAGTAAATACAAGTGTGTTTTCTGCCAAAGTGAACCGTATAATAATATGAAGCATTCTTTCAACTGCACAAAACTAGCATTTGATTTGACAAATAATTATTGTGGCACAAAGATTAATAAGACAAAATCTCTGTCCACTTGCGATTTAAGTTTTAGAATAAAGAAGGGATATGTAACAAAGTAATATGTATTAGATTGACGGCTCAACTCATTCTGTGGGGCTACTGTATTTGTATGCTCCTAATAATCCTTAATATTAATCTGGAGGAAGATCTATAGAACATTCTTTATCCCCCACTATTTTACCCACAGTTGGAATAGACCCCACTTAGAAGAAGATGTTATATATGTAAGCTTACCAAAGAGGTAAGCTTTGGGGAAAGAAATAGACATTTTCCTTTAGAAAATGGGCCAGGAGCTGGGGTGGGGGGGAAAGGTGGGCCTTTTTTTCTAAAAGATTAATTGTTAAGGTCATTTCAATATCAAACACCTGTAGTGACATTTGCATAGGATCATTTTCCAAAAATTCAATTTAATTCAATTTTCCAAAGTTGACAACCTATAAGAACAAAGTCTAAGATGGTAATGATTATAAAGTAAACATTTTGTAAGAAGGGACAACTTTCAAACTTTGACGTATTTTGTGTTGGCATTATTAGCTGTTAAACTGACAGTATACATGATCAACTCAGCAGGCCCAAAGGATGGATATGAGGCATAAGATGAAAATATGGCATGTGGCCCTTCTAAAGATTCACTTTTCTCCTAACACACAAAAAATACCACACTTTTTGATTGAAAACAGAATTCAGGCAATGAACAATTGTTTATACCAAAATGTTAATATAAGATGAATACACCTTTAAGAAAAAAAAGCAGCGCCTCCCCGGTGGCTTAAGGGTTTAAGACGCAACCTATGAAGTTGTCCGCAGCCACTGCAGCATGAGTTCAATCCCTGGCCTGCCAGGAAGCAACCCACATGGCTCAGCAGACCTCTCCTGTCTCGCCCACTGCTCCCCTCAGCAGTGTACTTCAGTCAATTTGCCTGTTCTGTTCCCCACTCTGTCTCTGGTGAATCCTCTCACCCCACCCCCCACCAATGTCTCTGGCCTCTATCCCAGCTCTTGCATGCAAAAATAAATAAATCTTAAAAAAAAAAAAAAAGGCAAGGAAGCACTTGCTGATTGCATAGAGGAGGAAATTTCACTTTTTGTTAAGAAAGCAATGATTTTGCCAAATTTCATAGTTCAGGCATCAGAACTTTGCTGTGTTCCACAAAATAAAAATAAATAATAACTAGTTAAATTAGTGTTTGGGGAAATGGATTAGATTGTAATGTATGCAAGCAATTAACCAACACTGACTTGATTCACTGTGATGTCTAAAATGGCATTTTAAAAAATGAAAGTAGCTAAATTTGGTCCTGATAAAATATATAGCAGCAATGGGTTAGGAATTTTGCAGTTTCGCCCAAAGAGTCCAATCAAACAACCCATATATTAGGTGGCTGTTAACATGCTGGCAGCTGAATTTTTTACATCAGTTTCCAAGGTTGCACAGTAATTACATCTACTGTGAGTCATTTTTGCAGCATATTTTATAAAACTTTTACAGGTTTGCTGGGAAGGGATTATTCAAAGTCACCTTTTATAGATTCTGCCATGAATATTAGACAGTTCTCTGAAAATGTTAGTGTTTACCACTTATATTACTTCTGGTTTAAGTGTAGTTGGCATTTGTGAGTTTAGTATAGTATATGAGTGGAGCTTCCTTTTCTGTGTAGACCTTCTGTTTCTTAGCATTGCTAGTTTATGTTCCCACTGAGCTGCTGCCAGAAAATAAATCCAGTTGCCTTTTGCTGCTCAAGGCCAACCTAGCAACCATGGAGAGAATTAGTTGTTCTGAACATTTGTCCTCGAATGTCATTGGAGGGAAGTGTTGTGCAGTTTCATGACCAATATAGTTCACAAAGAATTTGCTCATTTGAACGGTTGACTAATTTAGATGTAATATTTTGGTACTTGCTCTTTATTCTTATTCCCAATTATATTCAGTCAGTGCCCAGAGATGTATTTAAGATTATGGCTGGATAAACTACTTAGCATAGCTTTTAGATCCACTGCTTATTAAATCAAATGTGCTTTAAGTTTATTCTATTTGCATTAGTACATTTTCACAGCTGAGTGAAAAGTCCTGGTTGTTTCTTCAAATTAATATGTTAAACATATCTTATTGTTTTACTTCAGGGATGGTAATGTATTCATTTTAGAATACAAAGGCCAGGTAAGAAATATGATGTTACAGTCGGAGGGTACATAATCTTTCTGAAGGCCAATACCAATATTGGAATTTAGGATGGTGCAAGATAAATGGAGTAAAGCAGGGGCTCAATGGAAAGCTAAAAGTCAAGAGAAAGAGCAGACACTAACATTCTCTGTGAAGTCATTAGCACCTCCAACACAATCTTCTGTGTGCCCAAGTAACATGTGATAACTCTTGTTCAAAAGATGTGGAGTGAAAAGATTCTGGTTGTCACAGTAGAACAAACATTCTGCTGTTCATTCAAGGATCCAGAAACACAGGTAATATTATTTTTTCCATTTGTTTCACTTTCTCACCATTGTTACAGCATTTTGTATGCTCTGCTGATCTCTCTTTCTCACCACTTTGAAATCTTTGTTTACAAAGAACTAACCCTGGGTGTTGTGCCATTTGTATTTTTTTCCTTCTTCTCAAAAGAGCACATTTTTTTTATTTAAATAATAAATTTTATTTTTATATTCCCCCATACAACTGCACATGCCCCATTCTGACCCCAATCCCTCCCCTCCCGGCCCCCACCCCCCAAAGTGTCTCTGGTTCATAGTTTTTTGTTGATTTTGATTTTCACTTTCTTATAGTTATTCATTTTCCTGATCCCTTATTTAAGTTTTCTAGATTCCTGCTATGAGTGAGACCATCCGGTATTTTTCTTTTTCTTTTTGGCTTATTTCGCTGAGCATGATCCCTTCCAGCGCCATCCATGTTGCTGCAAATTGCATGTGTTTATCCTTTTTGAAAGCTGAGTAATATTCCATGGTATATATGTACCACATCTTCTTGATCCAGTCATCTATTTTTGGGCATTTGGGCTGTTTCCAAAGCTTAGCTATTGTAAATAGTGCTGCTATAAACATAGGGGTGCAGGTGTTCTTTGGAATTGATGTTTTTGTGTCCTTTGGGTAAATACCTAAAGGTATTTACCATAGTGGTTGGACCAGTTTGCATTCCCACCAACAGTGCAGGAGAGTTCCTTTTTCTCCACAACCTCGCCAACATTTGTTGTTGCTAGTTTTTTTAATATGTGCCATTCTCACTGGTGTAAGATGGTATCTCATGGTAGTTTTGATTTGCATTTCCCTGATTACAAGTGATGTTGAACATTTTTTCATATGTCTGTTGGCCATTTGCATTTCCAAAGAGCACATTTTTGAAAACAGATTTTCAACATCAGAATTCATAAATAGCATTTTCTGTATCTTTGGGAATATCTTTGCTAACTTCATTCATTTCTTCAACTTACATCTATTAAATATCTGCTCTTTAGTGAGAGCTGTTCTAGGCATTAGGAATTCAGTGGTAAACAAGACAAAACTCCTCTTGTCTTGTAGCTTACATTCTAGTGGAAGAAAACGTTGACTACAAAACTAATTATTATATGTGCAATAGAGATAAACTGAGTAGCACAAAAGAGAAAAAGCACAGCGGCTACTTCAGATACAATGCTCAAGAGAAGCTTTTGTTAAAAGGTGGCATTTCAGCAGAGACCTGGATGATATAAGGGAGAAAGGCAAAGCTATTAGAGAAGAATAAATAGCTCTCCAAAGGTCTTGAGGCAAAAGCAGATTGGGCACTTACAAGTAAATGTAGCCAGAGCAAAGCAAATAAACATCAAGTTGGAGGAAAATGAAGGTGTAGATAAACTGGCGGCCATATTTTGGAACACCTCTGAGATCATACTTACAAAGTTGGATTTTATCCTGACCATACAGGGATGCCACAAAAGAAAGTAATATTTTCTGACTTAGATTTCTAACATATATCTCTGACAACTGTATGAAGAACACAGTATTGGATGTGGGTATGGGGATATGGAAGAGTGAAGCTGAAAGATCCATTAGAAAACTTTGCAAAAGTTTATGTTACAGATAAGGTGTCTTGGGCTACACTGTTCTCAGTTGAGATGGTGAGACATGGTCAAGACTCAAAATATATTTTGAAAGAAGGCCTGAGAGGGTTTGCTGGTGAATTTAGATAAGGAATATAGGGGTAGACAGAAGAGTCAAGAATGCCTACAGACTCTCTGGCCCAAGCAATACTAGTGCCACTTATCAAAAGGGAAGTGTTTGTTGGAAGGCAAAGGGGGAGTATATTCATCAGCTCTGGCTACCATAACAAAATACTGTAGACTGGGTTTAAAGAACAGAATATTATTTCTCATAGTTTAAGATCAAAATGCCAGTCGATTTGGTCCCCAGGTCATCTTGCATTATATGGCCATCTTCTTGCTGTGTTCTACATTGGGGGGATGGGGCCAAGAGGGAGTAAGAAAGATGGAACTCTTGTGTCTCTTCTTAAAAGAACACTAATCCCATCAGACCAAAACCACTCTTATCACAAAAAAAAAAAAAAAAACACTCTTATCACTTCATCTAACCTTAATTACCTCTAAAAGCCCATCCCCAAATGGGCTTTGATATATTATTTTGGGGTTGAGGGTTTTGATATATTATTTTGGGGGACTGTGGAGAACATAAATATTCAGTCTGCAATAGAAACATATGATTTGGGTCATATTTCTGCTTTTCTTTACTGCAGATGCAAACATATACATCAATCATTCAAAGAAAAGTGAGTAGACAGATACAGGAGTGTGGAGCCCAGGAATAGTTCAAGGTTAGAGATATAAATGAAGACATCAGCATGTAGATTTTGAACTACAAAAGGGACGAAAACACCAAGGGAGTTGAAGCAAAGGAAAATAGTTAATTATTAGAGCTCCTTTTAGAAGTGAAAAAGTTGTGGGACTCAACAAACACAAAGAGAGAGAGATAGCTGAGTAACATGAATATTAGCAAAGCATGTTACTCAGAAATCAAGTAATAAAGAATGTGTTTGAAGAAAAACAATTTAACTATGTCAAATTCTGTCCATTAGTCAAAGATAGTCATGAAATAAGAATAAGAATTGACCATTGGCCTTACCTAGAAGGAGAATGCTAGGGGCTCTGACAAGAATGATTTCTAGGGCCTCCCCAGTGGCACAGCGGTTGAGCGCTGGGCTGCGAGGCTGCCCGCAGCCTCTGCAGTGCCAGTTAGATCACGGGACGCCGTCGAAGGTCCCACATGGCGCATAGACCTCTCCTGCCACCCGCTGCTCCCCTCAGCAGTGTATTTCAACAGTCTGCCTGTTCTGCTCCCCGCTCTGGCTCTGGTGAATCCTCTCACCCTCCCACGCTTCTGACTATACCCAGTGCTTGTATAAATAAATAAATAAATCCTTTTTTAAAAAAAAGAAAAAAAAATGACTTCTATAGGGCAGTGGAAAATACAACCTGAAGGTATTGGGTTGGAGAAAAAGAAGAGAAGAATATAAACACAGAGGCCTTCTGAAGGTTTCACTGCAAGGGAGAGCAAAAAAATAGGATGACAGCTGTAAGAGTTTGGGGTTCATAAAATGTTCTTATTTTAAGGAACATCCTGGATTGATGTTGATGAGGAATGAGCCAGTAGAAGTAAAAACTTAAAATGCAAGAGAGCAGTAGGAAATTATAGATGTGAAATCCTGTAATGGTCCAGAAAGAATAGTGTCCTTGCACAAGTAAAGGGCTGGCTTTACACAGGAACATGATCCCCCAGTGTAAGAGAAGACAGGAGACATGGAGGCATATTTGGTAGTGGGAAGATGAAGTAATTCTCTTCTGAATTCTCAGTTTTGTATTGAAATAAGAGGTAAGATCATTAACTAAGAGTGAGGAGGAGAAAGAAGTGTTAGAAGTTGGAAGAAAAAGAAAAGTGTGTAGGTGTGAAACTATTAGCTTAGAAAATAGAAGAATAAAATAACTAGATAAATGTAGTTGGATTGTTGAAGGTCCATTTAAGACCAGTGAGTACAAATCTAAGATGAGATCAAAGAGCATTTCTGTATTTAAAATGAGGTCAGCCTGTGTTTTTTCTCAGCCACCTCTGCTATTTGATTCAGGCACAGAGTGGGTGGACAACTGGGTTTTAAGAAGATTAGGGGCTTGTTAGATGAGTAAGATAGCAGTAAGGGAAAGAGTTTTTAAAAAATCATTTCCAGTTGTCTTTTGCTAAAACCAATTTCCTTAACTAAAATCCATTGTGTATGCTGGTATGTAGGCGTTCAATTTTTTTCTTAGTCATGCCATAACTAAAAAACTCAAAAGCTAAAAAATAGCTTTCCCAACATAAGTACTATAATTTCTTCTATCTCGCACTTATTTAATTCAAGTTGGGGGTTCCATTTTTTAAATCCTTTTTACCAGTTTTTCTTACATAATACATAAGAGCATAAGTTGTAGAGAAACAATTATGGATGTTATTAACATTTGGTACTTTTGAGTTTTAAAACAACTTGTTATAAAAATGTTCAGAAAAATATGCTAGCCATACAAGGAGGTTTATTTAAAATTATTCAGATGATATAATTCATATATACCACTTCATGCATATAGCTCCATAATTCCTTGAAAACTGGAAGTGGATTTAATTTTATTAAGAGCCATGATGAAGGTAGCAATTCAAACACTGATCAAACAAATCCAAGGGAAAAAAAATGCCTATATAGTTTAATCTAAATAAAAACAATCAAAAATATTAATCCACCTATTTTTACTTATTTATTTATTTATTTTTATTTATTATTTTTCTCATTTCTTCCCTTTCATCCCCTCGAGAGAAGGACCAGATGCCCACTGGGAACATACAAATAAAGAAATGGGTGCTATAAAAATAGGAAAGACAGGAAGGTGTCACAATTTCATCCTTGGAAATGGCAAATATTCTCTTCCTTTCCAGTCTGGTTGGAGTGTGATAGTATGCAAATATTACCTGGGAACTCTAAGACTTAAAGTAAAAGGTTGTGTTGTTTTGTTTTTTTTTTTTTTAATAGGAAAAGCAAAGAAATTATAAACCTAGAAGACTTGGTAATGGTCTCTTTTTTTACTAGGTAGATTTGGGGTTCTGTTCAGTAGGTGCCTTTGATTGTGACTGCGACACTCCATCCAGATCTCAAAATCAGGAAACAGGTTTTCTTTCTGTTGACTCAGTTTAAGGAGAGTAAAGAGGAAAATTTTAATGTTAGCTAATTCACAGGAGTAGGAATGGCAATTAAGATTCAACGTGGACATCTTATTCAGGATTAAAAAGCAGGCATCCAATAAAATTTTTTGTATGTTCTCATTATTTACTTGATTATGCATGCATAGGACCATAAAACCAAGAATGAACCTCAACACTAAGCATGGTGGACAGGATTGGAAGAAGAATTAGGAATAAGGAAAGTAGGACTAAAATCTGGTCTCTAAGACATTCCGTCTTAATAATCTCATATAAACTTGTCTGCTTATTTATTATCAGCGATTCTTGACTTCTTGGGGGAGGGCTATGGATTCATTTGAGAATCTAATGAAGGCTACACACACACACAATTTTATATTGTGCTCATTAAAAAAAAAAGTCCCATCTCATGCTATGAAAAGTGCTTTCCTGAACTAGATTGTGTAATGATTTTGAGTAATCAAGATCCAATCTCCAAACCCAAAATTATAGTTCTGTCAAATAATTCAGAAGATAATGTTTTGAAATCTCTAAAAACTTTTTTTTCAGTGAAATATACCTATTCAGGTTCTGTATATTGGATATAGTATCAAACTATGACTTACGTTCTAACTTTATAGTAGACACCTCCTTCCTTTATAAATGTTTAGGTCAACACCTATATTACATAAACATAGATCACCTACAACACTGTATTTCTCTACTCATGGGCCATTGAGACTATACTGCATATCAGACTTCAAATAGTAATAGGATTGTTGGGGCAAAGGAAGAAGAAAAATCATATCAAGATAGCTAATCTATTAATTCATATTTCCAAATCAAAACAAAGGTAGAAATTGCCTTTCTCAAATATTATGAATGCATTTGCATCTATCTCCTTTATGTCCTCCTTATGAGTCCTCTCAAATAAGTGTAACTCATTCGAATCCATTACCCAACCCCCCCCCACACACACACACAGAGGTTGACAGCATGTTTGAAACAAATTTTATATAAAGTGTTGAAAGTATTAGCACCGTAATTATAAACTATAAAAGAAGATATTAGTACAACACTTTCCAAATGAATCACATTATTTCAAATAAGAAAATTTTACTGTTAATATGCTAGATGTTCAAAATAGAAAATAGTTTGTTTTAAAATGTTCTTACTTCTAAATATAGCTTTCTAAAACTTATTCAATTTAACATTTATATGACAAAAACAAACATAAAACTTCAGCCCACACAGTAATTTTTATTTTAGTGGTTTAGTTTTTTATCTTTTAAAATACACCCTAATAATGGGCCTCCATGGTGGCGCAGTGGTTGAGCGCTGGGTTGCGAAGCTGCCCGCAGCCTCTGCAGCGCCAGTTTGATCCCCGGTCGCCAGGCAAGGGTCCCACATGGCACACAGACCTCTCCTGCCACCCGCTGCTCCCCTTAGCAGTGTACTTTGTCAGTCTCCTGTTCTGCTCCCCACTCTGGCTCTCGTGGATTCTCTCACCCTCCCGCGCTTCTGACTGTACCCAGTGCTTGTATAAATAAAATAAATCTTTAAAAAATTTTAAAAAATAAAAAAACACCCTAATAAATAGGAGAAAATACCTGCACACCATACCTCTGACAGAGGGCTGATAGCCAAGATCTACATAGAACTCACACAACTCAACAAAAAGAAAACAACCCAATCAAAAAAATGGGTAGAATTGCTAAATAGACACTTCTCCAAAGAAGACATATAGGGCCTCCCCTGATGGCGCAGTAGTTGAGTGCTGGGCTGCGAAGCTGCCCGCAGCCTCTGCAGCACTGGTTAGATCCCCGGCCTCATGTGAGGGTCCCAAATGGCATGGCAGACCTCTCCTGCCGCTCGCTGCTCCCCTCAGCAGTGGATTTCAGTCAACCTGCCTGTTCTGTTCCCCGCTCTGGCTTTGGTGAATTCTCTCACCCTCCCGCACTTCTGACTATACCCAGTGCTTGCATTAAAAAAAAAAAGAAAAAGAAGACATATAGATGGCCAACAGACACATGAAAAAATAGTTATCATCTCTTTGGGAAATACAAATCAAAACCACAATGAGATACCACCTCACACCAGTAAGAATGGCCCATATCAGGCCACGACATGCAAAAGAATGAAGCTTGACTACTGCCTCACACCATGCACAAAAACCAACTCAAAATGGATTAAAGAACTAGACATAAGACCTGAAACCATAAAATATATAGAAGGAACTATAGACGAAACAGCACATGACATACACCTCAGTAACATCTTTAAAGACATATCACCCAAAGCAGTGATAGTGAAGGAAAAGATAAATAGCTGGGACCACATCAAATTAAAGAGTTTCTGTACAGTAAAAGAGACAGCAACCAAAACAAAGAGACACACTACTGATTGGGAGAAAATTTTTGCACACAACACTAATGATAAAGGACTGATCACAAAAATCTACAAAGAGCTGACGAACTCAACAAAAACAAAGTAAATAACCCAGTCAAAAAAATGGGCAGAAGAGCTAAAAAGAAACTTCTCCAAAGAGGAACTGCAAAAAGGGCCTCCCCAGTGGCGCAGTAGGTTGAGTGCAGCGCAGTAAAACTGTCACAGCCTCTGCAGCACGTGTTCAATTCCCATCTGGCCAGGGAGATACCCACATGGTGCGGCAGACCTCTCCTATCTTGCCCGCTGCTCCCCTCAGCAGTGTTTTTGGTCTGTCTGCCTGTTCTGCTCCCCGCTCTGCCTCTGGTGAATTCTTTCACCCTCCCATGCTTCTGGCTTGTACCCCAGTTCTTGTATAAATAAATCAATCTTTTTTAAAAAAGGGAAATGCAAATGGCCAACAGGCATATGAAAAAATGTTCAACATCACTTGTTATCAGGGAAATGCAAATCAAAACCACAATGAGATACCATCTTACACCAGTGAGAATGGCACATATTAAAAAAAACTACTACAACAAATGCTGGCGAGGATGTGGAGAAAAAGGAACTCTCCTGTACTGCTGGTGGGAGTGCAAACTGGCCCAACCACTATGGAAAGCTGTGTGGAGATTCCTCAATCTGCTAAAAATGGAGCTTCCATATGATCGAGCAATTCCACTCTTTGGTATCTACCCAAATGACACAAAAACATTAATTTAAAAGGACACCTGCACTCCTATGTTTATTGCAGCACTATTTACAATAGTTAAGCTATGGAAACAACCCAAATGCCCAATAATTGATGACTGGATCAAGTAGATGTGGTACATATACACAATGGAATATTACTCAGCAATCAAAAAAATAAACTCATGCCATTTGCAGCAACATGAATGGAGCTGGAAGGGATCATGTTCAGTGAAATAAGCCAGAAAGAAAAAGAATACCAGATGGTCTCACTCATAGCAGGAATTTAGAAAACCCAAAAAAGGAATCAGGAAAAAGACTATAACTATTTACAGGGAATATAACCAAGATGAAAATGCATACATTGTACAAAAATGAAAAATGATGAAAAAATATCTAAAATTAAAAAATAATAAAAAATGAACAATGATGTAAAATATATATAAATAAATGTAATTTTAAAAAGAATGGCCCATATCAAAAAAAGACCAGAAATAACAAGTGTTAGCAAGGACATGGATAAAAAGGAACTCTTGCGCACTGTTGGTGGAGATATAGATGGGTCCACCCCCTGCGTAAAACCATTAAAAATAGATTTATCATATAGATCTACCAATTCCACTCCTAGGTATCTATCTGATGAATGTAAAAACAATAATTGAAGAATATTAACTCTTATGTTCTTTGCAGCACCATTTACAATACCTCAGCTATGATAACTACCTAAGAACCATAGATAAATGAGTGTATTAGAAAAATGTGGTATTTATACATAATGGAATACGACTTGGCTATAAAAAAGATAAACTACTGCCATTTGCAATAACATGGTTGGTACTGGAGGGACTATGGTAAGCAAAATAAGCCAAAAGGAGAAAGAAAAATACTATATCCTTTAGATGAGGAAGATAGAGAAACAAAACAAAGAGTCAGATAAAACCAAATCAATTACAAACCCTAGAAATTTGACTCTAGAATCAAGGTTATCAGAGCAGGGGAGAGAGAAAGATAGCAAAGTAGGGAGGGAGCATTATGGACTATGGTAGAGAATTATGGGTGCCTTGGAGGTTGGTGTGTTGTGGTAACACACTGCTGAGGGGGTGATCCTATAGTTGTAAATCATACACAGTTTCATGAACCAATGTTACCACAATGAAAAAAAAAAGCAATCTTTGATTTTTAATTGTAAAAAGAAATGTTTATGTATACTATATATTCTGTATTTAAAATGAAGGGGATAAGTTATGAGTTTCTTTAAATCTAGGCTGGGTTTCTACAAGAGAAAATTCAAGTCATTAAGCATACAAGAGTCCCTTAATTTCTCACTGCGAATCTCATCAAAGGTTAAAGAAGATAAAGTCCATGAAGTGTTATCTGTGGAGGGACCAGGTCAAATACTATGTCTGCTTCATATTTCAAAAAAAGATAATTCTGTAATACAATAACCTTCAAGATAAATTTTATTTTGGAAAGTTCAAACTATTCCCATAAACCAGAAATATTTAAAGATTAGTGTAAGTTTAATCTATTCTTAGTGAAACAAATACATGATTCAAAATAATATTAATAACATTTCATAAAATAATGCCTTTCTCATGGAAAAACACAATTCAAATGATAGTGGCATTTGCCAATTTTTCTCTAGCACATGAACGTGACCCAGGGTCCTTCATGTGTAGTGCCACTTTTACAGCACATTCAAACATGATGTTGTCATGTGTTTCGCATAGCCAAGCCCTGGGCGATCACAATGGAAAGCCTCAGGATGCGTAGTGTCCCTTTGCCCTTTTCCTTGGGGATTCACAGACAAGGACAGTAGAATGTGGTAGAAAAAGGAGTAGACCAAGAGTTGAAAGACCTAGTTTCATCTCTGGCACTTTCTAACCTTTAAAAGTGAATGTAACCCTTAATCACTCAGAATTTCAATATGCTTCTCTATAAAATGGAGGGCAAATGTACCTGCCTGCCTTGTAGAGTTGTTATGAGAATCAGGTGAGATAACGTAAGTGAACATATTTTAAAAAACCGGATCCCACACATACAAGTTAAAAAATTCTGGATTCTGACTTTTATAGTTCTCTGGCTCTTATTTGAATTATGAGAAGTTTCATAAATGCAATATTTTTTTATGGGTTAGCTCTAATACTTTATAATGATGCAAAAAAGGGTTGGGAATGTGCAATATAATCATGCAGAGAAAGACTGGTGCTTTTTCTTTTCCATCTCAATTAACCTCTGTTGAAGGTCATGGACAGGCCAGAGCCAAAGGTCCATTTTCCTTTTTAATCTTGTCATGTCCTCAACCATAAAGGGAAGATGTAGCCAGTTGTAGAATGTTCAGTTTTCTGAAATATTCTGAGGGAAAAAAAGAACACTTTCCTCATGTGGCTCCTTTTATTCACATTTTTCTAAAATGTATGGATTTTTTCCTGCTGTCTTTTTTTGCCTCTTTGTCTCAATCAAACTTTTGAGTGTCTGATTAGAATCATCAATGGTCTGTGATATTTCTTTGCAATATCTTATAACACTGTAGGGCCAATGTCTCTCTAGGGCCTCATAGGTTTGATAATGTTAGGCTACTATAAGGAAAAGAACTTGCTACTATAATAATCCCAATTTCATAACAGTTTGGGCAATTTGTCTTATAGGTCTTCCTTTCGGTCATAATCAAAATATAAAAGCCTAGCATTTTTTTAAATGATATATATTTTTTTCTCACTGGGTTAATACTTGTCACAGAAAATTTTTCTATTTTATATGCAACAAACACAGTTTGAGCACCTACTGCGTGCTTCACAATATGTTGAGAATGATGGAATATGAGTAATAGTAACAATAACATTAGCCATGAGGGGGGAGATCCCTATATGCCAGATACAGGACTCCCAGCTTTTTATGAATGATCTCAATTTTATAACAGCTCTGAGAAGAAATATCTTGAATCCATTTGCCTGTTGAAGAAGTGATACTTAACAAAGTTTAGTAATTTGTGCAAGCTCACCATTTAGCAAACATTTGCTGATTATCCAAGTCAGATATCAGCTACACCTTATTCTCTGTGGAGATCTAGGTCAGGTTTTCTTGAACCACTCAATTATGTAGCTTTTAATCCCAATACCTTCCCAAATGTTTCTAAGTCTCCTATCTTTTTTTTGCCTCTTGGGTTCCAGCTATGCCTTAGCTCCAGTGTGAAACCCTATTCTTTATAGATGTTCAAAGCAAAATCCCCTGCGACAAGCATGTTATGTCCTCTGTAGACTTCTGGAAGGTTTTGAGGTCCGCTCTGAAGGGGCTCACATTTTGGTCTAACTGTCTGGGTATCAATTGATACTAAACCCATAATGATGCTCTGCAGAACCAGAGGGCTTCCATTCCACAAGCTCTACATTTGTTTGTTGTAATTACACAGAAAGAGATCCTGATTACCAAACAAAAGATAGAGTTTAATTCTACTGATTCTTAGGCAACAAGCTATAAGTTTAATCTTAAAAACTGGCAGCAAATACCTATGTCCCTTTACTCTTTTTTTTTTAAGATTTATTTATTTATGCATACAAGAACTGGGGTATAAGCCAGAGGTGCAGGGGGTGAGAGGATTCACCAGAGAGAGTGGGAAGCAGAACAGGAGGATCTACTGAAATACACTGCTGAAGAGAGCAGCAGGCAAAGCAGGAGAGGTCTGCTGTGCCATGTGGGTAGCTCCCTGGCCGGGGATCAAACTTGCTACAGTGGCTGGCAATAGCTTGATAACACTGTCTTTAACCCCCACACCACCAGGGAGGCCCCCCTTTACTCTTTTTTAAATTTTATGTGCATTAGGTCCATTGTGGCAGGAATAAGCAAATTTTTTCTACAAAGGGCCAAACAGCAAAAATTTTTACTTTTTAGGCCATACAGTTTCAGTTGCAATGACTTACTCTTTCTTACAATGACAGCAGCCATAGACAACACATAAGGGGACGGGTGGGGTTGTGTTTTAATACGACTTTAGTTATGAACAATGAAACTTGAATAAAATTTTCACATCATTAAATATTCTTCTTCCCTTGGGTTTTTCCAACCATTTAAAATCTAAAAATTTTCATTTGAAAGTTACATAAATGCATATTTAAATAAAATTTTTAAATATAAGACTCATTATTGACTCCATATAAAAACTGGTTGTTAGGGCTGTAGTTTGCAATCCCTGTATCTTAATGATTTTATAATTATGAAAGAAACATACTAACTATTGCTATATGGTTTCTGCCCCACTCTAGCTAGATCTCAGAAGAGTTTATAGCAGTTTTAGACCAAAAAAAAATTATACTCTTCCCACTAAGTTCACCAAGGCTGTCATGCTTTGCTACTTCCTTTAGGCCAGCGTCTTCTAAGGTATGGACCACTGAGCTCAAAAGCCCCTAGATTTTAATGTGCTACAAAAAAAAAAAAAAAAAAAAAAGGCAATGCAATGGCATTTACCACTTAAGTTAGGTAAACTCTCACCAGAGTAAAGATAAACATAGTTTTTTTTAACAGAGCATTAAGTTTCTGGAGTTTCTAGTATGCTAATGACTCTCCAAGAGGATGATATAACATGCAGGGATTGCTATATCACTAGCCACAGAACTATTCCTTCTTAAAGCATTTCAAGGAACTAACATCCTAGATGTCTGCTACTCAAATGTGGTCTGCAGACTAGCAGCATAAGTTGTACCTGGGAACTTGTTAAAAACATACTTTAGGCCACACCCCAGACTTACTGAATTAGAAGACTCATTTTAATGTGATCCACAGGTTCTGGAGGCTACTTAAAATTTAAAAACAATGCTACAGACCATAGTTTTATAAATAATTTCTTAATATGAAAGAATGGCATAAGATTAATTTAGAAACTCTGACATCTATGAAAACAAAATACATTTCTATGAGTTAAAGTTGAGTAACTCAAACTAGTTACCTTTGGAGTTCTTCCTTTCTCATTAAATGCGGGTGCTTTGTTTTATTTTTCAAGTTTTTGGGGCTTGGAAGAGGAGGAAAGAGAGAAGGCAATTGGAAAATAAACTTCCTAAAGATGGAATAATTGACTCCATGTCTGAATGCCTTCAAAGCCTTTAAAGAAATAATCATTTTGGAGCCAGAAATATAAACTAGGAAAAAGGCCTTTGTTTTTCTTTCTGATTTTCAGTAAAAACATTCATCATCATCATCATCATCATCATCATCATCATCTTACTAAATCCACTGTTCTCTCAAGGCGCATCTTAGTTTTTGTTATTTTTATTACTGAGTGAATACAATGATGTCCCAGGTAAAGACAAACTTAAATATGTAGATAAGAATAACAGTTAAATCTGACTGCTGATTACCGTAAGTAGATTTCTGAGGGTCTTATATGAATTTTTATCAAAAGCTCTACCTTCCAGACATATACTTGTTTAAAACTCCCATGATCCATGGGCAAATAACTTTCTTATACTTGTAAGTGCTTATTATAAGTAACAGCTGTGAAGTTGTTCTGTACTTCTCTATTGGCAGATACTATTTGGAAACCAAAGGAGATTCTTAAATAGATTCATATAAATTTTCATTGTATGCCACTAGTTCAAACAGCTAAAGAACTCTCAAGTCCCCACTTTTATTATTACTGTTATTAAACTTCACCATGTGATAAGAAATGCTATGTTCCTGATTTCATTTTTCACTTATAACTCTGAATCGATCTCCTCCTACCCCACCCACCACACTCTGTTGACACCTCAGACAAAGTAGAAAGTAGTCTGATTTTAAAAGGTGGTCATGAGGCACAACTGAAAATAACATTCATGTCTCTATTTGCAAAAATCTTTCCAATATCCAATTTCTGGTCCCTTTTGTGAAAACAACTCAGCATATAAGATTAAAAAGTCATAAGAGTCCCAGCAGACCGGATCCTCATTCTCCTCAGAGAAAGCCATTGAGAGTATTCTGCATTAAGAGATGTGTGGGCTGTGGAGCAGAACAAGCATCTGGGCCACATATGTAGTTAACATGAATAGATATATGTAATAAAAACATTTCTGCATTCACCGTGCTATAGTGGCACTGCAAAGACCCTAACTCCAGCGATAATCCTTTTATACAACTCCAGAGCAATGACAGCCTGTGAGCAGTTGACTCTATTGTGGTGCTACCACAAAACACTAAAGTGACGCTTGTACATTCCCTGATGTTCAATATTTTCAGTTGTTATAAGACTCATCTGCTCAAATATGTCAACCAAAGTTTCCTATCATACTGAGAGCTTTGTGTATTTGTCCATTCCAAAATAGCCAATACCTAGCTATTTTACTCAGTATACTTACGAAGTATAAGGTAACAGCAAGTTCTTAAAGGGCTAATATATGATCCATATGATTGTATTTGGATTTAGATGGGATTTTTGCCCTTTTACTGCTTACCTTCCATCTTTCTGGACCTACCTTAGAGTATGCTGTTTTCATTAAATCTTTTTTTTTTTAACGTTACCAATGTGATAGAACAATGTCTTGTCCATAGAAAGAACTGAATAACTAGGTATTAATAAATGAATGGCCAACTATTTCAACTTCTATAAAAGGCCCAGATAAATTATGGAAAAGTATTTATTGGCTTAGTCAAAACAAAGGTGATGGTAATCATGGTGACAGTAAAACAGAAACTACTCTAAGCTGTGGAGTGCACAGTGGTCAGGTTGTGAGGGAAGGCTCTGCAGCTGCCTGCTCTCAGAGTAGCTTCATTAAAGATGAGAGACTTACAGTAGTTAGAAAGAGGGGAAAGCAAGGAAGTTTTCTTAATTTTGGTTTTATATCGATTTTTTTTGTTTGTTTTACTCTGTATCTTAAGCTAAAAGACAGATGTCTACTGGAGAAGAAATGTGGAGTTTCTGAAACAAGATTCCTGAGGATGCAAAGCAGCTAATACAGATGGCACAGGTGGAGAGAGCAACCTGAGCAAAATAGGTCGAAGTTCTAATGAGACAGGAGAAACAAGAGGAAAGCATGGTGACCAGTCAGTAAGAAGTTCTTCAGTAAGGGATAATAACAGTCGGTTAGGTGTCACAGATAATAGTCATCTCTATAAACTAATACTACTTAGTATTTCTGTTCCTTTTCTCTGAAAGTATCTAAAAGTATCACAGAAAGGGCTGAACCAGGAATCAAAAGACCTGAGCTCTAGTCTCAGCAGGGCCAGATATATCTTTGGTTCCACAGAAATAATTAACCCCTATGAACGGTACAAATTATAAGATATTTAAAAGAGAGACAAGAACATATGTTGATTAAATATTAAGTAAAAGGGAAAAGAAAGAATCAAGAACAACTTCTAAGTACCTAATTTTGACTATCTGGATGGATAGTCCACTAGAGAGAGAATGATAATATGATGATTAGGATAATTAATACATATATACTCAATCTATATGTAAATTAAATACAGTCTACAAAAAACATTAAAGAAATGCATATATGAAAATTAGCTAAAATGGGGAGTCTAACTATAGAATAGTCTTATAAGTAGAAGAAAAACAAAATAATTTTATTTTTAACTTACAAGAGATGACAGGAACAGATAGAGGATATTTAACAATTTAAATTTTCCTATATTCTCACTTCTCCTGAATTTCCATTGGTCTTGTTATTGAACTTACCCATTATTTCTTCTGAAACAATTGCATTACAGTAAGAGTAAATAAACACAACTCTAGAGTACTGTAGATCACTGAAATGTCGGTTGCTTTAAACAAAAAGAAGTATCAAATCAAGTCTGTTTCTAGACTGCTGTTCTCCTGGGCACTGGTTCATCGTTCAGAGCTGTCAAAGGGTCTTGTCACTCCCAAGCTTCTGTGACACGCAGGACTAATTGTTTGCAGCCCAAGGCATTGCATGTCCCACTTTTAAAGGCATGAAGACAAGCATCTGAATTATCTGATCATTCTAATTCTTCTATATTAATGGCACAATAATGGTATTTTAAATTCCTTTGTTTTGTGTTAGTAATTCTCACTCACCTGCTGGGGTTTAATCAAGTACTCACTCTACCCACAGATGATTCAAATTATTACAGACCATCTGTCCTAGTGAGTTTCAGATGCATTTTTAAACTCTTCATATTTTGGATAACTTGCTTTGAAAAGCATAAAATGCATCTTGATCTTTTGTACAAATCTCTCAAAATCCAGATATCTAATGTCTTTCCAGGTTTTCCCTCCTTTAGTGAACTGGCCACTCTCAAAATCCTAGACAATTCATCTAAATGAGTCCTTTAGCATAGCTTCTGCAGTCTGATATTGTTTATAATTTTATATCACTTCCCTTGCCTTTCTAAATATATAGAATTGTGAGGGCAGAAATTGTCTCATATCTTTTTTCTTTACATTACCCGTGTAAAAAAACAATACACTATATTTTTAAAAGCACCATCAAATGTTTAGAGATAAAATAAAATGTGGTTAAGAGAAGAGCCTCTGGAAGAAACTGCCTGGTTTTAAAAGTCAACTATGCTCCTTGGGTGTTACAGGATTTTGGACAATTTCTCTCACCACCCTGTTCCTCAGTTTTTTTCATCTGTTAAACAGGGAAAATACTGTACCTATTTTCAGGATTGTTCAAAAAAGAAATGGGCTAATATATATGACGTAATTAGATCAAATGTTTGCCACAGAGAGAGCATAATATAAGCGTTTGCTTCATAGCAACAGTGATCTCTGTTTGGCACTTTAGAATTTATTTGTTGAACATTACACTGTTATATTTAAAATACATGAACCAGTGTTTCCTCCAAGAAAAAAAAGATCAGGAATACCATCCTCTCTTTCATTTTCTAGCGTTACCTTTAATATCCACCAAGACATCTAAGAACAGATTGACAATGCAAGATCAGCAATAGTTTGGTGAGCTACTTGGTGATATGTTGGGTAATAAAGTGTTTCCAGCTGAGCACAGAACTGAGGCATATAGTTAGGGCCTCCCTGGTGGCGTCAGGGGCGAAGTCTCAGCACTATTAAGCTATCACCTCTGCGTCTGAGTTCCATCCTGCACCAGGGAGCTCACCCAAATGGCACAGCAGACCTCTCCTGTCTCACCTGCTGCTCCCCTCAGCAGTGTATTTTGTCAGTCTGCCTGTTCTGCTCCCCACTCTGTCTCTGGTGGATCCTTTCACCCATGCCCCCACCTCTGCACCTCTGGCCTACACCCCAGTTCTTCTATGCATAAATAAATAAACAAACAAATAAATAAATAAATAAATCTTAAAAAAATAATTGAGGCATATGGCAAAGGAGGGAAAGGGACAGGGAAAACAGAGGAGGGATGAACACAGGGAACATGGTGATGGTTCACAGGTGCTACCATAGGCAAGAACTATGGGACTACAATGATGTAAAAAAAAATAAAGTAATGGTGTATATTCATCAAATGAATATCATATTAAACAAAGGATCCCACCCAGTTGTCTCTGTACACTACTAATCTTCAGACAAAGCAGAGCCAAGACGCCATGACAAGTAAGAGATGGCCTTTCAAGTTCACAGTTAGTAGTACCATTAGTGGTACTTTCGGAATGGTGACAGTTCAACAAGATAATTCCAGGAAAGAGAGAAGAGGGAGGCGAGAGAATGGAAAAAATATACAGAATGGCCAGAATGGTGAAAATAACTGCAAGAGATTATGCTGTAATAATGCCGAAGTAAAAAATCAATTTTCTTGTCTCAGCCCTCTACTATCCAAAGAAAAAGAAAATGTTTAGAGCTATGAATGTGAGAATATTCAAAAAAAGAAAACAATGAGAAATTAAAAGTGAGTAAAGAAAATATTGAAAGAGACATGAGGCATTTATAACATTCAAGCAAGTAGTCTTTACTGTGTTAGGTTTTGATGCCACATTTTAAAAAACATTTTGTGGTCAAATATATTTTTAAGAGTTCCAAATGGGAGGTTATCACAGAGAGAACTTTTTAAATTATTCTCCATGAAATTCCTTTGTGCTTTCTATCACAAAAATAATATATATTCAATGAGTAAAATTTTGAACAAATTGCTCAGGCACATATGTGCAGGCACATATGCGCGCGCGCGCACACACACACACACACACACACACACACACAATATAAGCCCATTACAGTCATCTAATCTTTACATAAAGATTTTGGTGTTTGCCTTTCAGTATGTTTCAGGTTTTTGTTTGCCTGCTTCTTCGTTTTTCTTTATTTGTGTAAATATCAATGAAATGTTACACAAATGTTACTGTTCAGGCGATTTAAGTGTTTTGTTTGTTATTTGCTTCTTGATCATTCCTCATTTTTTTAGTTAATGAAGCTATTTAGGAGAAATGCTTTTAGCACATCAAAAAAAAAAAAATTAACAAACTAGCGGGATCTGCCACACTAAATAGGAGTAGGGAACATGTGTTTCTGAGCAAGTGTACTCTGAGCTCTCTAGAGGAGGCTACAGCTAAAAAAAAAAAAACAGCGAGAATTAGCTCCCCAGAATGCTCAGACTGTGTCAACTAACCAGGGCATAAATAGCATATCTATAGTCTAACTCCTTTGATGAAGATTAATTGCCAGTCTTTGGTCTTCCTAAATTTTGGTAACTTCTTCCTCTATAGATAGAGAAAGAGAAGTTAAAGGACAGTGAGAAGATGAACAACAAAACTGACTATGAACGCCAGTACCTCCATGCTGAGATCTAAAATGAGTCACCTGGAAATATATGTGTGTACACAAAAGACTGAATGGAAATTTGCCTAAATGTTCAAAGAGGCTGTCTCAAGATGGTAGGATTACAGCTTATTTTCCCTATATACATTTCTGTCTTTGTAGAAAGAACTGTTACAGAAAAACAGAATAATAATTATCTCATAATAACATGGGGGGAAAGGAAGTTAAGATATAATTAGAAACAAAACAATGGAACAGACAAACTAAACCAAAACAAACCCTAGACATCCGACTGTAGAATCAAAGCTACCAGAGGAGGAGGATGGGTGGTGGACAGAAAAGGGGAGAGGGACTCCAATGAACTGTGGTGGAAGATATGGGTGCTTCAGTGGTGAAAGCGATGTGGTAACACATCTGAAGATACCTCTAAGTCATATACAGTATTGCAAACCAATATTACCTCAAAAAAATACAATTTTTAAAAATCAGCATTATTTTTTTATTGAAGATCTTTTTAAGATAAAATTAACCATAAGATCGGAGCTATTTTCCTGCTCTAAGATCGCAACAAAACCCTTCAGAACACTTATAGAGTTCTCACCAAGAAAAGGAAAATAACAGGGCCTCCCCGGTGGTGAGGTAGTGGAGCGCTGGATTGCGAAGCTGCCCGCAGCCTCTGCAGCACCGGTTGTTCCCTGGCTGCCGGGCGAGGGTCCCACAAGGTGCAGACCTCTCCTGCTGTGCCCGCTGCTCCCCCCAGCAGTGTATTTCGTCAGTCTGCCTATTCTGCTCCCCGCTCTGGCTCTGGTAAATCCTCTCACCCTCCTGCACTTCTGACTGTACCCATTGCTTGCATAAATAAATAAATAAATCTTAAAAAAAAAAGGAAAAGAACAAGGACAAGGCAAAATTCACTAAAACCAACATACCCTTATTACAGAAAAAAACTTTTCCAGTGATTTTGTTTTCTTTATGTTAAGTATTGTATTTAGGTTCTAACTAGTCTGATAACCCAATTTCTAAAGCTCCTGGTTTCTTAGTAGGGTCCACATAGCATAGCCTAGATTAATAATTGTGGAAAATCCTCTTTATTGCCACTGGCTGGAAATAAATTGACTTGGATTTTGAGAGAAAGGAGACAGAGAGGAAAAGTCTAATTCCCAAGGTACATGAAAAGGTAATTAACAAAAGACAGCTTTCCAATAAAATACTATACATTTACTGGAAGCAATAGAAAGTAGTACTTATTTTGGTCCACCCAAATAAGAAAAATTTAATATTTTAAGTTAAATTAAAAAATAAGCAACCCTAAGAACATTTTGTACCTGAAAAATCATTGAGTAAATGACTTGATAATGTTATTAATAAAATAGATTCCAGTCTTTCTAAAGAGATTATACTTTTGAGATTATAGTTTTTTGAATATAATCATTTAAACTGGATACAGTAACTACCAACTACATAAGAATCTTAGAGTTCTGTGTTTGAGGTTTTTTCAATGTTTTTTGTTGTTCTCTTTTGTTTAGTTTTTTGGCCCAATTTACATCAAATTTAACTTAAATTATTTCTTTTTTTTTTTTTTTTTCATTCATTGTTTCAGTTTATTTATACTGTAAATGGCAAAAGATATATTGAATTTTCTCATTTGTCAATTGGTTGACTTTTTTTTTTTTTTTTTAAATATTAAATTTTATTTTTATATTCCCCCATACAATTGCAAACGCCCCATTCTGACCCCAATCCTTCCCCTCCCGCCCCCCACCCTCCAAAAAGTGTCTCTGGTTCATAGTTTTTTGTTGATTTTGATTTTCACTTTCTTATATTCATTTTCCTGGTCCCTTATTTAAGTTTTCTAGATTCCTGCTATGAGTGAGACCATCCGGTATTTTTCTTTTTCTTTTTGGCTTATTTCGCTGAGCATGATCCCTTCCAGTGCCATCCATGTTGCTGCAAATTGCATGTGTTTATCTTTTTTGAATGCTGAGTAATATTCCATGGTATATATGTACCACATCTTCTTGATCCAGTCATCTATTTTGGGGCATTTGGGTTGTTTCCAAAGCTTAGCTATTGTAAACAGTGCTGCTATAAACATAGGAGTGCAGGTGCTCTTTGGAATTGATGTTTCTGTGTCCTTTGGGTAAATACCTAGGAGTGGAATTGCTGGATCATATGGAAGCTCTATGTTTAGTAGGTCCAGAAATCTCCACACAGCTCTCCATAGTGGTTGGACCAGTTTGCACTCCCACCAACAGTGCACAAGAGTTCCTTTTTCTCCACATCCTCGCCAACATTTGTTGTTGCTAGTTTTTTTAATATGTGCCATTCTCACTGGTGTGAGATGGTATCTCATGGTAGTTTTGATTTGCATTTCCCTGATTACAAGTGATGTTGAACATTTTTTCATATGTCTGTTGGCCATTTGCATTTCCTCTTCAGAGAAGTTTCTTTTTAGCTCTTCTGCCCATTTTTTGACTGGATTATTTTCTTTGTTGTTGCTGAGTCTCATCAGCTCTTTGCAGATTTTTGTGATCAGTCCTTTATCATTAGTGTTGGGTGCAAAAATGTTCTCCCAGTTGGTGGGGTTTCTCTTTGTTTTTGTTATTGTCTCTTTTGCTGTGCAGAAGCTCTTTAATTTGATGTAGTCCCAGCTGTTTATCTTTCTCTTCACTATCACTGCTTTGGGTGATGTGTCTGTAAAGATGTCTTTGCTGTGCAAATCCCGTAGTGTTTCGCCTATATTTCCTTCTATGTATTTTATGGTTTCAGGTCTTATGTCTAGTTCTTTAATCCATTTTGAGTTGATTTTTGTGTATGGTGTGAGGTAGTGGTCAAGCTTCATTCTTTTGCATGTAGCGACCCAGTTTTCCCAGCACCATTTATTGAACAAACTTTCTTTGCTCCAATGCATAGTCTTTGCTCCTTTGTCAAAGATTAGTTGACCATAAATCTGTGGGTTTATTTCTGGATTTTCTATTCGATTCCATTGGTCTGTATGTCTGTTCTTGTTCCAATACCATGCAGTTTTGATGATTATGGCTTTGTAGTATAGTTTGAAGTCTGGGAGTGTGATGCCTCCATTTCCTTTTTTTTTTCAGTAGAGCTTTGGCTATTCGGGGTTTTTGGTGATTCCATATGAATTTCATCAATAATTGTTCTATTTCTTTGAAGAATGCCATTGAGATTTTGATTGGAATAGCATTGAATCTGTATATTGCTTTTGGTAGGATGGCCATTTTAATAATGTTTATTCTTCCAATCCATGAGCAGGGGATGTCTTTCCATTTCTTTGTGTCTTCTTCTATTTCTTTTAACAGTGTTTTATAGTTTTCTTTGTATAGGTCCTTTACCTCTTTTGTTAGATTTATTCCCAAATATTTGATTTTTTTTGTTTCGATAATAAAAGGGGTGGTTTTTTTGATTTCTTCTTCTTCAGATTTATTGTTTGTGTATAGGAAGGCTACTGACTTTTGCGTGTTGATTTTGTATCCTGCCACTTTACTGAATTGATTGATGAGTTGAATTAGTTTTTCTGTGGAGATTTTGGGGTTCTCTATGTATATTATCATATCATCTGCAAATAGTGATAGTTTGACTTCTTCTTTTCCTATTTGGATTCCTTGGATGTCTTTCTCTTGTCTTATTGCTCTGGCTAGGACTTCCAGTATTATATTGAAAAGCAGTGGTGAGAGTGGACATCCTTGTCTTGTTCCAGATCTTAATGGAATTGCTTTCAGCTTTTCACCATTGAGAATGATACTGGCTGTTGGCTTGTCATAGATGGCCTTTATGATGTTGAGGTATGTTCCTTGTATCCCAAGAATTTCAAGGGCTTTTATCATGAATGGGTGTTGCACTTTGTCGAAAGCTTTCTCAGCATCTATTGATATTATCATATGGTTTTTATATTTCTTTTTGTTGATGTGTTGGATAACGTTGATTGATTTTCGGATGTTAAACCATCCTTGTGCCCCTGGAATGAATCCAACTTGGTCGTGGTGAATTATCTTATGGATACATTGTTGGATTCTGATAGCTAAAATTTTATTGAGGATTTTTGCATCAGTGTTCATTAGGGAGATTGGCCTATAGTTTTCCTTTTTTGTGTTGTCCTTATTCGGTTTTGGTATTAGTGTAATATTGGCTTCATAGAACGTGTTTGGTATTGTCCCTTCCTTCTCAATTTTTTGGAAGAGTTTGTGAAGGATAGGCACTAATTCGTCTCTGAATGTTTGGTAGAATTCATTTGTAAATCCATCAGGTCCTGGGCTTTTGTTTTTGGGGAGGTTTTTAATTACCATTTCAATTTCGCTGCTTGTAATTGTCTGTTTAGGTGTTCTATTTCTTCTTTATCTAGCTTTGGGTGATTGTAGAGTTGTAGGAATTTGTCCATCTCCTCTAGATTGTTGAACTTGTTTCCATATAACTGTTCATAGTAGTTACTGATTATTCTTTTGATTTCTGCTGTGTCCGTTGTGATTTCTCCTCTTTCATTTATGATTCTGTGTATTTGTGCTTTCTCCCTTTTTTCCTTTGTGAGCCTGGCTAGGGGTTTGTCTATTTTATTTTTTCAAAGAACCAGCTCTTGGTTTCATTGATCTTTTGGATTGTTTTTTAGTTTCAATTTCATTTATTTCTGCTTTGGTTTTTATTATTTCTTTTCTTCTACTGGTTCTGGGGTTTTTTTGTTGTTCTTTTTCTAGATCTTTGAGCTTCGAGATTAGGTTGTTTCTTTGAGTTCTTTCTTGTTTTTTGATGTGAGCTTCTATTGCTATATATTTTCCTCTTATTACTGCTTTTGCTGCATCCCATACATTTAGGATATTGGTGTCCTCCTTGTCATTCAATTCAAAGAATTTTTTAATTTCTTCTTTGATCTCCTCGTTAGTCCAGTGGTCTTCCAGTAGTGTGGCTTTTAATCTCCATGAGGTAGGATAGTTCCTTGCCTTCTTTTTATGATTTATTTCTAGTTTGATGCCTTCGTGGTCAGAAAAGATGGTTGGTATGATTTCAATCTTGGTGTATCTGTTGATGTTTGTCTTGTGCCCCAGTATGTCATCGATCCTGGAGAATGATCCGTGTGCGCTTGAGAAAAATGTGTACTCCGTTTTTTTTGGGTTTAGTGTTCTATAGATGTCTGTTAAGCCCAAATGCTCTAGGTCCTTATTTAGAGCTTTAGTTTCTTTACTTATTTTTTGTCTTGTTGATCTATCCATTGTTGATAGTGGTGTGTTGAAGTCTCCCACTACATATGTGTTTTCTCTGATGTCTGTTTTCAGAGAGGACAACAGTTGTCTGATATATTTTGGTGCTCTTTCGTTTGGTGAGTATATGTTAATGAGTGTTATTTCTTCTTGAAGTATTGTCCCCTTAATCATAATGTAGTGACCATTGGGGTCTCTTTTTATTTTTTTGAGTTTGAAGTCTGTTTTATCTGATATAAGTATAGCTGTTCCTGCTTTCTTTTTTGGCCCATTTGCTTGTAGGATTGTTTTCCATCCTTTGACTTTGAGCCTATTTTTATCTTTTGTAGCTAAATGTGTTTCCTGGAGACAGCAAAAGGTTGGGTTTTGTTTCTTAATCCAGGCTGCAACTCTGTGTCTTTTTATTGAAGAGTTTAGTCCATTTACATTTAGAGTTAATATTGATATGTTAGCATCTGTATTTGCCATTATGTTTGTCTTTCCTTTGATTTTATTTATTTATTCTTTTAATAACTTTTTTTTTTTTTTTTTTTTTTGGTCTTCTTTCGTTGTTATTCGTCCCTCTGAGGTTCTGGCTTTAGGATTCCTTGTAGTATTTTTTGGAGTGGGGGTTTAGTCGCAATGAAATTCCGGAGTTTCTCTTTGTCTGGGAAGGTCCATATTCTTTCTTCATGGAGGAAAGAGAGCTTTGCGGGATAGAGTATTCTTGGTTGGCATCTGTTTTCTTGGAGTCTGTTGACTATGTCCCTCCACTCTCGCCTTGCCCGTAGTGTTTCTTCAGAGAAGTCTGATGTCAGCCTGATTGGCTTTCCTTTGAATGTTATCTGTTTCTTCCCTCTTGTCAGCTTCATTATTTTTTCCTTGTCCTGGATTCTTGGGAGCTTTACTATTATGTGTCTTGCTGTGTTTTCCTTTCGTCGTGGAAGTTTGGTGTTCTTCTTGCTTCTTGTATATCAATTTTCAGCTCCTTCTTCTCATTTGGGAAGTTCTCTTCAGTTATATCCATGAATATTTTCTCTGTTCCTACATCTCTCTCCTCTCCTTCTGGAATTCCTATAACTCTTATATTTCCTTTCCTCATGGAGTCAGATAGTTCTCGAAGTCTTTCTTCATTCTTTTTCCTTCGTACTTCTCTTTCCTTTTCTGTTTTGGTTCTTTTTATTTCTGTGTCTTCAAGATTACTTATTCGTTCTTCCATTTCATCTATTCTGCTTTCATTGCTTTTCCCAGAGTTCTTTAGTTCCTCCATTAATTCTTTGATCTCCTGCATTTCTCTTACTTCCCTCTTTAGGGACTCAATTTCCTTCTTCTGATCTATCACTTTTTTAATCATGGCAATTTTAAATTCTCTTTCTGGAAGGCTCAGAAGTTCTTCCAAGTTGCTGTCGTTGCAATCTGGGGAGTGGTTTTCTTTTTGTGTGTGTGCTTCTTTCCTGAGGAGTTTTTAGGTTGCGTGTGGTTCTTCTACTCCCTACTGTCTGTTTTCTAATTTGTCGTATGCGTTGGGACACTGTGTTGCTCGGACTGACTGACATCTTGGGTGAACTTCTCCGCTCCCCTCTGGCTCTTCCAGGAGCCATCTCTGTCTTCTGGGGGAGATTTCTGCTGGTTTTAGGCAGTTTTTACTGAAGAAATATCCCTGTTCTCAAATGGCGAAGCGGGATGCAGTCCCTGCGCCTCCGGTTTCAGGCACACTCTTCTGCGCACCTGGTCTGCCCCGGACGTGGGTGCCTGCTCCCTCTGTGGGCTCAGACTGCTGGTCGGAAGGGGCCTGGCGTGGAATAACTTCCCGGCTGGCCACTGGGTCCTCCAGAAACCTTCTGCCCTTTTCAAGCAGTCTTAAGAAATGTCCTGTTTTATAGGGTGTTAGTGACTTTTTTTTTTCCTGGTCGCTAGGTGGCGCCAGAGATCTCTCCTATTGTCCTTGGGGGGCTGTTTTTCGCCTCCCCCCACCCCGTGGGACAGAGAACAGAGCGGGAATGGTAGGGTACACCTCAACAGCTTTGGGGTGCTGTGTCTGCCTTGTGCCCCACCGTCGTGGAGAAACCACGACCCGAATTTTCGTGCCCCGGGTCTCAGTTCAAAGCCCTCAGTTCCAGGACGCGGGCTGTAGCCCAGTTCAGAGGCGCGGGAATGGCGCCTTTTGCACCCAGCTCCCGTGCCTGGGCGCCTGGTTCCTGCTCACTCAGGGAGGGACCTTCACCTCAGTGAGGACCTCCGTGCGTCTCCCCGCAATCCTAGGTCGTCTCCCCTCAAGCCTAGGTCGCAGGCGCGGGGACCTGGGCAGCCGCGATCCAGGTCTGCACTTGCTTTTCAAGCGAGCCAAGCGCGCTGCGTTTCCGCGCCAGCTTACCGGCAGCCCGGGCTGTGTGCGCGTCTCCCGGGGTCTTTGTTCTTCTCTAATGGCGCCCAGAGCCGTTCGCTCACCGCCGCCGCGGCGGATCCTGCAGGGTTCGCCTCAGCTCCCGTTCACGGAGTGTGGTGGCTGCAATAGTTCCTTTCCACTCACAGTCCCGCTTGCTGCCTCGTTTGTTCTTGTGGCCGTTTTGGTTTGTTGTTTCCTCCTCTCTGCCGGTCGGACAGTGCCGCCTCTGTGGGCGGGGGAGGGAGCAGGGTTCTGCGCTTCCCTCCCTTCTAGTCCTCTTTTATGTCCACTTTCTTCTTCGGGTAGTTTGCTGGAGTCACCCGTTTATCTTCCGTGTCCCAGTTCTCACTGGGACCTGCCGCTTTTCCTCCCTATTAACTTTTTTTAATGGGAGATCTTACTCGCAGCGTCTCCTCGCCGCCATGTTGCTCCGCCCCTCTCTTAAATTATTTCTTTGGGGATTTTCAAAATGACCCTTCTTCAGGGAAGAATGAGAATAAGACCTAATGACATTTTTCTTGCTGTGATAAGATTTATATTTAAAATAAATATATTTTAAATATATATTTACTAAGTGTTGAATGTTCAGCAGACCATGAATCAACCCTGGTACCTTCATTTTGAATTTTCATTTACACCCTTCATTTTGCCTGTAAGATGTCATAGCAAGAAAAAAGCCCAAGGCTCATCCCAACAAAGGGAGGACAGCTAGGTTGGAAGATACAATTTCAGGTCTTAGGCCAAAGGCAGTAAAAGATATGATAACTTGGGCTTAGCAATAGGAGAGAAGAGTCTGCCTGGTGTCTGTTCCTCTTATTCTTAAAAATCAGAATCTCCTCCACTCTTTGAGGAATTTTTAGAATATAAACTATAGCCTGGATTAAAAATGGTGCCTAGAAACTGCTCTGCTAATCCTCACAAGGACCACATTTTCTTTGAGAACTCAAGGAAAACTGAATGATTATAAAGTTGTTATGCAGCCCTGGAGAAAAAAGTTGATCCTGAGGGCTCTGAAGCATTTGATTAATCACATTTACCCCAACATAGTTTTCCTGAGTCCTTAGTCCTCTTTGCATTTGTGCAGTAAGCCCAGTTTCCACACACATAAGAGATTACAGTCCTGAGGGCCTTCTAACAAAAGCAACCTATATGCACGCATGCCGCAAACCTTGAGGCAGGACCCTTACCTCTGGTTTCCCCTGAAGAAGGACAGCCAGCTGGAAAGTGGGCACATCCACCAAACACTACATCATCTGACTCCATTTCCTTCCTTTTTTCAAACAGATTTCAGGCATCTCTGTCTGGGTCCCAGTCTCTTTAAACTCACACTAGCACTTCAGCAAAACTGTCGTATTTTTATAACACTTTTAAAATGTAAAAGTTTTCAAGGATTTTTTTCCTTGACTAGTGCATATATTGAAATAGCTGTATAGCTTTGCCCAGTAATAAATAACTCTGGGGGGAAAAAAAAGAAATACTTAAGATGGATATTCTACAAAACTCCAGAATTATTGTGAAATCACATTTTTATCTACCATTTTTAGAGGCCATTTGATTTATCCCAGCATGGCATATTAGAATAGACATGGGGATACAAACAGCCTGATAGTTAAAATTTTGTCTGCATATGAATCTCCTCTGGCTTCCTTCTCTGCCAGGAAAATTTTTCCTGTTGTCAGTCAACTGATCCTAATATCTTCCTTGGAACAGAGCAAACATTTTAAAGTGCAAAGCAAAAGTCCTCCCCCAGCCCTGGAGAGAAAACTTTTTTTTTTCCTTGAGCTGCTGATGCCTTTAAAAGAAATTACTTTTGTTGGTTCAGCAAGATGATAAAGAACACAGTTAACTCCATATAAAGCAAAATGTTTGAATACCAGTACTGCTGATTTCAAGTAAGGTTTGTTTGGGTAACATTATTGAAGAAGATAATCTGAGTCATAAATTGCACTTAAGCAACAATAGAAAGGTAGTTTTGCTGTAGTTTTGAATTTCATATCTTTGCTTTGGAAAAGTCATGTATTAATATGCATTTTGAAACGTATTCATCAACCTAGGAAGGAATGCAGGCCTTCTGATGATGGACTGCTTTATTTTAATTAACTGATTACTTCCAACTCTCTTTAGAGTTGGGTTAGAATAAGTACTCTGACCCTAAAGAAAGCAAAGACACAACTCTATCTTAAAACATTGTAAAGAGTCTTATTTTAAGGTAGACAATACAAGTCTTCTCTAGACAGCTATAGTAATGGATGCAAAATCATTGAGTTTATTTCAGCTATTATCCTAGCATACATTATTTTAATTGTTGACTAAACATAAATCACTAACATGATAGAAAATAGTGACCAGGGGAAAATTTACAAGGCAGAACACATTAGTTATAGTCACTGAAAAGAGAGATTTAAGCAAACAAAACCTGCATTCCCATATCTAAAAAATTCTTCACTAATTTTGTATTTTAGTAAAAATGAAGCATGTGCATTAGGGATGACTTGTGGACTGGAGAAGAAAGTGGGGGTGGGGAGGTATTGGGTATAGGTGGAGAAAAAAACCCAGAGAATAAGAATAATGGGTAGCAAGAATAAATCCTTTTATGATTTTCATTATCAATTTGGACTAGAAGGAATAATATTCTGGAACAATTTAAATAAAGCAAGTAAAAGGTGCTCAAAACAAGAGATTTACCTTATTTCAGAAGTAATCTGGGTAATTTATTTTGAGCAATAATAGCTGTATTAGGCAGAACACTCCAGAATAACAGAACCAACAGACAATAGAGAGATAGATAGAGATAGATGTGCAAGTAGGTGTGGGTATAGGTGCAGATGTACAGATAGAGATGGAAGTGGAGATAGTGAAAGACAGGAATTTTATGTTGACCTCCACAACTGTGGACACTGGAAAGTTTGAAATCTACATTGGAAGTCAATAGGAAATTTAGGTAAGAGTTGATGTTATTGTCAAGAGTCTGAAATCTTCAATGCAGGCCAGCAGGTGGAGAACCCAGGCAGTGTTTTTCTATTGTAGTCTTGAGGTAGAATTGCTTTTTCCTCAGAAAACATCAATCTTTACTTAAGACCACCAACTGATTAGATAAAGGCCACCCACATTGTGGAGGGTAAAATGTTTCATTCAAAGTCCACGTAAATGTTAATCACAACAACAACAAAAAAACTATATTCATAGCTCCATCTAAATGGGTGTTTGAACAAACTACCTGGCATAACACCCTAGCCAAGATGACATATCACACTAACAGAGATAACCTTGTACATTTAGTTTCTCATAATATCTACAAAAAAATGAGATGATGTATTAAGTATTAAATAGAATAATTTTGGATTTTGGAGTTTGGTGTGCATCTGTCTGTATCTGTGTTAAGTTTGTGCCATATGTTCAGTATTATTGGTGTGTGTTTCTAACTCACACTTTCAAAACAAGTATATGCTGCCACAGCATTTTTCACGCAACTTTCCAAAGTAATATAATCTGTATGTTATAAACTCTGCCATTGAATATACCTCCAATGATAACATTTTATAAAACTTTACTCCAGATTCTGAATCCTATGGCTAATATCTTTGAGGAGAAAGGCATTAACCATAAAAGGAATAAGTGGTCCATTAGGATAAATGACTTCAACAATCTAGAAATTGATCTTTGCCCTTAGTGTTAACACTTGCAAGATAAAATATATGAGAAATTTTGTTTACCTTTGTATCAGTTTTTAAAAGTGGCTTCTCATAACTTTACATGCTTTCTTTTTGTTTCATTTTATTATTTTTACTTATGTTTACACATGCAGGTTGAGTTGTTTGATTGGTGGGGTGATTGGCTGCTTGATTTTGTGACCCAAATAAAACATTTCATTTATCAAAACTAGACAAAATCCCTATGAATGCAAAGGGGAATTTAGAGAATGACTTTGAAGAAAATAATCCTAGATTTTAGTTGGCTTTATTGGAAATACTATGTCTTAATAAGTATAAACAATTTCACTAGCTTCTGTAACATAATATATTTCTTTCTCTAATATTTGCTTTTTTTGTTGAAACTGGATGATAAATGGCATATAAAGGAAAACCATCAAGAGTGATCATAATATATATATATTTAAGTAAGGCAGAGTATCTAATTTGCAATTTATGAAATGGAGATAAGTAGTTTAACAAAAATGGTACCAAAAGATTACAGTAATGGATTTAAATCATTTAAATGATTAATAAAACTAATCATATTAGCAATTTAAATATCTATTTCACTTTTGGCAGCATATATTCAAATCTCTTTTATAGGTATTCAGAAATATCCATTTTTTATAGTTAAAGTCCACAAATAAAACATTGCCTTTCTTTGCAAAGTTTGTGAATTTGTGTTTTATCTGAAAAAAAAAAAAAAAACACAAGGAAATCTCTAGCTTCATCCTTAAGGATTATTTCTTATTCTCTTTGTACATTGACAGTTTTTCTCTTTTTGGAAATTTGTTTTCTGCAACTGCTATAAAAAAAAAATTACCACAAACTCAGTAACTTAAAACAACACAAATGTATCATCTTACAGATCTGCAGCTGAGAAGTCTGAAATGGGTCCCATTAGGCTAAAATCAAGACCTACATTCCTTTAGGAGGCTATCGATAAGAATCTGTTCCTCTGAAAATCTTTTTCCTGGAGCCCTTCCTAGTTTCTAGAGGCCACCTATAATCCTTAGCTCAAGGTCTATTCCTCCATTTTCAAGCAGCATGCTAACACCAAGAGCTCCCATCACTCTGTATCTGGGTATACCTTCTCTGCCTCACTTTTGTGCTTAAAAGGATGCATGTGATTAGACTGGTCCTACCTGGGAAAGTAGGATAATCTCCCTATCTCAAGTCAGTTGATTAACAACTTTAATTTCATCTGCAACCACAATTCCTGGTTACTACGTAACCTTACATATTCACAAGCTCCAGGCTTTGGGACACAGACCTCTTTTCAGGGGTCATTGTTCTTCCCTGCATGTTCATAATTCTTAAGCTAGGCAATGGACATGTAAGGGTACACTAGAGTACTTTATCAATGTTAGAGGTTATAACTTTTCTAAAATAAAAAGGTAAAATAAACTTATGATTGCTTATCAGCCAAGGAATTGAGACTAGAAAAGTTAATATGCCAAATTCTGTGAAAATTTCATTATTATTCAGCCTCTTAGCAATTTTTCCATATTTATTTCCAGAGAGCTCTTTGAAAAATGATAAAATAATGCAACGATTTTAAAAGTTAAAGTATAAAAACATAGGCATGCATTTTGCCTCCAGCAAACAGTCCTCCCTCAGAATTCATGCCAAAAAAAAGGTTTGAAATATTTTTTTCAACTACTCATTGCAGATTCTTAGAACTCCTAGGTTTGGAGAGCTCTTCTCTACCTTCTGGTCCAAGAACTCTGACACATGACTCTCCTGCCAAATGGTCATCCACACTTTTCTTTGAGTATCTCTAGAAGTGGGGGTAAGTAGGCACGACATCAGAAGTACTCTATTTCATCTTTGGACAACTATGATTATTAGGATTTTTTCCCTACCTATATGGTTTTGAAGAATAAACGTAATACTACATAACAGTCTACAAATACTTGAAAATAGTTCTTATGTGTCCCTGAGGCTAAATACCTGCTGTTCCTCTAGTGACAATCTGAAATTGGTAAAGAATGATCAGTGTGTCCCTATGCAATCTTCTTTTGGGGGTAGATTTGTCAATTGAAGTGAAAATTCCCCAACAACTCACAGTACCTGATAAATTGAATCATCATTAAGATTGAATCACACTGGGAAAATGTAGAGATTTTACACATGGCTCTACCGAAATGCAAGCCCCACAGACTTTCTGGAATTCTTTCTTTCATAGAAAGGATATTTCTTTTATTTTATTTTTAATATTTTATATTATATAATTCTTACATCATTTTTCATTTTTTCACAATGTATGCATTTTCATTTTGGTTATATACCCCATACAATTGCACCCCCCTTATTTTGACCCTAGTCTTTCCTGTCCCTGCCCCTACTCCCCTTCCCCTCGTAGTGTGTCTTTGGTTTATAGTGGCTTGTTGATTTTGATTTTTACTTTGCATGAATTAGTCTTTTTCCTGGTCCCTTATTTAGATTTTCTAAATTCCTGCTATGAGTGAGACCATCCAGTATTTTTCTTTTTCTTTCTGACTTATTTCGCTGAGCGTGATCCCTTCTAGCTCCATCCATGTTGCTGCAAACTGCATGTGTTTATCTTTTTTGATTGTTGAGTAATATTCCATTATGTATATGCACCTCATCTTCTTGATCCAGTCATCTATTTTGGGGCATTTGGGTTGTTTCCATAGCTTAGCTATTGTAAATAGTGCTGCTATAAACATAGGGGTGCAGGTGCCCTTTGGAGTTAATGTTTCTGTGTCATTTGGGTAAATACCTAGGAGTGGAATTGCTGGATCATATGGAAGCTCTATATTTATTAGGTCAAGAAATCTCCACACAGCTCTGCATAGTGATTGGACAAGTTTGCACTCCCACCAGCAATGCAGGAGAGTTCCTTTTTCTCCACAACCTCGCCAACATTTGTTGTTGCTAGTTTTTTTTATTATGTGCCATTTTCACTGGTGTAAGATGATATGTCATTGTAGTTTTGATTTGCATTTCCCTGATGACACGTGATGTTGAATATTTTTTCATATGCCTGTTGGCCATTTGCATTTCCTGTTTGGAGAAGTTTCTTTTTAGCTCTTCTGCCCATTTTTTGACTGGATTATTTTCTTTGTTTTTGTTGAGTCTCATCAGTTCTTTGTAGATTTTTGTGATCAGTCCTTTATCATTAGAGTTGTGTGTAAAAATTTTCTCCCAGTCAGTAGGGTTTCTTTTTGTTTTGGTTATTGTCTCATAAAAAGGATATTTCAACTGAGTGGTAAGTGATCATTTCTGTTAATCCTGGACATAGATTTCCTGCATGCTTACAAATTGTGAGCATAGATGATTAAACTAGGGAGAAGTTCAGAGTGATATGATTGACCTTCCGTGAAGACCTTTTATTCAATAAGGAACAGTTGAGTCTCTGTCTCTGTAACCTGAGAGAAAAGCTGATCTTTGTCCACAGATTAGCAGAATTTAAAACCAATTTTAACCAAAAAATGAACTTGCACAGAAAATGCATGATCCAGTTTTCACTTTTCTAGTATCTAGTTTGACAAGGTTTCTGAGAAACTTAAAATACCAAAACTAAACATTTTATTAACTCAGAAACACCTGGGTTCTAGTAATACCTATAGCAGAACCACAGTCATGACATTAGATTTCTTCAGACAATAAGGATAGAATCTAGAGTTGATAGAGCTATAAAGTGGGTTGGGAAAAAGTTACAGAGCCAAAGTGATAGGTAGGAATTTCAGTTCTCACCAACTTACTGCACAGTTAACTTCCTCAACTTTTACCAACCATGCCTCATTCTATAGAGCTGATTAAAAATATAAACAAAGGCCCTGGTTAAGACATTTTGCCCTCATAGCTATTAAGTGACTTTTCTAAACTAAGATCTTTCTTCTCCAATGGCTTGTCATACATATTAATTAACTCTGGGCATAGCAGCTTCTAGTAGGAATCTATCATTTATTCCAATTTCAGAAAGGATCACCTCTGTTGCCCAAATCATAGACTTATCAGACTTGAGTGTTCATCCAAATCACACACAACCAACATCCCAGGCAGTTACTAGCCTTAGTTACTCAGGACAATATTCTCATGAGGAACTTGTGGCCCATAGACCTAGCTATTTTGTTACAAATTGCACTATATTATCAGACTTTTTATCATTTGTGTTACAAATTGCACCATACTCTCAGGCATTTATCATTATCTACCAGGAGCACCTTCAAATTATGAGCAGCTTTTATTAACATTTGTCCCTGTTAGACAAGAATTAGTTAAGGGCAGCGAAACAAGAGCTCAGCATGGTCCACTCTCCATATTAATGTTTACATTAATATTAATCCATATTAATGTTTACACAAAATGGAGTCAGTTAATGACACTATAGTAACTTACTGTCAAAACCTATATGAAAGTTAAGATCTTTTAACACAACAGTATTAGCTCTATAGTTTGTGTTCTGTATGCTCTTTTTTTTTTTCTTTGTGGTGGCTTAAAGCAATAAGTATCTTTCTCTGTCTAGCTATGACCCTCTGCCTTTGAGTTTGCTTCTAAATACTCTTAGAAGCATATCTGCATATACTCAATTGAGACCCCTATATTCACTGATGCAATTTAGGTCTTGAAAACTCATAGCCTGAGCAGGCAACTTCCCCTGTTAGCTAATCTGTGTCAAAATGAAAGGATACATGTCAACCATTCTAAAACCAAAGTTAGTATATTTGATAATTATCTGCATTTTTTACTTGGTTTAAAAATAACAAACCAATCAACAATATAACATATTTATTTGGATTGGTATAAATGTCATGAATAAGTCATCTTGGCAAATATTCAGGCAGTAGAATTGCTAAACTTAGACAAGTCCATGAGTGTATCATTAAGACTGTGCTTTGATGAAGGGGGCATCTGGTTACATCTCCTTTAAAAATTATTTTCAAGCAAAATCTCTATCAACTATGCTATAAGTAATAGGACATAAGGACCCCTATCACCCATCTGTCTCCCTGATTAAATGACTTCAAAGTCATTAATTTGAAAAATTCTGGCCTTTCAGTTTCAACTCAGGAAGTAAAGTTGACTTTCTCTCCTCCATCGGTTCTTTAACTCCCACACTTGCATGTAAAATAGCACCAATGTCTGCCAAGATTTACCAGAATCCACACAACAAGCCTTCTTTCTAACTCCTTTACATCCATTCCCTCTTCTTTGACTCTCATTTTTTAATTTATTCTATGTATTTTTGTGGGCTGATTAAAAATCCTTCATGTAAATACATTTAACAAATGAGTGGACAGACAGAGATAAACAAATTCTTGCTTAAGAATGATCAGGGACCACATGTAGTGTTTATTCACAAACACTCCTTGTGATCTTTCAAGCCTCATCTCTTGCCATTTTCCATCACACCCCTACTCACTAACACACTGTGGTGGTTTCAAATCCATAAACATACCAGTTTTTCTTCGGGACAAGTTTCTTAACTATTCGGGACCTCACATTCAGATAAATGAGAATAATACCCACCTTCTAGAGTGACTGTAAGGGTTAAAAATATTAATTTGTGCAACGCTCATAAAATAATGCTGACCACATAGTAAGAGCAGATATTAGTCACAGTGGTAGCTGTGGTAGTGATGGTCATATTTTTCACCAAACCCATGGCTTTGCCCATATTTTATTTTCCTCTGTGTAAAATACTGCTTCATCCACCCAGTAGATTTATAGTTATTTTCCTCAGTGAGGTCCTTCCTAACCCTCAGAGGGCAGATTAGAGTCTTCCTTCTCTGTACTTTAAAACATTTGTATGAACCTTTAATATTGTACTTAATATTGTGCATTCTAATGGTGTCTGATGTCTTCACATATTTCATTTCCCTACTAGACTGTTAATGGTGGGTGACACAGTCTCCTTAAGGTTAACCCTGACACTTAGTAGAGAACATCAATATTTGGGAAAGAAGGAAGGGAAAGGAAAGGAGAGAAAAGGGAATGGAAACAGAGATTAAGAAGGGGCAAAGGAACAGAAGGGAGGGAGGGAAGGAGTAAGCAAATGAACCCAGTCCCTGGCAGCTATCCTGTCCTCCATCACTCCTGGAAGATCCCCAACAGTGATGCATTGATCTCATTTACAAATTCTGTCAGTGCACTGATGAACAGTTCCCAAGTTTATCACTCAGGGCATAAATAACTCTGGTTCCGAGAGATATTAATTCATTTGAAGTGACTAATTTGCCTCCTATTTGGTGATAATGCCAACTATTGACTAAGGCAAAAATCCCTCAGCTTGCCAACCCCCCCAGAAAAACACTTATTCAGAAAATGGCTCATATAGGAAAGAAGCAGCTGGTTTTGAAATTGACACGAATGAGCCAAAGAAACAAATTTTCTATAGAAACAAATTTTATTCCAGTGATTCATTTAGCTTCAGTGGTGAGGCTTTGGTGAAGACAAAAGAAGCAGAAAATGAAGGACAAAGGAACACAGAATAGGTAAGCGTTATCGATTTTCTCCATCATTTGCTTTCTCTTTGATGATTTTTCCTGTCTAAATTTCCTAAGTTTATAGATGCAGGGTTCTTATTGATCTAGCCTATTATGTTGGAGAAAGAAAACTGAATGGGAAAAATAAAATGAATTGTAAACTGAAAACATTTTCTCATAAAGAGCCACAGTATTTTTTTTCCTCCCTTGATGTAACAAAGATCTTCTTTACAAACATCCTGTTTTTAGATATTGTTCATTGGCAAAATCGAGTAAAATTTTCCCATTTTATGAGCCAATACTTCAAGTTCTGAAAATGCTACAATGTTAGATGATTCTAATAATAATAGGGGCAGCCACATTTTTTTCTGTGGTAAAGATGTGTGGTAACTAAAAATGTAGATAATATTACTTCATGTGTGCATGCGCACACACAAATCACAAACTCACACATGTATATATACACAAGCATGCGTGCGCATGCACACACATGCATGGATGCACACACACACACACACACACACTGTTCTCTTGCCAACGGTGGAGGTAAATACCAGCTGTAGGTCAAAAAGTCTGCTCTCTTATCTCTGATTCTTTCCCAAACCAATCTTCTTGCAGACTTCAACCACTGCTGATCAATTCCTTCCTCTCGAGCAGACTTAGACCTTCTCTCAGGAATTTATTTCGCTCTATGATCTATTCCACACCACTCTTACTCTCTTTACTTTTTCAAATAAACATTTTTTTTGTATTTTGTTTGACCTTTTCCTAACTTTTTGTCTCACTTTCTCTCATATCCAAACCCCACCATCATTCTTCCTCCCAAAATCCTACCTTAGTCCTGCAAATCTACCCCATCAGTCCATCCTGTGTACCAATGCCATAGCATGTTTCCTATTCACATTTGAGAGAAAGTTTAAAATTTAATCTCTCATTGTAAACATTTTCCAGTCTGGTTATAGTGACCTATATATCTAACCCCATCAACCACCATTTGGACATTCAATCACCAAGCTCCAAACACACACCACCCTAAAATGCCTGTCAAGCAATGAAAGATAGGACCAGCTAGCCAGTTACTTGAGTAAAGTATCTAGGAACTATCTTTGAGTCCTCTCTTGCATCGCCTACATCCAATCTACCACCAAGTCCCTAGAACCTTTTCCAATCTCTCCATTTCTATCCATTTGGACTTCTACCTATCCAAACCTCCATTAACATTTGACTGGACTACCACCAGTACTTCCTATTTGATCTCTTCTTGCCTTTCTAAATCCAATTTCCATCAATCAAATGACATCACTACTCTATTTAAAACCCCGTAGCGACATTTCATTCTAGTGAGAATAAAATCCACACTTCTGTCCCTATATTATCTGGTGTGTGTGGACACCTTTACCCCATTCTTTACCACTTTATCATCTCCACTATGCACCAGCCACACATCCCTTTCCTATATTCATACAAAAATTTCTCCTGAAGGCCTGAGCCCTAGCTGTTCTTTCTGCCTATAATGCTTCCCCCCCTAAACTTTGTGTGGCCACTGTCTTTGTCACAGTCTAACTATCTCTGCATTCTTTACCCAATCTAAAGCAGCTACTATGTTACTATCAGCACACTTTGCATAGCACTTATCTGACATTTGTTTTGTAATGTTTACTTTCTGTCTTGCTTCTTGGTAAATCTCCCTATACCTAGAACACTGCTAGACTCTAAATAAATGTGTTTAATGAAATTTCTTTCCCATGTCCACAGCACTAGACAGTATTCCAGGTGGAGAATAATAGGTCCAATAACCAAAGAGAGGTAGATTGAGTTGGATACAAAAGAACAATAAGGGAGAATAACTTGACTAGAGGTGTATATCTTTGTTGAATGAGAGTTAAGAGACAAGGTCAATTAAGATCCTCACCATCAATCAAAGAAAGTTTGGATCAAATCTGATAAGTTATAGAGGTCAATTCTTAAAGCTGGAGAATATAGACTATGAACTCTAATTGTTTTGATCACTACTCTGAGTTCTATACCTAGAACAGTACTTGAAATACACTGGGTATTCAATAAGGAGTTGAAAGTATAAATGAATGAATGAACATGATATAATCTTCAGGATGCTTTGTTTGGAAATAGTTCATAAAACCCAATAGAGACAAGAAGACTTTATTTTTTTAATTTTAATTTTTTAATATTTTTTAATTTTTTACATTATTGTTCATTTTTAAACAATATTTGCTTCCCCCCACCCCTTCAGGTGTAGTCCCCATAGAGTTTCCTTCACCAATGTACCCATGCACCATCACCTCAGTCCCCAGGGCTCCTCCCTGCCTCCCTCTGATCCCTCTCCCTCCTCCTCCCCTGCAGGATGTCTCTGACTTATAATTGTCTGTTTTTGCTTTGTGTTTTGTACTGTTATTATTTTTTTATACTGATGTCTTATTTGGTTCCCCTATATTCCTGCTATAAGTGAAATCATACAATATTTTTCTTTTTCCTTCTGGCTTATTTCACTGAGCGTGAGTCCTTCTAGTTCCATCATTGTTGCTGCAAATGGCATGAGTTTATCTTTTTGATTGCTGAATAATATTCCATTGTGTATATATGCCATATTGTCTTGATCCAGTAATCTGTTTTTGGACATTTAGGTTGTTTTAGGTTTTGCCTATTGTAAATAGTGCTTCAATAAACACAGGGGTACAGGTGGTCTTTTGAATCAGTGTTTTTGTGTCCTTTTGGGTAGATCCCTAGGAATGGAATTACTGGGTTTGTATGGTAGCTCCATTTTCAGTAGACTGAAGAACCTCCACACAGCTTTCCATAGTGGTTGAACCAGTTTGCACTCCCACCAGCAATGTAGGAGAGTTCCTTTTTTACCACATCCTTGCCAACATTTGTTGTTGCTTGGTTTTTTGTTTTTTTTTGATATGTGTCATTCTTATATGTGTCATTCTTACTGGTGTAAAGTGGTATCTCAATGTGGTTTTAATTTGCATTTTCCTGATTATAAGGGATATTGAACATTTTTTCATATGCCTGTTGGTCATTAGCATTTCCTCTTTAGAGAAATGTCTTTTAAGTTCTTCTGCCCATTTCTTGAATAGATTGTTTATTTTGTTTTTGTTGAGTCGTGTGAGTCCTTTGTATATTTTTGTGATCAGTCCCTTAGCAGTTGACTGGGGTGTCTGTCTGTTTTGGTTAATGTCTTTTTTGCTGTGCAGAAGCTTTTCAGTTTGATATAATCAAAGGTGTTTATCTTTTCCTTGACATTCTTTGTTTTGGGTGATGAGTCTTTTTTTTTTTAATTTATGATGAAGACTTTACTACCTGGCATAGAATAAAGAGAGAACATGTAAATTACGATTTCCCATTTTTTTTGAGTTTTAATTTGGTTTAATTTCATAAATTTCCTTTTTTTGTTTAATTTTAACATTTATCACTTTTTAAATTTTTTAGACAATATTTGCTTCACCCCACCCCCTCAGATTGAGTCCCCATAGAATTTCCTTCCCCAAGGCATTGTGTGATGAGTTTTTAAAGATGTTATTGTGATATCTTATAGTGATTTCCCTATATTTTCTTCTATATATTTTATGGTTTCAGGCCTTATGTCCAGTTCTTTTATCCATTTTGAGTTGATTTTTGTGCATGGTGAAAGGTAGTGATCTAATTTCATTTTTTGCATGTGGAGGTCTAGTTTTCCCAGCATTATTTATTGAACAAACTGTCCATGTTCCATTGCATATTCTTCGCTCGTTTGTCAAAGATCAGTTGTCCATATAAGTGTGATTTTATTTCTGGGCTCTCTATTCAGTCCCATTGGTCTGTGTGTCTGTTTTAGTGCCAATACCAAACTGTTTTAATTATTATGGCTTCGTAGTATAGCTTGAAGTTTGGACGTGTGATACCTCCTTGCTCCTTTGTTTTCAGTAGTAGGGCTTTGGTTATTCATGTCTTTTTGTGGTTCCATATGAATTTCATCAGTACATGTTCTATTTCTTTGAAGAATGTCATTGAGATTTTTATTGGAATAGCGTTGAATCTGTATATTGCTTTTGGTAGGATGGCCATTTTAATAATTCTTCCAATCCATGAGCAGGGGATGTCTTTCCATTCCTTTGTGTCTTCTTCAATTTCTTTTAACAATGTTTTATAATTTTCTTTGTATAGGTCGTTCACTTCTTTTGTTAGGTTTATTCCCAAGTATTTGATTTTTTTTTTGTTTCAATTATAAAAAGGACTGTTTTCTTGATTTCTTCTTCTTCAGATTGATTGTGTATAGGAAGGCTACTGATTTTTGTGGGTTGATTTTGTATCCTGCTACTTTATTGAACTGGTTGATTGTTTTGAGTAGTTCTTCTGTAGAGTTTTTAGGGTTCTCTATGTATATTATCATATCATCTGCCAATAGTGATAGTTTTACTACGTCTTTCCTTATCTGTATTCCTTGTCTATTCTCTTGTCTTTCTCTGTATTCCTGTCTTTCTCTTGTCTTATTGCCCTGGCTATGACCTCCAGTATTATATTGAAGAGTAGTCGTGAGAGAGGACATCCTGAGACAAGAAGACTTTAGAATAGAATGTCTCAAAATCTGAACAATGGGTTATATTTAACTGATTTATTAGAATTGATTGTCTTGTGCCCTTACTAAGGAATCATCTAGATCTGGGATCAAGGATCTGAATTTTATGAGTTCCTTGTGTGTTTCTTATATGCACGCTAAAGTTTGAATGACTGCCATAGAAGAGGTAAGATGATGAAAGAGATAAAGGAGGATATATATCTGAGGGAATTAGTGAAAGACAAGTTGCCAGAATTTTGCAGAGTAGAGAAAAGAGTCAAAAGGACTGTTTCTAAACTGGCAGCGGAGAAAATGACACTGCCCAGTAGCAGAATATAGGAGACTTTTTGCATCAGAATGAATAGGCCTTCCCATTAAAAAAAATTATACAGTAATCGATTTTCACCTCTTGAAAGACAATGTGAAAATTATGTGTAAGATGAAATGTGAGACTTAACTAAGAAAAGTATGTGTTCCCAAAACCATAGGAGGTACTGCATTTTAATAAATAGCTAAGGTATTGCCACTGCACTCAGTGTTGTGAGGGTGCTAGAGACATGTTAGTCTTGTTTTTTATTGTCAAAACCTATATTAAAGGCATGTTATTCCTATTCATTTCATAGCAAAAGTATTGCATGTCTCAATAAATAGCTCTTTGTGCAATAGATCCTTGAAATTGGCTTCCTTCCAGCCACAAAACAGATATAACATTGGAGGAGTGCTAGGAGGCAAGAAAGGAATGCCAGAGATCTAATTTGAGGAAAGTTCCGAATGCAAATGTCTCCAGTAAACAGTAACATTTCAGTAAATTGTTCAGTTTTCCATAGCTCAGATTTTATCCACAATCCTTGAGATTGAGAATCTATAATCCATATCATAATCATATTTTTAATATAAAGATGGGCTGAGGCCAGTGAATGCTACTCATGAAAAGAAATCTTAAAACACAGAACTACTTTCAGCACCTTAGTCTCTGTACCTCTGTGTTACAAGGAAACTGACATTTCAAATACCCAGTGAGTTGAATACCCAAAAGTAAATTAATCCTTTCCACAATGATGGATAGATGTGTAATATGTACAGTTCCTTTTGTCAGTTTCGATTAATCATGCTCACCAGAGAAGAAGCAAAAGCAGGAAGGCAGCTGATAGGAGTACTAGACCTTACCTATAACTACATTCACAAGGCTTCTTGCTTCACTGGGACCACTTTGGTTGAGTTTGTTTTCCTCTGGCCTTTTTATTTTTCAGTTTGTTTCAAAAGTAAAGACACTGCATTAAGAGATTCTATGTGAGCTGTCCTTTAGATAAGATCTTGTGAACAAGCAGTAATGTTTGCTTTTTAAAAAAGATGAGAAAAATAGGGCCTCCCTGGTGGCGCAAGGAGTTAAGCACTGCACTATAAAGCAATCCACAGCCTCTGCGGCACGAGTTTGATCCCTGGCCAGCCAGAGAGCAACCCACATGGTGCAGCAGACCTCTCCTGTCTCGCCCGCTGCTCCCACCAGTGTATTTCAGTCAGTCTGCCTGTTCTGTTCCCCACTCTGTCTCTCATGAATCCTCTCACCCCTCCCATATCTCTGGCCTGTACCCCAGCTTTTGTATGCATAAATAATCTTTAAAAAAATGAGAAAAATAAAACTATGGGTTGAAAATTTCCACCACAAAATTTAAGTTACACATTAATTAGGTGTGGGATTCAATAACTAACCACTTCACCATTGCTGTCAGGGGAGTTATGAGTCCGTCTTGCCAGAAAAAAAAAAAGGCCAAAAGCTAACTAAGGCAGCCAGCCTACCTGTTCATAACCATTTTCCCACCACTACCCCCAAAAAATATGCCTGGGAAAATCAATGAATGGAACATATTTAAACATGAAAAAAAAAAAAACCCTGAATTTGCTTCATAGAGTTGTTTGTTTCACAGAGGATTATTCCTCAAACATCTTCCATATAAGAATTCTAGCTCAAGAAACTGACACCTGATAAGGCAAACAGTTTAAACCCTTTAAAACATGCTAACAATTGACTGTTGTAAAATCTCAATTCAAACACTGAAGGGTCTTGAAGCTAATAAACACAATAAACAAATTTTGTATACAACCTCATTTCTGCATGATATAACCATGTTTCAATGCCAGCTATCAGAATCCTGTTCAGTATGATCCAACAATAACATAATGTATACATTAAAAAATGTAAATTAACTCCTCTTGGAGAGCCTCAGATAATCTCAGGCTTCAGAGCACTAATCAGCATAGAGCCAGTGACTTCTTTTGCTCGGTCCCCTTAGTGCCCAGTACATACAGGGAATGGACAGTGCAGACCAAAGAAGAGGGAAAAAGTGATCCTTACGCAGAGGTACAGAGCAATGGACATAAATGTCGAGTCAAGTGTTCCAAAAGAGAAGAGACTTTCTGTGTCCTTGGCTTGCTATGAAATGGCTAACTTAAAAAATATGAAGACCCTCTCCCTTCATCTTAATACTGTAATACTTCTATCATTTTTATCACTTTCTCCCACATGGATAAAGATCTAGTCATCCACTAGAAGGGAAAAATGTTTACTTTCTGAAGAGAGATATGATTTTGTGGTTTTCTCTGTGTCAAGGACAACTGAACTCAAAAGGCATAAATTAGATTTATTTAGAGTCTGAATTTATACAAGACTAAATTGTGACATTTTATTTCCCTTAAAACCATACTACTTTATCATAAAGGTATAATTTTATTTTTGTAGATATTAAACTAACATCTTCTGTGAGTGATAGCTAGTATAGTTAGGTTTAGGTATATTTTGATAATTTAACAATGTACTAATAATCAGTTGCATTTAGTGAATGAATGTTTAAAGAAAACTTCAAAATTCAACTCTAAATCTACTTGCTAATATTTACCTTTATTGATTAGGGCAATTGTGTTATATAGCTAGCTGGAAATAAATAGCCCTACTTTGCTTCCTATCTAGATAGCTAATCAAATACATTTAGAGAGAAAATTAAAAGTAAATTTCATTTTGTAGTCAAAACTACAAAGTACTTTTTTGGTAAGATTATGATGCTTTTTCTAAGGCATTTTTAAAAGTATAGCACCAGAGACATAAATGTAAGAGAAATAAGTCACTTTCACTATTGGTGCTTTGGTGGTAGGGTGGTGATATATATCAGAAAAGGTATAATCCTATAACTCTGAATTATATACAGTGTGGTAAACCAATGTCACTCCCCCCCCCCAAATAAATATTAGTTTAAAAACAATTACTTCCAGGTCATTTCTCAAAGACAATCTCTTTTGTCAGGAAAACTGAGAGTAATCTAGAGGAGCATAATATCTTTTACTAAATATTTCAAAGCCATGATTTTCATCAATATTATAAATAGGTAATAAAATAATTATTTAGTAACACTTCAGGCACTTCAGATAAGCAATAATTTTGTAAACATCAAAAACTCACGAGCAAAGGGATGCACACTTTCTCACTCTGCTACGAAGCTAAAGTGGTGCCAGTTACAGACTTTCTAATTCCCATCTTCTCTCCATCCCACCCATTCTTCATCTTCAAGAAGACTGTGTGTAAACCATATGTAGCAGGTTAGCAGCATTCTCGACGCTACAGAGAGATGCAGATCCCTTCCATTTATTGAGACGCCCATATATAAAAACTTCAGGAAATGTTAAAATGAGGTTTAAAAACTCTGTAGCGTACTTAAAAGTTCAGCCCTGACAATGAATCTCATCGACAATATGAATAACTTCTTTAGGAGACAACATCAAGTCTAAATCTGCAGTCCTTCATGAAGACGAGAACAGACCCACTGGTTGCCTGGCTCTCTCCATAACTGGCCCTACTATTTACTCCCAGCAGACATTCAATTGTAGTTTGTAATAAACTTCTCTGCCACCGATGCTTCACACTTCCAGTCTATCCTCCATAATGCTGCCAGAGTGATCTGTCTAATATACCCCTGCTTAAAACCCTCCTAAGGTCTCCAGTTATCCATAGGATAAGTCAGGCTGCTTCATCTGAGGACCACAGCCCTTCATGCTGCAGCAGGCCCTGGCCTACCCTCCGTTTGCATCCCTTATGACCTTCTGTCCCACTCCGCCTCTTACTGCATTCATTTGCTTGTACTGTTCCCTGAGGCCTGATTATTCTTGCTCTATCTTCCTGCAAAGTACCTGTGCTTCCTTCAGAATTCACCACAAGCCTTCACGGATGCCCTTGGGAGGCTCTGGCACCACGTTCCTCTTTGACCCCATTTTAGCCCAGTTGCCTTTCTCACAGTCTGATTTTTCACAACTGGGCACTTAGTTGCTTATGAGTTTGACTTGCCTTGATATGTTTGAAGCTTCTTGAGTGCAGGGACTGCTTCATCCACTCTCATATTTTCAGTGCCTGGAACACAGGGGGTCTTGGTTTAATATGTATTATATTTTCATCTTTGTTGCTCAGTTTATTTGATTTTTCTTTACTTGTTTCTTTACTTTCCCAATTTACCATTCCTTTTTTAAATTTTAAAGAGGCACTTTAATCTTGACTGATAAGAGATAAAATGGTGTTATTCAAAGACTTTTATCAGGGATAAGAAGAATTATGTTTTGAAGGAGAATCCACGTACTTTTTAAAAGTTATCAGTTTCTAAATTCTTGAGCATGTAAGTCTCTCCATGACAATTTCCATATATCTCTCATTTTCTCATAATTAAATCTACTTCTCTTCAAGCACTGAGAGACAAGAAAATTTTAAGTTTTTATTCAATTTTATTATTTCTCTCTCTGGTTTTATTGCTGCAGTATTTTTTCTGCTACTTGTTCATTTCAAAGGTGTAACATTTCTGCTATGTTGTAGATTAAGTGACTTTCGGGTGTTGGCCTGCAACCCCCATGCTATCCATAAAAACTTCTTTCTGTGGGGAAATGTATTTTAAGTTGCAAACAATCTGCCTTAAAATTCTTTGCAACTTAGGACATTTGTAGGTTGTAGATTCTCCATTGAGATTTGGAAAATTGATATGTATTAATTTAAATTATTCATTTAGGAAATATTTATTAACATCTGTCAGGAGGAACTTCTTTCTCTGAAGACAGGGAGTGAGGTGAATTAGATCCTTGTGCTCAGGCGGATTATAATCTACACATAAATTTCACTAAAAAGAAGCACATTTCTCTTTCTGCTTCTCTAGTGTTTATCGCCCCTTATGAAAGCAGACAAACTGTATTGATGATCTTACTCAAAAAGAAAATAGGTGTTATGAGAATAGTAACAAATTAATTTTGATCCTTCTGAGAAATGCTTCAATATACGAAATATTTTGTTAATGATGCTTTCTTAAATATTCATTAGAGATCATAATCATCCCAAAATGTTTTCCTTTTTTAATGAGCTACGCTTCATCTCAAAGAGATTTGTGATACTTTGTTATTTAATTTCGAAATTGATCTTTGAATATACTTCCAGAAGGATTCTCAAACTATACGTTTCTTTTTGTAGTCCTCTTTTTCCCTTGTTCAGACAAAAGAAGCTTTACTTGAGGTCTCATTTACTGTCTTCTACCAAGAGAAAATGATAATGGGTATGGAGATGTAAGGTCTTTAACAATGTACAATCCTAAGCATTTAATATGTGAATTAGTGGTCTTAAATGGTTATCCTTTAATCAGATCGGAATTATTCTTGGCAACTAATGGATATATCTATAAAATGGAATTTGTCATTAATGATGAAAAGGTTTCTAAAGATCTTCTAACATGAGATAAATAAAGCAGTAGATCAACAGAAGATAGGTACATTTTATAATAATCACTCTGAAAGAGCTATTTCAAGTAATAATTATCCACTCAGGAATGATGGGGGGAATTTCTAATGGCTATAACTGTAAGAATCATTTACCATGTGGCAAGACAAACCTGTTATTTCCCCAAGCTTAAAATGGAACACTCTTTAATAGGAAAATAATGTCTTAATTCACTCTCCTCAACTTTTTATATTAAATTAATAAAATGCAATGTTTTCCTCTTCACAGTTTTACTCATTATTTTCCTAGGGATAGTATTTTTGAGATATCCCTTTCCATGCATAAAAAGTTGGCAGTACAGTATATTCCTTTTCTGTTCCCATGGAAGCCTTCCTTCTATAAGATATGCCTTACTATTCCAGATAAAGTTTCTTTAACCATTTCAACTTTTAGTAGTATTTCCCCCTAACTGTCCAGTTTAAATCAGTTTATATTTTGTGACTAGGCTACTTGTGAAAATCTCCCTCTAAGAAACCAGTCACACTACCTGGAAAAAACAAGGGATGCCAAATTTTTAGGGGTGCCAATTTGAAAGGAACAAAGAGGTCAGCTCCTACTATTTAGAGATGAGCAAAGGCATGATAAAGTGGCATTTATTCATTTGCCCATTTATTCATTTGTTGCTTATTAATTCAACAACAAATGTCTACTGAGGATCTACTCTACAGAGGTCCTATTGATAGTTCAGGAAGGTGAAGTAATTTGGGTAATGTTTTGACATACAATGAAATTTATTGTACAATGCTGGAGAAAAAAACAACTTTATAAGGAGTGTTCCAGGAGTTTAGGAAAGAGCGCCTAAACCCACACATTACAGCGGCAATTAAAATTTAATAGTTTTTGTCCACTTAGCAGATTCTACTCTTTCTAAGATTTCATGTTTCCTCTCACCAGGAAATTTATTTATTAAAAGAATCTGTAGGGCCTCCCTGGTGGCCAAGGGATTAAGCACCGCATTATGAAGCAATCTGAAGCCTCTGTAGCACAAGTTCCATCCCCCGCCCGCCAGGGAGAAACCCACATGGTGAAGCAGACCTCTCTTGTCTCGCCCGCTGCTCCCCTTAGCAGTGTATTTCGGTCAGTCTGCCTGTTCTGTTCCCCACTCTGTTTCTGGTGAATCCTCTCACCTCCCAGACCTCTGGTCTGTACCCCCCAAGCTCTTCTATGCATAAATAAAAAAATCTTTTTAAAAAATAGAATAAATGAATCTGTAAAAAGATAAAGCTGGGCCTCCCCTGTGGCACAGCGGTTGAGCGCTGGGTTGCGAAGCTGCCCGCAGCCTCTGCAGCGTGGGTTCGATCCCCGGCCACCAGCGAGGGTCCCACATGGCGCGCAGACCTCTCCTGCTGCCCGCTGCTCCCCTCAGCAGTATACTTCGTCAGTCTGCCTGCTCTGCTCTCCCCTCTGGCTCTGGTGAATTCTCTCACCCTCCTGCGCTTCTGACTGTACCCAGTGCTTGTATAAATATATCAATAAATCTTTTAAAAAAAAAAAGGATAAAGCTGTCTTCAGGAACTCCCATGGAAAGCTTCTGAAAATAATGCCTCATGTCATTTTTAGAGTATCTATAAACCTAATTTCCACTATTACCCTATCATTTTTATTGAAAAAAATGTGTAGTGCCTTAATAATCATAGATTAAATGTTAATGATTTTTACTCTTCTGTTCTAAGAAAACTGCTGAATTTCGAGCATGTATAGATGCTTAAGGCATCCATGGAATGAACCCACTGCAATCTTATGCAACTAACTTAACCAGACTGGTTTGAAACCAAGTTTCTCATGAGTGCCATGGATCCTGAAAGATATTAATCATAAAAAGAGTTAATCCAACACACAGGCCAATCAGAAACCAGAACATAGCACCAAGGACACACATACGAATTTCACCTATTCCCCTTTCCCCCATAGTGTGTAATAATTACATTGGTTGGGACATGAAACTTCTCCCTGAAATGTCAGAGATCTAACCACAAATGTTTAAGTTGATTGACTATTTGGCCCTATTTGTTGTACTTTCTCCTTTTGTCCTACTTCAAGTCCAATAATTTCTGTTTCAAAAGACTTTTATTTACATCTTAGTGATGTAGCCCCTCCGTAACTATTCATCAGTAGACTTAGCTCTGGTATTTTTCAGTTCTGATGACCATCGTATATTGATTTTGACATTCCAAAGACCCATAATTTGTATTTTTAATTTAAATATTATGTTCACTGTATGTCAGAAATTTTTCTATAACTTAGTAAATATGAACCCATTTAATTAGTGATTTGTGGTTTTTTTGAAGGACAAATTGTAGTCACAGATACTTTTGAAATGGTTCTCTTAACCAGGAAGGAACCTACCTGACCTCCCAGTATTTTTTTCACCATCTAGTGCCTACATTGCTACTTAGCTTTGTTTTTTACTTGTTTCCAAAAATAACTATCATGAAAATTTTTTTAAAGACTTTTTAAAAAGGCCAACAGCTTTAGGGCTATTGATAGAAATAAACAAAAATCAACAAGTAATTTGAAGATATAATGTTTCTTAGTCAGTAAATGAAGTTTTCAATTGATTAAATAGCAATATGTTGAATCTGATAAGGGATTAGATATATAATGTGAAAGAATTCACAAAATCTTCTACACACAAAGCAAAAGAAAATCATTTCGGGGATAAGTTTCATGACCCAACCAATGTATTATTAGACACCATGGGGTAAGGGGGAATAGGAAGAATGTGAATGTGTTTCCTTGGTGCTATGTTCCAGAAACATCTGCCAATGGAAAAGTAACTGGGGACAAGGTCAGAAGTCAGAAAAAAGTCAGAACAAATATTTCCATGTAAAATTGGGATTCACAAAGTTCTCCAAATCTATGATTTTAAATGTCAGAGATCTAACTACAATGTTTAAGTTGGTTAACTATGACATAATTCTGTTAGTCAATGACACTTTTTATTATTTTTTATTTTGGTAAGATAGAATAACAAAATTTACCATTTCAGTCACATTTAAAGTGTACAATTTCGGGCCTCCCCGGTGGCGCAGCGGTTGAGCGCTGGGCTGCGAAGCTGCCCGCAGCCTCTGCAGCGCCGGTTTGATCCCCAACTGCTCCCCGGCTGCCGGAGGAGGGTCCCACATGGTGCGCAGACCTCTCCTGCCACCCGCTGCTCCCCTCAGCAGTGTATTTCGTCAGTCTGCCTGTTCTGCTCCCCGCTCTGGCTCTGGTGAATTCTCTCACCCTCCAGTGCTTCTGACTGTACCCAGTGCTTGTATAAATAAATAAATCTTTAAAAAAAATAAAGTGTACAATTTAATGGCTTTAAGAGCATTAGCATTGTTGAGAAATTGTCACCACTGTTCATGTCCAAAATTTTTTCATTATCCCAAATTGAAACTCTCTTTCCATTCAACAATAATTCCCCAATCCTTCCTCTCCCCAGCCTCTGGCAATTACTACTCTACTTTGTCTCTATAAATTTGACCACTCTAGGTACCTCATATAAGTAAAATCATAAATATTCTATTTATCCTTTTGTATCTGACATTTCACTTAGCATAATGTCCTTGAGGTTCATCTACATTATAAAATGTGTCTGAATGTCATGCTTTTTAAAGGTTAAGTAATATTCCATCGTATGTACATATCACATTCTGTTTATCCATTCATACACTGATGGGCATTTAATTTGTCTTCCACCTTTGGCCATTACGGATAATTCTGCTGTGAACATTGTTGTAAAAATACCTGTTTGCATCCCTGCTTTCAGTTCTTTTGAGTCCATATGCAGAAGTGGAATTGCTGAATCATTTAAAGGTATTTCTCTGCTTAGATTTTTGAGGAACTGCCATACCTCAACACATTGACTTGTAATAGAACTAATGCAGTTAGTGTAATGGTAGCAAATTTTAAATGCAAATAATTATCACTACTGATTTTAGTAAAACAATTCAAACAAAAAAACACACCCTCCTTTTACTAGGTCTTATCTGCAAATGCAGACATTTGGTACAAATTCTACTGTTTTTAGTCCAAGATGTATATAACCATGTGTACTTTTCTCTCGCTGGAAGATGTTCATTGATTTTTCAACCTTTGTGATTCTTAATTATTATCTTTATTTTGATGGCATAAATCCAAAAACAGAAGAATTATCTAGTGTAAAATTTGTTCATCAGAATTTAGGTTCACATTTCCCTTTGCCTGTGGTTTTTACTTATTTCCTCATACAAGCCAGAGATCAATGACAGTTATAATCATGGTCTGTTAACATTTGGTTGTATAGTGTCTTTTGTAATGTTTTTCTGTTCATATTGCAAGGAAATAATTTGGTTAAGGAACTTTTTTCATGCTTTTTTTTTTTTTTTTTTTCATGCTTTGATTATAGCAGAGTCAAGTGTATTTTCAGTTGTTTTCTTACGTTTTAATGTATTGCAAATATTGTTACATCATGCATGTTTTTCAAAATCCTTTCAAATCAAAAGCCTACCGCCAATATTCAATATCCACCAAAGTTATATATTTGTGAGAAATAACTTTGACCCCAAAGTTTGTATAGGAATAAAATGTCATACTATTGTGTATGTCTCTTATTAATAGTAAAACTGGTTTCTTTTAGTGCAACAAGATCAATAGGAAACTGCTCCCCTAACTTATTTTAGGTATGCATTAAACTGCACTCCATTAATAACCCAAATTTTTGTAATAATATTTATTTGACTCTGAAAAGTGTAGTGTTACATATGTGTAGTGCTACATATTGCAATAATATAATCAAATTAAATATAATATTCTTATTCTGAAGTTAAGACAATATGCTGCTCCAAATTTGAAATCTGCTTGTTTTATTGTTTCAGAGCTTTACAAATCAACAAATAAAAATCAGCTGAGATCTTTAAGTGGTAGCTTCACTTATTCTAAACCAAATGCAATTTCCTTTTAGGAGAATCTTTTATTTGTTTTTTAATTTAAATTTTATTTTTATATTCCCCACACAATTACAACCCCCTTATTTTGACCCCAATCCCTCCTTTCCCCACCCCCCCCGTCCCCCCATAAAGTGTCTCTGGTTCATAGTTGTTTGTTGATTTTGATATTTTCTTTCTTATAGTTATAATGCTCAGCAAAATAAGCCAGAAAGAAAAAGAAAAATACTGGATGATCTCACTCATAGCAGGAATCTAGAAAACTTAAATAAGGGACCAGGAAAAAGAATAACTAGGAGAATCTTTTAAAGGCTCATTAATAAAATCCTAGTTGAAGTATGTTGGACTTTGTAGAATACTAGTGTCACTTTTATGAACTAAGTACAAAAAAAAAGATAAAGTACATGGATAATATTTTCTATTAAATACAAAAGGGCAAAGTGTTCCTGACAAACTCAGAATATTCAAAATTAAAAACTTTTCTAATGCCTTGGAAAAACACCAAGGCAGCTATGGTGACATTTTACCAAGTAAAGTTCTTACTTTCTCATTGTTACTTAGATTCAACCAACACACCTTTAGAAAGAGAAATTAGTGTGACTCTTTGGATTTATATTCCAGATAATCTTACAACTTAAACTCTGAGGATATAAATAGCCTATTTCTGAATCCACGTAAATTTGCAAAGAAAATGCAAGCCAATTTACAAAATGAAAGGACAAATGAAGAAATGTAAATGTAAGAATTTTAATAGGGACCCAAGATCTATATAAATGAAAACTGAAACAAAAACCTTAGGCTGTGGCTAAATAATCACTGTAACAAAAGCAGAACTTGAACCCCAAAACAATAAAATTACTTAAGGCCATAAGTTAGCAACAAATGGAAAATAAGTCACAATGGACAGCATAAAGAGAGTGTAGAAATTTTCGATGCTGTTAAAAATCATCATCAAAGGTCAAAAGACTTTTTAAAATTTTAGTGACAAATCCTTTCTCCAGTTAGGCTTACCACAATACCTTGTGCCCATCACACAGTTTCAAATTGGTAGTTTACAGTTTATTATTGGAATCTGAAAGACTGACAGATATCAAACATGAAACCATTGATATGCAAAGAATTTCAAGAAATTTTCTAGGCCACCCCAACAGGAAGACATCTGAATCATTTAAGACATAGTATCAATTGTTTAATTTTAGAGATCTTTAGGAAACTGCTGCTGCAGTTCTTTCTGTTCAAAGATGATTTAACACATTTATGTTTTGCCTTGTGACCCCTGGATTCAGAACATAAACTGCAATTTTGTTTAAGTTAAACCAGTTTAGGGCCTCCCTGGTGGTGTAAGGGGTTAAGCACCGCACTATGAAGCAATCCGCAGCCTCTGCAGCACGAGTTTGATCTCCAGCCAGCCAGGGAGCTACCTACATGGCGCAGCAGCCCTCTCCTATCTCGCCCACTGCTCCCCTCAGCAGTGTCTTTCAGTCTGCCTGTTCTGTTCTGTTCTGTGAATCCTTTCACCCCCCACATCTCTGGCCTGTGCCCCAGCTTTTGTATGCATAAATAAATAAATCTTTAAAAAAAATAAATAAACAGGGCCTCCCCTGGTTTGTGCAGCGGTTGAGCGCTGGGCTACGAAGCTGCCCGCGGCCTCTGCAGTGCCGGTTCTATCCCCGGCTGCCGGCAAGGGTCCCACATGGCGCACAGACCTCTCCTGCCACGCCCGCTGCTCCCCTCAGCAGTGTATTTCGTCAGTCTGCCTGTTCTGTACCCCGTTCTAGCTCTGGTGAATTCTCTCACCCTCCCACTCTTCTGACTGTACCCAGTGCTTGTATAAATAAATAAATCTTAAAAAAAAAAAAAAAGTTTAGAAAGTCTTTCTGCAAATTCATTTTTTCTTTATTTGATCCTCAAAACAGCTGATTATAATATATAAAATGACCAAACAATACTTAATCCTCTACTGTAACCCTGCATGACGAATTCCAGCCCGGAACATTTTATGAACCAATGTGAGGTTCTTGAAAAATGAGAGGTTTTACTATAATATGGATGCATTTTGAACTGGATATTAACCACTTGAATGAGGTGTGCATATTTAAGCACAAAAACTGACGACTTTCCTTTTCTGATTTGAGTATGCAAAACCTTTTATTTTCATAATCAGAGTGAAATGGACTTGAACACAAAGAGAGGTGAGAAAACATAACCTGTGCAAGCAATAGATTTGAGGCAAGTTTCAACTGAAAAGAAAAATCCTATCCATTCATTTTTAAAGTGTGAGTTGCATTCAACACACAAAATTTTCACTATTCATATGAGGAAGTATGCATTTAATGATACATACTTAAGTGTTTAGGATTTGTTTGATAAAATAAATTTCTGTTTTTAAAAAATCAAATGATACATATATTTAATTCTTTAAAGGACAAGTTACAAAGCTTGTAGAATTATAACACAGGCTCTTAGTTTTTAAAGCTGTATCTACAATTTGCCTATCCATTGGTTTGTTCATCTGGATATCAGTAACATACAGACTTGATCTAATAATGGCTAATTATGCAGTTGTTTATCAGCTCATTTGAAACATTTTGAGATTCAGTCTAGCTCAGCAAATTACTGTGCTTAAGGCAGTTCTATATTCTAGAAAATTATAATATCCCCAGAAGGCAAAGAATTAATAATAAAAATCCTCTTTTGTAAAAGATTATCATTGCAGAGCAAATGGAGCAGATCTCTCTCCTACTGCATTTAATATTCTCATTTTTCCCTGAAACTTTGATGGAGAAGCAATGAGAATATCTCTGTTTTATTAACTTATTAAGAGGCACATTTATAGAACTCGTGGACTATATTGATTCCTAAAGCTGCAGTGCTGCTAAGAGCCAATAATCACAGAAGAGCAGGATGATTCAATTTGTTATCCCACAATGTTTCTAAAACTCAGTAGAGCCCAAATTTTCACCCAATTCAGAAAGCCTGATTATTTAACTTTTCAAAGCCTCAATTTATCCATCTGTAAAATAGAGATAATAACAAAAGGCAACCTCTGGATGTTGTGAGGAATATAGAAGATAATATATGTAATGCACCGAATAAAATGCCTGAATATAATAAATTAGATTTGGTTATTATAATGGTTATTATTATCATGACCCCTTGTGGATCAGGAATTAAGAAGTACCCATTTAATTAGCCATTTGCCTAAGTAGTTATGCAACATTTCCAAATAAATATTTTCATATCAGCTGAAAGTTTAACATGACCTTACTGCTCCAGCAGTTTTTATCCCAAAACTTCATCACCAAGCTAACATCAAACCTGCAAGAATAGCTGGGCTACCACTACACAATATAAAACACCTGCGCTCTAGTTTGGAATTATTCCTACCTCATAGCAGCTGGGCTTGACAACATAGTATTTTTATAAGCTCTGTTCTGTTGAACTGTGCCAAACGATTTTGAACTTTATCTTCTTGACTCAGGCTTTGTCACAGATTTTGCCACCTTCGTTACCTCTACACAGAAGCACTGTGTAATATTTTAAGAACAAAAAAAAAAATCTTTAAAAACTAGCCAGATGCCTTACCCAGAACAAATGAGACTATTTCCTGTAGAGCATTTCTTCACAAAATGTATGTGCCACTGCATTTATTTTGCTAAACAGGACTACTTTCTTACCTCCTGGTAGAATGCAGTGTGCTACCTTTAGTTTGTAGGTACAACTAATGCCATGTATTTGAGGAATTCAGTTAGTGTTCCTCAAAAACCAGCCATAAATACAAACTTTGAGATTGATGATGGCCAATTTCCCCCTTGCTATTCTTGGATTCTAGCTATCTCTGCCTCTCTTGACTCAGGAAAATGACTCATATTCCAGGGCATTTTAATTTGGTTGCCAATGAACATACTACTAATCTTTTTTTTTTTTCCCCTTGGCCCTAAAATGTGAAAAGCAAACTATCAAGCATCCAAGCAGTAGGGACTAACTGTACAGGTGAGCTGCTCTTCACTTCACTCTGGACCCACTTCCTGATTTTCTTCCCATTTTAAAACATGCAGACAAATTTTCTTAAACTTAAAAACATCCAGAAATAGCCTTTTCTCCTTATGATTTCTCAAATTTTCCTAGGGAAAATTAAATTCACTGCATGCATTATATACGTAGAAGAGTAAAATAAGACCAAAACATTAATGAAAAGGTACAAAAGCTAACAACTGTTTAAAAAAAAAAAAAAAAAGGACAATGCTAGAAAGCAGTACTCTGGAATGCACTTTTACTCTGTGGATTAATGGGATGTCAGTTTTCAGGAGAATGTTTTGAGTCCTTTCCTTCACCAGAGACTATTAAAATAAGTCTACTTATTATAGAGGTGCTTTAGAAAAATCTAACCTGGAAGGGTCAGGTGTCTTTCACCAAAAGTTTCCAGAATCATAATCAAACCCATTACCATAAGGCTATGAATCCATCGACTTTTCATCATTCTCATCACAGCTGTGGTTGTGCTGTTGTTATTGTTTAATCTCTCCATGTTCAGCTTGCTATAATCACCATAATTCACCCTAATGTTATGTGATTAGCAGTCTCTGTTGTGGTGAGAATTAAACACTACTCACATACAGTCTGTGACCTTTAACCTCTCTTGGAATAGTCTAGGGTTGCATTGGCTGAGAGACAAAATGCAGAAACTCACGTGGTGCTGCCTGCACTCTGTCAGGCTGGGGAAATAAATAGAAAATTTCACTTTCAACTGCATGTGTTGACCCCTCAGCAGATATATTAGGAACATTCAAATCCTCCCCTTTCCTCAAGAAGTTTATTTATCCTCAGCCTGGGAAGATCTCAAAGGATTTTATAAACTGTCCCTGAATGCTTTAAAAACAGAAGGCAAAGTGCTGTTTTTAATAGAAAGATAACAATCCTTAAACTTCATTTGCAGCATTGTCAGTAAATTAACTACATGTTGGACACATTAAGAAAAGGTTTGGGAATTTGATGCTTTTTTTGTCTTAAACTGAAGTCAGTACAGATGTGGCAAGTCCACTGAATAATAATGGTAGGAATATACAAATAACTAACGATGTCCTTTATCTTAAAGATTTCCTGGCATGCTACAGCTCTAGGTTTTGTGGAACATTATTAATCATCAACATGATTGGAATCTGTTTTTAATTCACAGACCTTTTAGATCATAATAAGAATTACTGAGAATTAGAAAATTATTTCCTAACAACTGATGTGGCAGAATGAACAGTGGAAAAATTTATTTATGTGAAAATCGGCATTTATAGAATGTTATTATTTACCACATCTATACTTTTAGACAGATTGGCAATATGTAGCATTTTGTTTAGCACAGTACAATCTCTGTATTTTTTTCTAATTACTGCTTCCTACAAGTCAGCTCAAATAGAAATAGACTCACTTGTTTCAGCTCAATTTCCACAGCTTGACAGGCACTGATATCAAAATTAATTCTAAATGAAACTTCATAAAAGAAAATCCTATTTGACAAAAGAACGATTGGGCTTGAATCACTGTTGCATTTGCATTGTGAAGTCCCATTTTTGTTTTTATTGTATATAAAATAATGCCAAAGGAGAGATTGAATACCCAGAGAGAGTTCATTTGAGGCATCCTGATAGTATCTGCCATATGCAAGTAAAGCAGAAGCCGTTTTTATGACATCTTCAGAACTTGAAGATTGAATTACAGTTTTAGTAATCATCAGTTCCCCTTCTCCAGTGTCACTTTTGGGTAATATATTGCATAGGAAAGACTTACGGTTCCAGTTTTATAAGCTTGCAATAAAAATATAACAACTGTTGTATTAAATTATTTAAGTTGTAAACCATTGTGAAAAGGAGAAAAAGTTTTATCGACATGGAGGCTGAAAAAATTATTATAGTGGGGAGAAAAATGTATTGTGCTGATTATCACCAAGTTTTGCTCTAGTTTAGCATACTGTAAATCTTCGAGATATTTTTCAAATCAAGGCCTGTATATGCAAAAGGGCCCTTTTTTTTGTTGATTATTTAGAACTGAGCATGGTGAGAGAAAAATGAAACTGAACCTTGGTAGCTCCAGATTACCAATTTATTTTAGCAGAGATGTGAGTACAAATAAATTAAGAAAAAAAGGTAATAGAGACTTAAGATTAAATAAAAGATCTTAAGTGAAAGAAATCCAAATATGACATGACTAGAGATTATCTAGTCTTTTCAGGTAATGCTTTTTCTTATGTTGGCTTTATGTTCATTCAATAATTCTGCTTTTCTCGCATACTATTCTGCTTATGTGCAAAGGATTCTAAGCTAAGATGTTTTCCTTTGTATTGCTACAGAGGTCTATTAGGCCTTCCCTTATAATCCCAGACTTTTCGTAGAACTTTCTGTCCATCAGTGCTTACTTTCCTTTGCAGCCCTTAGCCCTAGACTGCACCTAGAAACCTAGGAGCATTCTCTGGTCAGGTCAGAATGTTAACAATCTACATTTTTGCACTCCCACACTCTACTCCCTGTCTGCATTCAGAATTGCTCAATATTGATATAGCTCAAATAAATCATACATACACACACACACACACACACACACACACCCCCCTTGGCGGCCACCTAGAAGAAAAAAACAATTGCTCTTTACTAAGTACAATAAGTCTAACTTACCATCATCAATAAGTTCTTGGAAATTCATGGAATATGACATATACCGAAACCAATATTGCGATAGGCTAATGAATATAAACAAGAGTTAAGTTTTTATGTCACATTTCTGGTCATAAAAACATCTCCAAACTTAAAGACAGAACACACTTCAAATATTGAATAAGAATTTGTATTCATTCATTCATCTATTCATTTTCCAATTAATTTATTCCAGCACATGGTCCAGAATCACCTGAGCCTATCCCAGAAGGGAACCAAGCCTGGACAGGACCCACTTCCTTTGCAGGGTGAACTCACACCCGCACCCATCCTCCCTCATACTGGTCATACTGGGACAATGTAAACATGCTAAATTGAATGAACTTAACATGCAGCCCTGTAGGGTGTGGGGGGACAATGAAGTACCCACACAGAAAACCCACACAGACATGGAAAAACATGCAACCTCCACACAGACAGGATCCCTGGCCAGGAACTGATTTTTTTTCCTTCTAATAAACATTATAACAAAATGATGCTGAACTAAAAATATTATTTGAGTGCCTACTATAATCCATTTTTTTCTCTCTTAATGGAAAATTAGAATAAGGAAGTCACATAATTCCACCTTGTAAATCAAACCATACAGAGGAGTCACATTAATAGTGAGTCCATTGATTCTTTGGTGCTGTCCCTAGAATAATTCTGGTATTCTTACCTGATGCTACAGATATTTTCTCTTTCTTACCTACACTTAATAATAAACTGGCCATATTCTCACTTTGATGGCAGTGATAATAATAATAATAATAATAATGCAACTTTTAATGTGCTGGGCACTATACGTTAACTTATTCAATCTTCACAAAATCCCAGTAAAGTATTATTTTGATTCTACAAATTAAGATAATTAAATCTTCCTTAAAATCAATGATACTTGTTAAAAATAGCATCAGAGTCATGATTCTAATTAAGTATATTGTATTCACATGCTTACCCGCTATACCAGATAAATGTGGAACAATTCAATCTTTAAATCAGCATCACCAAAAGGAAAATGAAGATTAAAATAATGTGTGGATGATCTGGTATTCCTCTCTGATTTCTCTTTTTCACTCATTTTTCATAGATTTGTTGAGTAAAGGTAATATGCCAGAATCTATGCTTGGTGTGAAGATATAAAGATGAATAGCATATGGTGGGAATGCAAACTGGTCCAACCACCATAGAAAGCCATGTGGAGGACTCTCAAATTACTGAAAATGAATCTACCATATGACCCAGCAATTCCACTCCTAGGAATCTACCCAAAGGACACAAAAGCATTAATTCACAAACACACTTGCACTCCTATGTTCATTGCAGCACTTTTGCATTTCCAATAGCTAACATTGTAAACAACCTAAATACCCCAAACCATGTGACTGGATCAAGAAGATGTGGTATGTATACACAATGGAAAACTGCTCAACAATCAAAAAAAGATAAACTCATGCCATTCGCAGCAGCATGGATAGAGCTGGAAGGGATTATGCTCAGTGAAATAAGCCAGAAGGAAAAAAGAAAAATATTGGATATTTTCACTTATAGGAGGAACACAGGGGAACCAAACAAGGGAGCAGGAAACAAAAAACAAGCAGGCAAACTATAAACTGCAGACATTCATCAGGGAAGGGATGAGGAAGGGATCAAAATGGGAGGGAAGAGCACAAGAGTCTGTGGTGATGGTTTACAGGTGTCACAGTGGTGACAATTTTATGGGGACAACACCTGAGTGGAGAAATCAAACACTGTACAAAAATGAACAATGTAAAAATATATAAATAAATTTTAAAAAATAAATATTAATAGCATAGGTCACTGTCTTCATTACTCATTGGAAAAGAAAACCAGGTAAAGATTTGCAGCTCAATATGATACTAGAATTGGAAAAATAATATCGAAGGTACTATTAGAACACTGGAAAGAAAATAAAGCCCAAGGAATTCGATGCTTTTACCTAATTTAGTGGCGGCATATCTCCAAGAGGATGATTCGAGAATCACTTTATACTCATCTAAGAAGTTTTAGAAGCTTCTTATAAGTTCTCCCTTCCCTGGACTAAGCAGGAAAACACTTTGCTAGATCAACCTTGTTCATTTACTTGAAATCAGAGGCTTTTTTTTCCTTCCACACCTACATATTTATGAGTCAGGACCACTCAGAAGAATTTGGTGCAATTTGTTTCAGAAAAAAAACAACTCTCTTGAGCTGAAATTCATGAAAGTATATTGCTTAGTTTAATTAGAAACTCCCACGCTTTTACTTCCAAATCCACTGCAACAAGACTTGGAGTTCAGCAATCACAGACATGTGTAACTAGGAATAAAGCTCCTAATTCACTCTGCCACCCCCAGCATATGATCTCTGTCCACAAGATCCTACGAAGTTTGTCTCATTGTATGTACATGACCCAATAGTAGATATCTAAGCTGTTTCATCCACAACATTCCAAGATTACCATGATCTCCTGTAGTGGCAGGATGGCCACAGGGCTGGTTCTTTATGATTCCAGCAGACCCGGGAAGAGTCTGCTGGAGCCCTCCGTGGGTTTCTCAGGCTTTTACTGAGCTCTTACACATAGTACAGGAACCACATATAGAGCAGGCAGGGGTGCCGGGGAAGTCCTCACTCTGGGCTTCTCTCTCCTTCTTTCTCCCTTTCTCTCTCCTGCCTCTCCCCTGCCTCTTCTCCTGCTTCTTCTCCTCTTGATGACTATCTCAATACTCCTCCCATGGCCCACAGAAGTAAATAAGACAGTTTGCAACAATGTAACAACTGCAGGTGCCCCATCAGTAAGGGCAATCTTAATGGTGGGAGGGCAGAAAAGCCTGAAAACCATTTACCCTACATCTTCCTCTAAGGCTGCCTCAGAAAGCACTAGACACTTTCCATTATTTACATTAACAACCATGAACTTGAGGTCACAGTACAGCAGTGAGTAAAGGTACTAGCCACTATGATGGCTTCCTAGATGCATAATTTCATAAGAGAGCTAGAAATTGAAATTTTCATATGAAAGAAAAGCAGCAAAAATTCAGAAATGACTCAGGATGACTAGAATCTTTCTTTCATTCTGAGTAACCAAAGTTCTTTCTCTACTAAGAATTGCCAGTTCTTGGGTAGCTAAATGCAAAAGAATTAATCTGACTACTACCTCACACCATGCACAAAAACCAACTCAAAATGGATTAAAGAACTAGACACAAGACCTGAAACCATAAAATACATAGAAGGAAATATAGGCAAAACACATGACATGCACCTCAAAGACATCTTTACAGACACATCACCCAAAGCAGTGATAGTGAAGGCAAAAATAAACAGCTGGGACTACATCAAATTAAAGAGCTTCTGCACAGCAAAAGAGACAATAACCAAAACAAAGAGACACCCCACCGACTGGGAGAACGTTTTTGCACACAACACTAATGATAAAGGACTAAGCACAAAAATCTACAAAGAACTGATGAGACTCAACAAAAACAAAGAAAATAATCCAGTCAAAAATTGGGCAGAAGAGCTAAAAAGAAACTTCTCCAAAGAGAAAATGCAAATGGCCAACACATATGAAAAAATGTTCAACACACTTGTAATCAGGGAAACGCAAATCAAAACTACAAGGAGATACCATCTTACACAAGTGAGAATGGCACATATTTAAAAAACTAGCAACAACAAATGTTGGTGAGGTTGTGGAGAAAAAGGAATTCTCCTGCACTGCTGGTGGGAGTGCAAACTGGTCCAACCACTATGGAGAGCTGTGTGGAGATTCCTCAACCTACTAAAGATAGAGCTTCCATATGATCCAGCAATTCCACTCCTAGGGATTTACCCAAAGGACACAGAAACATCAATTCCAAAGAGCACCTGCACCCCTATGTTTATAGCAGCACTGTTTACAATAGCCAAGCTTGGAAACAACCCAAATCCCAAAAATAGATGACTGGATCAAGAAGACGTGGTCCATATACACCATGGAATATTACTCAGCAATCAAAAAAGATAAACACATGCAGTTTGCAGCAACATGGATGGAGCTGGAAGGGATCATGCTCAGCGAAATAAGCCAGAAAGAAAAAGAAAAATACTGGATGGTCTCACTCATAGCAGGAATCTAGAAAACCTAAATAAGGGACCAGGAAAAAGAATAACTATAAGAAAGAAAAAAATCAAAATCCACAAACAACTATGAACCAGGGATACACTATAGGGGGGCAGGGAAAGGAAGGATTGGGGTCAAAATAAGGGGGTTGCAATTGTATGGGGAATATAAAAATCAAAAAAATTTAAAAAAAAGAATTGCCAGTTCTTTTATAATGAAAGTCTATTCATTTTTCTATCAAAAGAAGAAACAGGTATTTAGCCCTGGAAACAAAATCTATGGGACTACAATTAGAAAGATACTGAAAACAAATTTTCCTGATTCACCTTGAATACAGATGACTATTAAGAACTTCAGCCAAATTGAGAGCTGGAAAGAAAAGGATCTTCAAAGGGTTTCTTTGACTTACAGTGATGAGATCATATAGTCAAGGATCAGGGTATATACATGTACTACTCAGCTGATCACTATAGATACTCAGGGTGGGATTAAAAGCCTCTAAAAACTGAGCAAGTGAAGGATAATCACCTAGCCCAGGAATTGCTGGGGACAATATAGTTTCAGGGAATCAGTTTGTCTGGTAAGGACCCTGACCTGGAGTTTTTGTGTAATGAGAAAATATAAAAATATCATAACCTGCTCTTTAGAAAATACATCAGGACCTCCCTGGTGGCACAGGGGGTTAGGCACTGCACTGTAAAACAGTCCGGGGCCTCTGCAGCACGAGTTTGATCCCCGGCCAGCCTGGGAGCAACCCATGGCGCAGCAGACCTCTCCTGTCTTGCCTGCTGCTCCCCTCAGCAGTGTATTTCAGTCAGTCTGCCTGTTCTGTTCCCCGCTCTGTCTCTGGTGGATACTCTTACCTCCCCCCACCACCCGCATCTCTGGCCTGTGCCCAGCTCTTGTATGCAAGGATGGATGAATCTTTAAAAGAAAAAAAAGAAAGAAAGAAAGAAAAGACAAAGAAAATACATGAAAGGGAAACAAAGGAAGTAGACACATATACATATATCTCTAGAAAAGGAATATTTCTACAGTTTATTCTACAAAGCAAAGAATATATAATAGCTTGGGGCAACCAATCTGAGATGAACTAGTTTCATTAGCAGGAAAATGTCAAACAAGAGATAAATATTCTATAACTAGATACAGCAGACCTTAAAGATAGCAACCATTATTGCTTACCCTAGGAGATCATAAATATGGACACATCTGTGAATAACAGCTAGGACTGCTGGTAGTACAATAACTTTTTACATTACATAGACCCTCAGTAAGTGATAATGTCTTTGAATATAAGGGACAGTGAATTTACATAAGGATCAAAACAAGGGTGGTGGGAATTATACGGGGACTATAACCAAGATGAAAATGCATATATTGTGCAAAAATGAAAAATGATGTCAGAAACATAAAAAATTTAAAATTTTTTTTAAAAAAAGAGAAAATACTGTTTTCTTTCATATCAGCTGTAAAATAGGCCTCTCAAAACTCCTTTAAGTATTGAAAACAGTGACCTGGGGGTGAGAGGCTCATAGCCCAGGAACTGATCCCTTGAGCCATCCACACCTCAATCCCTGACAAATCTGATTAATCCATGCTGACAAACCAGATTTGGATCAATAGAAATTGTCCGTAACAAGAAACTAATTGTGTATTTAGTAAATGTGCTGCAATTTTTGGTGGCTTAATAATTTATATGGAAAAGACTCTATTGACTTTTGAAATCAAAATGTGTACCATTTGACGGTAACAGTGCCTTGGGTTATAATAAATTATGGTGTTCTAGTTTTTCTCTGGGACAATATATGGTCCAAAGACATCTAATCTGTTTACTCTTAAACTGTGAAAATTCTTAATTGTTATTTATGGAGACTTTAGATTTATTTACATAATGTAAAAAGGCATCCAACATGTATTTCTTATACTACTTTCATACACCATCCCTGTTTAAATGAAGCAGCAAATCACAACCGATTTCAAGCCATGTTACAATCTCAGTTCAAATTATGTGGTGGTTTGGAATAGCGAAGAGATGTCCCTAAAGTTACATCATCTTCGGGATAAAGCAGACCTCAGGTGTTGGAGAGCTGCTGAGAGGCAAAGTGGATGAACCAATGAACCAGTGTTGAATTTATATTGTACTTTTCACACAAGAAGATTATCTAGGCCTTCAGTACACCTACACATGAATCCATGTGTGACGTCTAACTCTTTTCGCTTAATTTCCTTATGGACCATTTTTCTGGAAAGGAAGATGGAAAATTTCAGCTAGCCACAAATGGACTGAGACCCACCAATCTCATTTCACATGGAGCCGGTGTCCCAGACAGGATTTGAAACCCAGCTACAAAGGTGAAAAAAAGAAAACTGGGTTTGTCTTAGTATCTAGGAGCAAGCTTTGTCTCACAACTCTTTGCAATTTGATATTAAAATTCTCTTTTTAGCAGAAACTACTACCATATCTAATAGAAAGATCTTGCTAATCGTTTTTGCTCTCAAGGAAGAAAGTTTAAAAGTCAAGGTTGAGGTCACAAGTCTATGAAGGAATGCTATAAGGTCTGTACTTTATCAAATGTAGAAACTACAAGAATGCTTCACCTCTTAACCAAGTTGCTCTTTCTGTGACCAGAAACAGAACTATTCAAACCATTCTCTCCCTTAAATGGGTAAAAACTCCATTTGAATATTCACTAGAATCTTCTTGCATACCTGCATTAGTTATGTTAAGGATTTTAGCAGACTATTAGTGTTGTTCTGAATGGTTGTAGCACGGTACCAAGCACATGCAGGTCAGTGGGTGAAAAGGTGAAGAACCCTTATTTAATAGAATTTACATGCTATGTGAGTCTAAATCGTTTAGCTGCCTGATAGAATTTTTATAACGCCTAAAATAAATATCCATAAACTTAACAGATAGGCAGGAGAACTAAAAAGCAACTTGTTTTATTTCTTCAAAGGTCACACTTTTTTTCCATGACACAACAGTAAATAGCATGATAAAATGCCTTCAATATATCATAAATTATGGAAAATAACCATTGTCTGTTCAGGATCGTTTGAGATATAAATACTTTGAGATTAATGTTGTTAATGCTCTTCAAATATGAGCAAAAAATATTGCCAAACTCATAACAGTTTAAATAAATCATGAATATGATAAAAATTAAAGTTAGAATATTAGCCACATTTAGGAAAAAACTACTGTAGAATAGTGTGATTTACTAATGAAATACATTGGGTTGAAATTATACAAATTTGGAAACTATTAACCATGGTCACCAGACTATTAATTTATCTGACGATCTGTTTTAATTTTATCTCCAGATGATAAATTGCTTGCTTCAAAGATACTACCTAATGGATTTAAGTAATCCCCAGCCCACTAATATGTTCACCAACTATCCTATCATTTAAAATAAATAACATGTTAGAAGTAACCTTATATTTATCTATTTTTTTAAGAATATTAATCTGTTCTCCAATCTACATCTCTAGCCCTGATTTGTCAGAGTCCCGCTCCTATGTGTGACCTATGTATAGCAAATCTTCAGTAAAATTTTCCTCATATCTCAAACATTATAAGCCAAGGGTAAGCAATCTATGTTCCATAGCCAACTCTGACCAGCTGCCTGTTTTTATAAATAAAGTTTTACTGAAACTCAGCTAAACTATTCATTTACATTTTGTCTATGGCTTCTTTTGCCCTACAACAACAGATCTGAATAGTAACAACAGAGACAATTCAGCTCACAAACCAAAAACTAATATCTTTACAGAAAAAAAAATTGTCCACCCATTATAAACACAAATGAAAATCCAGACTCTTTTCCCCAAAATATGTGCCTCTTTTCAGTTCTTACTATTATAATTCTTATTGGGGTTTTTCCATGACATGTTCATATCATTGTACAACTTCCAGTCTAGTTATATATAGCAGCACAGCAGAATACTCCAAATCTTAGTGACTTAAAACAATCACTGTATTGTGATTTTGTGAATCATAAATTTAAGCAAGGCTCAGCCAAACAGTTGTTCTGCTCAATGCAGCATTAATGAGAGACAATCACAGGAATTTATCTGGTAGTTAGCAATACCTCAGAAGTCTAGTGCCTTGGTTAGGACAGCTGGACAACTGGATTCATCTGGAGTCTTTCTGCCTGCCCCTTAGTCTCAGGACCTCTCCATATGAACTCTCCAGTAGGATGGATGAACGTCCTATCAAGGTTCCAAAATACCAGAGTGGTATCCACCAGTCTTAAAGTCTAGTCTAAGAATTGGCATAGCATGATCTCTTCCACAGGCCAGCCCAAGTTCAAAGGGAAAGGAAATACAACCTACCTTGTAAGGAGAGGAGTATCAAGGAATTTGTGGAAAACTTTAATCTTCTACTACCTGCCAACTCATCTCCATGCTTCAAATTGCTTAACATACTCTGGTCAGATATTCTTACAACACTAATTTTATAATGTCTGTTCCCTTCTCAAAAACCTAAAATGATTTCCTCTTGGTTATTTGATCTAAGTTCCTCTCCCTGGAACTAAAAATGTATTATAGGACAGAGTCCTGCTGTGACAATCCTACCTTATTTTTTTGTTAGTCCCTTTTCGACACATTAGCCTGTATGCTCTTATAAATATTCCTTGGTTTCACCTACTCTCTCCCATTATCAAAAGAGCTGGACCTCTGTAGATGCTTTTCTAGGCACCATGTCAGCTTCTAACTGGCCTTGACCAATGGAAGACATTGCTGGGAGGTTGAAGAGCAACAGATAGGAAGAAGCTGGGATATCTGTCCCCTTCTCTCTGCTTCATGTATCTCTGGTAGTAATTACATTTTTACTCCTCTTAGTTCCTAGCTCCCACTGACTGGGCTTTTTTTAGTTCCATCCTCTGCTGGCTAGACCTGGTCGCTGAGCTCCAGAAACACTTCTCCCCTTCCCCTCCAAGTCCAGGGTTGTTGGCAGTTTCCGAAAGTTATTAATCTTTAAATTATCACACTATGTTCTATTTGTCATCTAAAGTCTTTGTCTCCTATAAAATCAATTCCCTGTTTAAAATACCTAATGTGGTTTCCATTCTCCTGACTAGACTCAACAAACAGTCCTCACACAAAGCATCCACTCAAAGTAGGGCAATTTCCTGCCTGCCACCTCTTCATCCTCCACGTAGTCTATCCTCCATGTCCAAGCCTGGACATCTGGTCTCATTCTGGAAAGCAGAGTTCAAACACCATCTTCCTCAGGTCTTTCAACATTCATTCCAGTTTTGATTCACCCAGCCGCATCTTTCCTTAGCAACTTCCAGTGTGTATATCTTCTCAGGTTATAAGTCCATAAGCATGCTTGGACTTGCTTCCTATTCCCTAGAGTACCTAGTACAGTGCCAGTGCAATCTAAGTACTCAATAAATGTGGCCCTGATTAGCAGACTTTAACTTATAACCTATTTGCTTCAATATCTTTGAAGCCTGACTAATTTCTATCAGGTGTAACTCTACAATAATCTGCACTCCTAAACTGGTCCAATCACTATGGAAAACTGTGTGGAGATTCCTCAACCTACTAAAGATAGAGCTTCCATATGATCCAGCAATTCCACTCCTAGGGATTTACCCAAAGGACACAGAAACATTAATTCAAAAGAGCACCTGCACCCCTATGTTTATAGCAGCACTGTTTACAATAGCTAAGCTTTGGAAACAACCCAAATGCCCAAAAATAGATGACTGGATCAAGAAGATGTGGTACATATACACCATGGAATATTACTCAGCATTCAAAAAAGATAAACACATGCAGTTTGCAGCAACATGGATGGCGCTGGAAGGGATCATGCTCAGCGAAATAAGTCAGAAAGAAAAAGAAAAATACTGGATGGTCTCACTCATAGCAGGAATCTAGAAAACCTAAATAAGGGACCAGGAAAAAGAATAACTATAAGAAAGAAAAAATCAAAATCCACAAACAACTATGAACCAGAGATACACTATAGGGTGGCAGGGAAAGGAGGGATTGGGGTCAAAATAAGGGGGTTGCAATTGTATGGGGAATATAAAAATAAAATTAAAAAAAAAATAATCTGCACTCCTGAGGAGGATCCTAAGTGAATGTGGGAATGCTACTATTTAGTGCTGCTGTCTAGATGAATGAGCTACAAAGAACTAAGGGATAGTGTCACTGGGCAGCAGACATTGGGGGGCAGGGAGACAGGGTATAACTCAACGTCCTTTATGAAGTAGATACCAAAAACTGGTGCATAGAAATAAATGGAATTTTTAATCACTGTACAGTCCTTTGCATACTTTTATGAAGCATATTTAATTTTAGTATTAAAGAACAAATAATTTAATTTTCATTTCTTTAAATAACTTCATAAAAATGGGAAGAAAATGTGAGAGGGCCTCCCTGATGGTGCAAGAGGTTAAGTCGAAACATTGTGAAGCTATCCACAGCCACTGCAGCAAGAGTTTGATCCCCAGCCCTGGCACAGCCCACCTCTCCTGTCTCACCCACTGCTCCCCTCGGCAGTGCATTTCAATCAGTCTGTCTGTTCTGTTCCCCACACTGTCTCTGGTGAGTCCTCTCACACCCCACGCCTCTGGCCTATACCCCAGTTCTTCTATGCATTAATAAAACTTTAAAAAAAAAGAAATTGTCATAGAAAATAAGTATTATAATTTGTTAATTTTAGATTTAATCTCTTAACTATGTCCCACATTTCTTATCCTTGGATCCATATTTTATTTATATTATTTCTCTAGCACCTTAGCAGTGCTGGAAATAAGAAAGGTATTCAGTAAATATCTTAATTATGTAAAGTTATCTATTTAGCATATTCCATATGCTAAATTAACAAATTAAGTAGTTGATGTTCCTGCCATCTACTTGTGAAATTGTTTTGGTAAAGTGACTATTTTATTTTTTTTAAAGATTTATTTATTTATGCATACACAAATTGGGGTACACAGAGGTTTGGGGGGGTGAGAGGATTCACCAGAGACAGAGTGGAGAACAGAACAGGCAGACTGACTGAAGTACACTGCTGAGGGGAGCAGCAGGCAAGTCAGGAGAGGTCTGCTGCACCATGTGGGTTGCTCCCTGGTCGGCCGGGGATTGAACTTGTGTGGCAGAGGCTGCGAACAGCTTCATAGGTTGCTTCTTAACCTGTTGCGCCACCAGGGAAGCCCCTAAAGGGACTATTTTAGGCAAAATGTTCTACTTGAAGGTTGTACTTCACAAAATAAGCTACATATTGAAATGTTTGCTGTGGTATTTAGGACCAAAAAAGTATATTTAGAACCAGAACAGGCCCTCCTTCATTTCCTAATTCTGGAATTTCCTAATTCAGCTTCTGGTATTCCAGGAAGACATGAAAGGAAGCCTTGTCTTCTCTTGCAGAAAAACCTAATGGCTGGTTAATTTTGAAAATGAATTTCTTCCTTATTGCAATTCTTAACCACAGAGGCAGTCAGTTGAATGCTTTACAAGAAAAAGGCCTCAAGCCTCCTCTTGTTTCACCTTTTCATTGCACTGCCGATCATTTTAGAGGGCAGACATGCTCCAGACAGCTTTAATTAAACTGTACCAAGGAAGCAGATAGATGTCACTGCAAATGATCCATAACATGAGGCTAAGCATGTATTTAACAGTGTTCCGTCCAGTTCAATCACCTTCTAGCATTTCAGTGGTTTTATATTCATGTAGCAGAGAATGAATGTGTGTACGTGTTGTTGTTTCTCTTTCTCTCTCTTTTTTTTCAATCTATCCCATTAGTGGCCATATGCTTGGATTTCAGTGGATACAATAACTGTCTGCAATCTGCCAGGGATTTAGGGACATCAATAATTTGTGAATAGTCATGTTGGTACTGGTCGAAGGGTTAAGTGCTCTGCACACCAGGGGCACCTCTTCTGGGATTTGAACTCTTAGTTGACTGTTAGGAACCTTATCCCCTGTGAGGTGTCCTACTACATGCTGCTTGTCAGACATATCCAGCTGTAGCGGGGAAGCATTATTAGCTCTGGGATTTAAAGATCTGTGTTAAGTACTGATAGAATGGTGTCTTTGAGTTAAAAAGCGGGGAGAGTATATTGTGGCAACCTCAAATTGGTTTTCATGTTCCACATTAAGCATATACTCTTCCCTTTTTCTTAGTTTTTCATATGTTCCTTATGATTAGAAAACAGCATCCTTTGGAGAAAGACTACATTTAACATGCTCCTGCGACTTGGTTAGATTGCATCAGTTAACGTGGAAGGATGTCTCCTTAAAGACATTTTTTGTCCTCTCTTTCCGCTACCCAAAGAGTGAGGAACAGGTAACGTGAATAATTTTTAAAGTTTAACTCATTTTACTGTTCTTGGATGAAGATTTCTCAAATACAGTTGTTTTAATACCAACAGCAACAGAAATTATATAAAATTGTCTGTTTCGTGTGCTAGCCTGTCACTTCATGTACGCCTAAGCCTTGCCTGTCTTGCTCATTACTGTAGTCTCTGCAATTGGCATAGTGTCTGACAGATAGTACTCAATAAATGTTTACTGGATAAAAGGAAGGATGGATGGATAGATAGATGGATGGATGGATGGTTGGATGGATGGATGGATGGATGGATGGATGGATGGATGGATGGATGGTGGGTGGAGAGGAAATACTTGGAAAATGGTGTTGTCAGTCTGACCTGTATGCAAGTAGTTTCTCTCCAGTATTTTCTAGAAGCTACTCTGGATCTGGAGGTAGATGTTGAGCAATAAAATACGTTTCAACAGTTTTAATGGATATGGATTTCAGAACTAACTCACAGTATTATGACCTCCTAGTAATAATAGCACTTAGTTTCCTTGTTGGGTAAATAATAGGAGTAATTATGTTGTGATGACAGCTTTCCATCAGATTTTTTTTCTACCACATACGCAGACGTGGTTTTGTTTTAATATGACTAATACTCCCATTGTAAAGTGTATAGTGGCTTCATTAAGGAGGATAACGATTATTAAGCGGAGGAATCTTTAGACTTTCTCTCCAATAGCTAACTGATCTAAAAGATAGTTTGTCTAGTTTGTAGTTGATATTCTATGTGTTTGTTTCCAGTAATTCTAGCCCCTTTACCCTGGAGTAGCTTTACCCATTCCTTAATTGTCCCTAGCTGATGTCTAGAAGGTCTTTTTAAACTCCTTAACTGCACAATGAAGCCTCAGTGGACACCTAGATTGTGTCTGCTTGGGAAAATGCCAAGCACTAATGAGTATTTTGTTTAATGTAATGGAAACTGAAAGTGCACAGCTTCTTCCTTGACTGATCAATGCCCACTTCTATGGCTTGAATGTATCTATACATTCTAAATTCTAGAAGAAAGGTCACAAGAGGGCAGAGCATTTAGTGTCTGCTCAGGAAGGACCTGACAATTCAGAAGCAGTGTTTATATGGGGCTCAGCATAGGTAGTAAGTACTGGAGTTAGAATTTTAGCCCTTCCTCCTCCTTTACAAATTCAAATTACAAGGAGTCCAAAATAATTTTTAAAGTAAATAATTTAAGCACTATTTATTGGCTACATAAAAAGTCAGATTTGCTAAAAAACAAAAAAACAAGCTTTAAGCAATTCAGTAGACCAACATGATCAAGTATGTTTGAGGAATAATGATTTCCATATGGTACTAATATTCTATGTACAACTAACTGGAAAGTGTAGAGGGTGTTTCTGAGATTTCATTGAAGCATATCTGGTTGAATAGAGCCAGAGCTCCCTTCAATAGTGTTTATTATTTACAACTTACTTAAATGTGCTAGATAATTTTTGAAAGTGAAGATTTCAAAACCGTTAAAAACTCTAAAGAGATTTATCTCTCATCTAAACATTCCTGGTTTAGAGACTTCATAAAAGGTCTATGGGCATGGTACAAAAAGATGAGTTTTGAATATGAAGAATAGATAAAATTTAATTCTTCTACTTTGAATAAAATGAATCACTTTCTTCACTTATTTTCAAACCATCATCTTGTTTCAGTCATAACATCTCATACCTTTGCAGACTGAAACTATGCAAATCTCCTCAAATTAGAGTTTATAATAGAACTCTTGCCTGACCTTTAATAATTGCTATTTTACCAAAGCACTGTAATACCTAAACTAAGTTGCTTATCATACCAAGCATAAAATCCTTTGACCCTTAAGGTTCAATATTGATCTGTCCTACTTCTGTCAATACTGACTTCCAGTGTCAACACTTTTCAATGTAGAATAAATGTAGGGATGGATAGCCTTCATAATCCATAGACATTCAAAATATTTTATTCCCATGTACTATAATTTTTATGCAGTTAAATAATGTTTATTTACTCCATATTCTTAATTAATGATAAAAGATTGGACATCACTGTGAGTATATTGTCATTACAATAAGAAGTATCTATATTTTTTGATTGCTGAATAATATTCCATTGTGTATATATACCACATCTTCTTGATCCAGTCATCTATTTTGGGGCATTTGAGTTGTTTCCATTGTAAATAGTGCTGCAATAAACACAGCTCAGATGGTCTTTTGAAGCAGCGTGGATGCCATTACAGGAAACGTGGATGGAGCTAGAAGGAATTATGCTCAGTGAAATAAGCCAGAAGGAAAAAGAAAAATATTGCATGGTTTCACTTATAGCGGGAATATAGGGAAACCAAATAAGACATCAGTGTAAAAAAATAATAACAGTACAAAACACAGCAAAGCAAAAACAGACAATTATAAATCAGAGACATCCTGCAGGGGAGGAGGAGGGAAAGGGATCAGAGGGAGGGATGGAGGAGCACAGGGGACTGAGGTGATGGTGCACAGGTGCACTGGTGAAGGAAACTCTATGGGGACTACACCTGAGGGGGTGGGGGGAAGCAAATATTGTTTAAAAATGAACAACAATGTAAAAAACTAAAAAAAAAATAAAATAAAATAAAAATAAAGAAGTTACTGTAAATGATCCAATACTGGGTACAGAATTCATATAAAAATCTTCCTGAGGTATTTTTCAATCCTTAGATCATGGGAGGAAATGCTTCTTAAAAGAATATTCAAAAAGAAATACCAGACGGTCTCACTCATAGCAGGAATTAGAAAACCTAAATAAGGGACCAAGAAACCCTTATTTAGAAAACCTAAATAAGGGACCAGGAAAAAGACTAATTATAATAAAGTAAAAATCAAAATCAACAAGCAACTGTAAACCAGAGACACACTACGGGGGGGGGGGGGGGGGGGAGGAGGTGGGAGGGTGGGGAGGGGGAGGAGGGGTTAGGGTCAAAATAAGGGGGGCCGGAATTGTATGGGGAATATAACCAAGATGAAAATGCATACATTGTGCAAAAATGAAAAATGATGTAAAAAATATATAAAATAAAATAAAATATATATTAAAGAAAGAATATTCAAGTGCCTGCTTTGCCCTTACATAGCAAGTCTATTATTTTTTTTTAAGCTGTGGTATTTTTCAGATTGTCAAATGTGTATCAAAGAATTATTCTCTTGGCAAATTTTATGAATTTAAGTTCTGTTTTCTTGACAATTTAAAATTCAGTTACCCAATTATAACTAAAGGTCATTAGTCTAATGTGGCAACTTCATGACAGTTTTAGTTACAAGAAAATTTCTCAGTTTAGAAAGGAAATTCTACCATACAAGAACTTTTTATTGTACTTAGAAGTTGGATATTTTGAAAAGATTTGTGTTTTCTTCTGCTTTTATTATTTACCAATAAAAACATACACTTAATATTTCTTCCAATTCATATTTACAATGTATAGTATCTCATGTTTCATCTCTCTGATTAACATCATTAAATTAACAGCAAATGTTTCTCTGATGTTGCTAGGTTTTATCATCATTAGATTTTTGTTTTAAATGTTTCTTTAGGGCTGCTTTCCTTTATTTTAGTTTAAATAACCTGAATACTTATGGAATTGTAATAGTATAATCTCCATAAAAAAGGGAGGCTCTGTGTTCCTGGCCTCCCCAAAGGAAGGGTGGAGATGAGCCACAAAGAGGCATAGAGAAGACTTGGCAAAGAATCTGGAGAAGGCACATGGCACACAGACGTGTCAGGAAGAAGAATGTGTTTGCTTCTCAGCTTTGGGCTTTCACTGGGGACTCGTGGGACATGGAAAGAGACTCGTGGAGTTGAGACATGTAGAGACACTGAAAGAGTCATGAGGGAGAGGCCTGTGGGGAGGCTGACAATGGTAGCAGTTACCCTGATCCATACTCTGATTTGGTTCCTTTTGTCCCAGACTTACCTGGACCCTTCTGCTCCTTTCCTATGGATCCATGTGAGAAGGTGACTAAGACTTGTGGCAAATTTTCGGGACTGAGCAGCCTGACTTTGGGCAGATGCTGCTTGGGTGGACCTTTACCCAGAAGGGGATGGGTAACTTTGGGTGTTTTAATGGAAAACTATTACCCCTTTCTCTCCCTTTCTCTCCCTTCCTCTCTCTCTCTCTCTCTCTCTCTCTCTCTCTCTCTCTCAGCACACTATCTTAGTAAAAGTTCTTTCACACTAAGAGTATGCTTTCTGGTGGGAGTGCAAACTGGTCCAACCACTATGGAGAGCTGTGTGGAGATTTCTTGACCTACTAAAGATAGAGCTTCCATATGATCCAGCAATTCCACTCCTAGGTATTTACCCCAAGGACACAGAAACATTAATTCCAAAGGGCACCTGCATCCCTATGTTTATAGCAGCACTATTGACAACAGCTAAGCTATGGAAACAACCCAAATGCCCCCAATAGATGACTAGATCAAGAAGATGTGGTACATATACACAATGGAATATTACTCAGCAATCAAAAAAGATAAACACCTGCAGTTTGCAGCAACATGGATGGAGCTAGAAGGGATCATGCTCAGAGAAATAAGCCAGAAGAAAAAGAAAATTCCAGATGGTCTCACACATAGCAAGAATTTAGAAAACCTAAATAAGGGACCAGGAAAAAGACTAATTAATACAAATTAAAAATCAAAATCAACAAGCAACTATAAACCAGAGACACTCTACGGGGGGTGAGGGAAGGGGAGAGGAAGGACTAGGGTCAAAATAAGGGGCGGGGGGTGCAATTATATGGGGAATATAACCAAAATGATAATGCATACATTGTGCAAAAATGAAAAGTGATATAAGAATTATATAAAATAAAATATTAATAAAAAAGTTATGTTTTCTCTTTATGGCACAGATGTTAGAACCTCTTTAGAGCATGAAAGTTTGGGGGGGGCCCAGGGTGCCCCTCAGTCTGCCCATTAACAGAAAGGCATTTTAATTAAATCATTATATAAGCAGAATATTTGCAAAGATGAAAAACCAGAAAAGATGGAAACTTGGCAAATATTTTAACATTGTTCCATTTGGTGTGATAATGGAAAACTCACTGGATGAAGCATGCCACAGAATGAGACACAAATGTGCTGGGTATCAGACCTGTACAAAATACAAGAGTATTTATCCCTGCCCCACCCCTAAAGAAATTGACTTTGTGGTGGTATATAAATTTATTCAACAACTGTTGATTGTGTACCTGCTTTGTGCAAGGTCAGCAGTGAAAATGTATCTTTTTTCTGGTTTTGCATTTCAGATTTCAAGATATGCTAGAAGCAGAAATGGACAAGGTGACAAACACACACTGCGACCCATTTACCCAAAGAGAAATCCCTGTGGCATGCTGGCTTAACACTTAGACATCAAATAAAACTCTTATCACTCCACTTAAGAAATGACCTCTTTACACTTAATGTTCTCGGCACCATTCTGAATGTCTTTGTCTCCATGGTACAAAGCTGGCTTAAGAATTTTAATACTACACTTCATAGCTCTTATGTTAAGCAGTGAAACCCAAAATAAAGTTTTCTACCTAGGAATAAATATGTATTTTCTTCAAGGACTCAAAAATATTCCCCTTCTCTTTTTTTGGTGGTGGTGGGGGGGGAGTCTTGAACTCTTTTTATTATTATTATTTTGTACATCATTGTTTATTTTTAAACAATATTTGCTTCAAAAATATTCCCTTTCAACACAAACTTCCTAGCTCTATGCCAGAGTCCCATAAAATCAGCTTCTTCTGAGGCACTGGTTGAAAATTGTAAATGGACTTATTTTTCTAGTACTGTGGGTTATCAGTTACATCAGCAGCAGCATTTCTTGTCCACTGACTAGTAAATTGTACTGCAGAGGAAAATTGTATGTAGCATTCTATATGGCTTCCTTATAAACTCACTTTTAAGGACCAGTATTTAGCAGGGAATGTTAGTTTCTACATAGAAAATTGTCGTTTTCATCTACTATTATGCTAAACATGTGTTTTCACCTGCATTATATCATTTAATCCTCATGTGACCCTCTAAGGTGCAAAGAGATCAAAATGATTTGGACAAGGTCATCATACACTAGAACTGAGGGATATGACACTATAGTTCTTGACTTAACTACTTCATTTATACTGGTCTTTCTACAATTAAAATTAAATCATGGATTTTTTAAAATCTGTTTGAGGAGTGAATTTTAAGAACATAAAAACTATTAGTCAAAATGGAAACATTTCAGTAGTATACTAAAGGTAGCGCTAGAGAGTAGAGGCATAGATATTTATTTCTAATTTACAAATAGTTACTCAGGAGCATAAAAGGTAGCAATAAAGGTAGCAATAAAAGACAGTTGCTGGACACTTAGCCTATTCTTTTGCCACCTAATTGTTCAGATGTCTATTCTAAAGTGTCCTTCAATTTCCCTACCATAGTCAAAAGATTCTGTGGAACTATTTGATTTTACATGATAAGGTTTATTTAAATAAAAGGTGAACATTACTTTCTCTTTTCCCTCTACATATAAACAAGAATCAATAAAAGTTCTTCTTGAAATTTTTCCAAGGAATGTCATACTTCTCTAATTAATCTCATAACTTGTCTTTAACTCTTTGGCAGTGTTCCATAATTGATAGATGTTATTTTAATTTTTATATATATATATGTGAGAAAGACAATAGAATGCCTTGGTCAGAGAATAGGGTATACATGAACTTTTAGAAAAATTTTACTCACCCAGTCAATCAATGTTTTTCTGAGACATCAAGGAATACATCTGATAGACTGGCGAATCTCGTGAGTGACTATTATTATCAATGCTTAACAAACTGCAAAAGTAACTTGCCCTAGGCCCTCCCCTGGTGGTGCAGTGGTTGAGCACTGGGCTGCAAAGCTGCCTGCAGTCTCTGCAGCACTGCTTCGATCCCTGGCTGCCAGGGAGGGTCCCACATGGCACGACAAACCTCTCCTGCCATGCCTGCTGCTCCCCTCCCTGTGCTTTGGTCCTTCTGCCTGCTCTGCTCCCCACTCTGGCTCTGGTGAATTCTCTCGCCCTCCCGCGCTTCTGACTGTACCCAGTGCTTGTATAAATAAACAAATAAATCTTTAAAAAATAAAATAAAATAAAATAACTTGCCCTAAAAGATCCATCAAATTGGTGACAAAGCTTGTGCAGGATCTAGGACCATCCAGACTATCAATTACATGTCAACAGAAATTCACTGAACATCCAGAAAGATGGTTTTTAGGGAGCAGTTGGCCGATGAGACCAAGGGGACTGGGAGAAAACACTCATTGTCTGGATGAAGGTGAAGTGAAGGCAGCAGCCAAGGCCCTCTGCAAGTTGCTGCCAATTTATTTTCAAGCCTCGTCTTCAGCTGTCTTCCAGTGTGTGTTATGTCCTGCCGCCACACTGTGTGCTATTCATGGTGACATGGCACATTCTCGTGTGTCAGCGCTGCTGAATGTGTTTCCTCCTCTGCCCCTACCTCATCTACTTGACAGTCTTTCTCAGTTTTGAATCTCCACTCACCACATCCAAGAACAGAAGTAACTGTCTTCTCTCTGTGCCTCTCTAGTTCTTTCAATATCTTCTTTAACATGTCAACGTGTGTATGGTCCAAAAAATATATTTTATTCATCTTGGTCCACCCAAGTATATAGCATTCAATATACTTGCAATGAACTGTGTTGCTTTTTCACATCAGGCTGGTTTCTACTCCCCAGCGTCTACACCACATTCCTCCTCCCTCATTCTCATTTTCAAAACGTTCTCCATGATAATAACCATAACTTGCATTTGTATAATACTCCATAAATTACCAAGGGCTTTCAAATCTTTTTGTTTGCTAGGGCTGTCATAAAAAAACAGCCTAGACTGGGTACCTGAAACGGAGATTAATTTGTTTTCTCACAGTTCTGGAGACTAAAAGTCCAAGATCAAGGCATGAGCTGCCTTGGTTACTTCTTAGGTCTCTCTCTTCGGGGCCTATATATGGCCATCTTATCACCTCTTCCAGTTAGTGTGTGTTGTCTGTGGCCTGATCATCCCTTCTTATAAATCCCATATTGGATTAGGGCACACACATGATTTTATTTTACTTTAATCACCTTTTTAAAGGACATGCCTCTGAATCCAGTCACACTCTGAGGTGCTAGAGGTTAGAACTCTAACACATAAATTGGCAGGGGTGGGTGGCAACTTTGCCTGTAACAATATCCATTATCTAATTTACCGCCACAAGCAATAGCTGCAGCCACCTTGTACCTCTGCATTATCTTTCTTTCAAAGGTAGCTCTTTGATGCCTGACTTTATTCCTTTGTCTTCCATAGTCTAGGTCTCAAGTCTGTTTTGGATTGTTGTGAAAACTGTCAAAAAGCCAAATACCACTGTCAGTATAAGAAAACTACTCCTTTTCAGGTGCTGAGGGAAAAAAATAGGAAGACAATGTAATACTATTTTTGTTTGTTTTTTGCAGTCATTAAAAGCCTGAGTAAGGGATTTAAAGCTGCAAATATGAGCTACTTCAACTAAACAAATGCTGGCCTACTTAAGAATAGAGTGAGGCACTTGCTACTAGTAGGGTAGACTACATTTTGACCCTGGGAACAATGAACACCCACTGACATGAATGGTTCTTTTCATGTGAACAAAAGTGTTAACTTTTCAAAAGGGTCTTAATCCCAGGCCAAAGTGGGGAGCATTGTGTGTACTACAGTATGTTGACTAAGAGCCCTTTAATGCTGCAGTTTTCTCTTGTGTCCATTTAGTCAGGGCTGAGCAGGGATTCTTGAGCATTTTTTTTTTTGGGGGGGGGGTGTTTGGTTTTGTTGTTTTGCAGGCCTTGCCCATTTCTGCCTCCTCCTCATAACACCCTCTTCTACTCGCCCAGAAAATGTAGTTAAGCACTGCACTCGAGTTCCAGGTAGAAAACACTGTGGATATGACACTGACACTGGCAGGAATCTGCCCCAACCTTGGGGAGTCACTGTCCCCTGCCCTCTTTTCACTCAGAGGCTGAGAAGTAAGGACTATGCTAAGGTACAAGACGTGGCCATGAGATAACTCCTGTTCAATCAAGAATTCTTTCCTTTCCTCTTAGGAAGTGGGAAAATTTGAAATTGTCTTTTTGGGAAGGAGAGTTTTTGAAATGTTTTTTGGGGGGGGTACGGGAAAGCTGATTTCTCCCTCCCAAGTCACTAGTTCTTTCTCTTCCTCTTTTCATCTCCCTTTCACTTGCTTAGGCCTTTAACAGACATAGTTTATATAAGTCCAGTGATGTGACTTATGTGTGTAAATAAATGCAAACAGCTATCATGTGTATAAGAAGCAGCATAACCATCTTTGTACACAACTGTGCTAGTGTTTTTTTCATTATAATTTCCCAGACCCACTGCCAAAGAGCATTTCCCAGAGATCATGGTAGCAGAGAATGCAGGCGGATAATGGCTGCAAGAAATTCAGGCTGCTGCATGGAGGGGAACACCTTTAAGAATTGAATATGAAGAAAATTTGACCATTAGGTGATAAACCCTCACATCAATATTTAACTACCAATGCTTTGATCTTGGGATACGCACATATCTCTGTATATTTGCTCTTTGGTTCTGGAATCTTTTTTAAAAACCCGTGTACCAATTATATTCTGTCTTCTTGATTTTATTAACCATACCCTGTTGCCAAAAGAATTGAGGATGTAGTGATTGTATTGAAATTATTCTATGTTGATGACTAGTCCAGAATCCAAAACACAAAGTTATGGGAAAGTGATCATTTTTTCAAATGAGCCTTGATTTTCCTCGTTTATATGTATCAGGCTTTGAAAATATCTATTAGCATTTTTCCCAGCTCTGAATTACATATGTGCATATCTGCCTAGTAGGTCTCCTCTCTCCAATCTCTCCTAAGGGCTGTCCTTACTCTTTCTCTAATTGGTGGGTATTAAAAGAGAGGACACATCAGGGTGAATGAAGCTTGCGGAGTGTAGAAACAGATTTACTAACTTTGATGATGGCTTCCAGTGAGACCTTGCCATACACATGGCTGGGTTGCCATAAAGCTACCTGAGCTGATCGCCCTAAATAGGTTAAAAGATGACATGGAGAGATTTTAAGCAGAAATGATTTCACTCTCTCCTCTCACCAGTTATATGGTTAGCTGGTTCATGTGCTGATTTGTTATACCACATAGGACTGCCTCACAGTCCCTGCCAGTCTTCCAAAGTCTTGATGATGTTGGAAAGTGATTCTCTCCTGAGAATGTATAAGGAGGTCTGACTTCCTCTCCTTCAAGGACACTCTTTTCAATCCATTATCTCCTGCCCGTGTGCAATAGTCTAGTCTATCAAAATACAGTGATTGAATAAAATTTTATTTCAGATAATGAGTGCATTGATTCAATAAAGGGTTTGTACTACATGGTACTATAGTTCCCTAAATGAACACTGAAATCCTAAAATGGGAAAAGTTATCATCGGTCCAAGTTAAATCATTGCCACTTCTTTTAAACTACATATCCTAATAAGATACCAACCCATTTGATACTTTAAAAAAAAAAAAATCTGTTATCTTATAATAGTGCTTAACATTTTCCAGCTCTTTTAAAGCCACCTGTTTTTTCTATCATAAGTACATCTGGCATCAGGCAAACAGATTACAGTCATGGACAGCTGACTAATTTATGATGTTTTCATATTTTTGGCAGACTAATCCAGGTTGATATACCAGACTAGTTTTCAGAGATGAATCTTGAAATACTGCACTCCTGCAACTCTTTTGCCTTTTGACCTTTCTCTTTCACACTCTAGGACATTTCTGGTATGGTCCTAAAATTTAATTAGAAAACAGAGGAAGCGAGAGTGAATTAAATCCTTATGTTCTATCCACCTAGTGTCCCTTCTAAAGCTGACTTCCTAGAAGGAATTACAGATTTGTGCGCCCAATATTGATTTGGAAATAGCTTTGTACTTTTGATCATTCTTCCTAAGTTCATCAGCAACACTGGTACTAGTGTTTGCATCCTATTTTGAGGACCGTATTTTGTCCAAATATAATAGAAGTTTGGTAAATCAAACTAAGCAGCAGAAGAATCTGTGCCTGCCTTTACAAAAAAAAAAAAAAAAAAAGTGAAGTTTTAAGCCACAGGGAACAGAGGCAAAGCTATCTCTATGGTGGTTCTGCTTGAGTTAGAAAGGCTGAGTCCACTGGCCTTCTCAGAGGCTCTTTTTGATCTGCTATCCCCTAGTGGGCCATCCCTTAGCTATTTATGGGGAATCTAAACTGTTGGGTTGAATGTGCCATATTCTTTCTTTAAATATCCACCCAAGGCCCCAAAGTAATGGACGTGTTTTTAATAAATCTAATATATAAATCATTCATCAGATATACTTCAAAACAGAGCAGCTATCAGAACATCCTGAAAGATTCATTAGAACATTTTTTCTTGCAGACATGTCACCAAGTTAAATAAATGCATGTCAACTCAAAACTGAGATGAGAAATGGCAGAGCACATTATGGATTGAGAGTCAAGAAGATAGAAATTTTAGTCTTGTCTCTATTGCTGACTTATTTAATGACTGTAGTAATGTTTATGACTCACTCCTAACCACTCTTCCCTCTGGCCAAAACCCAAAACAATATCTATAGAGGATCTTAATCTCCTAAGAGAATGGCCTTAAGTAAGCTTGTCTTTCTAAACATGGGGTTAGCTTGACTGGGTTCAAATCCCAGCCCCGCCGCAGCTTGGTACTTAACTTTGGGTTAATCCTCTATTAAAGAGCTTTAGGTGGTCTTTTGCTATTTAAAATGAAAAACTTTTAACACAGAGATATGCTTGCATGTTTATATGATTATATCAATAAGGAAAATTCCCATCCTCATTTTAGTTCAGATAAATTTAAAAAGTTCGGGCATGTGGCTATTTGCCCTCTGGAGAGGTTTCTATCAAATTTGCACTTTCATTGGTTTATTTAAGCTTCTATTTCCCCACAACTTTGATCACACTGCTCACTGGAAATTTCAACTTTTTTACCTTTAGCAGTCTCACAAGTGAAAGATGTCATTTAATTTTAATATGCATGTCTTTAATTTGAGTACACATGCTTATCTGTTCATATGTTAGTGCTATTTATTACCCTGTCCATAACGCATTTCCAATTTTCTATTGGGTATTTGGTGTTTTGCTTATTGCTTTGTAAAGTTCTTGGTACATTAAGATCTTAATCTAAAAACAGAAAATCTAGATGGTAACTCTGATTTCAGTCACAAATGATATTTATAAATTTGAAAAAATTATGGCAATTGGTATTACTATCTGAAAAAATGACAGAACCTTCCCAAGCATGAACAGTCAGAGGCACTGTGTATCACTTAAGTTATTACCATAATAGTTGTTTAAATAATTTATGTTATATGAAAAACACAATGCAAAGAAGTCCAAAATGTGATCTCTTTCCTTAGGACTTCATAATAGAGAACCTATATGATGATATGAAATGATAATACTCTGAGACAATAATAGGAACAAGTAACGTCGACCATAGATGCTCTAAGAATTGAGGAAAGGACGCTCATTTTCTGTTGGAGTAGTTAAAGAATATTGCTTAAAAGAAAACATGTGCTTGGACAGACAGGAAGACTCAGAAGTATCAGAGTGAGAGCAAGAGAGAGGAAACACTGAAGAGCAAAGGCAAGTGCACAGGATTGGCAGGGCACAGCAGGAAAGTTGACATAAGGAAAGATGAGTTGGGGTCAGACCTTTGAAGCCCTGACTGTCTGGCTTACTTGGATTTTCTGCTATAGAAGCAGGGGAATAGTTCTGAGAAGAGCATTGACTTAATAAAATGTTTAGGGTAAGTTTGACCTGCAAATAGTGAGTGAATGAATGAATGAATGAATGGCAAATATGGAGTTGGCAAAGGGGATACCTATTGGATGACTGGGAGACAATCAACTAGTTTAAAGGAAAAGTAGTTTGTATTTTCTTCCATTTATAATACATAAAATTGCTATGCAATTAATGCTGCATCATGTTACCTAAGAAAATCAGTATGTGTATATATCGAACATTCCAGGGAAGTGCTTTTTTCTAAATCTGTGTTTCAGATTTCATACCCTTCCACTCACTCATTCTGATGATGCTAAGTCTTTCCTTGTTGGGTCTGGAACTCATACCAGTTTTCTCGCAGACCTAGAAATTCCAAACATTCTATTGTCATTACACCTCATCTGTCATCCTAAGGAATGGCTTTATTTATTCGTGTGATTTGGAGAAATGAGGTGATGCTAGAAAAGGCTCAGAATAATGGGAGGAAGGTGTTGGCTGCACAGGGCCAGCAATTTCTTTCTTACTTCATTTCCTTTACAAGTTGGTAAGGGTTTGGTAATTGATCTGAGCCCCCTGCACTGTCACATGTGGCATTCAACAAGTACTTACTGAGCACCTACAAGGTGTCAGGCACTGTGCCAAGCAAAGGGCACAACTGTTAAAAATAAAGCCAGTCCCTGCTCTTAAAAAGCTTATAGCTTATAGACAAGAGCACATTCTATTGCTTCTTCTCATTCATGGAGAGGTACTGGACTCTTCCCTTGAAAATTTCCTAGTTAATGATTCAATCCCTCCCCATCTCCAGTTTAGTTCATGTTTTCCTATGTTTACATTTCTTTGTGTATGTAAAAAACACACTTTCTTTTGAGATATGTATCCACTTTAGTTAAAATAAATAATAAAAGGAATCCAAATATTAATAGGGTAAGCTTTCTGCAAAATACCAATACATTAGTCACTGTGGAGATCACCAAAGAGTAAAACATGAAACCAATCACTCCACAGCACTGGAGAACTGCAGGAAATGCACTTTAAAAGGTCAACTTTCTAATGTGGGCAATGAGTATTGCACCTGGCACAGACAGTAGCTGCCACAGGAACTTAGAAAATAAAGTATAACTTTCACAGGCAGCTTTGAGCTGTGGCTCAAAATATGAGTCAGATTTGAATAGGTAGGAGAGTTAGGTGATTTGTGGGCAGCTGAGTTGCTGGCTAAGGAGAGAACCCAATACAAACTGACTCATGTAGAAGTGGACAGGCTTCAAGTGGGCGGTGTCATGGGGTCCTACAGTTTGAACTAGTTTCTGCTTTTCTCTCTACTTCCCTCCACACTGACTTCAGTCTCATACTGAACTCCATTTGGCATTCATCTAAGCCTGTTAACCACCCAACACAAAAGTCAACTTCTCTTTCCCAATAATTCTAACTCCTGTAATTTACCCTGATTGGACCAACTTATATCATTTTCTATCCCTGAGTCCATCGTGGCAGCCAGGAGGATGGCATTCACAGCTTGGTTACCTGTGGGTTATCATGTCCTCTTGGAACAGAATCAAGTGGGTCAGACAAGCAAGTGGATTTGATCTATATCAGAACAAGGTCAGGGAAGGGGTGGTTCCTCAAAGAAATAAAACTGCAGTGCTATTACCAAAACAATAATAATTGTCATCATCATTTCAAATACTCTATAAGAAAGAACTGTTCTAAGTACTGGGTACAATTCCTAACAACTTTTGTACATTATTTATTTACTCATGCTAACACCCCTGAGAGCTAGGGAATCGTATCCCACTATCAGGTGGGGAGACTGAGAGGGTAGACATTAAGTAATTTATCTCATGGCTAGTAAATGGCAGACCAAGGAGTTGATCCCAGGCCACCAAACTGTTAAGCCCAAGGCCTTACCGTCTGTATTACACTAAAGCTGACTTCTGCACATGCAGAGAATCAGCTAATTCTCAGGCTCAGAAATGAGCAAAGCATATCTGAAGAACAGTGAGAACACCAGCAATTCAGAAAGATGCTAATTTTAGTCTATTCTCACAGTTATGGAAATGATATCCAGAAAGTTGGCAGGGAGTGTTACTGTCCTCCCCAAGATGCCAAGTTTAGACCAGGCCCATCGACTGAACTTCCAAGGGGAATGAAATGGCCACCACAGAAAACTGAACTATTTCCCAAAGGCTACCCCTCAAAGTCTAACCCTCTCCACAACCTATGGTGCACGTTTTCATATAATTTACCAAGGACTGATTTCATGTCTACGTCTGATTCTCATTCTCTCTCTCTCTCCCCCTCTCTCTTCTGCTTTGAAACATCAAAGCAGATCTTAGTTAAAACTAACAACGCATTTAAAAACACACACAAACTCTAATGATTGCCATTTTGGCATTGAAAGCAGCAGACCCAGGCTCAAGTCTGTTTACTGGGCATTGCCTGATGCAAAGGAAAGCAAGCACAGTTGAGAAAACACCACAAAGTGTTCTAGGATGACAGCTCCGCACTTCAGAAGAGAAATGGATACATTAAGAAAAGTTTCTCTCCCTTTGATGTAGAAGCCATCTTTTTTTTTTTATTAAAATGGGAGTTAACTTTAAATAAATAAAATTCAGCCTGTAGGCTTCAGAAAACGAATGTTGCATTTTGACAGTGTCATTTCTCCGATTCCCGAAAGCATTATGGGAGTTAACTTGGGCCTTCATCATGATTTTCCTTTATGGCATGGCTAGCACATTATATTTTCATCTGTTTTATCAATTTCCACTCATTTGAGCCCACATTTTATCCTTGCCAGCTGTTCCCTCTGCCCCTCTGCCCACCCCCACACATGATGAGGGAGGGAGAGGGCTTTTCCTGTCTTTGGCCTGAGTGCTCCATTCCCAGGTGAAAATCTCTTTATGTGGTTTTCAAAGAGAAGACAAGCCGAGGGGCCTAGACCCACCGAGGGGCCTAGACCCACCGTCACAGAGAGAGCAGGAGGAGCCTCCTAGTCCTCCAATGAACCTGTGAAAGAATGTGCAATTTACGCTTGGCGTGGTTTTCCCTGGACTTGGAGATGCACCCCCTCCACTCAGGATGCAGAGGGCGTGAGCCTGGGAATGAGGAAAACACGCTTTCTTCTGCAGTTCTTATTTCCTCTCAAGAGTTCTATAAAGCCGTGTATCAGGTAATTTGAGCCTTCCAGAATTTGATGATAAAATGCAGCCTTTTTTCTTTTAAATAAAATTACTTCTGGGAACAATGAGTATGTAGACACCTCCATGAAGACATGCTTTGCAACTTGAGAAAAACACTGACAACTGTTGTTACCCTTGAAATCATTCCTTTTGACCATCCTCAGCATTCTAGGAATTGTTTCTAAAGCAGATTTATTTGAAACACAGGTGACAATTGAAGAAAGACTTTAACATAAAAAGTTGCCATATTAAAGAGTTGGAAACATAGCTTCTAGAGTTTCAACTTTTAAAACAAGAGGTATGTTTGTGTGCGGAAAGCAGAGATTCATGAAATTATATGCAAAAATGTGTGTTCCGAGGCCCCGGCTGAGTGCTGGAGGAAAGGTTGACGAGAGCAAGAATTCTGACCTTGCCACTTTCCTCCCCACACCAACCCTCCCTTGTCTCCCTGTGCTCACTAGCTGTCTCGTGCTCTCTCTTGCCAGATTTCTATTTATTCCTTCCCAGAGGAGTTGTTCTTTCGGTTTTCTGATCCAGGAGGGCTGAGCCGGGCGCGCTGCGGCACGACGCCCGGGTAGTGAGGGCAGGTGGACGGCCAGGCTGCGGGGAGGGCAGCTGGGCGAGCCGTGAGGAGGTTGGCGGTGCCACCTGGGCCCGCCCTGACCAGCATCTCCTCGGAGAGAAGCGGGGCCTCCAAGGTGCCCGTGTGCAGTGAAGAGAGACCATGTCGTGGGTGGTGAGGGGTAGGGTCAAGGACTTTCAACCAGGGTAGAAGTGCTGGCTTTATTTTTTCCCAAACAGTGTTTTTTGCTAAACATGAAGCTTTGCCAGAACTTGTGTTTGTGGATAGGTGGGTGGCAGGGAGCTAACAGACGGGTTATGAAGAAGACGGGGAGGAACTAGGAACGGCGAGCGCGCGCACACCTGTGGGATTCGCTGTCCCTGGAAACCTCAGGCCGCCGCGCGGGCCCTGCCGCGCATTCTGCAGGCAATGCTGCCCTCTAGCGGCCCAGCGGGAGAGCACAGGCAGCATCTAAATTCCCCTCAAACTCAAGGGGCATTTTTGTTGTTTGGAATTTTGTAGTCAGTTTTAAGATCACCATATTTAAAATTCTTAAAATGAAAAAAAAAACAAAAACAAAAACAGACATTTTTCTGTAACTCGTAACTTCTTCTAAAAGAACTTCTATTGAGAGGAGCAGAGACCAGGAGAACTTGGGGAAAGGGAAAGGCTGAGACACAGACAGTGATTTTAAACACTGCAGGAACAGAAGGACAATAGAGCTCCCAGGAAAGCAGAAGTGTTTTACTGAAACATTGCTGAGCCAGCCACCAACTGGAACAAGATCCAGTCACAGGATAATTAGGGAACAGAAAACCACCACGAAACTTCCCGACCACCTCGTGCCTAATCAATAGTCTGGCAGGCGGACAACAGGAGTCTGACGGTGCGTAGTCACAGGCAGGGCTGGAGTAATGGGCATCCTCCTTGAACCCCTGCTGTCAGGAGTTCTTTCCTCTTGCTTCAATAAATCCACACTTGCTCGCTCTCGCGGTTGGTGTGGCAGCTGTTATTCCTCAACTGGTGCACACACCCGGACCCCCGAGCATCCACTCTCCTAACAATAGGACTCATCTCTTCTGTTCCTCACCTATTACCTCCATGCGTCCCCTGAAACTTAATGCAGTTTGGGACCTTCCCAATTAATCTTCCCCTTGAAGGGGCCTAGGGGAGCCCCTTTTGTAGTCAGTTTTAAGATCACCATATTTAAAATTCTTAAAATGAAAACAAAAACAAAAACAAAAACAGACATTTTTCTGTAACTCGTAACTTCTTCTAAAAGAACTTCTATTGAGAGGAGCAGAGACCAGGAGAACTTGGGGAAAGGGAAAGGCTGAGACACAGACAGGAAAGCAGAAGTGTTTTACTGAAACATTGCTGAGCCAGCCACCAACTGGAACAAGATCCAGTTGAACAAGATCAGTGCCCCTCTTACACCTCTGGCGCTAACTTCTTAAGGACCCACTGGGAAAGACTTGGGTGGGCACTAGCCCTCAGTGCTCCCTCTGTAAGGCTCTTTCCTTGCCTTACTAACATGACTGGTTCCTTCCCATCTTTTAGTTCAATTCAAAGGTCATCTGGCTGGAGCAGCCTCACTCCACCCCATCCTCGAGGTGTCAATCCCCAATGCATTACCATTCCTCTGACTTCATACAACTCATCATTTTTCAAAATTATCTTGCTTGATGACTTACTCTCTTTATAAAGCAGGGAACATTTCTACTTTTTTTTCCACCGATAATATCTCCAAATACTAGAATATGTTGCAAATTCTTGGCTTGTAGTAATGACTCAATAAATAATTTTGAATGAATAAATGAGTGGAGAGTGGATGATAGAAAATAATTACTTCCTAAGTATCTTCCAATGGCAATCTCTTTTGTCTACTATTTTACCATCTTCAATGTTACAAAAGTGAAACATTAAGTTACAAGCACAATTTCACAAAGGAATTTTAAGGTAGGAAATCTCTGTCCATCACCAGTAGAGTAGGATTGCAAATTACCAGGTCTTGGTTTCATTTAATTCATCTTCTCTACTCCGCAAAAAGTACTATTGGATGCAAATACAGTTTTCTAAAACAATAGACAATACACAGGAAAGAAATAAAAAAGGATAAGACGATAAAGAAAATCTTTATAGAGTCCTGTGAATAATCAGATTCAGTTAGTAGTGTGGTTTAATTGGTGAAAAAAGAGACCTAAACATATAAATACACAACTCCAGCATGTCAGGAGAGATTTTAAAAGGCCTGCATCTTTTTTTGTGATCCAGTATATACTGCTGGTGTGACTACAGTATTTGCCTCTGTTCTTTGAAAACAAATGTTTCATGACTCTCTGACCAACAGAAAGGAGGAAAACAAACAAACAAAAACAACCAACAAGAACAAACCACACAGCAAGCGGGACTGTGAGTGGAAAGGAACTATTTCAGGCACCACACCCTGTGAACCGGAACTGTGGAGAACCAGGCAGGAATCGCAGTGGAGGTGAGCCAATGGATTCGGGCGCCATTAAAGGAAGATAAGGACTCCAGGGAGACTGACAAATAGCCCAAGGTCAGCCAGTAAGCTTGTGCAGAAAAGCAGTGCGCTCGAAAAGCATATGCAGATTGCGGATTTCGGCTGCCCAGGTCCCTGCGCCTGCAACCTACGCTTGCGCTTGCGGGGAGACGCGCGGGCGCCCTCATTGAGCTGAATGTCCCTCCCTGAGTAATCAGAAGCCAGGCGCTGGGACACAGGAGCAGGGCGCAAAAGGCACCATTTCTGTGGACACTGAACTGGCCTACAGCCCGCGTCCTGGATCTGAGGGCTTCGGACCCGAGACCCGGGGCACGAAACTTGGGGTATGGGATCCCCACGACAGTGGGGTACAGGGCAGACACAGCACCCCATGCCATTGAGGATCTCCAAGCCACTCCCACTCTGTTCCCCTGGACCCACGGGGGAATAAAACAGTTCTGGAAGGACACTAGGAAAGATCTCTGATGCCACCTAGCAACCAGAAAAAAATCACCAACATCCTGATAGTTGGAAACCAGGGATCCCCAAAACACCCTCAGGCTCTGAGAGAGGGTGGGCCACGCAAATGGGGGTAAGGAGGAAAATAAGATGCGGAGCAAGACCTCATCCTGGAACTGAGAGCCAGGTGCAGGATCCAGGGCGTGGGACGTGCCATAGCAGTGGGCACTGCACAGGGTGACAGCCAGCGTTTTGGATCTGATAGTCCTGGAACTGAGACCTAGAGTGCAAAAGTCAGGGTGCAGGATCCATACAGCTGCAGGCACAGTACCAGGTGAACATGGGGCAGACATAGCACCCAGCTGGAATAAGAGTCCCTATGTTGAGGTGCTCCCCTATGCCCGCCCTCCATTTCTCAGAGAACCACTGGGAAAAAGCACAGGTCAGCAAGTTCGGATCTCTGGTGCCACCTCCTGACCAGAACAAAATCACCAACTAGCTGATTCCCTATTGGAACTGAGTAAATACAGAGAGAGGAAACTGTAAAGGACAGTGCTCAGCAACACAGCATCAACACCCTGGTGGAGTTTTGGCATACAGTGCTGGTCTCAGTCTGGTAAACAGTTTCCGGCACCCCTAAAGGAGCAGTCCAAAGAGATGCCTGCCAACACCATTGGCACAACCTCCCAATGCATAGAACTAATTAGAAAGCAAACAATAGGGAGAAGACAAAATATAAATAACCAAGCAAGCCCACAGGAGAACACAAACACCACAAAAAAGAAGTATGGTCACCAGAGCTCAACAATGACATGGAAGAACTTCTCGGCCTATCAGATAAAGAATTAATGATCATCCCCTATGTTTATAGCAGCACTATTTACAATAGCCAAGCTTTGGAAACAACCCAAATGCCCAAAAATAGATGACTGGATCAAGAAGATGTGGTACATATACACCATGGAATATTACACAGCATTCAAAAAAGATAAGCACATGCAATTTGCAGCAACATGGATGGAGCTGGAAGGGATCATGCTCAGTGAAATAATCCAGAAAGAAAAAGAAAAATACCGGATGGTCTCACTCATAGCAGGAATCTAGAAAACTTAAATAAGGGACAAGGAAAAAGAATAACTCTAAGAAAGAAAATATCAAAATCAACAAACAACAAACAACTATGAACCAGAGACACTCTATGGGGGGTGCGCGGCAGGGAAAGGAGGGATTGGGGTCAAAATAAGGGGGTTGTAATTGTATGGGGAATATAAAAATAAAATTTAAAAAAAATATATAAAAAAATTAATGATCATCATGATTAAAAAGCAGAAAGAAAATAAAAAGGAAAAAAATGATTTGAGACAAATCACTGAACTGAAAAATGAAACTGAGACCTTAAGAAAGGAAAGAAAAGAAACACAGGAGATTAAAAGATTACTAGAGGAGATAAAGAACTCTGGGAAAAGCAACGAAAACAGAATCAATGAAATGGAAGAATGGATCAGTACTATCGAAGATACAGAAATAAAAAGAGCCAAAAGAGAAAAGGAGAGAGAAGTGCAAATGAAGCGGTGTGAGGAGACTCTTAGACAATTATCAGACTCCATGAAGCCATGAAGAGAGGAAATGTAAGAGTTATAGACATTCCAGAAGGTGAGGAGAGAGACAAAGGAACTGAGAAATTATTCAAGGAGATAATTGAAGAAAACTTCCCAAGCATGAAAAAGGAGATGAATATAGACATACAAAAGGCGAGAACTCCCAATTACCATAATGAAAAGAAAGCTAGGCAAGACACCTAATAGTAAAGCTTCCTCGTTCAAGATGAGGAAAAAATAATGAAACTGGCAAGGGGGAAAAAACAGAAAACTTAAAAAGGAAAACCAATCAGGTTAACTTCAGACTTCTCCGAAGAAACATTACGGGCAAGAAGAGAATGGAGTAACATACTCAGCAAACTTCAAGACAGAAAATGCCAACCAAGAATACTTTATCCTGCAAAGCTCTACTTCCTCTATGAAGAAAAAATATGGACCTTCTCAGACAAACAGAAACTCCAGAAATTCATTAAAACTAAACCTCCACTCCAAAAAATTCTACAAGAAGTCCTAAAGCCAAAACCAACAGAGGAATGAACAAGAAGAACAAAATAAAGCAAGGAATAAAATCACAAAAAAGACAAACAAAATGGCAAACACAGATGCCAACACATCAATATTAACTCTAAATGTAAATGGATTAAATTCATCAATAAAAAGACACAGAGTAGCAAGCTGGATTAAAAAACAAAATCCAACCTTCTACTATCTCCAGGAAACACATTTAGCCACAAAAGATAAACACAGATTGAAAGCAAAAGGTTGGAAAACAGCCTACAAGCAAATGGACCAAAAAAGAAGGCAGGAACAGCCATACTTATATCAGATGAAATAGACTTCAAATTTAAAAAGGTAAAAAGAGACAGACGGACACTACATTATGATCAAGGAGGCAATACATCAGGAAGAGATAACACTCATCAACATATACTCACCAAATGAAGGGGCACCAAAATATATTAGACAATTATTATCAGCTCTGAAAACAGACATTAAAGAAAATACATATATAGTGGGAGACTTCAACACCCCACTCTCACCAATGAGACAAAAAATAAACAAAGACACTAGAGCCCTAAACATAGACATAGAACTCATGGACTTAACAGTCATCTACAGGACATTGCACCCAAAAAAATCCGAGTACATATTTTTCTCAAGTGCTCATGGATCATTCTCCAGAATTGATCACATACTGGGCCACAAGACAAACATCAACAGACACATGAAGATCAAAATCATTCCAACTGTCTTCTCCGATCATACAGGCATCAAGCTAGAAATAAATCATGAAAAGAAAACAAGGAACCCTCCCACTTCATGGACATTGAAATCCACACTACTGGAACACCACTAGACTAATGAGGGGATCAAAGAAGAAATTAAAAAATACTTTGAGTTGAACGACAAGGAGGACACCACTTTCCAGAATGTATGGAATGCAGCAAAAGCAGTAATAAGAGGAAAATATATAGCAATACAGGCTCACATCAAACAAGAAAGAACTCAACGAAACAACCTAATCTCCCATCTCAAAGAGCTAGAAAAAGAACAACAACAACAACAACAACAAAAAACCTAAAGCCAGTAGAAGAAAGGAAATAATAAAAATCAAAGCAGAAATAAACAAATTGGAAATTTAAAAAAAAATCAAAAAGATCAACGAAACCAAAAGTTGGTTCTTTGAAAAAATAAAATAGACAAACCTCTAGCCAGGCTCACAAAGAGAAAATGGGAGAAAACACATATAAATAGGATTACAAATGAAAGAGGAGAAATCACAACAGACTCAGTAGAAATCAAAATAATAATCAGAGATTACTATGAACACTTATATGCAAGCAAATTCAACAACCTAGAAGAGATGGACAAATTCCTAGAAAGATATAATCATCCAAAGCTGGACAAATAACAAAATAGAGCAACTAAACAGACCAATTACAAGCAGTGAAATTGAGGCGTAATCAAAGCACTCTCCCAAAACAAAAGCTCAAGCCCAGACAGCTTCACAAATGAATTCTACCAAACTTTCAGCAGTGAATTAGTGCCTATCTTACACAAACTCTTTCAAAAAATTGAAAAAGAAGGAATACTACCAAATACGTTCCACGAAGCTAACATTACTCCAATACCAAAACCAAAGAGCACAAAAAAAGAAAATTACAGGCCAATCTCCCTAATGAACACTGATGCAAAAATCCTCAACAAAATCCTTGCCAACAGAATCCAACAATGCATCAAAGGGATAGTACACCACGATCAAGTGGGATTCATCGCAGGGGCACAAAGATGGTTCAACATATGAAAATCAATAAGTGTAATCCAACACATCGACAGAAAGAAAAATAAAAACCATATGATCATATCAATAGATGCTGAGAAAGCATTTGACAAAGTCCAACATCCATTTATGATGAAGGCCCTTGAAATTCTCAGGATAGAAGGAATATACCTTAACATGATAAAAGTCATATATGACAAACCCACTGCCAACATTATTCTCAATGGCGAAAAGCTGGAGGCCTTTTCTTTAAGATCAGGAACATGACAAGGATGTCCTCTCTCACCACTGCTCTTCAATATAATACTGGAGGTCATAGCCAGGGCAATAAGACAAGAGAAAGACATACAAGGAATCCAAATAGGGAAAGAAGTAGTAAAACTATCACTATTTGCAGATGATATGATAATATACATAGAGAACCCTAAAAACACCACAGAAAAATTACTCAAAATAATCAACCAGTTCAGTAAAGTAGCAGGATACAAAATCAGCACACAAAAATCAGTAGCCTTCCTATACACAATCAATCTGAAGAAGAAATCAAGAAAACCATCCCTTTTATAATTGAAACCAAAAAAATCAAATACTTGGGAATAAACCTAACAAAAGTGGTGAAAGACCTATACAAAGAAAATTATAAAACACTGTTAAAAGAAATTGAAGAAGACACAAAGAAATGGAAAGACATCCCCTGCTCATGGATTGGAAGAATCAACATTATTAAAATGGCCATCCTCCCAGGGCCTCCCCGGTGGCGCAGTGGTTGAGCGCTGGGTTGCGAAGCTGCCCGCGGCCTCTGTGGCGCCGGTTCGATCCCCGGCTGCTCCCCGGCCACCAGAGGAGGGTCCCACATGGCGCGCAGACCTCTCCTGCCGCCCGCTGCTCCCCTCAGCAGTGTACTTTGGTCCTTCTGCCTGCTCTGCTCCCCGCTCTGGCTCTGGTGAATTCTCTCACCCTCCCACGCTTCTGACTGTACCCAGTGCATGTATAAACAAACAAACAAATAAATAAATAAAAAAAACATGCCTCTATAAAAAAAAACTTTAAAAAAAAAAAAAGGCCATCCTCCCAAAAGCAAAAATTCAATGCTATTCCCAATAAAAATCCCAATGATATTCTTCAGAGAAATAGAATAAATACTGATGAAATTCATATGGAACCACAAAAAACCACGAACAGCCAAAGACCTACTGATGAAAACAAAGGAGAAAGGAGGTATCACACTCCCAAACTTCAAGCTATACTACAAAGCCATAATAATTAAAACAGTTTGGTATTGGAACCAAAACAGACACACAGACCAATGGAACCAAACGGAGAGCCCAGAAATAAAGTCACACTTATATGAACAACTAATCTTTGACAAAGGAGCAAAGAATATGCAATGGAACATGGACAGTTTGTTCAATAAATGGTGCTGGGAAAACTGGACCTCCACATGCAAAAAAATGAAACTAGACCACTACCTCTCACCATGCACAAAAATCAACTGAAAATGGATAAAAGAACTGGACATAAGGCCTGAAACCGTAAAATATATAGAAGAAAATATAGGTAAAACACTACAAGAGATACATCTCAAAAACATCTTTACAGATTCATCACCCAAATCAGTGATAGTGAAGGCAAAGATAAACACCTGGGATTACATCAAACTGTAACATTAACCAAAACAGAGAGACACCCCTCTGATTGGGAAAAAATCTTTGCACTCCATTCTACTGATAAGGGACTGATCAGAAAGATAATACAAAGAATTCACAGGGCTCAACAAAAACAAAATAAACAATCCAGTCAACAAATGGACAGAAGAAATCAAAAGACATTTCACCAAAGAGGAAATGCAAATGGCCAACAGGCATATGAAAAAATGTTCAACATCCCTTTTTATCAGGGAAATGCAAATCAAACCACACTGAGATACCACCTTACACCAGTGAGAATGGTACATATCAAAAAAACTAGCAACAACAAATGTTGGATGAGGATGTGGTGAAAAAGGAACTCTCCTACATTGCTGGTGGGAGTGCAAATTTGTCCAACCACTGTGGAAAGCTGTCTGGAGGTTCCTCAATCTACTAAAAATGGAGCTACCACACAATCCAGCAATTCCACTCCTAGGGATCTACCCAAAGGACACAAAAACAGTGATTCAAAAGAGCACCTGTACACCTATGTTTATTGCAGCACTCTTTACAATAGGTAAAACCTGGAAACAACCCAAATGCCCAAAAATAGATGACTGGATCAAGAAGATGTGGCATATATACACAATGGAATATTATTCAGCAATCAAAAAAGATAAACTCATGCCATTCGCAGCAACGTGGATGGAGCTAGAAGGAATTAACGCTCAGTGAAACAAGCCAGAAGGAAAAAGAAAAATATCGGATGGTTTCACTTATAACACGAATATAGGGGAACCAAATAGGACATCAGTGTAAAGGAATAATAATTACAGTACAAACCACAACAAAGCAAAAACAGACAATTGTAAACCGGAAACATCCTGCAGGGGAGGAGGAGGGAGAGGGGTGAGAGGGAGGGAAGGAGGAGCACAGGGGACTGAGGTGATGGTGCACGGGTGCCTTGAGGAAGGAGATTCTATGGGCACTCAATCAGAGGGGGTGGGGGGAAGCAAATATTGTCTAAAAAATGCAAAAAAAAATTGATAAATATTAATATTTTTAAAAAGATATTACTGAGATATTAAAAAAAGCAAATGTTTCATTATTTCCTTACTTCATTACACAATTATCTGCTTTCATAGCCCACATATATCAGGATATTTTTCCTTTTTGTTTCATCTCATCCTTCCTCCTCCAAAAAAATAATGTGACATCCCTGTGCATAAATAAAAAAATAAAATTCTAAACTCCTCTGGTTTCAGCCACATTAAGGACGCAGAGTCCTGATGCACTTCCACCATCTCTTGTCCCACTCCTACTCTCCTCTCATTACAGAAGCACTGAGCTTCCTGTGGGCAACAAGACTCCTGAGTAGAGATAGGTGCCATCTAGCCTAAGTCATGCCATAGTGATTCAAATACTTTAAATACTATAATATCCTGTTCTCAATGCTGACAACACTTTATTAAACAAGCTAATGTGTGATTTCCATTCATCTGTCCACTCAGTAAACATCTGTGGATTGTGTTCTTGTCATGTTTTTAGGTTCTTCTAAGTACAGGAAATACCTGTGAAAGAGGAATAATCTCTTTCACAGTGTGGTGGGAAATACTGATAGACCATGATTATAATACAAAGCAGCAAAAATGATAGGGTAAATGCAGAGGGGAGCAGACAGAGGGTATATAGCAGCAGTTTTGTAAATTAGGGAAGGCTTCTTGAAGGTGGAGATATAGATGGGGGAGGAGTTTGAATGGCAGTTTTCTAGCTAAAAGGGGGGTGGCGCAGCGGTTGAGCACTGGGTTGCGAAGCTGCCCGTAGCCTCTGCAGTTCAATCCCAGCTGCTTCTGGCGCGCAGAAGCAGTGTAAATAACTGTAACCAGTGCTTGTATAAATAATAAATAAATAAATCACACAGGTGCAGCATGAGGAAAACATGGCTCATTTGAGTAACTTAAAGTAGCTGGGATTCATTGGAGCATCATCTGTGAGGGGAGGGGAGGGAACAGGGAGAGGAAGAAAATATGGAGAGGTGAGCAGAGTTTCTATCACAGAGGGTCTTAAGTCATCGTGAAAAGTCTGGACATTAGCTGGTGGACAATGTAAACCTGTTGAAATATCATAATCTGGAAATGACGTGATCAATTCAACTATAATGTGAAGAACTACAGGCAGATTGATGAAAGTTCACTGAGAAGAATGTTCTAATTGAGATGAGAGACAACAGCAGTCTGATTCGGGAAATGGTCAGTGAAATGTAAAATATGGATGGATACAAGAGATAATGAAGAATTGGAATCAATAAGACTTGCTTGGTTGAACAAGGGGAGTGAGGATAAAAGGAAAGAATGATGCCCAACTTCTGACTTGAGTCAGTGAGTGGATAGAGGCTCCATCACCAATATAGTGTCACTAACATGAGCAGGACAATGACAAGTTTTATTTGGACATGTTGTAGGACATGTCTGTGTGAGAATCAAGTGGAAATAAATGGGATGCAGTTTTCCATATGTGAATTTGAAGCTCAGAAAAAAACAGTGCTACAGATAAAGATTCAGGAGTCATCCTCACATATGGGTAGATGGTACTTGAAGACATGGGAATATGTAAGCTATCCAGAGGTTTTGTACAGAGAATAAGGAAGTTTCTAGAATAGAATTCTGTGGGACAACAACAGGTATCAAGGGCAAGCAGAAGAGAGACCCCAGAGGAAACAGAAAGTAGAGGCCAATTCTTAGCAGCCAAGGGAAGCCAGGGAAGTATTTCAAGGAGGGATTGGCTGAATTTGAGAATAGTTAACTATGTTGAATTTGCTGAGAGAAAACTGAGAAGTAGTCTTTGGATTTAGCCAGAAGGCAGTCATTGGTGACCTTAGTGAAAATATTCTCAGTGGAAATCATAAGAGTAGAGAAGTCATGTTGTAAAAAGGTCAAAGGAAGATGGGGAAGTAGAGACAGCAAGAGACAATGTTCCCAAAACATTCTTAGGAGGCTCTGCTATGAAAGAAAAGCAAAATGTGATAGAACAGAACTTGAGATCACATGGTACAAGGGGTTAAGATGCAACTTATGAAGCTATCCACAGCCTCCGCTGCACGAGTTCGATCCCTGGGCAGCCAGGGAGCAACCCACATGGCACAGCAGACCTCTCCTGACTCGCTGGCTGCTTCCCTCAGCAGTGTACCTCGGTCAATCTGCCTGTTCTGTTCCCCACTCTGTCTGTGGTGAATCCTCTCACCCCCATAACTTTGGCCTATACCCCAGCTCTTGTATGCATAAATAAATAAATCTTTAAAAAAAAAAAAAGAAATACTGGTGGAAGGGAAAGGTTAAACAATTTTCAGAAAGTCATACAACCAGAAGAGTTAGGATGCAACCCAGGTTTTTCTGGTTCCAAAGTCCTTATTCTTAACTACAAACATAAACAGTTCATACCTAAGCTCCAGAACCTGGCTTCCCAACAGAACTTACTAAGTCAGAATCATATTCTAATTAGTACTGGTGGTAGGGAAGTGTATATCATGTACCCTGTCCTGTTTAATAGACCAAGAGACTGACGCTGTGTCTGGTTTAAACTTACACAACTTACAAGTGGCAAATATCAGCTCTGGAGTTCAGTGCTCTTTGTCTTCTTTTATTCTAATTCTCATAGCATTTCCACTTGGTTTGGAAGCAGGTTTGAAGAGTAAGGCATAAAGTATTTTTGTTATGACAACTGTTTGGGCTATGCTATTTAGATATACCACCTGAATATGTGTCACTCTTTCTGAGGCTAAAGAAGTCTCTAAAACTTTGCTTACCATGTGTAGTAGCAATCAGGTGCAGGGCAGGCTGGCAGGGGTGGGCCAGGGGATCCAGGAGGCTAGCAGGTCTCCCAGCCCCCAGAAACTGTTTACTCTTTCTCTGGGGGTTCTCTCTGGGTTCTCTCATGGTTCTGCCTCTCTGTAGTCACTGGTCAGCCACTGCAGTCGCCTCCCCACCATCTCTATGTGGACATGCCTTTATAGCCCTGGACTCCAGGCTCAGATGTGCCCACTTGTGCATGCCCACACTCCAAGTATCCACCATCAGGCATGCGTGTCCCAAGCCCACGCACTCTAGGGTCTCCTGCATTAGCACAATCAATGCCAAAGGTGATAGCCACAGAGGCCAGTGGCATAAAAGCCTATTTCACTTATCCTATACCAATGCTATGCCAGGGAAATTAATGTATTATTATTTTTGCATTCCTTGTTTGATTTACACAAAAGTTTTGTAAGTACAGACTGACAATCAAAGGAAGCACTGAACTGGTAGATGCAAAACTATAATGATTTTTTAAAGATTATTTTATTTATTATTTCTTTCTTTCTTTATTATTTATACAAGCACTGGGTATAGTCAGAAGCGCGGGAGGATGAGAGAATTCACCAGAGCCAGAGCGGGGAACAGAGCAGGCAGACTGACGAAACACACTGCTGAAGGGAGCAGCGGGTGTGGCAGGAGAGGTCTGCACACCATGTGGGACCCTTGCCGGTGGCCAGGGATTGAACTGGCGCTGCAGAGGCTGCAGGCAGCTTCGCAACCCAGTGCTCAACCACTGCGCCACTGGGGAGGCCCTAATGATTTTTTTTTTAATAGCTATACAAAATGGTGCATAAAACTCTTAAGTCTGCGCCTGCATCAGATTCAGCTAGTGACATATAGCTGGTTTAAAATATGGAAATTGTTAAGGAGGTAAGGGGTATCCTCCGGACAGGCTAACCTCTTGATGTCTACTCTAGTACCTCTGAAACAAACCTATCAACACCCAACTTTGTGTCTCAGAGCCAGCTTTCAGGATAACTGAACTAAAACATGACTTAAGCAAAGCATGTGCCCTGGAATCTCAAAAGCTAATCACACGTATTTTATATAACCTCCCAAAATCTCAATTTACTCTTTGTAATATAAGGATATTCATAGTATCTATTTTGGGGAGATTGTTCTCCATTAGTCTCTCTTATTTCTGTTTACCTTTGTTCCAGGCTACCTTCTCAAGGATTTTATTTCAAACAGCCTTGGAATATAGAAATAATGTCTCCCTTCAGAGCAAAGGCAGGCATTCTTAGTGCCTAAGAGAATCAAGTTTACTAAACTTAGGGTTCCTCTCCTATAACACATCCTTTGTGTATGGTGGCCTCCCCATGGAACTTCAGAGAGGAACTTAACATATATGTTAACACTCCTGTTGCTGGTTGAGACTTAAGTAATAAAGTCCTTTGTCTTCGGCCCAGGTGTCTCATGTCATTTGCCATTGCACACAAGTTGACAAGTAGAGCAAAGTCTCGTATCCTTCACAATTCTTGACATGTATAACTGAAAGATTAATAAGTTTATTCATCTAAAACATGTAGCATGTTTCTTGATACTCGGTAAGCACTTAATAAGCAATGCTAACATTAAGCAATGCAAAATCTAGTTCTAACCATCAAAATATGAATATACCCATGGAAGTTACACATAAATAAAAGTATGGATATGTTTGAAATCCCACTGGCAAAAATTCAATCCTGTGTGTTAAGGCTTTATAGATCTCCAAATATATACTTTTATATATTCCAGGTACAAATGCCCACAGGGAGGTGACTTATGTATTTCTGCCATCAACACTTCAGTGACTATCAATATTCATTGATAACTAATACTCATTTCCTATAGCAGAGCCTAGCAGGGGAACTTGTAGGAAGTTTGCATTTTATGTGATTGGAAGAGAGATTTAGAACATGAAGAGTTGCCCATGTATCGAGGCTGTATCGAGGGCTCAGTACTGCATTTCCAAAACAGCATGAGATAAAGCATATACTAGAGGCCCAGAAAATCTTTTGAATGAATGAATGCTATCCCAGAAAGAAGCTCTTTGCCATCCAGAAGATGATGTCTGAGTCCCTGAAGTATCTCTGTCCTGAAATTATCCCCACCAAACTTGCCGGCCAACTTATTTGCTAAAAAGAAACTCCATCAAAAATCTAAGATAGGGCCTCCCCGGTGGCGCAGCAGTTGAGCGCTGGGTTGTGAGGCTGCCCGTAGCCTCTACAGCATTGGTTCGATCCCCAGCTGCTCCCCGGCCACCGGCGGAGGGTCCCACATGGCACGCAGACCTCTCCTGCCGCCCGCTGCTACCCTCAGCAGTGGATTTCAGTCAGTCTGCCTGTTCTGTTCCCCACTCTGGCTCTGGTGAATTCTCTCACCCTCCCGCGCTTCTGACTGTACCCAGTGCTTGTATAAATAAAATAAATAAATAAATAATAAACAAATCTTTTTTAAAAAATCTAAGATAAAAAGAAACAATAAAATAACAAGACAAACTTTTGACTGATTTGTTATGCAATAAAAGATATACTTTGACAAACAAAAAGGTTCAGGTCTATATAACTGTCATCAGTGTTTCACTTAATGTTTTAAGGAGCTGAGCAATGACATCCTGGCTGAATATATACATGCCTTTTGTGGGTATTGCTGTTAAGGGGGAAAATAGTGCATGAAAGGCTTGTTGTCCTTTTTTCAAAATAGTAATAGTTCTTTAAAACATAAATAACAATCCCAGGTGCCACGAGGATTTACACAAAGATGATTCGTGTCATCCCTCCTCCTTCCTTTCCAAGCCAGTTCTCATATTTTCCTTCTTGCCCTCAGAGTTGCTGAGTTGGGTTCCAGACTTCTAGGCTGGCTCCTGGATTCGGAATAGATCTTTCTGAGCCAGCACATGCCCACCAAGACAGGTGGTACCACTTTTAGCTATTTCCCTTCTTTCTCCTCCCAGCCATGCAGAACATCCATACATTGGCTTTAATACTCCTTCATTCTCTTCATTCTCTTCTGCTGGCAAAGTTTTCTCTATAACTTATGTTTTGTTTTGTTTTTTTCCTATTTGCTCCATGCTCTCTCTCTTTTTTTTTTTTTTTTTTTTTTTTTTGGTCTGTACCTTTCTTTTCTTCTCCCTTTCATTTTCCTCTGTCTGGTGAGGGGTGGTTGGTTGGTTGGAAATTCCAGGACAATCCAGAGGTAATTTTAGAGAAGCAGGAGGGAGACTGGTAATGTGGTTCTAAATCAGAAGGGAGTAGCAGCAACATGAAAACTCTGTAATCAATGTGGTATTTCCATTCCTTCTGTCCACTGTTAAAGAATAGTATAAAACTCTGCCCATCATACATACGGGAAAACTAAGGACTGCAAGGTTAAGCAACCATGCCAGGACTGACGAAGGTAAATGACAGCACAAAGATTTGGACCCAGAGAGTGTGATGCAGGGATCATTTTTACTACTATTTACTTTCTCCTTTGAACTCAGCTGTGAAGGATAAATGAGTTGCAAAACAAATATATAAAGGAAAGGGAAAGTTCTTCTGGGCAGAGGGTACAGCATTACACAGATGCCCAAAGGTATGATAAAGCTTAGCAACAATGTCCACAGGGAAGCAGCCAGGAAGAAAAATCTAGCAAACTTCAGGCTCACTTACAACATAGTTTGGAAGCAGAAATACATAGAGGGATCATGTTAAGGAGACTTGGGTTGAAATGACAACATCACTCCTGGTTAATGTGTTATTTAACTTTCCTACTCCTCAGATTTCTCATCTCTTTTCTTATCTCCAAAACTGAGACAATACATATCTCACAGTTTGATGGCAAAGACTGAGAAAAGAAAACATACCAAAAACCTCTGTGAACTGTGACATTTTATGCAAATATCTTTCCCCCTCTTGGCTTCTCTCCCTCTGTGACAGAAACTAGGTTGAGAATAGGGACTCAGGAAACAACTGCAAAATAAAGGACATTCCAAGAGCCTGGGAAAATCTTGCAGGCAGTCTTCGGCCTTGGAGTTGTTCTTTACTAGCTGAAGTCTGGAGGTTATGAGACCCAGTCTATCCAAGCAGCAGAGGGAAAATATTTTACCAAAGATATTAATTAAATATTTTCCTACCAGAGGAAAGTTGTACCTTTAACCTTCGGCATTTTATTAAATACAATAAGAACAGAAATGACTAAAATAAAAGGATAGTAGATTCTATATGTCAAAAATTTAACTTTGAGAAAGTACAGAGAAACCTCCAGAATTTGTGTATCAGCTCTGATCTAATGAGCTGGTACAGAATGTGGGGTCACCATGGGACATGGACTGAAGAAATGCAGAGGCTGATCTGTAGATGAGGAAGTGTCCTGTGACAGAAAAAGGCAACTCAAGGCCACCTGCCTTTGTCACTTTGGGTTTTTTTTTTTTTTTTTTTTTACAGGGAATAACTTGCAAGACAGGCAGTGCTAGCTGGCAGAAAATTCAATTTGCTATGTTTTGAGAACCGCTCACCCATCCCTTAGCTCCATTCCAAGGAGTAAAGATACAACAATTAACAATAAGCTCATTGCTCTCACGGAGTTTACATTTTAGGGTCTGGTGGGGAGTAGGTAAGAAGTATAAATGAACTAGATAACTTCAGATAAAGTGCTAAATGAAGCATGGGAGATGCTAAATAGTACTTGCTAACTGGATGATTAGGTGAACGAGGCTTAAGGTAGTCTCAAAAAACCCTCTCTTTTCCAGGGAGGCAGCCAAGCCACCTGCCCTCTTAGGTAATGTAATTTAAAACACTCATTCGTATTTACTCAATCATTCAGTAGATAGTTATTATTTATTCCATACTAGGTACTAGGCAAGGCACCAGAGATATAAAGACACAGCATATCCCAGACATTTAATAATCTTTATATTGGGGAATCAGTTTTTGTTCTGTTTTTATTTCTACTGATTTTGTCAACTTTCAGATTCAGCCTGAATGTACCTTCTGCCAGGAGAGACATAAAAAGCTCAGTGCTAGGCTTCCCGTCTAGGAGAAGCAAAGAGTGACATCCTCACAAGACAGTTACCTCCCCACTGTGGTGCCCACCAACCTCAGAATCTCACGTTGATCTAGTCATGACAATGAAAGTCAATCATCAGGCAGTGCAGCAACCAATTCTCTCCTACCCATGAGCACACATGCTGTTTCATTCATGGATGGGTGATATAACCACAAAATGCTCTAGAAGTCTAAAAGTCTTACCTTCTCTAAAGATGAGTGAGAAATTATCATAGGGGAAGGATTTTACTAGCTGCGATCTCCACAGCACTGCGTCCTGTGACGCAATATAGGTCCCCTAACTACTGGCTCTCACTGGGCACACAAATATGCACAGACATGCAAAAATCATTAGGACGACTTTGGACATCTTGTTACTAATATTTAAGAGATGTGGGGAAACAAATTTGGCCAGTTCCGTGGTATCTTTTCTCCTTAAGTCTCATGATACCTTTGGGAAAAGCCTAATCCCTCTGGCCAAGATATAGAGTTGTCTTCCAGATGGCTATTAATGCTCCTTTTTACCTTATTTTTTTGTTTTAATCGAGAGTTCTGATTGAGCTGACAAAACCATTTAACTTAAGATTACAAAACTGTGCTCAGAGAAGTTTGAATTTTTGAGTTGTATAAAGGTTTGGAATGTGGAAAACAGCCCAAAAGAGCAGTCAGAAAGGCTGAGGAGGAAACAAGAGGAGGAAAAATACTCTATCCCTAGATGATAAGCAGGAAGAATACAGAAAAACACAGAAAGAGCACATTGGATCTAGCTGAAAATTGTTGTCAGTCTCTTTTCTCAAAAAAAAAAAAAAAAGATAAATTAATAAACAAGAATAAATATATTTATCAGATGAGGTTGCAAACACTCACTTATGATTACAGAACAGGACCACACTGCTCTCTCTTTCAAGTCAGGTGATGATGACAGGAAGAAGAGATATAAACTATGTTTAAATTTTAACAGAGAGGCCTTCTGGAGGAAAGGCAATCCATAAATCCAAGACATAAATAAACAAGCTACCATCTTAGACAATGTTCTTGAAAAACTGACAAGGCAAATCTGCTTTAAGTTGTATGCTGAGATTGAAAAAGTGGCTGTGGAATTTGTTTGGTTTTCCCTGACTTGATAAAGGACTGTAATTGCTGTTCTCCCACACCTCCAGCCCTCCCCTCCTATTCCGTGAGATTAATGTGACTGTCTTTGTAACATGTTGAGATATCACATTGGCTTCTCTGGCTCAGTGTTAGTTGGGAATCCTCTGAGTCAGCAGATTGGCTTTTCTGATATGCTTTGGTTTGATTTCTTACTATTTCTTTGCTTTATGTGGTAGGAACATTTTTTTTTATTTTAAATTTACATATATCATTACTAGGCCATGCATGAGGACAATCATGTGACCAATGTATATTTTATGCTCTGTGGTAGTATGAACATGGACCTGATAACTCTGTAGGGTGATTTTATTTTGGTTTGGGCTATTAAGGAAAACTAATTATGATTTAAGCTCTTCTTCAAGATGGAAAATTCTATCATGAAAACTATATTCAATACTCTGAACAGGAACCTCAGCCTTATTTGTGGATACTTGGTGAAGGCAATATATTTCTGAATAGATGAGGGTTAAGGGTCCCTTGAACCCAGCCATTCCTCCAGATCAAAAACCCTATATCAAGACTTCAAGTAAGAGAACAAAGTCAGCTGTAGAAGGTTTGTTCTTGGAAATGCAACTGAATATTGTCCTGAGGAATGATGCCTGGAAAAAATGAAACAGACCACAGAAGCAAAGACTACTTACTCTCAGTGCTTAGCACAATGCCTGGCATGAAAGAAATAGTCTGTAAGTAATATTTTGATATACTGACAAAGCATCTGATAAAAAATTTGAAACCACTTTATTCAAAATTTTCAACTTCTCTTACCAACGATTATCTTACCACTGTTTACAATGGATGGCAACATGAACTGACTGGATTCATCTATGCCCCAACTTCTCTCAAACCTTTATAAACTGAAGGGCCCTTTACCTGAGCCTTGTACTAGTCTGGCTTGGATATAGCCCATTACTACATCTATACTTTCAGCAGAAGAGCCATGACATATATCAAGGCAGAGAAAAAGGGTCTGGAAAATTAACAAGCCACCTAATCATTCCCTGAATCATAAAATGTCCAAGGAAAAGTACGGACTAAAGGAAAAGAAGGATTTTCTGTTGCTTTTTGCTTTGCTGATTTTTTTTAAAGATTTATTTATTTACGCATATAAGAACTGGGGTACAGGCGAGAGGTGCAGGGGGTGAGAGGATTCACCAGAGACAGAGTGGGGAACAGAACAGGCAGACTGACTGAAATACACTGCTGAGGGGAGAAGCAGGCAAGACAGGAGAGGTCTGCTGCACCAGGTGGATAGCTCCCTGGCTAGCCGGTAATTGAACGCGTGCTGCAGCAGCTGTGGATAGCTTCACAGTGGTGTGCTTAAGCCCTTGCGCCACCAGAGGGGCCCTGATTTTTTTTTTCTTAGAATGCCTTGTTTGGATGAGTGCTAGACTTTTGTACTACCGAGAAAAGAAGTTTCTGTACATGAAAAGATCTTTTTTACTTAATGGAAGCAATAAAGAGGACAAAAGCACTAATATGTTCATTTACACTTATTCTACCTTCTCCTCTCTTTTCCCCACCTCACCAAATCTCCAAATATATTTCCCATTTCTTCATTAGGTAGACTTAGCATCTTCCTTTAGTTTTTAATGACTCTATAAACTCAGTTCTACACAGTCCTACTTGGAATTAATTTTCCTTGTTGCTTTTGCATTTGGTCAGTAGAAAGACTCCACAGCTTATGAGGATGTGCTTCCGTAGGGTGGAAACCATAGAGAAAATTCTAACAATTAAGAGTTTTTATTCGGTAAACTTTCTCATGTAAAGTCCTCTCTTTGCTTGACTAGGACAGGTGGTAAGGATGCTTCTTAGATCTTTTTTCTTCCAGGAAACCTTGCACATCTGGAACAAAAGCCTCCTTTCTTATCTTTTGCCATGTTCAAAGCTTTTAAGGAAAAAAAAAAAAGCGAAGTGAAAGTCAGATTTTATCCAGAAATGACTTCTTTGGAAGCCCTGGATACAGAGACATTTTTAGGAGGCAGGAGGTCACCATATTTTGAGGTCAGACAGCTGTCTCTTTATCATACTGACAATTTCTGGCTGGAAAGAACATCTGAAAAACATATTTCCAAACATTAAAGTTCAGACAGCATTTTACCCTGCCATTTCCTGCTCTAGTCTCTATAGGAGTCCCACAAACAAACCTCCTGTTACAAGAGGGACAGGCCACTCCTTCCATATCGTTCTGCTGTGCAGCCTTCTGAAGGACCACTCCCATCCCTCCATCACTCACAAGCCCACTTCTAAAAGCCTTTTAAATTTTACACTTTAGAGATGAGAGAAAAGTCTAATGCAGTCTCAGTGACAACACTAAAATGGAATTTAGTCCCCTGAAGAAATTAATAAATCATCAGATCTACTTTGAAATTGAACACAGGGTTGAAGACCATGTGGATGCCCAGGAGCTCACTTGAGCCCCTCAGTGAAGTTCTGAGTGATGGTTTAGGAAGGCACTTTATGTGAACATGCCATGGCCCTGCCTGTGACCTTGAAAGGACATAGGGTCTCCATATCACTACACAGAAGGCCTAGGGATGAGCCTCCCTGCAAGAAGGAAAAATAATTTATGGAATCAATAATGTTTAAATAATACTAACAACGATAATAGACAATTTTATCAAACAATAATTCTGTATCAGGTACTATATTTACAGCTTTTATAAAATCATCTCATTTAATCCCCCCACCAATTCTATGATTTCTTCATTTGCAGATGTGGAAACAGAAATAAATACAACAAACCAAAAGTATAATTGCATGTGAGTTGTTTGCAGTAGCCGTAAACTAGAAGCAACCTGACTGCCTATAACAGAGAAACACTAAGTATGTTTTTTTCAGTTAAAAAAAAGCAATTTATTGTACAATATTAATATAAAAAATAACCTTTTTCTGACCACAAGGGGAGAACAGTGAGAAGGAGCAAAAGAAATTCAGTGATGATTAAAGTAGGAACTGGGAAAGTTACTGCTTCTCATAGAAAACTCTCACTCAGTTCTAGACCAGTTTCTTGGTCCTTAAGAAGCTTTATGTGTATGAATTACTGGTCTGTCAAGCACAGCACCCTCCTGGAATGCAGATGCAATATCTAATGAGGTGAAAAGGTAGGGTGACAATATAATTTATCACCCAAATCAGGAGCCTTTTAAGAGTGAAGGGGACGCTATCATAACTGCCCTGCCACAGGTAGACCCCAGGAGTATCCTGTGCAGACTAGGACAAAGTTGCCTGGTCACAGGAGACCCTGGAGAGAGGAAGCCCAGAACAATCCCACATAAGCTCAGACTCTGACCCAGATTCTCCCATACCCCTCTGGCTCCAGGGTTCCTTCCTCATCTAACATCCTATCATATTGTCTATGTTTTCAAGTGTTAGGTTCTCTCCCTCTCATCCCGACTGACTTCAGGTACTGCCCCAACAACCCCCCTGGGGTTAACAGCTTCCTCTCATGTCTCCATAAGATGAGACATCCCCCACCAAGGAAAACAGAACCATAGACACTGTCTCTCCCTCATGCTCTGTGATCTGCTACGTGACCTCTACCATCTGCACAGACTAACAGCAGAGCAGAACCAAGCAGACAGCTGGAACTCTATTAGGAGAAGGAGCTGATTGTTTACAATCAGCTTGGGGTTGCTCGAGAAGAGAGTCCTAAGCACCGGGAGACTTTCAGAAAGATGAAAAGAGACTGAGGAAATACAGAAAATAAAACAACAAACTCTATTACATTCGAATTCTTTCAATTATTTGTTAGGGAAAAAACACCAACCCATGCTCTGAAATAAAGCAAATCCTCATTTTATCCTCTTCAAAATGAAACAGAATGCAGATGGGAGATTTATCCTCTCCTCTCCTTGCACAGTGACCACTGCCCCATATCATATTAGTTGTCAGTCTTTTATGCCACATAAAATACAGTCCAAGAGAAGCCAGGCCCATCAATTCATGAATATATGTTTGTATTCATTTTATTTTTTTTATATATATTTTTTAAAGATTTATTTATTTATTTATACAAGCACTGGGTACAATCAGAAGCAGGGGAGGGTGAAAGAATTCACCAGAGCCAGAGCAGGGAGCAGAACAGGCAGAAGGACCGAAGTACACTGCTGAGGGGAGCAGCAGGTGAGACAGGAGAGGTCTGCGCGCCATGTGGGACCCTCGCCGGCGGCCAGGGATCGAACCTGTGCTATGGAGGCTGCGGGCAGCTTCGCAGCCCAGCGCTCAACCGCTGCACCACCGGGGAAGCCCTGTATTCATTTTATGGGATGCTAAAGAATCCATTTTCATGGAGTAGAAAATGTGGCTTAAAAATAATGTACAAGTGAATTATTAAGTCCTCTTCCTTCACTTTTGTCAACGGTCATTTCTTCTCTTTTTGAGTTGCTTCGATTGATTTAAACAAATACCACATGTTCTGTCCCAAAAAAGAGATATCCAGAAGTCCTTTCTTACTCAGCTGGGTTAACCATGTCAACATACAAGTAAAATCATGTGCCATGGAAGAGAACAACTTCCTGTGGAAAATGCCCCACATGACAGATTTAAACAGGTGTTTCACCTTAATTCCCAGCATGGCTGAGGTGAACAGGGCCATAGGTAGGATCCCAAAAATTTGGTTGTTTCATCCAGAGACACTTGCTCTGTGATTGTGTTATTGTAAAGCAAAGGATAGGTCAATTTATTGGTCATTAATTGGACTAAATTAAGTAGAAAGCAATTTGTCATTTTTCAATGTGCAAATTATTCAGTGTTGGAAGAAAAGAAAATTGACATTTGTTGAGCATTTACCATATGACAAGTCCTGCACTGGGTTATTCCACATTCAGATGTCATTTAATTTCTGAACAGTCCTCTGAATTAAGCAGTCTTAACTTCATTTCACAGGCAACCATTACTCAGGAGCATTAAATAACTTGCTCAAGCTCCCATGGAAGGGGCAAAGAGTTGAACAGGCAGCGTTCAAACGTATTAGAGCCTCTTACCATGGTACCAAAACATCCAGCAGTCTTTAAGTATAAGAACTGAGGATTACTAACATCATGAACATGTAGCATGACTATAATTTACTCCCTCTTCTAATCAGATGAATAAAAAGAAAATTGGTCATTTTAGATGAACAAGTTTGTGAACATCCAACTCTGAGTGGCAAGAAGAAATAGAACTAAAAGCACAATTTGATTTAAATCTTGGCCCAATGCAACCAGTTAGAGTGCCTTGGCTTAATGCTCCATCTGTTTGGATAAAGGGTCTCAGCTTCCATGCCCTTCCTGACTCCCCTCCATGATGAAATCTGAATACATACATTCACGTGGGGTTGGAATCCTGTTCCAAAACTTTACAATCTCATGGTAGGTGGGGTCAGGGCCCTCAAGCATGATGCCCTCTAGCTCCATGGCCTTCAGCAACTTATCATTTGTCCAATCAGTGGTTATTATCCAGCTAAGGTCTGCTGCTCCTGTCGACTCCTTTTTTTTTTTAAACTGAAAGACTTGTACGATGAATTTCCATATACCCATCACCAAACTTCAACACCTAACTGAGGATGATTATGTTTCATCTATATCCTTACCTATTCCTCTTATTATTATTATTTTGAAGAACATAACAGAAATCTTATTTCATCTGCAAATTTTTCACTATGTATCTCTAAATCATAAAATTGACATTTTTACATATAAACTTATAAAATTATAAACTTGATTGTGACAATTGTCACAATTTTAAAATTAACAATTCCTTAATATCATTAAATTCCCAGTAAGAGTTCAAATTTTCAACTGCCATGAATGTCATAATTTTATTTTTCAGTGTATTCTTTAAATCGAGATCCGAATAAGGTCTACATATTGTGATTAATTGGTAAATATTTTAAGTCTATTTTTATAGTGTCTCTCATCTCCCTGCCCCTTGTAATTTGGTGAAGAAATCATTTTATGTCCATCAGACTTTTTCACAGTCTGTATTATTCATTGCCCCTCTGTGGTAGAGTTAATCGTGTACTTCCTATAAATTGAAAGATAGATTTAGGCACTGCTGGTTTGTTTTAAAATCACATTTGCAGCTTATTCTAGCACCATTTCTGTTATAAAATCTTACTGTAAGAAAATCTGCATTCGTCTAACTTGTTCTTCAAACCTTGCAAAATTCTTCTAAGACATAAAACTTTTGATAGTTTTAGTCCAAAAATGTTAACCGCCTTCAATAAAATATTTTTTAATTGTTATTTCAGAACAGAAGATCTATAATAACATTTTGGCACAAAAGTTATATTAACATAGAGAATAAAAATGTCCCACACCTGGTCTGAGGTAGAATTTTGTTGCGTGATATAATTCACAACCTCCTCTGGGAAGTAATTGGCATTGCTGTTAAAATGCTTGAACAATTTTCTGATAGCTCTAAATGAGATTAAGGACTTCTGGGAAGCCAGGGTTACCCACCCAGCTGACTGGCTAGCCTAATAATCTTTAACCAGACATTATTTTTTCTTGTATCCAGTTTAACAAAGATTAACCATTCACTTCTCCTATAAAATTCCTAAAGGGAATCTTGAATTGGCACACTTAAAGTTCTCATCATTGTGGCTAACTCGAAATAAAGTTTGGCCCAGGCTTAAAATCCATTAGTCTAAGAGATTATTTTAGCAATATTTGGGAAGAAATGGTTTTTGCTTTTGTTTTCATTTTTTAACTAATTTGTATAGCTAAGAAATGTCATTGAAAGTTATTAAGTATACATACAAGTCCTTAAATATATGGAATATTAGTTTATTTGAAAGATCTCAAAACTCTGATTTAACTAATGGAAAAAAGTTTCTTCTTTGGATAACATGATTCAAACTTAGCTGTTATCATAGAGTAAGAGATATTCCTTATGAGTCTTTCTGTGAACAAACTGGTTCCTTGTAGCGCCTTGAGGAAACATTTCTAAAAAGATAGAAAATGGTTTAACATCCTGATTTAATTGTATCAAATGCATCACAGATAATCTATGGGCTTTAATAAATCTGATAGGTGAAGGTTGAGTTTGTAAGAAATGAACTTCACTTCTGCAGTTTCAAAAGTACATTAGGTCAATGGAAGTAAAATACGAATGCTTGGAGAAAACTTTAAACTTGATCATAAATAAAAATACAAAGAACGCATAAGAGGTCAGGTTATATAAATAAACATGTATTTTAGAATATTATTTTTTTATTATATTTGTACAAGAGGTTTGTTGACATTATCTGGAAACTATTTTAGCTACCAAGAAAAAAAATATGAACTTTCAAATGTATATATTAATGGGGTTGAACCCATGCTTCTGTGCCTTTCGGGATGCTGGATAGTGCCAAATGGCTCCAGATGGTTCTAAATTAGACCTGCAGTTAGGAAGGTCTGAGCAGGGCCACCTATCAGTCCTACCTGATCCTCAAGAGTTCACCAGCTAAAAGTCTTCACACAGGATTTATGCTGATATGCAAAATTTCAGGCCATTCTAGGAACCAGGTCAGTTCATTTATACTGGCTCACCTGCTTTTATCACTCCTGAGTCTACACCAAAGGGAAGAGGTTCTCTCTCATTAAGACATCTCTAGGAGCAAAGGAGAATAGTAACAACCACTCCGTGGTATTTTTAGAAGGATTAAAAGCAATGATGTATATATAGTACTTAGTACAATGTCCAGTCAACACAGGAAGTACTTAGTATTTATTATTTAAATATATTAAATTATTAATAAATGTATTAACTTGTTATTAATATACTACATTAATAACGTTTATCAGCTCCTTCTCTTTCCTGAAGTCAAGAGATCCACATGCGTTCAGAGTCATGGACTGTCAAGGAAGAAAGGTGAATGTAACCAAGAAAATATGTCTGCATAGTACTTTATAAGCTCAAAGAGCTTTAATATGCATTACTGCACTTGACATTCAGCTAGCCCACAACCACCCACAGTACTCTGTGCATTAGAAATAAATACATCAAGTTTACAGATCCCTGGGAACCTGGTGAAGAAGTATGTGATATCACAGTCACACTTCTAGTGGAGCTCAGACTCTAATATATTACAGCCACAGTGGAGACCTTCCTCCACACACCACAGTCACAGGATCCAAGTAGGGTGCTCAAGTGAAGGGATTCCCAGGACACCAGACTTCCAGTGCTAAAACAAGGAAAGTACCAAGAAAATCAAGATTAGCCAGTAGCCCTAATTCTAGCACAAAATGAACACCAAAGCCCACAAAACACAAATGTAAAAAAAAAGATTAGCATTCAGAACCAGAGAAGCATGCTGCTTAGAACTACAAGGTTTCAGGGTATGAGAACCTTACATGCTACTCCTCCAGAAAAGGTAGCTTCTCAAAGCTCTTAGCTCTCCAAAGAACAGGAGCAGGTTACAAGGATTTCTCACCAAAGCATTTGTCATGGGGTCAACAATGTTGCTAATCACTCTCTATGGTTGAATCTCATTGCTGTCTTTGGTTGGGCAAATGTGTCTTACCTGAATTGGGTGACAATGCAACTCAGTTTTCTACTCATAGAAGCAGATACATATAAAACAGGAATTTCACATACATTTACCATCAGGTGTATTTACTAATTTAAGATAGAATATCATATAAGCTCTTAAATGAGACATGCATTTTAGTCATGTTGAAAAGGAAGAGAAATAATAAGAGGGAGATTTGAAAGATCTCACTCTTTAAAATAAAGGGAAATTTGGAAATTGATATTACTTGGAGTCTCACCTGGACCATCACAATGACATCATCATAAGGAGTTGAAAATTAATATAGTACCCTATTACATATTGACTTTGTATACATGAAGGCACCACTTTTTATGACCAAAAATAATTCCCATATTACATAAAAAATCCATTTCCCTGGATTCTTAAATATATCATATGCATATATAATATAATATGAAATATATACACCTATATATAGATATAGATGATGTAAATGAATGTACATGGTATATCTACATATACATACGGTATCTACATAGACACTGATAATATATAAAACATGTATTTATAGATCTACATCATATCTGCATGTAGTCATTTTACTCACTGGTTTATTGCAGAGACTATCAAGTTCAAGGCCCTTTTTGATATCAGGGATGCAGAAATGAATGACATCTTCTCTGTCACAATTTAGTGCAAGAAGCTGACTAATTCAATATATCAAATTAGAATGTGTGACAAATGCTATCAGAAAATGATATAATCAATTGGATACCTAATGTCCACATATTAATTTATAAACATTATAGTTGAAGCTCACAATATATTATTCTGTCTGCAACTACCACATAAGCCTCCAAAGGAATTGTTGAATATTTTCATCTAGACCACAATACCTATCACAGTGCCAGGTAAGTGTCTGGTGTTACATAGATAATGCTATGAGAGTAGTCTGAAAAAGATAAACTGAAAAGTACAAACAGTTGCCATTATTAATCCAATGAAACTAAAAATAAAGAAACTCATATACAAGAGCCACATTAAAAGATGAAAGAATGTCAATGCTTTTTAAAAAAAAAACATCACAGAGAAGACAGTAGAGCATTAACATTTTGAAATGATTCAAAAGGACCAAAGTCCACTGGAGTCCTGATAGATTTTAAATAATGTACTCCCTTTTGAAACCCAAACTCACTGCCATAGAAACTGTAAAATTTTCACTACCCTAATAATTATATCATATGCTTAAAAAAAAAGTAAAGAAATCAACACAGTCCAGCTTGCTTAATATTTCCATGGTGGAAATCAGTAATAATACAGGTTTTACTGAGATTTTTCCATTTGTTGAACACAGTGAGCAAGTTGGTAGCAGCTGAGCTCTATCAATGAGAAACCAATTTGGGTTAGACTGACATGAAAATTAAACTACTGTAGTGTATCAGAACATGGTGACATGCTTTTAAATCTTAGCTTTAGTGATTTATTGAAAAGAAGGAAGTGACTTATTGGAAAGGAGGAAGTAAAGAAGAAGAGAACAGTGAGAGGAGTTAATTATGATGGAAGATGGAAGAAACGATCATGAAACCAGCCAATTCTTTCCTTAAGTTTTTGCCCGTATTTTATTGTACTTGAAGGGAGGGCAGAAAAGGTAGATTTATTATTTTTTTAGTGCTTTTTAGGCATAGAAATAAAAGTATAAGGGAAGGAATGATGGTCAGGTAGAAATGAAAAGGGGAAAGTAAGTAAAAATAAGAGTTGGAAAAGAAGAGCAAAGGGAAAAACAGAAACCTGACAACTTTAAAGAGGAGGGAGAAAACTAAGAGAAATGGGCAAAAACAATCTGTCCCTTTGTGTATTTTTGTCTCTCAAATTTGTTTTAAAAATGATAAAATTTTAACATTTTTTTCTTCCACTGTTTTGTGCTCATCATCCCACTTCTTGTTCTGAAATGTTAAACACTGACCACCATTACTCCCTACCCCACTCTACCCTGCGGTATTTGCAGAGTTTTCTTTAGGTAAGAATTTCACGATCATGTATCTTAAAGTATGGAACAACTTTGTTGGGAGTGTTTTTTCTCCAGAACCAGATTAACCAATTCTATTTGGTGAAACAGATGATGAAAATTGAAAGTGGCCCAAACTATTGGAGTCCAAGTCATTCCAAAATGTTAGAAATGGATGACTTGGAGGCATCATAACTATAATTGGGATAAATATATCTATAGCTTACAGAGTTATAAGAATAAAATGAATTAATATTTATAAAGCATCCACAGAGGCTAGGCACAGGGCTAGAGCTAAGTACAGTTGAGTTTTGAATGACAATTCAGTTTTAAAGTGTGGGTATGTGCTTGAATTATTTTCATAAGTGAAGCATCAAAAACAAGTTCTTTGGAGATATGCTTATATTTAATATTGTCTTATTCTTGTTATTTAATATCTTAGAGATATAAGACTGCTTCTCTCCAGCTTTCTCCTACCATTCAGCTTATCTCTTTCAGCCTGCCTATAAACCCACAGGATGAAGATAACATAGGTAGATGCTTATAATCAAGTTCTCTTGCTCAAGAGGTTTTGTAAAAATAAATTTACAATGACAATTTCCTCAAACTAAAGGGTCAAAAAATATGCCAAATAACCAAATTTTAAAATTTAAGAAGGGAAATCAGGAACTGGTTTGTATGCAACTCAGGAGAAGCTGAGGATTGTGAAGTCACCCCAAACATAGTAGGATTGACCCACATAAAGGAAAACTTGTAAGCCCTTTGCAGAACAATATCTTACTTTCAGGCCTCTGACTGTCAGTCCTCTGTTCTGGTTAATATCATCAAGGGAATCCTTGCCTGACAGAATGTAATTTAGGATCTATTAAATATGATTACTTAGCCTTGAAAATGATGGATATTGGACAGAATTATAGATTCACTTTACAAAAGAAAGGTCTCTTTTACATCCTTTCTTGTGGAGCCTAAAATGAAGCCTGGGGAAATCCCTCAGAGGGGTTGTGGCATTTATAGGTTAGGTTTATGAAAAAGCAAATTGATATTCATATTAAAAACTGTAAAAATTGAGCAAGGTGAAGATAGTGAACATGCAGACAGCTGTGACGTGTGTCTGAAGGGTGAGTGGCATATTGCCCAACTGATTTACTTGCTTTAATTATATTAGTAATGTGAAAGTCGACATGATTTGAAACAAGCTCTTTGGGTTTTTCATTCAAATACTAGCCCCTTGTGACCACTTTTTATGGTCCTCCCAATTTCCAATTACTAAAAATGTTCAGAGCTGAAATATCTCAGAGTTCAATGCTGGGTTGGTGGTCTATGCTTGAGTTTTTATTTAATTACCTTTTGTTCCTGGCTGTAAAAGTAATATATGGTCATTTAAATTTTTTTAAAACAACAAAAATTGCAAATAAACTAAAATCGCTGATAACTCTGCTACCCAGAGATGGCCATTAACATTTGCTGTATACCTACTAGACTATTCTTAGACAGATAGGTAGAGTTCTGTATTATTTTTATTACATAGTTGATCTCATATGTGCAGTTCCCTAAAGGTTTTAACAGTATTATAACATGACCATACTCCCATATTTTTAAAGATTTATCCTATGATGAGCTATTTAGTTGTTATATAATATTTGTTTAATGTGTGTGCCGTCAATTTTTAAGCTGACTTGCAATTCATGAGAATTTTAGTGGTCTAATTATATATTTCATTTGTTGTCCGATAAGTCTTTACATACATCCCTAGCTATTTCCTTAGGATCACTTCCAGAAGAATCACTACATCCAGATTTTACTAGATCCTTTTAAATGTGACTGAATTGCAGTTTTCTCATATATGCTCAGACTACATTATAGTTTTCTTCACCACATCGCCAGACTGTTTATCTTGCTGGGATTCAAAATAATGGTGGTAGCAGATAGAACTGAGACTCCCACCATTACATTTTTGATTGGCAATGAATTTTGTGTTAGGGATAAGGTGTAAACGGCATTAGAATTCTAACTGAGGACGAGGGATGGGGGGAGGGGAGAAATAGGAAGTTACAGTTTAATGGATATAGAGTTTCAGTTGTTACAAAAGGAAGTGAGTTCTAGAGATGGATGGCAGTGATGGGTCACAATGATAGGAACTGACTTATTAAATGTACACTTAAAATGGTTAAAATAGTAAATTTTATGTCATTTTTACCACGAATGAGTAAGCAAATGGAAACTATCTCCACTACTTGTGTTACCGAAGAGCACATTTGGAAAAAAGAAATAGGCTCCACATAGTCCATGATGTTTTCCTGATGTTATGATAAATGGAGCCATAATCTTTGCTAACATTTATAAGGTGCTTTATATTTTACTTTTGCACACATAATTTTATTGATATTACAAACTTGTTAAATAGATGACTATCCCCATTGTGTACATGAAAACACTGATATGAAGGTGAAATAACTGCCCTAGATGATATAACTGGCAAAAGCCAATAAAAGATGTCATTCCATAGCCCCAGCTCCTTACCTAAACTATCTCCTATGAACACTACCTTGACGGCAGCTAGACTCTTGTGCTGGGAAAACCATCCAGTGTTTTCACTTGGCAAGTCAAATGTCTCATATATAAGCTGAACAGGGGGCAAATATTTAAATTGCACTTAAAGAAAAGATTTAGCTTAGAAAAACAACTTTTTGTAACAGTTTTAGTATAATAAAATAGTAATTTTACTAATGTTAATTTAAAAAAGTATCCCACTATTCTAATACCTAGTTTGTGCTTTTAGATTATTGATTTACTTTTTTAAAATTTTCTCTAACATACATATCATCCTGAAAAGAGAAACACAAGAAGTGATAAGGTTTTAGTTGTGCCTAGGGAAGGACATAGGGAGGACAACTAAAGAAACTTACAATAACTGACAGTCACCAGTCATGTCACCACTTCTTATCCTACTATGACACAAGAAGTTTCTCTTATTCTCCTGATTCCCTAAGTTTTATTTGCCTAATTATTCTTGATGCGGTATATGATCAAATTAAAAAGCTACTGGCTCTTATTTCTGTTCAATATTATCTTGAATTGTAGCTGATGATTTCTCCACTTTTCAAGATCTCTTAAAGTTTTGCCTTTTGATGATCCCAAATAATTTAAACTGATAAGCAAGCACTTTGGGTAAACAGAAATATGTTCTGTGATATTTATCTTGCCTGTCAGTCCATTTATCTTTTTTTAAAAATATTTATTTATTTATACAAGAACTGGGGTACAGGCCTGATGTACGGGAGAATAAAAGGATTCAACAGAGACACTGTGGGGAACAGAACAGGCAGACTGACCAAAACACACTGCTGAGGGGAGCAGCGGACAAGACAGGAGAGGTCTGCTCACCATGTGGGTATCTCCTCGGCTGGTGGGGATTGAACTGGCACTGCAGAGGCTGCAGACAGCTTCACTGCACTGCGCTCAAGCGCCTGCACCACCGGGGGGCCCTATTTATCTTTGAAATTCCAAGCCTCATAGACATCATGAACATTTCTTGTTCTCATATATTGACAACTACATGCATTCAATACACATTATTATGGACCTGCCATTTTTGCTACTGCAAAAATAAATGACACAATCGCAAGAAACTCCCATTAATAGAGAAATTGACACATATCAAATTATTAGAATGCAGTTGGATAATCACAATATTAGAAATATATGCACATATCCTGAGGTCACAGGACTATTTTTTTGCCTCTATAATTAAGACAAAGCTTCACAGAGGGAGAGTCATCTGAGTTGGTTCTAAAATAATGAAAAGACTTTCATAAGAAAGTGATGGAAAGGTGTATGTTCAATACATTATTTTGTCTCTTGTTTTATGATTAGATGAATTAATATTCAATTAATAGTATGGAGCCACACAATATCAGATGTTCTAACTTAACATTAAAAACATCTTTAGAGGGCCTCCCTGGTGGTGCAGGGGTTAAGCACAGCACTATGAAGTAAACTGCAGCCTCTGCAGTGCAAGTTCCATCCCCGGCTAGGGAGCTGGCACAGCAGACCTCTCCTGTCTTACCCGCTGCTCCCCTCAGCAGTGTATTTCAGTCAGTCTGCCTGTTCTGTTCCCCACTCTGTCTCTGGGAACCCTCTCACCTTCCACACCTCTGGCCTGGACCCCAGCTCTTGTTTGCATAAATAAATAAATCTTTTTTAAAAAAAAATCTTTAGAAACGGGAGGGAAGAGTACAAGGGACTATGGTGATGATTTACAAGTGATGAGGTGGTGGGAGATTTGTGGGGATTTATTCATTAACTGCACAAAAAGGAATAACAACATCAGAAAATAAAATAAAATTTAAAAAATCTTTAAATTTCATAATGTATCATTCTTTTATAAAGTCTATATTCTCTTTAAATTCACCAAAATATCTATCATCTTCACTGTGACCGCCACTGAGTAGAATGATAATAATTCACTGTTAATCAATAAACATTAAGTCAACTATTAAGTTCCTTGATTAATTGATCACGGCACTGATGCCTACCTGCAAAGGTACCATTCACATTAACACTGTCTTTGCGGGCATGGGCATTCTCTTGTAAGCCCTTTTAACTCACAGCATTTGTCTACATGTTCCTTTACACAAATCTGTTTTAACTACTACATTTTCCCTTTTAGTTGAACTACAGTTGCAGTTGAATTTTAAGACAAATATTGCTGCTTATTGTTTATGCTGACCACTTCGCCATTTAATTTGGTTAAAAAGAATTTCTACAACAGTAATAACGAATTTCTATGATATTGTCTCACTACCTGTCCTAACCTGATACTAGGTATTGATGTAACATCGATCAGTAAACAATATAATCTACATTGTGTAGTTGATATAGTTTCTGGCCAGCTGATACATGCTAGAGTGATTCAGAAATCATAAAATTTTGAGATTCACGCTAAGCTGTGTATTCTCTTTTTACCACTAGCTAGGCCATTAAAAGGAATTTCATTATTTCTAACTTCTTCTTTGATGGCCAATCAGGTCACAAATGTCTGTTGTCTAGAATTCTGAGTGGCATTGACCTTGCTTGCTCTTTGCTAATAAATATTTTGGTTCTTTTAATATGCATAATTTTTTTTTACAAATTTGAAATAGATAAATGAGCAATAACTTAGATGGTTCTTCTGTACAACCTTACTTCATTTTGTACAGTTTTATTTTGGAGCTCCTCTATACCATTATATTCCTTTAACTCTGCCAGGCAAGGACTTTCAACATTGCATTTTCCCTAACTTAGATCTTTGCCCATCAGAGATTATGGGCTTTTTTAATAAAAGGAAATTCACGTGACCAGAGTGGTCTGAACATTGAATGTTCGATGTTCAATGCAAGTAAGTTTGCAGGTCTCTCCAGTTCTGGGATTCTATCTGTACAATGGCATAATGAAAACAGACTGCAGTTGTATGAAAGTCATCAGTATTATGTCATGGAGAAAAACACCAAATTCACCCTGGATCAAATCAAAGGATGACCCAAGCAATATTTAAAAGAGGTAAAACTTAGTTAATTAATTGAATTGGACATTATAATGTTCAGTGTTTAAATAACATATATTGGAATGAAAGTTTTTTAAAAATATATTAAAATCTTCCTAAGGACTTTTGAATTTGCCCACATTTATTGTGAAACATTTTAAATAAGTCACATCAGAGTTGGGTATCGGCACAGAACCATAATGCCTCTGAGTGGGGTTCCTCACACAGCCACACATCATGATCAATAACCTACCTAGTGGAATCTTGTTCTCTTCTTAAATCTAGGAATAAACAACAAAAAAATAATAACTTTTATAAGAAAAAGACTATCTATTGCCATTAGGGTGATTGTCTCATAGTTGTAGCCTTACCCATTCCTCTCAGTAAATGCCAAATCTGCCCTCAGAAGCCTGTTCTTTTCAGATATTTCTCTAATGTTGAATGGATTCATACAAAATCTCTCTCTTATCCAATAATAATAAAAGCTAGCCTTTGTTGAGAAATTTAATACCCACTGCCCCAAACACATGAGTATATCATCTCATTTTATTCCTACTCTAACTCTATGAGATAGGTATGATAATAGTGCATTTTTCAGATGAGTAAATTGAGGAACAAAGTGCCTAAGTGAGATGTCAAGGTCGTACAAGCAATAAATAGTAGAGAGTATATTAGAAGTCAGATTATCTGAGAGATAACTGTTACTTAGCAAGGAGGAAAAGTTCAGTCTTATAAAGCAAATGGGAAGTTAAAAGAGTTTCCCTCCTGCCATATGAGGGCCATAATGGCATTTTTCCTATAAGATTATTCTACAAAGCAGTAGATGCACCATAAAATTACATATAGTAAATTGGGGGAAGGGACATCTCCCCAGGCAGTGACCTTTATTACTAAGATTTGATTTGGAAACCAATTTTTATAGCTCAGTTAAAACTGCTAAACTCAGGCACTTATATAATAGAAATGCTGACATGACCTTAATTCCAGAGGTGCAAAGGGTATAATTGAATTTAAGAACAATGTATCTCATCCATTAAGTCATTAAATAGATCGTAATGATCTGACACATTTGGTAAGTACTACATGAAAGTGGTTAACAATGGTATGCAAATAAAATGAGCCTGCACTATTAGCTACTGTATTTTAAATGTGTTTGCCAAATATAACATTAAATTACAATACAGTCATTTAGAAAATGTTATGGCAATATATTTTAAATGTTTCTGAATATAATGCCAACATAAAGAATGGGAATTTAGAATCTACATGATCTTGCCAAGCGCCTATGTGTAATTCAGATAGTTTAAATTTACAGTTTTTGGAATTAAACTTAGTCAGAAATACATCCTTTTGACCCAAATTCATGGAGTTGCCCCAGAGGTGTAGTGAATCTGGTTGAAGAAAATATATAAAGAGGCCAATTAAATGCCAAAATAAGAACATTTCTCCAAACAGATGTATATTTGCACTATTGAGAAAAAATATCCAGATGCTTGGCATCATATAACCAAATGCATAAATCCAAGTGAAATCACAAGTTAGGCACACATTCAGGGAATTTAATCAATATACACATCCAGTCAGGCTGATTCTAGCTGACACAAAATAAAACAAAGAATCCCTCTCGTCTTCTCAGTGGCAGGGCTAGAGATCTTGATTTTCTATTTATAGTGTCTCAATTCTTCATTTAATCTGACTGGCTTGCAGGACCAATAATGAAGTGTCCCAATCATTTCAGTACAATAGAGAATTTAGTAGCATAAAAAATATTGACTTTCAGAAGTTCAACAATAATCAGAGCTTCTGCTTATTTTATTTCCTTATTAGCATTTTATATAAATGCTAATAATAATAATAATTTTATATAAATACTAATAAAGCAAGAAAGTTAATAAATAATATTATACCTAATATATTTTCCAGTAAAGAGCTGGTCACAATAATTGCAAATATATTAAAATGTTTTACTTTAGGTTTATGTATAGGTAGCAAGTCATGGATATGAATATGTGCATTTCTATAAAAGATAGATAATATAGTGATATAAAAATTAAAAATGCCAAAAATCACTACTACAAATAAAATGTTAAAAACTCAAGAGTTTAAATGGAATATAAGTGATTCAATTAGTGTGATGATCAGTTGCAAAAATGACTCCAATTTTTACCTTGCCATCAAAATACAATATTACCACACTAGCACACCTTGAATTGGACCATTTTACAACTTCCTCCAGCCTCTAGTATTTGGTGAATGTGATGAGTTGCCATTCTTAGCCAAGGCCTCAAAGAAATATAATGCAAACTCTCATGCTTTCTTTCTCCTCTTTCTTCACCATGAGAACAACCCTAACCCAATGTGCTGACGAATTAGAGACCATGTGAGAGAGAGTCAAACTGTCCAAGCTGGGATCATCTTAGACCAGCCAGCTCCCAGTTGACCCACCAGCTGCTCACAGATGTGTAAGCAAGCACAACTAAGAACAGCTGAGTCTGACATAGACCAGTAAAACCCACCCAGTCCTTTGTAGAATTATGACAGATAACAAGTATTCATTTTAAGCCAATAAGATTTAGAGTAGCTTCTTACGCAGCAATAGATAACTGATACAATTAATGTCAGACATTATTCTTATAGCAACATAACCCAAATACCATGGTATCTCTGAATATTGAATTTACATTTAACATATTTTAAATGCACTGTCACAGACTGATGTGATAGATAAGACAATTATGATTATCCTCATTTGGAAAACCAGAAGACTGCAGTTCTTTTCTCTCTAAATCCATACCAGTTTTCCAATAACATTTGTGATCTTAACTGATTTCATTGTGAATTTGGCTTAAGGATTAAAAATGCCATCATCCTGGTACCCAAGCTATTATGACAAGTTCTGTCCTCCTCATCAGAAAAGCTATCAATAAGATATCATTATCTTCAACAAATCCACTAAAAAATGAGAAAATTTCCAAAAATATACAAATAATATAATATTAATCATTGCTTTTATTGTTGAACTTCTATTGTTGAACCCATGATGTTTACCCTTCATTGAGAAGCATTAGGAACAGAGAGAAATTCACCACTTTTACTTTGGTGTCAACCTTTGAACTACTTAATAAAACAATTAAATTAAAGATGCAAAATGCACCAATCTTTACACTAAGATAACCACTGAGCAATCAATGATAATTAAAAAAATCAATTTGTCTTCTGTAGTAATTAAATTTGTCCACTTAGATATAATTGATATTGTTCACAACTAATTATCCAAGCAAAGGCTCAGAGGGACTTTTAGAGACTGAAGGATTGAGCCAAAGATTCTTTCTAATTTGAAATTGGACTGAATGCCATGTTTTCTCAAAAACTGATTAAGTCTTCCCTAGAAACAAAGTATTGAACAAACTCTACTACAGTCAGGAAATCAGTATTTCATTAAAGGCAGTTTAGCTACTTTCTAGTACTCTCCATGTGGGCTAATCACATAACCCCTGTGTTTCAGTGCACTCATGGCAGGTAATAACATTATCTATACCTCATGGAGTTGTTGTAAGCATTAATTTATATTGGTAACGTATTTAGAATAGCAAGTCCTGCCTTAATTTCATCATTTTCAGTATTATTGATACTATTTTTAGAAAGAATGGTAAGACAGTCACTAACCACAAGTTTATTCCCTTTGTTTTATTCTCATTTGTAACAACTCCAACAGGCATCTTACATTCAAAGGTTACTTCTGCCCTTTCCCATATTATGATAGTCAATTGTTCTTCTTGGAATAAAAGATGGCTAAAACAGGAAAATGGGAAGTTCACATCTGCTATGTGGCACATCTGATTACAAGTTATTAAGCCAATCCTTCCCTCTCACAAGCCATTCATTTCTCAGGACCAGAGGGGAGGAATAATAGTAAAATAAAACACAGGATGATCTTATCATTGATGCTTAGCATTTGTATATTCACTTTAAAAGGTGGCAAAGCAATTTACTGCAGCCCTCAGGTGGCCTAAATGACAAGTTAGCATGTTATATAGATATGATATTACCTATTTATTCTGATACTCAATGCAAAAGTGTCAGGGAGATCCCTGGTTAAGTACACTAAATTACTGGCTCCTGGGGCTGGAAAGTACACTAAGAAGCTATTAGCTATTGAACCCGTCCCCTGGATAAGAATCTATGGCCCGTATAGAAGCAAACCTTCCAAATTCTAGAGAAAGCTATTAAACTATCTTCTACATTAAGATCCTCACTCTTCCAGGAAATTCTTTTCAAGGTATTCTGGCTTCAACTTAAGTACATTTGCTCTATCATTTGTTGGAATGAAAACAGCTGGTGAACCTTCTGACCCATTCAGCAGTTCTTTGAATTCTCTCGTTTATCCCAGACTTATATTTCTCAGTACCAAAAGGACAGCCTTATCTGAATGTTTTCCACTTACCCTATAACCTATCTTCTCATGTGAGATTAAATTAAGAATATCCTATGCACTCTGATTGTGGAAATGGAGGAATCATAAACTGAGCTTTGCAATCCAGAATATTTTCCCAAACTTCTAAAATACATTCATTAGTTGTATAAGGGTGAAGGAAAAAGAACAGTATTTGAGCCAAAAGGCCAGAAACAATTCACAGTAGCACAATTCATGGCACATTACAGCTTCCAAGAAAATACAGAATTGAAACAAATAGATGCATGAATGAAATACAATCAAAAACAAACTCCTAGACTTCTAAATATATTCATTAACTAAGGAATTCTGGCATAAAGCAATTGGAAAGTACTTCATTTCTTGTCTAAGGGAAACCAGATGGTTTTTGATGGTTTTATGAAGACATACAAGGTACCTGTTTCAAAATGGAAGACTGCTCACATGTGTCTATAACCATTTTTACCAGTGTTATTAAAATTCATATTTATTAATACACATACTGCTAGAAAAGACTAATAGGGGAAGTAAAATAAGGAAATCTATACCCTGAAACAAAAAAAAAAATATCCATTCCTACCCTAGGAAGTTCTGAAGAAGGCCCAATCTGGAAACCAACTGGGCCTTCAACCAACTGGTGAAGGTGGCTGATCATACCAGGATAAAAATATTCCTTCTGAGAGGATAAACAGCTGGGACTACATCAAATTAAAGAGCTTCTATACAGCAAAAGAGACAGTAACCAAAACAAAGAGACACCCCACTGATTGGGATAAAATTTGAGCACACAACACTAATGATTAGGGACTGATCACAAAAATCTACAAAGAGCTGACAAGACTCAACAAAAAACAAAGTAAATAACTCAGTCAAAAAATGGACAGAAGAGCTAAAAAGAAACTTCTCCCAAGAGGGAATGCAAATGGCCAACAGGCATATGAAAAAATGTTCAACATCACTTGTCATCAGGAAATGCAAATCAAAACTACAATGAGATAACATCTTACACCAGTGAGAATGGCACATATTAAAAAAAAACTAGCAACAACAAATGTTGGTGAGGATGTGGAGAAAAATGAACTCTCCTACACTGCTGGTGGGAGTGCAAACTGGCCCAACCACTCTGGAGAGTTGTGTGGAGATTCCTCAATCTGCTAAAAATGGAGCTTCCATATGATCCAGCAATTCCATTCCTAGGTATCTACCCAAAGGACACAAAAACATTAATTCAAGGGCCTCCCCTGGTGGCGCAGAGGTTGAGCATTGGGCTGCGAAGCTGCCTGCAGCCTCTGCAGCGCCAGTTTGATCCCCGGCCACCAGGTGAAGGTCCCACATGGCGCACAGACCTCTCCTGCCGCCCGCTCCTCCCCTCAGCAGTGTATTTCGTCATTCTGCCTGTTCTGTTCCCTGCTCTGGCTCTGGTGAATTCTCTCACCCTCCCGCGCTTCTGACTGTACCCAGTGTTTGTATAAATAAATAAATCTTTAAAAAAAAAAGGACACCAGCACCCCTGTATTTATTGCAGCACTACTTACAATAGCTAAGCTATGGGGGCAACCCAAATGTCCAAAAATAGATGACTGGATCAAGAAAATGTGGTGCATGTACACAATGGAATATTATCAGCAATCAAAAAGGATAAACTCATGCCATTTGCAGCAACATGGATGAAGCTGAAGGGGATGATGCTCAGTGAAATAAGCCAAAAAGACAAAGAAAAATACCGGATGGTCTCACTTATAGTGGGAATTTAGAAGACCCAAATAAGGGATCAGGAAAAAAAGACGAATTATAATAAAGTAAAAATCAAAATCAACAGGCAACTATAAACCAGAGACACAATACAGGGGAGAAAAGGGAGTAGGATCAAAACAAGGGGGGGGGTATTTTACGGGGACTATAACCAATATCAAAATGCATACATTGTACAAAAATGAAAAATGATGTAAAAAATATAAAAAATAAAAAAATAAAAAAATTATACTGGCGCTGTGCTGGACTAATTTATCATGCACAGATTTACCTGCCAATGTATGCTTTTAAAAATAATTTTATTTTATTGAACACTGCTTTACTGCTTTACAGTGTATGTGATTCAGAGTTACAAGATAACTCCTCCTCAGATGCATGTCACCAGCGATTCCCATCACCAAGATACCCATAGTTCTCTACCATTATCCATTGGTACCTCATCACCATTGCTCTCCACCCTCTCCTACGCCCCTTAGTAGCCTTAATTTTATTAACAGAATTCTAGGATTTGTTACTGCTTTGGTTCTGACCAACCTTTTACTTTGTTTCTCTGTAGTCCACATGTAAACAAAATCTATTATGATTAATATAGTTGTCTTTCCCTTCTGACTTATTTCACTTAGTGTAATCCCCTCTACTTCCATAAATGTTGTGACCAATGGCAAGAGTTCACTTTTTAACAGCGGATGTTATTCCATTGTGTACATATAGCACATTTTTTTTTTTTTTTTTTTTTTTTATTTTATTTTTTTTTTTATAAATTTTATTGTTATATTCCCCATACAATTGCAGCCCCCATTCTGACCCCAATCCCTCCCCTCCCGCCCCGCCCGCCTAAAAGTGTCTCTGGTTCATAGTTTTTTGTTGATTTTGATTTTCACTTTCTTATAGTTATTCATTTTCCTGGTCCCTTATTTAAGTTTTCTAGATTCCTGCTATGAGTGAGACCATCCGGTATTTTTCTTTTTCTTTTTGGCTTATTTCGCTGAGCATGATCCCTTCCAGCGCCATCCATGTTGCTGCAAATTGCATGTGTTTATCTTTTTTGAATGCTGAGTAATATTCCATGGTATATATGTACCACATCTTCTTGATCCAGTCATCTATTTTTGGGCATTTGGGTTGTTTCCAAAGCTTAGCTATTGTAAACAGTGCTGCTATAAACATAGGGGTGCAGGTGTTCTTTGGAATTGATGTTTCTGTGTCCTTTGGGTAAATACCTAGGAGTGGAATTGCTGGATCATATGGAAGCTCTATGTTTAGTAGGTCCAGAAATCTCCACACAGCTCTCCACAGTGGTTGGACCAGTTTGCACTCCCACCAACAGTGCAGAAGAGTTCCTTTTTCTCCACACCCTCGCCAGCATTTGTTGTTGCTAGTTTTTTTAATATGTGCCATTCTCACTGGTGTAAGATGGTATCTCATGGTAGTTTTGATTTGCATTTCCCTGATGGCAAGTGATGTTGAACATTTTTTCATATGCCTGTTGGCCATTTGCATTTCCTCTTCAGAGAAGTTTCTTTTTAGCTCTTCTGCCCATTTTTTGACTGGATTATTTTCTTTGTTGTTGCTGAGTCTCATCAGCTCTTTGCAGATTTTTGTGATCAGTCCTTTATCATTAGTGTTGGGTGCAAAAATGTTCTCCCAGTTGGTGGGGTTTCTCTTTGTTTTTGTTATTGTCTCTTTTGCTGTGCAGAAGCTCTTTAATTTGATGTAGTCCCAGCTGTTTATCTTTGCCTTCACTATCACTGCTTTGGGTGATGTGTCTGTAAAGATGTCTTTGATGTGCAGATCACGTAGTGTTTCGCCTATATTTCCTTCTATATATTTTATGGTTTCAGGTCTTATGTCTAGTTCTTTAATCCATTTTGAGTTGATTTTTGTGTATGGTGTGAGGTAGTGGTCAAGCTTCATTCTTTTGCATGTAGCGACCCAGTTTTCCCAGCACCATTTATTGAACAAACTTTCTTTGCTCCAATGCATAGTCTTTGCTCCTTTGTCAAAGATTAGTTGACCATAAATCTGTGGATTTATTTCTGGATTTTCTATTCGATTCCATTGGTCTGTATGTCTGGTCTTGTTCCAATACCATGCAGTTTTGATGATTATGGCTTTGTAGTATAGTTTGAAGTCTGGGAGTGTAATGCCTCCATTCCCTTCTTTTTTTTTCAGGAGAGCTTTGGCTATTCGGGGTTTTTTGTGATTCCATATGAATTTCATCAATAATTGTTCTATTTCTTTGAAGAATGACATTGAAATTTTGATTGGAATAGCATTGAATCTGTATATTGCTTTTGGAAGGATGGCCATTTTAATAATGTTTATTCTTCCAATCCACGAGCAGGGGATGTCTCTCCATTTCTTTGTGTCTTCTTCTATTTCTTTTAACAGTGTTTTATAGTTTTCTTTGTATAGGTCCTTTATCTCTTTTGTTAGATTTATTCCCAAATATTTGATTTTTTTTGTTTCAATAACAAAAGGGATGGTTTTTTTGATTTCTTCTTCTTCAGATTTATGTTTGTGTATAGGAAGGCTACTGACTTTTGCATGTTGATTTTGTATCCTGCCACTTTACTGAACTGATTGATGAGTTGAACTAGCTTTTCTGTGGAGTTTTTGGGGTTCTCTATGTATAATATCATATCGTCTGCAAATAGTGATAGTTTGACTTCTTCTTTTCCTATTTGGATTCCTTGGATGTCTTTCTCTTGTCTTATTGCCCTGGCTAGGACTTCCAGTATTATATTGAAAAGCAGTGGTGAGAGTGGACATCCTTGTCTTGTTCCAGATCTTAATGGAATTGCTTTCAGCTTTTCACCATTGAGAATGATGCTGGCTGTTGGCTTGTCATAGATGGCCTTTATGATGTTGAGGTATGTTCCTTGTATCCCAAGAATTTCAAGGGCTTTTATCATGAATGGGTGTTGCACTTTGTCGAAAGCTTTCTCAGCATCTATTGATATTATCATATGGTTTTTATATTTCTTTTTGTTGATGTGTTGGATAACGTTGATTGATTTTCGGATGTTAAACCATCCTTGTGCCCCTGGAATGAATCCTACTTGGTCGTGGTGAATTATCTTATGGATACATTGTTGGATTCTGATGGCTAAAATTTTATTGAGGATTTTTGCATCAGTGTTCATTAGGGAGATTGGCCTATAGTTTTCCTTTTTAGTGTTGTCCTTGTTCGGTTTTGGTATTAGTGTAATATTGGCTTCATAGAACGTGTTTGGTATTGTCCCTTCCTTCTCAATTTTTTGAAGAGTTTGTGAAGGATAGGCACTAATTCGTCTCTGAATGTTTGGTAGAATTCATTTGTAAATCCATCAGGTCCTGGGCTTTTGTTTTTGGGGAGGTTTTTTATTACCATTTCAATTTCGCTAATTGTAATTGGTCTGTTTAGGTGTTCTATTTCTTCTTCATCTAGCTTTGGGTGATTGTAGAGTTGTAGGAATTTGTCCATCTCCTCTAGATTATTAAACTTATTTCCATATAACTGTTCATAGTAGTTACTGATTATTCTTTTGATTTCTGCTGTGTCCGTTGTGATTTCTCCTCTTTCATTGATGATCCTGTTTATTTGTGCTTTCTCCCTTTTTTCCTTTGTGAGCCTGGCTAGGGGTTTGTCTATTTTATTGATTTTTTCAAAGAACCAGCTCTTGGTTTCATTGATCTTTTGGATTGTTTTTTTAGTTTCAATTTCATTTATTTCTGCTTTGGTTTTTATTATTTCTTTTCTTCTACTGGTTTTGGGGTTTTTTGTTGTTCTTTTTCTAGATCTTTGAGCTTCGAGATTAGGTTGCTTCTTTGAGTTCTTTCTTGTTTCTTGATGTGAGCTTCTATTGCTATATATTTTCCTCTTATTACTGCTTTTGCTGCATCCCATACATTTAGGATATTGGTGTCCTCCTTGTCGTTCAATTCAAAAAATTTTTTAATTTCTTCTTTGATCTCCTCATTAGTCCAGTGGTCTTCCAGTAGTGTGGTTTTTAATCTCCATGAGGTAGGAAAGTTCCTTGCCTTCTTTTTATGGTTTAGTTCTAGTTTGATGCCTTCATGGTCAGAAAAGATGGTTGGTATGATTTCAATCTTGGTGTATCTGTTGATGTTTGTCTTGTGCCCCAGTATGTGATCGATCCTAGAGAATGATCCGTGTGCGCTTGAGAAAATGTGTACTCCGTTTTTTTTGGGTTTAGTGTTCTATAGATGTCTGTTAAGCCCAATTGCTCTAGGTCCTTATTTAGAGCTTTGGTTTCTTTACTTATTTTTTGTCTTGTTGATCTATCCATTGTTGATAGTGGTGTGTTGAAGTCTCCCACTACGTATGTGTTTTCTCTGATGTCTGTTTTCAGAGAAGACAACAGTTGTCTGATATATTTTGGTGCTCCTTCGTTTGGTGAATATATGTTAATGAGTGTTATTTCTTCTTGAAGTATGTCCCCTTGATCATAATGTAGTGACCATTGGGGTCTCTTTTTATCTTTTTGAGTTTGAAATCTGTTTTATCTGATATAAGTATAGCTGTTCCTGCTTTCTTTTTTGGCCCATTTGCTTGTAGGATTGTTTTCCATCCTTTGACTTTGAGCCTATTTTTATCTTTTGTAGCTAAATGTGTTTCCTGGAGACAGCAAAAGGTTGGGTTTTGTTTTCTTAATCCAGGCTGCCACTCTGTGTCTTTTTATTGAAGAGTTTAGTCCATTTACATTTAGAGTTAATATTGATATGTTAACATCTGTATTTGCCATTGTGTTTGTCTTTCCTTTGATTTTATTTATTTATTCTTTTAATAACTTTTTTTTTTTTTGGCCTTCTTTCATTGTTATTCGTCCTCTGAGGTTCTGGCTTTAGGACTCCTTGTAGTATTTTTTGGAGTGGGGGTTTAGTTGCAATGAAATTCCGGAGTTTCTCTTGTCTGGAAGGTCCATATTCTTTCTTCAAAGAGGAAGGAGAGCTTTGCGGATAGAGTATTCTTGGTTGGCATCTGTTTTCTTGGAGTCTGTTGACTATGTCCCTCCACTCTCTCCTTGCCCGTAGTGTTTCTTCGGAGAAGTCTGATGTCAGCCTGATTGGCTTTCCTTTGAATGTTATCTGTTTCTTCCCTCTTGCCAGCTTCATTATTTTTTCCTTTTCCTGGATTCTTGGGAGCTTTACTATTATGTGTCTTGCTGTATTTTTTCTTTTCGTCGTGGAAGTTTGGTGTTCTTCTTGCTTCTTGTATATCAATTTTCAGCTCCTTCTTCACATTTGGGAAGTTCTCTTCAATTATCTCTTTGAATATTTTCTCTGTTCCTACTTCTCTCTCTCTCCTTCTGGTATTCCTATAACTCTTATATTTCCTTTCTCATGGAGTCAGATAGTTCCCGAAGTCTTTCTTCATTCTTTTTCTTCGTACTTCTCTTTCCTTTTCTGTTTTGGTTCTTTTTATTTCTGTGTCTTCAAGAGCACTTATTCGTTCTTCCATTTCATCAATTCTGCTTTCATTGCTTTTCCCAGAATTCTTTTAGTTCTTCCACTAATTCTTTGATCTCCTGCATTTCTTTTACTTCCCTCTTTAGGGACTCAATTTCATTCTTCTGATCGTTGATTATTTTTCCCTTATCATTGTTTTCCTTTATGACTTCTGTCAGTTTTTAATCACGGCAATTTTAAATTCTCTTTCTGGAAGGCTCAGAAGTTCTTCCAAGTTACTGTCGTTGCAATCTGGGGGCTGGTTTTCTTTTGTGGTGTGCTTTTTTCTCTGGAGAGTTGCTAGGTTGCGTGTGGTTCTTCTCCTCCCTACTGTCTGTTTTCTAATTTGCCGTATGCGTTGGGACACTGTGTTGTTGGGACTGGCTGGCATCTTGGGTGGGCTTCTCTTCTCCCCTCTGGTTCCTCCTGGAGTCATCTGTCAGTTTCAAGCAGTCTTTATTGGAGAAAGGTCCCTGTCCTAAAATGTCGATGTGGGGACACACTCCCTGTGCGCCTGGTCTGCCCCGGAGGTGGGTTCCTGCTCCCCCTCTGGGCTTGGACTGCAGGCCAGAGGGGGTCTGGCGTGGGCGAACTTCCCCGCTCACCTCTGGCTCCTGAGGAAGCCTTCTGCAGGTAGTCTTTACTGAAGAAATGTCCCTGTTCTAAAATGGTGATGCGGGACACACTCCCTGCGCGTCCGGTGTCAGGCACACTCTTCTGCGTGCCTGGTCCGCCCTGGCTGTGGGTGCTCGCTCTCCCTGTGGGCTCAGACTACTTGTTCGGAAGGGGCTGGGTGTGGGCTAACTCCCCAGCTGGCCACTAGTTCCTTCAGGAGCCTGTGCTGTCTACAAGTCGCTAGGTGGCGCCAAGATCTCTCCTAGAGCCCTTGGGGAGCTGATTTTCCACGCAGTGGGACAGGGAGCAAAGCGGGGATGGTAGGGTACACCTCAACGGCTTTGGGGTGCTGTGTCTGCCTTGTGCCCCACCGTCGTGGGGAACCCACGCCCCTAATTTCGTGCCCCGGGTCTCAGTTCCAAAGCCCTCAGTTCCAGGACGCGGGCTGTAGCCCAGTTCAGTGGCGCGGGAAGGGCGCCTTTTGCACCGCTCCCGTGCCTGGGCGCCTGGTTCCTGCTCACTCAGGAGGGACCTTCACTCAGTGAGGACCTCCGCGCCTCCCCGCAAGCCTAGGTCGTCTCCCAAGCCTAGGTGGCAGGCGCGGGGACCTGGGCAGCCGCGATCCTGGTCTGCACTTGCTTTTCAAGCGCGCCGAGCGCGCCGCTATCCGCGCAAGCTTACCGGCAGCCCGGGCTGTGTGCGCGTCTCCCGGGGTCTTTGTTCTTCTCTATTGGCGCCCGGAGCCGTTCGCTCACCGCGGCGGCGGATCCTGCAGGGTTCTCCACAGCTCCCGTTCACGGGTGTGGTGGCTGCAATAGTTCCTTTCCACTCACAGTCCCGCTTGCTGCGTCCGTTTTTCTTGTTGGCCGTTTTGGTTTGTTGTTTCCTCCCCTCTGCCGGTCGGAGAGTGCCGCCTCTGTGGGCGGGGAGGGGAGCAGGGTTCTGCGCTTCCCTCCCTTCTAGTCCTCTTTTATGGCCACTTTCTTCTTCGGGCAGTTTGCTGGCGTCACCCGTTTATCTTCCGTGTCCCACTTCTCACTGGGACCTGCCGCTTTTCCTCCCTATTCACTTTTTTTAATGGGAGATCTTACTCGCAGCGTCTCCTCGACGCCATGTTGCTCCGCCCTCTACATATAGCACATTTTAATTCACTTATCTATCCTTGGACACTTGTGTTGTTTCCAGAACTGAGCTGACCAATATATGCTTTTAAAGTGCTTCAAAATCAAGCAGAGACATCCTGAAGGGGAGAAAAAGGGAGAGGGATCAGAGGGAGGGAGGGAGGAGAACAGGGGACTGTGGTGATGGTGCACAGGTGCACTGATGAAGGAAATTTTATGGGACTACACCTGAGGGGTGGGGGGAAGCAAATATTGTTTAAAATTGAACAATGATGTAAAAAATAAAAAGTTAAAAAAATTCCTTCTACTTTTATATACATGAAGATTTTCAACAAAAAAAAATTTATAAAACCACTTAGGGCCTCCCTGGTGGCACAGGTGGTTGAGTACCGCACTGTGAAGCTGTCTGCAGCCTCTGCAGCGCCGGTTCGATCCTGGCCGGCCAGCGAGAATCCCACATGGCGTGGCAGACCTCTCCTGTCTCGCCCGCTGCTCCTCTCAGCAGTGTATTTCGTTAGTCTGCCTGTTCTGTTCCCCTCTGTCTCTGGTAAATCCTCTCACCCTCCCGCACATCTGGCCTGCACCCCAGTTCTTGTATAAATAAAAAAAATCACTGAGCGCTGAGCAGAATGAATGAAATGCTGTGCTCAAGATTTCCACTATGAAAGAATGACTATCTTCAAATAATACATGGTATACATAATATTGAATTAAAATACAATAAAAGCACCATAATGATAAAATCCCTTATTAATTTAAGGTTAAAACACACAAAAAATCCAAGAAGTATACAACGTAAGTAAAAAGGTAAATTAAATCCTAATCTCCTATATAAAAAGATGAGTGAAAAAGAATGGTTATTTTGATGGGAAATGTAATTTTAAAGACATTAAGTGATAGTATTCAACACATTTAAGCAATGATATTACAGAACAAATATTTACATAGAAGATTTTTTTTTAAAACCAGGGAATCATTAGATCAGAACTAAGGGAAAAGAAGAAGCCTTCCATTAAAGGTCACTTGACAAAATAGAGGTTACCCAGTTGAATATGGATTTCAGGTAAACAAATCATCTTTTTAGTATAAGTATGTCCCAAGTATTTTTATTTGCAAAATACAGCAACAGTTTCTAATTCTTTAGCTTGTTTATCCCCCAGCTTTACTGAAATATCATAGACATATAATATTGTATAAATTTGAACTGTACAATGTCATGTTTTGGTATACATATGTATTGTGAAATGCTTTGGCTTGTTTTTATAGTTTTTTCTTTCTTTCTTACCGCCATATGACTGCCTGACCTAAAACATTATCCATATGGTACTTCATTAAAGCAACTATTATTTAAAGTCTCTCATGTTAAGAAGTTAAATGTTAGAAATCTAACGTTGTCACCTCGGGGATGGCAGTTCTGGTACAGCTATTTAATTTTGAGATCTCAAAATAACAGCAGAAAAATTATCCCCCAGAGAATGAGGAACCTGGAAAGTGTTTTTGACAGATGCACCACATTCTTACACCAGCAAGTGCTGCCACTTTGTTCTCTTTCCTCCCCTTTCCCTTACAATAACACACAAACTAAATTAATCAACCAGATAATGGCGGTGGTGAGTGGGTTTGACGAGGGTTCCACAGTACTGCCTGAGCTGACTCTATCACTTGTATGACTCAAGGTGGGAAAAATGGGAACCAGAATGCAGTCCCTTAACCCAGCCAGAACCCTTTAGAGATTACCCTATTTCTTCTATTTCTCAACTATTATGCACTCACATTTGCATTATTTGCAAAGTTCTTTCCTACACTGCCCTTTGCTAGTCAGAAAAGTTACAAGAAATAAATAGGTTAAGCAACCGTCCAAAGGCCACATATACTGAGTAAACCTATACTTCTGTTTCTTTCCTGGGCTTCTTGGCATAATTTGGATAAAGCTGAGCTTTGGTAAAGTTAGGAGATCTCTCACCTGCACTTCCTGTGAGCTGATCACAGTTCCAGGGATCAGTTCCAGCCCCTACCTTTGATCCTTCTAAGTGAAGGACTCACTATGCACACCACCTCAGATTCTCTGCTCATTCAGTCTTCAATACATATGAACTTTGGGCTAGTTATGAGGAAACAGTAGCGGACAAGACAAAAAGTTCCTATTCATTGAGCCCACAATTTAGGGAGAAATGGATATATGAAATCAGATATATGATAACAATTCAAGTGTAACAAATGCTATGATACAGAGTTGTCAGAATATACTCTCTAAACTCTATGTTGGGAACCCCCCCAGGGAAAGGGATGCTTAAGTTGAGACTTGTAAGACTAATGATAACATAGGTGAAGGGAAAGAGGGTGAGAGAGAGCAGGTGAGTATTCCCAGCAATGAAACTAGAGATGTGCAAAGACCTAGAAAAGAGAGGAGGTGATATGAGAGACAGGGTAGGAACAAAGAATGGGGGTGCATGAACCAGGTCTATGATCTGCTGCCTCTTCAAACCAAATTAAAATATTTACTTAGAGGAGAAATCTGGCCTGGAGAAAAAGTAGTGGGGGAGAATATGGGTGACCCCTCAGTTACTCCTCTCAGGTCCTGTGGTGCTAAACAGGGAAATACTTCGGCTCCTAACCTCCCAGTCAAATAAAGGGTCTGTACCTACCAGGATCTGTCCTCCTGAGAAGCAGTTTAATGACCATTTGTTGTTACTGAAGCAAACTCATTCAAGGGTTCATCACCTCGCCCACTCACTATCCCCATGAGACTCTTCAACGGTCAGTGCAATTCTCTCTGAGGAGTTCTACTAAAAACAACTTCCTCTATCTTGGTACCTTTACATGTTTTGTTTTAACACCGTTTCTGATTCTGACCTTTGAGAGGGACAGATGAGAATCAATACGAGCTGTGACTGGAGAGTTTTGAGCAGGGTGTGAAATTCACAGGCAATTCTCCAGCATTTCTCAGTCAAGGGGCTGAGTGTTCAGGATCATGCCCAAGATCACATCCTGCCTCACTGTCCACAGGGGAGCTGCAATGTGGAATGGACGTCCTCCACTGCCCTAACTAGCTAATCAAGGAGACATTTTAAGATACAAATTCCTTGGTCCCATTGCTAACCTACTATCAGAATTATTAGGGATAAGCATTAGAAATTTGTATTTCCAAATTTTCCTTGAGTCAATCTGGTGTCAAACAATTTTGTAAAATGTGCAGATTTCAGAGCCAGTTAAACCTGAATTCAAGCCTGAATCCAAGCTGTGCGCTTAGATAACATTTTTTAACTCTCTAAGCTTGAGTTTCTCCAGTTAGAAAAGGAGAAGGAAATAAGATGATTTACCTCACATTATTAGAGGATTAAATGAGATCATGACTAGCAAGTACCTTACACAGTAGTCCATAAACAGAAGTAGTCATTTAACTTACCTTACCTTGCTGTACTAGGTCAGCAAACTATTCTGTACCTACTTGCTTTTTTTTAATGTATATGTTTTACCTTCTATGGTTCGTTTGACAAGCTTAGAGTTGACAATACTTTATTGTGTTAAGCTGAATATTTTTAGTTTATTAATGAATATTTTCTATAAAATAAGCACCTAAAATTATTTGATAAAAGGGGTTTACCTGATTCCTATTTTCTTGTTTTCAAACTTTTTTGTTGAAGTAACACTGCACTATAACATTATATAAGTTCCAGGCGTGCATCATTATCAATAAATAGCTGTATGTACTACAGTAATTTCACCCTGAAAAGTCCAATTCCAATCTGCACCACATAATGGACCCCTTTTACTCCATTTACCCATCCCTTGTCCCCTTCCCTTCTGGTAAGCACTAATTTTTTCTTATAATCCAAGAGTGTATTTTTGTTTTATTTAGTTCATTCATTTTGTTCCTTTGCTTTTCTTTCCCTAAAACCTCCTCCAACTTACCAGCAGCTTCCACAAGCAACAATAAGCGTGACCTTACCTGTTGAGAAGAGGGACTGAAAGTGAATCCACAGGAGAGAAAAAGAGCCTGTCTACACATTTCCCATACCAACCTGACCCCGGCACAAGCAGAAAGACTTTCACAAAGAACTAGCCACCCATCCTGATGACTGAGAAAGCTGCTGTGGAATGACTGAGGGTGTTGTGGCTTTTTGTTGGAAACCAGAGTTAGTACACAGAAATAATCCCAAGTGGAAGTGACATACATAGTGTGCTCCTCTAAGGCCGGGAAGATCACTTCCAGGCACGCCCACTCATGGTTAAGGAAAAAGTTGTACCTGGAGATATACATCAAATATTTCCTTTAACATAAATACTTGAATTATTTAACACATGTCTGTCAGATTTAGAGGGCATTTTAACATATTATTTCCATTTTCACAACATATTTATGAAATAGGTTAGAGCTCATTGATTATATTAAAAACAAGCTATTTTCCCCTTAGAGTAAAATTAGTGTATGTTAATTAAACACAATTGAGAAAAATAGTAAAAATACTACATAAGGGAGAACATTAAAACAATCTCTCTACCACCTAGATACAAGAAAACAAACATTTTGGTGTACTTGTAACAAGTATTTTATAAAATTAGCATAACTCAATATACAGTTTCTGAATCATGCTTTTTTCACTTTTCATTATATTGTGAATTTTTAGTATACTGCTACAAATCCTCCAAACTATAATTTTTAATGTTGACACTATCATAGCACATAAATATTCCATAATCCATTACCCAATTGTTGGAAGTTTCGGTTTTACCTCCTTTTCTTATCACAATAAATATTAAGAGCCGGCTTTCTTATTTACAGCTTACCTTTGGGAAAACTGACTTACAGATGTTAAATGACTTGCTGGAGAGCTGGGACTGGAATAAAAATTCTGCACTCTGTTCTAATCCTCTTTTTCATAGACTACAAATATTAATTTGTTTTAATACTATTAATCAATGCTTAGACCATACTTCAACCTCAATATCTTTTATTTCCTGACTTCATTTTTAAAGCAAACTGACAGTGTAGTACATCATTAACAGAGTTGCTATAGAATACCAAAGTGGGAGTAAATGGGAGGGAGGGGGTAATGAATGTCCCCACAACTCCCTACCTTCCTCATGCATTAACTTCCCCAACTGAATCATCTAATACTGATAACATCACTTCTTGGCTTTGATTCATAAGATGAAGTTTCTCTGGTGCTCAGCATCCCCACGAAAACACCAGCCTCTGCATTTTAGTGCTGTCTCTCTCTTTCTTCACCTGATTTCCTACCCCTCGCCCCCACCCCCGTCATCTCCCCCTCCCACACAGTCTACTGGGATTTTTTTTATTTTTCAGTAGAAACCACTGGCATGTGCCATTCTGCTCTGCTACATCATTGAAAAGATACACTTGTAGTACCCTGTGGTCGTCCTTCTCCATCTTACCTACAGTTTTACTTCACAGGGATTCAGCAGAAGGTCATAGAAAAAAAAAAAAAAAAAAAACCAGGAGCCCAGAACCTGGAAGTCCAAATTCCCAATTTGAGGCTGAGCTGTATTATTGACCTACAGTCTGACCTCGTGGACTCATTCCATTTTTATTAGATCATCTTGAAAAGTCTTTCCAGTTCCCACAAGGCATACTTTGAATGGTATTGTTCTTTTAGATGCTCTTTTAGAACATTTCTTGATCCTTCCCTGTTTAAAAAATAACTTGTTTAAGGTGGCCTCTTTCTGGCCACTAAAAATCTTTGCCTTCATTCCTTATGAAGGACCTAGAAGAGGACACTTCTCCACCCCAGAGGATTCTTGTCAGAAGTATAGCTCTTGATCCATTCTAACAGAACTTCTTTCCTAGGTGCTAGGCTTTAGAAGCCCCTATTCTGGCTCCCCTCTGGACCTCTTCATCTCAACATGATAATAGGTCTGTGATGCAATGGGATTTGCCCAACTGGAACTTCCTCTCCCTCTTCTAAACTGAATTTTTTTTCCTATCTGGGAAATTCAGAATTGTCTACTCACAAAGCCCTGTGTCTGCTTCCAGGGTCTGCCTAGGTTTTGTTCCTCTGTGCTTTTAATTAAGGACAAAGTATATTCCAGAGGAGGCTGTCTGAGGAATTTATGTTTTTTGACTTGCGAATAGAGCTTGGATATGTAGAGTGGAGGCTACATTCTTATATACAAATGACTCTGAGGTAAGTACAGATAGAAGGGTAGGTGATCTATTGGAGGAGATGATGGAGACACCATTTGCATGTTCACCTCGGCTTGCCCATGAGATACACTCTCTTGCAAAGAGAGGCACAGAGGAGTCAAAGAGAATGGCTCTTCAAAAACTCCATGAGTTAAGGATGCACTGACTGACACAGAAAGAGACTAGGAAGCCAGAAACTCTTCAGGTTAGCGTTAGCTAGAGGCAAGGTCTAGACACGATAGTAACTTATAATTTCTTTTCTGGTCTCTATTTTCCAAATTAGAATTATGTTCTTGTGGGTATAAAGAGTGATATATTAACAGCAATGACAATAGATTATTGAGCCTGCTCAATAATTGAGATTATTGAGCCTAGCTTGATTCCCACATTGACATTATTTCTCTCTATTTATATTGATCCACTTTCCCTCAATTCACTAAAATAAAGGTTACTGGGTAGCAAAGCAATCTCTTTAGGCTGATCTAGCAACCCACAATTAACTAGTACATCTGAGGCCAGACTTGTAATAAATGGTCTATTAAAAAGCTGCAAACCTCATTGAACTGTTTCTCATATCACATGTTTTTCAGGATTAAGAGGCATGATTTTTGTAAATTTATTTCTATAAATTATACCCACATATTTCAAAATAGCCAAGATGGAAAAGCATGTGCCCTTTAAAATGATTTTATAGTTGTAGCTCTATCCAAGTCAGAAAATTAGCTTGGGAAAATTTTACCCAGTTTACAAATTAGCTGGATGACATTGAACAAGTTATTTATCCTCTTGGGGACTCAATTTCTTTAACTGTAAAATGAGGGGGTTGGATTAAAGGGTCTCTAAGGTTCCCTAAAAATCTAAGGTTTTATGAGTGCCTATGATTTTATAAGCAGTTGTGCCTAGAGCTATTTAGCGGAGAAAAATAGGACTTAGCAAAGAAATGAAAAGACCATTCATCAGGAAATGGGGTCAAGTTAGAGAGCAAAGAGTGTAGTTGCCCGAGCAACTTGAGTTTGAAAAGAAATTATTAGAGTTAACGGCAGGCCTATGTTAGCCAAGGAGAAAGAAAAGAAAAATGCATCTTTTCCTATTGCTGTCCTAGAAGAGAAATCATATGACAACAACTGAGCTTTCTAGAACAAAGTAAGATGTGATAAAACAAACACAGAAAATACCTGATAATAAGTTGACTTAAAGTGTATCTGCTATAGTTTCTTTCCTAGTGTTTTAGTCAAAACCAAGTTTGAATGTCAGCTCTCCGGGGTACTGCAGGGGCTAACTACAGTACACTAATTTTCTCTCCTTCTTTCATTATAAGAAATTTCCCCCAAAAGTCCTATGCGCATAAGAAAAGGTAAAATGAAGAAGGGAGCTGTGGGGATTTTTAATTGCTGGCTCCCTCCCACCTACTCCCTCTTTGGTATTATATGTCGATTCCTTTCATACCTTCCTACATTGTCAGTGATGTTTGTCTTAAAAATGAAGGTCTGACACTGGGATTGGAAGTTGGTGTCAATCCCCACCTCTACCCCCCCACCCCAAGAAATCTATCTATAATAATAAGAGGAAATAAGACATTCAAACTTGTTGTGAAACTAAATCACAATACAACAGACAAAAATGTGAAACTATTTGATCAGGGTTTTCAACCCAAGACTCTAGTCAAACTACCCTGGGGATATGGAGGCACCAGAAAAAAATGGACTTTTAGTTCCTATATTAGCCTGCTAAAGAGGAAGTGAAAAACTACAGTTTGCCTTGGAAGTTTAACCACATTTAGAGAAACAAATTTCGGGGGCCTCCTTGGTAGTGCAAGGGGTTAAGACACAGCCTATGAAGCAATCTGCAGCCTCTGCAGCACAAGTTCAATCCCCAGCCAGGGAGCTACCCACATGGCACAACAGACCTCCCTTGTCTCACCCGCTGCTCCCCTCAGCAGTGTACTTCAGTCAGTCTGCCTATTCTGTTCCCCGCTTCATCTCTGGTGAATCCTCTCACCCCTCCCACACACACCCCTCTGGCCTGCATCCCCATTCTTGTATGCATAAATAAATAAATTTTTTAAAAAAGAGACAGAAACAAATTTCATACCTGACTCCAAATATTTTGTGATTGATCAAAATGCAGGAAATTGCAGGGATAGTATGGGGAGGAAACAGTGACAAAAGACATTTTGCAAAATATCACATGGCTAATTAGCTCTTCAAAAAATAAAAACTGTAAATAAAACATGCCTCTATAAAAAAATTGGCTGTATTTCTGATAGTTGTAACATTAAAATTTGAAAATGTGAGTCATATATATATATATATAATCATTTAACTTCCTATCATTTTTTGTGTGTATGTTTAAAAAGTCAAGTTTCCTGAGAATCTAGACAACTTTTACTGTACTTTTTTTTCTGAAATTTAACTCAGTTTCTTCTGTTTTTGCAAATCTTTTCTTCCCGTTAGAAAGAACATGCTAACAACTATCTAGGAAACAAACACTCAATATCTGTCCATTTTCTTTTCAACCTAAATACAATGTCATTTCTCGTTAGATATTTTGATATTCAGAAAACCCTAATGAAATACAGGGATCTAGTAAGCACTGAAAAGAGAAATTTCTATAGTGAAGGAACTGACAAGGAGAAAAATGGAGATTTTAATATGATATTTTGAGCAACTTCAGTAATATTTGAGCTTTGGGAAAGTTTCATGAATAGCTACCTCTTAAGATATTATGAAGAACAACCATAGAGCCTTTCACACTGTGTGATTTCATTTAACAAACACCTGTACAGCACTTATTTGTGTGCCAGGTCCTGTAAGTGCTTCATAAATATTTATCTTTCATATTTCATAACAACCCTACAGACTAGGCATCATCATCATCATCATCATCACCATCTAAGAAGTAACTGAGAGAAAGAGAGTTTAAGTTATTTTCTCGAGGCCAAGAGCCAACAAGTGACAGCACCAGGGTGTATGGCTACAGAGTCCATGCTCCTCTCCAAGTAAGTCACTGTTTGAGGTAGAGGTGGAGGCAGAGAGAAAATATCCTGGATGTCAGGGCTCTTTAGTATGAAATTTCTCTAATGTGGAAACACAACTTTAACTTCCAGCAACCTCTACCTGTATAATCTGGAAATTCTTTCTCAGGCCTATCCCTCTTATTTGTTCACCCAATAAAAGATATGATGAAATGAACACCAAAGAATTATTTTAAAAGTAACCAGCAGAACAACACTGCTTGAGAAGCTAAAATCAATCAACTAAAGGAGGGAACATCATGATATTAACAGTTTCTACCAGATTTGAATTCTCTAAGTCATCTTATCATTTACACAAAAATAAAATGGTTTTGATGTATATATAGGTTTTTTAATGACTTCTCCTTAAGAGAAAAGAGGTTTTAGTTCTTACAAAATATTACTTTGGCCAAAGACCTCGGAAAGTAAGGCTCTTTATACTACTACTAAGCAGTAGTATAAGCATATAAATTTGAAGGATTATTTGTATTAATAAAAACTTAAAATGAACCAATTTATCCATTAGCAGGAAAATGGTTAAATTAAAGAACATCTAGGCAAACATCTTAAGAGTGGTTGTGGCTGGAGAATGTGGTGAGGGGAAGAGGAGTGTTGGTGAAAAAAATAAATTTTTACTTTACAGACTTCCACATGCTTGTGATAGGTCAAATTCACTAAATGTACATGTAAACCTTCAGAAGCCATTAAACATTAGGAGAAAGACTGAGAAATTTGCTTAATGTCATTTATTTTGAGGTTTTATTTTCAATAAAACTTAAGGAAGAAAAAATAATATCTTCCTAAAACTGAAAAATCAATAGTAAATGCAACCATCTCTTATTCCTACATATTCTTTTTAGAAACTAAAATACATACTTATGTGGACCATCACTATATTTCAGACTGATTGGATGGCAATACGGTGGTGCCAAAAACAACATAGCAGTTAGAAGAGGTGTCTAGATTCTATCAGGCTTGACTGAGAATTACTATCACTTAACATTTACAAGCTGCTGTTTGATTCTCTTTAAAAATAAATAAATAAAAACTGTAATTCAAAAAAGTAAAAAATGGTATCTCTCTTGGTTGACTGACAATGAAATGCATCTCCATCCGCTGGGCAGCTTGCTAAGCAAAGCCGAAGATAACATCTGAAACAGCTGTGAGGGTCCTCTCCTTGCCCCCAGCATGTTTCCCCTGCCTGCTCCAAGCTCCATCTACATGTCACCTTGTGTAGTCGTGGGAGTCACTGGGATCAGTCTTTCACCTCTGCCCCGTCCCCTGCTCTTCTTCACTCTCAGGTGTGAGAGAAATCCAGAACCCAGGCTGTGCACTGTGACCAGAACAATCTTTCTTAAATAAAGTTTACCTAACTATAACATCCCCTTTAAAAGTCTTGATCACAGATCCCCAAATCCATACTCTTGGCTTAATATACAAGCTTTTTTTGCCATGACCTCATGACTCTGATCCACTTTTCCTGCCTCATCCCCTGCCTTCCAATTCCCAATCAATTCCCCACATGCAAAATCTTCTAATCATACGGAAATGTCCCCGGTTTACTCTATCTATTCACTTAGATGAAGCTCTAGAGACAAGCGGTGTTTCAGAATTCATGACTTTTTAGATTTTAGACAGGTAATCGCCACGCATACCCTGTATGCATACAGCAATCTAAAGGATCTAAGGCATCAACTCATTGTCACACACATAAATATTTCTGCAGCAAACCTACAATATTCATAGCAAGTGTGATAAGGATGAAAATAGCCTCAGGTCAGTGCCAGGGAGCCACTGCCCTTGGCCCTTTCAGATCCATTACCCAGTGTTTTCCATGTGCTCTGTGCCCGGAAACTGACCTGCCTGGACTTCAGCTCATGTCCATTGCTCCCATATTTCTGATAGAATTCAGTCCTGGGAGCCCAGCAGGCCATCCAGGAGCTTAGTGTATTTCCCTCTCCTGAAGGGCAGCCATCTGTAGACAATTGCTCTTCAGGCAGTCTTCTTCCTCAGCTCTTTTGTTCTGGCTTCTAAAAACCACTTCCCCTTCTTGTCTCCTTGTGTGTAGGGATCATAACAGCCCTGATGCCACTAAAACCAGGCTGTTGTCCCACTACCACCCTGCTGCTCCACTACCCCATTAGCTCCCTTGTGCCAGCAGTCTACCCACACCTTTACAAGTGATCTCTACTAGATCCTCTTCTGACCACCCCAATTTGAGAATGACATTTGTATCCTGATAGATCCCTGACAAATGCAGCATATCAGTGGTTTCAAAGCAGGTCAAGTTTTATGGCCCAATTGATTTTTAAAAAACCCAGTTTTTATAATATTTGGATTTTAGAATTACATATAAGATATTGTGAGATATCCTCTACTGTCTCTTTCTTTTTAATACCTGCAATGCCCTTCTATCCAACTAACTTCAAAGTAGTCTTTAAACACCCTCTGTCTGATGAATTCAAGAATGAACAATCCACTGACCAATCCCCTGCAGACAACCCCCATCGAACAGTCTTAGACACCTATAAATTCCCTGGAACTGCCTTGGAAAACATATGTGACTATGCTTGAAGGGAAAACCCCAGCTGGGGAAGCAATAGACACAAGTATTGTTATTGTACCATATGTTGAATACATGTTGGATGAAAGGTTTCATATTTCTTAATGTTGCTCTGCAATTCAAAAAAACAATAGTTGAGTGTACTTATAATGACTAAAATGTAGTGGTTTTTAAACTTCTTTTGATCACCCTCGCATGCCAAAGACTTACAGACAAAACCTAAAAGGAATTTTTTTTAAAATACTCATCGTTAACATATGCAATGAACTGTAGCATTTTCTAGCTTTTTGTAGTTAATATTGCTTTTAAAAATACTCATCATGAGCCTCCCTGGTGGCGCAGCGGTTGAGCACTGGGTTGCAAAGCTGCCCGCAGCCTCTGCAGCGCTGGTTCAATCCCCGGGCACCGGAGGAGGGTCCCACATGGCGCGCAGGCCTCTCCTGCCACCCACTGCCCGCTGCTCCCCTCAGCAGTGTGCTTTGGTCCTTCTGCCTGCTCTGCTCCCCGCTCTGGCTCTGGTGAATTCTCTCACCCTGCCGCACTTCTGACTGTACCCACTGCTTGTATAAATAAATAAAAAATAAATCCTTAAAAAAAAATTACTCATCATGCTGAGAAAAGGGCCATGTCATGCACAGTGTGAATGACACCAAACTATACATAGTTCACTGATAATTGCTTCCAAACATTGAAAAAAAAAACCAAATGTTAATTAAAATTGTAACCACAGTTTAATATGTTTTTTGCCATTTACACTGTCATGTTTTTTTTTCCCCCAACATTTTCAGGGACTTGCTCGAGCAGGGGCAAGAGTTCCTGTCCTAAAGTTGGATGACATCTGGCTAGAACCACAGGATGTGTGCTGAGACAGAAACCAGAGCAGCTGGGCAATCTGGGAGTTGGGACTGTCAAGACCAATTTTGGATATTAGGTCACCTTATCTGAGAATATATGTAAACTCACTTTTTTCCATCTCTCAGGAGGCAGCTTTATTGTGTAATTTTAAAAGAATTTTTTTCTGTGTTGTTTAATAGTTTGGTTAATTTTAAAAAGGGCTTTATGAAATGTGAGCTGGTGGCAGGAAAATGTGGATCAATTGTTGCTTCCCTAGAGATATTAGTGTTGCTTTTAATAATAGATCCCTGCAAAGTGTCTGTATTTCTTTTAGGACTTAAAAATCAAAGCAAAACATGATTTGGATAGGAGTTTTTTGGTATGTACAAACATTAAATTATACATGGTCTGTGTAAGGAAAAAAACTGTTCTAGGTATACTTTTCTTTGACCCTAACAGATAATAATTTAGCACCTTTGAAAGAAAACTTACTTATATGGATATTGTATCATTTAGGGTTAACACGGTTACATGTGACAGCAACCCAAAATAGTGGCATTTTAAATAAGATAGTACTTATCTGTCTTATAAGAGACAGAAGGTAAGTAATCCAGAGCTGGCATGGCTCCGTGACATCAAAGGACCAGGATTCTTTTGTGCTGCTTTCTACTGACAATCATGACAATGTATACAAATTTGTGACAACTACAAGGAAGGGAAAAGAGAAATGGTAGGTCACCTTCCTTTAAGGACATTTCAGAAAACGGCATATTCCATGTCCCGTTAGAGCCCATTAAGCAGAATGTAATCACATGGCTGCACTTAGCTGCATGAAAAGCTGGGAACTGTAGTTTGTATACCAGTAGGCCAAGTGCCCAGCTAAAAAGTAGAAAGTCTCTTACTTAGGAAGACGGCAAGGGCAGATATTGGGGGAAATGAGCAATTTCTCCCACAAATATACATGATCTACGATTAATAACCCTTTCTGCAACCTTTGCCTCTCCTTCTCGAATAGTTAGCTTTCTCCCTATTCTTCAATGTAGGGTTGAAGGGAATAAAGGGAGGATTAATCTATTCCATTGATTTCTTTGTCCCTATAGAATAGAGCTTGCCGTGACAGCACAGCTTGTGGATGGATGGAACTAGAGTCAATCAAATGCCAACTCCAAGACTGGGAAAAAGCTATGTTGGAATTCTCAACACAGGGCCCTGCATTTTCATTTTTTACTGGGCCCCATAAATTTTGTAGATGGTCCTAACCGTTAGATGTGAGGATTGAGGGAGGAAAGAGGCTCAAGTATTACACTTAGGTTTTTGGTTTAAAGGACCAGTGAGCATTTAGTAGTGCAATTTGGGAAAGAAATCAAGAACATTGAACATGTTAACTTAGAGCTGCACCTTAGATATTGTGGTAAGATAGCTGTTGATTGCTTCCATAGCATTCATTTCCCTCTTCCTAATTTTCACATAGACCCATTTCTATTTCTTAACGGTTCTATATGATCCAAAAAACAATTGGTATTGTTCCGTTAAGAAATAGAGACAGGGCCTCCCTGGTGGCACAGGGATTAAAAACACAGTGCTACCAAGCTATTGCCAGCCACTGCAACATGAGTTTGATCCCTGGCCAAGGAGCTAATCCACATGGTGCAGCAGACCTCTCCTGTCTCACCCACTGCTTCCCTCACTTGTGTATTTCAGTAGATCTGCCTGTTCTGCTCCCTCTCACCCCCTATACCTCTGGCCTACACCCCAGTTCTTATATGCATAAATGAAATAAATCATAAAAAAAGGAAATGGGGGGGGAGAGAGAGAGAGAACAATCTTCACCATGGTTTCTAAGTCTGTAGAGAATCTGACCCTATTAAACTATAATTCAACAATGAGCCAGAACTGGAGCTGTATGTGGAAACAAAGCTTTTCTGGAAAATACCATTCAACAAGGCATAAAAATGCTCTAAAATGGGGTGAGAGGGACTACAAGTTTATATCAGCACAGTTGTCTCTTAAAGGCAAACTAATAAATTTCTTTAGAAGGAGAAAGAAAAACATGCAAAGGGAGGTATGTCTACATGTGCAGTGATAGATTTCCTCTGTGAAATTGAGATCCAATCGCATTTATTGATCTCTATTAGTAGTCTGCCACTGGCTTTCCAAACACCCCAAATTCCAGGTGTAAGGATGCTGGTTTACTGAGAGTGATTAATATGGTTGTAAATCCAGGTTGCCAAGTCAATCAGGTATTTTAGAAATGCCTACATTTTACTCTCCTAATGGCCCCTGACTCCATTTTGGATGTTGCCTTTATCAAGGTTCATTCCATTTCTTAGTCACCACAATTCCTATGATTCTCTGAGCTCATTTTGTTTTATACTACTTCCTCCTTTATATCCATTCTCAAGTCACTGATCTACTTGTTTCCCCTATCTGAGGGTCTCTGCACTAGCTATAGCTGCCTGCAACTCTTTTTCCATTATCAATCTTCACATTACCAGCTCTTTCTCTTTATTTAGGTTTCAATTCAAATGTCATCTTCTTAGAGACCTTCTCTGGCTATTTAACCTAAAGAAATCCTTTTCAGTGGAAAATTTATTGGCAGGCATGGAATGGCAGGAGATAATTTAAAGCACTCAAAGACAAAGATTTCCAGTCTAGAATATTTTATACTGCAACATTTTTATCACTGAGGACAGAAAGATGTTTAAGGAGCTTTACTGCAAAGCAGAAACTAAAAGAATTTATCAATGCCAAATCAGACTGGAACTAGCCTGTGAGTTGGAGGTGGTGTAAAGACCTTAAGTAAAACACAGTTGTTTTACCTTCTGATCCCAACTCACTACTCCCCATTCTCACCCCATCATTCTGTCTTCAGAAGTCATGGAGCAAAAACTATAAGAGGTTACAAATATTTTTCTTAAGGAAATATATGATAGGAAGGAGATTTATTTTCTAAAATCCTCTTTTAAAAGGGGGAGATGTCCAAGACATTCAAACAACCTAAAAGCCCCAAAACAGACAAATGGATCAAAAAGTTGTGGGTATATACATGATGGAATACTACTCAGAGACCAAAAAGGATTAAACTTGTGCCATTTGTGGCAACATGGATGGAGCTGGAAGGGGTTATGCTCAGTGAAATAAGTCAGAAGGAAAAAAGATAAATATTGGATGGTTTCAAATATAGAAAAATTTAACAAAAGGTCAAGAAAAAGACAAGAAAAAGGTCAAGCTTACTATAGATCTGAGACATACAGAAAGGGAGGGATGGTAGGGGGACTCAAAACAGGGGAGGGAAGAACACAAGGGACTATGAGGATGGCTCACAGGTGATATGGTGGTGGGAGAACTACGGGGACTACACCTGAGGGGAGAAACCAATTACAGTACAAAAATAAACAACAATGTAAGAAAATAAATATTTTTTTTTTTAAAAAAAAAAAGGGAGAACCTGTCTTGGTTGCAAAATTCTTTGATAATTGCTTTGGGGTAGAAACTGATACCTGAGGGGTGCAGATCTTGGCAAGATCTGCAGGAGGCAAGAGATGATTTTTTGGGATTTTATTTTATTTTAGAGGGAAGAACAAAAGGAAAGAAGAAAGATAAGAGGCATGATGGAAACGGGAGATGTAATCTCCTTGCTAGGCCTAGTCATTTGGAGACAGGAAGAGGCTTTAACAAGCATTAAAACTCATTTTCAAAATTTTTGCCATTAAAACATTCCAAAAGGCATATGAAAGATGCTAAAAGTAGATTCCTTTCAGTAAAATTATCTTACGCTCAGTTGTAGCTGAATTGCTCCAGGCCCCACATTCTTTCAGTTGAAGCCTTACCTCATGACTTCTAAAATTTCAGTAAAGTATTTAAAAACAACACCATCAACACACAACTTAATGTCAATGGACATTTTCCTAGAGCTGATGAAGAAAATAAGTTCTATATTCAATGTCTTATTGTTCAAAAGGAGATAGTCCTTAAGGTTAAGGACTACAGAGAATAGACACACACCAAGAGAGAACTGTGAGAAATCACAGGTGTCGTGAAGAATGCCGCCGACTATGGAATTGGATTGTTATTCAAGGTAACCAGATATATGAAGAATAGGAAACCCCTAAGTGATAGCATGACTATTCTAATTTTTGCGTCAACTTTATACCTATATTGCTTCTGAGCAAGCTAACAGACAAATCTAGGCTTGGCACACCTGTGATCAAAATTCTTCAATATTTCCCCATGGTCTACTAGATTAAAAGAAAGATGAAAAGAAAACCTTTATAACACATGTAAGAAAACCTTTGCCAGCTTCCTGTGAGTAGGAAGTACTCAAAACATGGAGGATGGGCAGGGATGGCTTTCTTGTTTCTACCAAATCTTGACAAAAAAAAAAAAAAATCACAGAACTCAGTCAGGTCATCTCTGGTCATCTACTAAAATGCCAATAATCCCTCTCCCTCAAATTTCCCTAACACCTCTGTGCTTATTTTTTCCCAGAATTTCTTACCAATATTCAACATATGTGTTTTACTTGTCTATCTCCTTCAGCAGGCACATAAATGCATAATAGATAAAATCCATGAAAACAGGAATTTTTAACTTTTAAATTTCTCTACTAGTCCACCTCTAGTACCTAAAACTTAGCATATAGCAAGAGCTTAATAGAATATGTGCAGGATGGCTGGATGCATAAATACATCATTACAGCCTCAGCTCGGAGACTATCTCTAATGTACCTGAAGCTCCCAGAAAGGTTTATGCACTCCTCCTCCACCCTCCTGCCCCATACAGATCTTCTCTTATATTGAAATTTACATTGAAGTCAAGAGCATCAGTTTCACTTGCATACAGAAGGGAATCCTCTGTGTGTGGTACACGTCATTGAATAAACGAATGATTAATGATACCCCCATTTTAAAATTGAGGAAAATGTGGTTAATAAAGTTTAAATAATTTCTCAAGACACACACTAGAAAATTGCAGAGGTAACTTTTCCTTGGTACCCTACCCCCTCTCTCTGTATGTTCTACCCTGCCCCCACATTTTCTATTTTGTACTCATTTCAAATTCCCAGGTCAAACATCACTCTTTAGTGAAATCTTCCAGTTGACTCTTATTCACATTAATATCTCCCTTTTTTCCAGAAGCTCCTGAACTCGTTGTCAGGGTGAATGGGGAAGGTTATAAGGTAGGCTACAGAGCCTCGGAGAACAGCTTATCTATGTCCCAACTATCTTGCATATACTCTAACCAGGGTCTTGGAGCAAAGACCTATTTCTTTTGCAGGTTATACACCCTCCATTCAACCCAGGTCTTAGGTAATATTCTCTCAGGATCTGCATATATCTCTCTCAAGGATTTATATGGTTGGTCACACATGCAATTGTTTGCATGATTTGGTTGAACTGACCTCCTAGGAGAACCTGCAGAATGGAGATCTTCAAGGGTTACCTGAATAAATAGCATCCTCACCCTGAGATTAGCACTCCAGACATCTAAAGCTTTTCTTCCCCCTCTTCCCATCTTTGCTTTTGTTGGAAGTAGAGGCTTTAAATTTTCCCAAAATGACTCCTCCAAAGCTGCTACATGAGAAGCAAAATCTTATTTCCTATTAAAGCGTGTCATGTTACCACATCAAAAATGGAGACTTTTCATTGACTCAACTTTTCCCTTTTTAAATAGAACATATATCAAAAATTTGAAACAACAATTTTTGTCGTCAGTGAAAACGCAAAAAGTTACTTACAGTCGAAAATACGTGCTTGTTACTTGCGTTCATTTTCTCACCTCTAAGCTGCGTTACCATCGGAACCTGCAAAAATCCACAATAAATTCTTCTCTATGCCCTTTGGGCTTAAAACTTTCACTAGGTACTTAACTATCTTACTCAACAATTATGTGCCATCCTAGTCCATAAATGAGTTACATTTATCCCTTAATGTCTCCATAAAATGTGATAGCTGTAAGTCAGGAAGCAGCAATGAATTAAAGGGGCCTGTCTGGTAGTGTAAAAGGGCAAACCCCAGGGAAAGGGAAGGTTCCAGGTTCCGTACCCAACCCTAAGGATGGTGGAGCTGGGCAGGGAAAGGAAGCTAGGCAAAGACAGAGAGAAGGGCTGAGAGAAAGAGTTTCCAGTTAAACAACCAAAGGATGAAGGATGAAAAGATCAGGAAGGAGACCTGGAAGTGGAGCATGGATTAGAGACACATGTGAAAAGGTTCTGGATTTGTACCAGGGACTTGGGGACATGGAAGGAGACAGTTGAAAGAGGCAGTGCCTTGGATGAGAGATGCTTGGGGAGGCTAACAGGAGCAGGCTTTATCTTGCCTTGGGTTTTGATTTTGCTCCTTCCTTTCAGACTTTCCTGGCCTCTCCTGCCCCTTTACTGTGGTTCCCCACCAGAAGGCGCCTTGGACTTGTAGCAAAGTTTCAGGCCTCAGAGGTCCTGCTTTGGGCAGACACAGTGTGGCTCAGCATTTACTCATGGAGGGCAGGTGAGGGGAAGAGGATGGGGAACTTTGGCTGTCTAACTGGAAACTATTTTAACTATATTCTTTCTCTTCTTTCTCTCTGTTGCACACTAATTTTATTAAAGTGCCTTTCCATTAAAGGTCTTATACACTAGAGTATGTTTTGTCTTCATTCGCAGGATGGCATAACCCATTCTGAGGGCAGGTTTGGGGGTCTCGGGGTGCCCTTCCTAACCCCTAACATCATTACACTACCTGTGTTCAAATTCACCTCCATCCTTATCCAGCCGTGTGACGTTAAGTCTCTTGTCTGTCTCTTTCTTTCATTTTAAAACGGGGTTCCTATGACTTCATAAAATTGCTGTATTACATATAAAAATAGTCATAAATGATCCCCACTACTTGAGGACTTACTCGACAATGGGCATTGTGCTGAGCACTTTACATCCTTTCCATCTAATTATCAGAGCAAACTGAAGGTGCTGGAGCATAGACTCTTGTTCTTTGCAGACAACCAAACTATGTCCAGTCAGGGGGCTCAGAGCCCAGTCAGCTCCGCGAGGGCCTGCCATTGCTGGCGGAGAGGAGAGCGGCGAGGAGGCCTGACCGCCACGCCTAAGCTCCTAACCCCTCAGCTTTAGCCCGACAGCGTCCAGAGCCGAGGCCGGGGCTGCACAGGCCGCCCCCAGCCCGCGGCGCCCCGCTTCTCCCGGGCCCTTGCGTCAGAGGCGACGCGCCGAGTGGGCTTCGAACTTGGGCGCGCCAGTTTCTAGTCAGGCTACTCGGTTTTCCTAGAAAACGCCCCCTCTTCACTCTCCCCTCTTCTCCCCAGAACTGCAGTGCGGGGTGAGTGGCGCTGCGGCCAGGGGTACCCCTCACGAGCCCCTCCCTCTCCCGGGAGCCCCGCGGGCCCCCCGAGAGGCGACGGCGGCCGGCGGGCCTGGGGCGGGGGGAGCCTGTTTCCAGCCGGACCGCATCCCCGGGCGCTCCCGAGCCGCGCGCATGCGCGCTCCGTGCGACGCGGCGCCGGCCTGCGGACGTGCGCTCCTGCCTGCGCGGCGCCGGGGCCCGGAGGTGCGCGGCCGTCCGGCCCTGCCGGCTCCAGGTGCGTGGGGAGGCGCTCAGCACCCCGAGAGTGACGGGGAGCGGGCCCCGGGAAGAGGCGGGCCTGCCTCCATCCCTCCACGGAGCCCAGGGACCCGGAACGGGGGCGCCACGACCTCAGCTCCCTTTCTTGTCCCACTTCCCCGCCTCCCGCCTGGTCTCGGGGCGCGGGAACTCCCCGAGGGGAAGGTGCGAGGAGGGTGCTGGCCCCCGCCTGGGGGTCCCGGCGCTAACGGCGTTTTTTCTGCAGTTTTCACCCTTTCTGGGGTGGGAATTGGCGATGTCTGCAGCCGGCTTGACCTCGAGGTGCTTGTTGGCTGTGGGCGGTTCGGGCGAGGTCCAGCTGTCAGGGTCCACTGTCCAGGCCGTCAGAGGCGGCTCCCCAGCTGCAGGTTGTCCAGGTTTCTCTCGGGTCTTTGCTTTCTTGTTTCCTTCGTTTTAATGAGGTTAGTTAACCCCAGAAGACGAAGGGGCTTTCAGCTTTGAAGCAACATTGGATTGATTGATTGATGATTTATTATTATTATTATTATTATTTTCTAGATCAGTATTTACAGCCTTCCCCCGGAGTCTATTCTGCAGATATTCAGGATAAGTTTCGGGTTGAACCGTTGAGATTTACTATTGTGTTTTTAATTTTCAGTCTTACAGGAAAATTGCGCTATTAGTTTGTTTATTTTTAATGATCGACCCAAAGAAATGGAGAGCCAGACAATCAGTTGAAGTGCGGTTTGGATGGAGTTCTAGCGAATTAATGGGCACCCTGTCCAAGTACTTGGGGGACTGCACTTGTCCCATTGGGGAACCCTGAGCTGTCACTTATAAATAGGGAATGAGATCACCGCTTGCCACCAGTGTTTCTAACAATATAGGGCTCTCGGTACGTGTTTTCCCACGTGGTGTGGAAGCAAGTGGCAACAGTATTCAGTCTTAGTGCCTAGTGGTAAGTGATCAAGCAAATGCACCTTTGGGGCACAGGAGCTGTGCATACTCCGTTCCGGTTATAGTCAGAGATAGTTGTCCTGTGTGTGGTTCTAGTATAGGTTGTTGGGTTTTGGGTTTTTCCCCCAGCAATGTTTAATAGAAACGATTAAAGGGAAGGAAGAATAGGCAATAAGAATTGAGTCTGACTGCAAGCCAAAATCTGATGCGAGGTCTTTTAGACCTGATCATAGTCAATTTCAGGACTTGGCTGGCCTGAGGTGGGAATAGGATTGGGGAGCTGCCCTTCCCACACCAGGCTCTGTGCTTAGCCAGTGCATTTCAGTTTTCTGGAGGGAGTTGCAGTCTAGGCCTTTCCCCTTTCCTCCAGCTAGCTATGACCATACTATTCAGAATTCCTGGCTGAGATACCTCCATTCTGAGGACCTTGGCCAAAGCACTTGCCCAGTGCATCCATCTAGACCCCATATTGTAAGGATGGGTGACCTTGGCTGAGGTGCTTTTCTCCATTTTGACTTAGGACCTTACTACTTCTAGCCCTTCCTTCCTCCTGCCCTGCCCACAGATCCATAAAGATGCAGAGGCCTTTTGTTTGCGCCTCCTTTGCACTAAGATATTTGTGTGCAATACACCCACCTGATCCTCACTCACATGGTGGTGTTCCCTTTAAGGGACCACTGGGGAACATGCACTTCTTTTGCCTCCTGCCTACACTGTTGCAGTAAGTGAATAAAGGTTTCATTATTACTTTCAGTTGGATTCTAATTGACCACCTAATTGATTGCTTGTCTGAAATAAAGTAAATTTTCAAGCTCTTGGCAGGTCACTGGATTCATGACTTAATTTTAATCCTCATAACTGTTGTAGTTGTTAGGGATTTGGAGGTCGTTCATCTCTAATTTCTGATTCATTGTTGCAAAAATGCATAATAGCACCGATAGCTGAATTTTGCTAACATGGATATTTGGGTTCTATGTTATATTTTGTTTTTTTGTTTTGTTTTTTAAAAAGATTTATTTATTTTATACAAGAACCGGGGTACAGGCCAGATGTGCGGGAGGGTGAGAGGATTCACAAGAGACAGAGCAGGGAACAGAACAGGCAGACTGACGAAATACACTGTTGAGGGGAGCAGTGGGCAAGACAGGAGAGGTCTGCTGTGCCATGTGGGTTTCTCCCCAGCGGGCTGGGATCGAACTGGCACTGCAGAGGCTGCCGGCAGCTTCACAGTTCTGCGCTCAACTGCCTGTGCCACCAGGGGAGGCCCTCTATGTTGTATTTTGTTAATTAGTGGTTTGCAATGTGATTATTCTACATAGATTTGTATGGTGTGTTCCATTTAACGTCTGAGTTTATTTTAAGTAAATATTTTGGAGTTATATGAAGAAACCCAGACACGCTTGCTTTCCTTGATAATCCTGTGAACACCAATCTTAGCTTATAGATGACTTACCACTTTGAATAAGTGGCTTAGCCCATTTATTGTGGGTTCCTCTGTCTAGTGGTGTGTGAAAAGGTATGCCTGGAACAGCTTTCACAAAGTTCTTTGCCTCTTTACAGAATTTTCACAGTATGGCGTTTATCCTTACTATTTGTTAGATAGTCTGATATTTTCTACTCTATTTCATTAAACAAAAATGCTGATCATGATCTGCTAAATTGATTTCACAATTGATTAATGGGTAGTAGCTTATAGTTTAAAAGACACTATAATAAAGCTACTAGCAGAAAATATTTACTCAATAAATGAATTATGATTTTTTTTCTGTTTCTAGTTCATATTGCTGTGTGTGTCCATGAGTGTATTTGTAATTTTGCATTTACGGTGTCTTCTATAAGACAGTAAAAAGCAAATAGCTTATATGTTGCATGATTGTCAAATCAGCTAACAAAAGCATCCTGAGTTTAGGTGGACTTGTCAACTGTGATTTCAACTAGAAGACATAGCATTAGAGTGAAAGAGCTAGAACAGCTTCTAAAAAAAACCTCTGACTCCCTTATTTATTTTTAAAAAAGTAATAGAAGGATGAGAAGAAAACTCTGTTCCCTGATAAAAGGGAAGATAGGGTGTAAGATTGTTGTGAAAGTGCCTGTGTTTTTGTCTTTATATTAACTCTGAAACTAAAATGATCCTTTTATAATATTGCCTGAAAAATGAACCATACAAACTTTCAATTCCTCAGCCATAAATATGTAAGTAGTCAATTTGTCAATCTTATTTTCTCTGCACTTGCCTTTTAACAATTCTACAACAAAGTAAAAGAGAGAAATGGAAAGCACTGTAAATTAAGTTAGTGTTTTTATCTTAGCATCCTACAAATGATATTAAGTAGATAAGGATGAAGTTTTAAAATTTTAATTAGTGTTGTGCTGAATAATACCTTACGTTTGTGTATCATTGCATAGCTTGCCAATATGTTCAGATGCATTACCTCCACTGATTCTCACGATAACTTGATTTATGGACAGGCAGGTAGGCATGTTTTTCTTTTAGAGATGAGAAATATGGGCCTCCCCAGTGGCGCAGCAGTTGAGTGCTGGGCTGCAAAGCTGCCTGCAGCCTCTGCAGCGCTGGTTCAATCCCCGGCCACCTGGTGAGGGTCCCACATGGTGCGCAGACCTCTCCTGCCGCTCCCCTCAGCAGTGTACCTCGTCGGTCTGCCTGTTCTACTCTCCGCGCTGGCTCTGGTGAATTCTCTCACCCTCCTGCACCTCTGACTGTACCCAGTGCTTGTATAAATAAATAAATCTTTTTTAAAAAAAGAAAAAGAGATGAGAAATCTGTACTTCCTTTTTTCTACTACTGAGATCATGTGTTGGCAAATTTAGGACTAGAACCTGGGTTTTCTGGGACATTTCTTCCCACTTGTCCATGTGTTCTTTATTGATCCAAAGAAGTAACTGAGAGTGTTAATGATGTGGCTCAGAAATCTAACTTTGATAGATTGGAACATTCCATTCTTGGATCATGTCCATGGTATAGTGTAATTAAATCAAACACATCTTATTTTCATTAATGTATTTTAATTCTTACACATTTTACCAACTTAGCCCAAATGATAAAGCAACTAATAATTGATAAATGTAATAGTGCACTAAAAAATTGAAATTAAAAGGTGTATTTAGTATTATGAAATTCTATATAATCACCTTTTAATGCATCATCTCAATTAATTAGAAATACAGCTTAAATAGACCTTTAGATATTTATTTTAATATTTTTTGTGTGAAATTCATTTTATGTATCTAAAATAGTCATCTAAAATGATTATTAACTCAATTTTAAACAAATTCCAGATTCCCCTTTAACCTTAATATCTTCAGTCAAAGAACTTCAATTGTTTCTTTACATGTATTTTGAAATTATATATATTTTTGTATTTTATTTTTAGACCTCTGTGGAGTTTAAGAACACGATGGAGCTCATCAGAGTATATCACTGAAGATTATGATGGCTGAAAACAATTTTAAAATGCTAAAGATTCAACAGTGTGCAGTAGCCAACAAACTACCTAGAAATAGGCCATATATTTGCAATATTTGCTTCAAGCATTTTGAAACACCATCAAAATTAGCGAGACATTATCTCATTCATACTGGTCAAAAGCCATTTGAATGTGATGTGTGTCATAAAACTTTTAGGCAACTAGTTCATCTAGAGAGACATCAACTAACTCATAATCTGCCTTTTAAATGTAATATTTGTCAACGCCACTTTAAGAATCTGAAGACATTTGTGAAGCACCAACAACTCCACAATGAAACCTACCAAAATGATGTTAAACATGGCAGAAGAGTGTTGGAGACCAAGCAAGAAAAGCCAGTGTATGGAATGTATCATACGTTCACCACAGAGGAGAGATGGGCATTACTTCCATGCTCTAAGTCTGACCCTTCGTACAGCTCTACAAAGAAAAGAAAGAGTATTCATGCATGTACAATCTGTGGCAAGATGTTTCCATCACAATCCAAACTGGATAGGCATACACTTATACATACTGGTCAGAGGCCTTTTAAATGTGTTCTGTGCAGTAAATCTTTCCGACAGTCAACTCATTTGAAAATCCACCAACTCACACACTCAGAAGAAAGACCTTTTCAATGTTGTTTTTGTCAAAAAGGATTTAAGATTCAAAGCAAACTTCTGAAGCATAAGCAGATACATACAAGGAATAAGACTTTTCCAACTCTTTCTTTAAAGGTGAAGAGTCCAGAATCATGTCCCTTGCCTAATAAGTTCAATGTAAAGCAGGATGGTTTTGAAAATGGTGACACAGGTGAATCTGAGGAGAATAATCAACTTGATATCCACTCTATTTATATTGTCCCTTTTCAATGTCCAGAGTGTGAAGAGTGTTTTGAATCAGAGCAGATTCTCAATGGACACAAGTGTTTTCCTGCCAGAGGTGGCAAAATTCCAAGCAAGCTCAAAAGAAGCTACAACTATAAAACTGTTGTTAAAAAAATCTTGGCCAAGCTTAAACGTGCTGGGGGTAAGAAATTAGATAACTTTCGATCTGAGAAAAAAGTATTTAAAAACGGTTTCTTGAAAAATTGTGAACTTATTTCTAGTGAGCAGAACCCTGAACAAACCCAGAGAATGTTTCTGGGTTCTTTTGGCAATCGCGGAACATATAAAACAGTTGGCAATAAAAAAAAGAAAACACTGACTTTGCCATTTTCATGGCAAAAGCACTTCCAGAACCAAAACATGGGAAAAAACTTGAAAGGTATCCTAACAACAGAAAACATGTTAACTATGGATAACACAGTGAATAATAAAGACATGTCTCTCTATGGTTCACCAGGTGAGGAATTCTTTGATAACTGCGAAGTGCTTCCCTGTGGTTTTTCAGTTTCAAGTGAAAATATACATAGTGGACATAAGGTGTGTCCTTGTGACAAATGTGAGAAAGTATTTCCTTCTGTATCCAAACTACAAAGACACTACTTAATTCATACCGGACAAAGGCCATTTGGCTGTAATGTTTGTGGGAAATCTTTCAGACAGTCAGCTCATTTGAAAAGACATAAGTTAACTCATATTGAAAAGATTCCCTATAGAAGATCTATTTGCCAAGTTGAATTTGACAATTTGAACAAACTTTTCATTCATCCAGGTGATAATGTTAACTATAATCCTTCCCAACAATGTCAGACTCTTGATTTTCAAAATTATGAGGTCTCAGAGTCAGATCAAATATCAGAAATAAAAGTTAAGGCAGAATCTGAGGATTTCATTCTTGGTACCCACTATAGGAACAGACAGCCCTATATCTCTAATGCGCTTCTGGAGTCAGAGCAGAGCCATTACAGTCACTGCTGTAATTATTCAGAACATACGGAGCGGAATGATGGTCTCCTTTACCAATGCAGTGTTTGTTCTAAAAGTTTTAGATCTCCATCCAAACTGGAAAGACACTATCTAATTCACGCAGGGCAGAAGCCATTTGAATGCTCGGTTTGTGGCAAAACATTCAGACAGGCTCCTCACTGGAAGAGGCATCAACTTACTCACTTTAAGGAACGACCGCAAGATAAAGTGGTGTCTTAAACTCGGTTATGTAACTAACAGAATCCCTCACACATTTGTGGTCTCTCTGGTGATCTTATTTGTAAAGCCTGTATCATTTAAAATATATTTTTATCAAGTGGCTTGTATTAGGTTAAATGATTTCATAGGCAGTTAATTGGCCTACATAGAGAAAGGTAAGACACATAGACTATTAATAACAATGTTATAGCCAAATTAATTTTTAGAGGGAAGTATTTGATTTGGTGCCATAAAATAATCATTTTAATATATTTGTTGGCTATATGGAAAGTGTTAATCTATCCAAGATGTGGTACAAATAATTCAGCCTTACTCATTTTTAAAGAAGAATTACTCCTGAAGACATGTCATCTCTAAGATATTCAAAAGACTGAGTGGCAGAAATTGGTTTTTTACTGCAGCAAATAGCCCTACAATATTTCATGTATTTTATATTTTGCATGAAAGCATAATTTTGTCCACCTATGGCTCAAATTCTATTGCAAAACTTATTCTCCTAAGTTTAAAATATATAAGAGCAATAAAAGTGAAAATGGATGAGAAAACCATACCATTAATTTCATCAGTCTTTTAAGCTATTTATTCTACGACTTGAATAGTTTCACCTTTTCCACAGGCAGTTAGAACTAGTTTTGTGCCCAGCCTGTAGTTGTCTTTCCCAAAAGAATTTATAAGTAAGAAGGAGACTAGGATGCATCTCTATAAATTTACCATGTTTACTTATCAGGTTTATTGTCTATGCAGTGTTATCTTTTAAGAGGAATAAATGCAATTCTTCTATTTGGTTATTAATGATTGACAGCAGTTGTTGTGGACTTAAGACTCATCTATATACCTGTAACTCTACAAAAATTATATATCTGCTTTAGTAAACTCTCTTTTAATGCCTCTTTAAGTGGTTCTATGACTTAACTTACTCTGTTAAGTTGGATCAGATGGCAATGACTAGATCTAGTTTTTAATTCCTGTATGTGTTTTCAAGACTAATGCTGAAGAATTTTATTTAGATTTTTAGTGAATTGTTACTTTAATTAATAAAGTAATTATTCCTATATAGGGAAAAGTTGCTTAGAGAAAATTCAGAATGCCATTCTTCTGAACAATATTGTCATGATTTGGGAAATATTTCACCTACTCCTGAACTACAAAAGACTTATAGTCACAAATTATCCTTCATATTTGGCATTTTTTAAATAAAATCTTGAAGAATGATATTTTCTAATAAGAAAACCCATTATATTTCTAAGATGAAAAGAACAGGTAGGTATTTATCCTGGCACACTTAAATAGAGTGACAATCCCTCTACTGAGAATGGATAAATGAACATTGTGAGTTTACATCATTCTCCAAGAACGGTGTGGGGGCAGTGAGAAGGGGAGGTTGATCTGCTTGCTTTTACGAGTGAATGTTGAGAAACTTGGGTTTAATTTACAGAGACAAAACATGACAATACAGATGAATACCAATGTTGTATAAATATTCAGGAGAATCATGTTTTAAAATAATTATTTCTTTAGGTTTATTTGAGATATATTTCTCTAGAGTAAGTAAGATTATCATTTTTAGAATTTGCTTTGAACTTGCAGAACATATCTATTACATAAAAGCAAGAAATAGTTCATATTTTCCAAAACTAATGGTTCAAAGGTTTTTTTCCTTAAAATGTCTGAAAATATTTATTTTGGGATTCTTAAGCTATTTATGTAATTTTATTTGAAGTAAATAGCTTATATACTCCATTCATACCCCAAACAGAGAGAGTTCTAACAGTGTTGTGTTTCTATGATCATTAGACTATTTGCCTAAGTGATACATTTTCTTTTGGCCCATGCCTTTTTAAGCTGTTTCATATTGAAAGTTGGAATATTGTAAAAATTTTGTCAAAGATGTACTGTAGTGCTATTTGAAGTACCTGTAACAAAATACATATTTACTTTTAATATCATCGCAAGCTTCTTGTGGAAACTTTATAGGAATGAAAATAAACTGTATACATCCATGATAAGATTAAGCATTAGCTGTTAAGTGATGATTTGCTGCATGCTAAAACTTTTACTATTGTTGAATCAATGACTGGTTTTCAGAAAAGAATAAACTTTAAAGAGAATTAGAAGAATTTTTTGTTTGGCTGATTCCAGACTATAGCATGATAACTTACAGAAGCAGTTTGATTGAATGAGTTTGTGTTTCTGTTTTACACTGCAACAGAGACTACAATTTCAAAACAAAACATGTATGTTGAAGGAAAGAAGATGGTTATTTAAATTCCTGAAAAAGTCACATCAGAATATTTTAAAAAATAAAGTTTAAAGTTACACAGTTTGGACTTTTTTTTTTTTAATGAAAAAAGAAAATCGCATAATACTGGAACAAGGAACTGATGGCCAGTTGCTTTCCTGGGCCCACTCCAACTGACCTACACTGAATTTTCTAACATGATATTTAATCATGTACTTCCTTCCTATTAAAATGCTTCAGTAGCTCCTTATCGCCTACAAAAAAATACATTAATTCCACTGCATGTCATACGATCTTCCAGGTTTGTACTGTTATAGAATCAGGTCAATGCATATATTTTTCATTTACTGCCTTCATTTCATCTAACTAGTATTAATTTAAATTATCTTACACTGTTGAGTGAAGAAATTTTGTTGGGTCAGGTTGTGGGTTTTTTCCCATGTGTTAAAAACTCACCTGCGGAAAGCATTCCAATTCATTCCAATTCATAACTTAGGTAAGGTAACCAACTAGAGTTAGACAGTTTAAGGATATAGGAGCAGTTTCTGAAGTCAAGTCTGGGTATCTTACAAGACTTGTTAAAAATAGCATTTGCAAGGGATACTTATGATGCAGAATAGTTGCCTTTTAGAAGCTGCAGGGAAAGAAGGAACATTTCATTTCTATCTTGTTGAGATTTATATTGCCAATTAGAAAGGCTTAGAATTTAACTGGAAAGAAAAGTAATGCAATGGTATTACTGAACGGAATATAGAACATGTAATATATTGGATCTGCTTTAGCAAACATACTCTTTGAAGTTAGAGCTTAAATACTTCTCTGGAAGCCCTTAAAATTTACCCAGGACTCTTTCACCTGTGCTCCACTGCTTTTTGTTTATAACTCTATTACTTGGTTCTGTTGATTAGTGGTTTCAAAGCAGTGTGTACTGGAATCATCTATGGGGCTTGTTAAAGCACAGATTGCTGTACTGTACTCTCAGAGTTTCTGATTCAGTGTCAGAATGGGTGGGAGAATTTGCATTTATACAGGTTAGCAATTGCTGCTGTATTAAAGCTACTCTTTGAAAACCACTGAGCTAAACTACATGCTTCTGGAAAGCAAGAAAATGCATCTCAATGTTTTATGCAGAGGGCTTCATACAGTATCTGTAGATGATGTTTGTATATCCTTACGTTCTCAAATGTATACTGAATGTGTGCAAGGAGGAATGAATGAAGCCATTACTACAAACCCTTTTACATTCTCCTTAAATCATAGATTTACTTAGACTTTTCATTTGCTCTTGGGATGAATTGGCCTTGTAATTTGTTGAGCTCAAAGCCAACCCAACATGTTCTCTCAGCCAAAAACGTTTATCTTTACTCCTCTGTCTCACCATATACTTTGAATAATAATGTTCTCACGCCTTTCTGAAGCTTGCTTTTTCCTTCCTCTCCTCTAGGAACTTCACCAATAGCCTATCTTTTTTCTAATATCTTTCATTTTTCCTCTCCATTGGTTCCTTCTTCCTACCTGAAAAGGAAAATTCCATGTGTTCCCAATTCATTTATGATAGCTTGACTGCAAGTAAAAGAACACTTAAGTTGCTCTAACAGTAGGAACCTTCATTGGTTTATATGATGAGATATCCGTTAGGGTTGTTAAACCATATCATTAACTGGTTCCTTCTATCTGCTCTGTCTTTCACAATTACAAGGCTTGTTCTTTGGTACTTGTAGGATGTTTTGTCTGCAACTGGGATTGCACAATTCCTTCACAGGGATATGATGGAACAGGGAGTGAACAGGAGATCCAGAAATTCCCATAAGAGGAAGAAACAACTTTTCTAGAAGCCTACAGCAAATCTTACCCTATAATCTGCCTCAACTGCTCACAGGTACATTCCTGAACCAACCACTGACGGGGGAGATAGGATTACCTAGTCCTGATTTCCTGAAGGTGATATGCATACAGGTCAAATTTTTTTTTTTTAATAGAGGCATGTTTTTCTTTATTTATTTGTTTGCTTGTTTGTTTGTTTTGTTTATACATGCACTGGGTACAGTCAGAAGCGCGGGAGGATGAGAGAATTCACCAGAGCCAGAGCGGGGAGCAGAGCAGGCAGAAGGACCGAAGTACACTGCTGAGGGGAGCAGCGGGCGGCAGGAGAGGTCTGCGCGCCATGTGGGACCCTCCTCCGGTGGCCGGGGAGCAGCCGGGGATTGAACCGGCTCCACAGAGGCCGCGGGCAGCTTCGCAACCCAGCGTTCTACCGCTGCGCCACCGGGGAGGCCCATACAGGTCAAATTTTAAGTTGTGTTTGGAAATAAGAACTTAGGCAATCAACTGTGTTCATTTCACCTACCTTAAAAAGAGAGTAGTTGAAGCAAACTTTACTTTTACCTGTCATACTAATTTTTGTCATATTTTACTCTTCATTTTATGATCAGAATTGTTGAAAATTCATCTTATATCCTCCATTGCCTCTTCGCTCACTAACTTCTTAGTATTTTTTCTTTTAACCTAATATTTTACTCACCACCTCTTGAGATTTGCTGTATCAATGGTCATGGTAATGAGCATCACGAGTTCAAAACACAACTTCTCCTCCCCTTCACTGGGGATCAGCCAAGTGGTCTGGACACACTGGCCTAAGTTCATCTCCAGCAATAGTTCATGACCAATCTAAGCCTCATTTTTCCCTTTCTATCAGGACTATTCAAGGTTGGCTGATATAAATCTAAGCCAGTCAATGTATAGCATTACCTTGGCCAGAGTAATTGGAGTAGGACTTGGTAATACTGACAATTTCACTTCTGAAACTCTTCTCTTTTTATCATCTGGTTCCTTTGCTTGCTTTCTTCCTCATTTGCAAAACACATTATAGAATAGTTGTAAAAGAAATGAAAAATAAAATACACACAATTTTAGAATATTCATATCCATCACTCAAAAACTTGGTTAAGAGAAGCGATATGAAAAGTAGGACGATATAATGACAGAATTTTGTCATAAATCTACTAGGTATTATAAATTAGACATTTACACAGGTTAGATCACTGAGGAGCTGAAGCCTGTTGACTTCATGTCATAATATCATAAGATAAATTATGAGTTTAATAAAAACGTCTGCTGGCAAACTCACCTGGATACCTCCTGCTATGTCCGACTGTCCCTCTATATAATGGAATCGGCTTTTCTTTCTAAGCTTATTCTATCTTATGTCTTCTCTATTGTGCTTTATGGTTCTACTATTTTTTCAGTTAGTTAGGATGAATTTCTCTTCATTCTACATTTTCAGGGTCTTCATGTTTATTCTCCCCTCTTTGTTTATACTGCCAGAACACAAACTTTGGCCTAATTTTTACTTTTTTATAAATTTTATATATATTTTACATCATTTTTCATTTTTTGCACAATGTATGCATTTTCATCTTGGTTATAGTCCCCATACAATTCCCACGGCCCCCTTATTTTGATCCTAATCTCCCCTCCCCCCAAGTGTGTCTCTGGTTTATAGTTGCTTGTTGAGTTTGATTTTTACTTTATTATAATTAGTCTTTTTCCTGGTCCCTTATTTAGGTTTTCTAAATTCCTGCTGTGAGTGAGACCATCCGGTGTTTTTCTTTCTCTTTCTGACTTATTTCGCTGAGCATGTTCCCTTCTAGCTCCACCCATGTTGCTGCAAACTGCATGTGTTTATCTTTTTTGATTGCTGAGTAATATTCCATTAATTTTACTTTTGCCTCAGATTGACAATAGCCTCCCAGCTGGTATTCTCATCTCTATGTTGCCTACTCCAACCCATAGGCATCTTCCAAAAGTAGATTTTCAATCATCGGTGGCCCATGGCCTTCAACAATAAATGCATCTCCTTCCTGCCGTTTTCAGGTTTGTACCTCCATAAAGCGCCATAAAGTTAAAAACCAAGCGCCGGATCCCGATATGTGGTGGTGTGGTTTTTTTTTTTTTTTTTTTCCATTATTGCTTTTTTTCCGGTAGGAAGAAACTCCGATCTCCCCGCCCCAAGCTATCACCAGAAACCCACACCCTCCCCCTCAGCGTCCTGGCGCTCTGAGACCCGCTCACACCCGCAGGCGGCCTTCTCCCTGCTGGCCGCGAGGGGGCGCGCGCGGGGGCGGCCACCGCCCCCGGCCTCTCTAGCCCGGAGCCGGCACGCGCACTTCCGGGCCCGGCCGCCCGCTTCCGGGGAAGGTGCCGCGGCGCGCGCTGCCGGGGTGATCGCTCGGCTCGGGCTGCCGGCCGGTTCCCCCCGCGGGCGCAGACGGCGCCGGGCGCTCAGAGACCGCGTCGGGGGCGCGGGTGCTCGGCGGCGCGCTCCTTCCCCGGGGCGCAGGGAGGGCGCGACCATGGCGGCCGCCGCTCCCCCCAAGAAAATCGTGGCCCCGACCGTGTCCCAGATCAACGCGGAGTTCGTGACCCAGGTGCGGGGGGCGGGGGAGCGGGGGGGGCGGGGGAGCGGGGGGGGCGGGGGACACCGGGGGGCGCGGAGTCGGGGGTGACGGGGGCCGCGAGCCCGAGGTCTTAGGGGCGGGAGACCGCGAGACGCAGGCATCCGGCAATTCGTAGACGAGTCTTTAAAAAAAAGAAAAAAAAGGAGATCTATTTATGCACACGAGCTGGGGTGCAGGCCGGTGCGGGGGGGTGGTAGAGGACCCCCAGAGAGAGGGGCGCGGAGCAGGCAGGCTGACCCGTGCTCGGCTGCGGGGAGCCGCGGGAGCGGCGGCGCGGACGGGGCTTGGAACAGGGCGTCTGAGCTGCCGGCCCTGGGGTGCTTGCGGGGTGCTTCGCTGAGCCCCTTGTGCCCTCAGGAGCTCATGTTCCCGGGAAAGGCGCAGACAGCCCGCCGCCCGCCCCCGCATCCTGGTTTTCATGGGTGCTTCAGGCTTTGAATGTGAGAGCGAGGAGCTCCGCGCAGAAAGTTACTGCTTCACCAGAAGACATTCTGGTTCTGGCTCAGCAGATCTGCCAACACAGCGGTCTAGGAGTCCGGGAGAGTTCTTCCTGTCCCCTGGTGCACCTCTGCATTCTAAATGTCTTTTTATTTTATTTTATATATTCTTACATCTTTTTTTTTTTTAAGATTTATTTATGCATGCAAGAGCTGGGACACAGGCCAGGGGGTGAGAGGATTCACCAGAGACAGAGCAGGGAGCAGAACAGGCGGATTGACTGAAGTACACTGCTGAGGGGAGCAGTGGCCGAGATAGGAGAGGTCTGCTGCGCCATGTGGGTAGCTCCCTGGCCAGCCAGTGGATCGAACTCGTGCTGCAGAGGCTGCGGGGAGCGTCATAGGTTGCATCTTAACCCCTTGTGCCACCAGGGAGGACCTATTTTTACATCACTTTTCATTTTTGCACAATATATGCATTTTCATCTTAGTTATAGTCCCCATACAATTCCCACCCCCCCTTATTTTGATCTTAATCCCTCCTTCCCTGCCGCCCCCCCATGTGTGTCTCTGTTTTATAGTTGCTTGTCGATTTTGATTTTTACTTTATGATAATTAGTCCTTCCTGGTCCCTTATTTAGGTTTTCTAAGTTCCTGCTATGAGTGAGACCATCGGTATTTTTCCTTTTTTTTTTTTTAAGATTTATTTATTTATACAAGCACTGGGTACAGTCAGGAGTGTGGCAGGGTGAGAGAATTCACCAGAGCCAGAGCAGGGAGCAGAACAGGCAGAGTGACGAAGTACACTGCTGAGGGAGCAGCGGGCCCAGCAGGAGAGGTCTGCACAGCATGTGGGACCCTGGCCCAGCAGCCCAGGATCAAACCAGCGCTGCAGAGGCTGCAGGCAGCTTCGCAGCCCAGTGCTCAACCACTGCGCCACCAGGGGAGGCCCTCCAGTATTTTTCTTTTTAACACTACACAACATACACCTCAGTAACATCTTTACAGACACATCACCCAAAGCAGTGATAGCAAAGGCAAAGATAAACATCTGGGATTACATCAAATTAAAGAGCTTCTGTACAGCAAAAGAGACAATAACCAAAACAAAGAGATACCCCACTGACAGGGAGAAAATTTTTGCACCCAACACTAGTGATAAAGGACTGGTCACAAAAATATACAAAGAGCTGAAGAGACTCAACAAAAACAAAGTAAATAATCCAGTCAAAAAATGGGCAGAAAAGCTGAAAAGGAACTTCTCCATTCTAAATTATCTTTTAAGTCTGCTTCTTTGCACCTCTTTACCATAAGCCATTTCTTTTTTCTGCCTAGATTTCGGCATCTTGATCTGTCTTGTTGTCTTTCCTCTTGCTCTCTTCTATTTCATTCTTCATATTGCTGTCTGAGTTAGTTTATGCAAAAGCAATCAGGTCATCTCTTACCTTCTTCATCTTTGAAGAGTTCTAATTGGCCTTCGGATAGTGATCAGAATCCTTCAGAGTATGTGTGGTATGGCTTCTGCTTATAGCAGATTTTCTCGCTTTTCCCTCCCCAGCGCTGTCTCTGTGCTTTAGCCATAGAGAACTGCAGTTATTTGAGTGTGCCGTGCTACTTGATCCTCTTGTACCTTTTGCTTAGAATCCTCATCCCCTCCTCCCCCCGTCCTTTATGTGGTTAATTCGTTGTCCTCCACCTATTTTTGCTTAGAAACCTCATCCCCTCCTCCCCCCGTCCTTTATGTGGTTAATTCGTTGTCCTCCACCTACATTACTTTAGAGATATTTTTCCTGACAATTTAGACTGAATCCCCCTTTTCTCATATATCTGTATTTTTTTTTATAGAGGCATGTTTTATTTATTTATTTGTTTGTTTGTTTGTTTTGTTTATACAAGCACTGGGTACAGTCAGAAGCGCGGGAGGGTGAGAGAATTCACCAGAGCCAGAGCAGGGAGCAGAGCAGGCAGAAGGACCGAGGTACACTGCTGAGAGGAGCAGTGGGCAGCAGGAGAGGCCTGCGCGCCATGTGGGACCCTCCTCTGGTGGCCGGGGAGCAGCCGGGGATTGAACCGGCGCCACAGAGGCCGCAGGCAGCATCGCAACCCAGCGCTCAACCGCTGCGCCACCAGGGAGGCCCCTATATCTGTATTTTTTCTAGTAAAAGTCATTTATTAGTTTTCTCCCTGAGAGACATTATGTTTTGGAGGGATGAGTCAGGTAAATGAATAGTATAGTTTTAGGCAGTGATAAATCTATCCGGAAAGATGAAAAAGGGTGTTAGGACACCGACTGGGATGGGATGCATGAAGACAGCCAAGAGAGTCCTCGCTGAGGTTACATTTAGGCTAAGACCTGAATGCAAAACGGCAACAACAAAAACCAGGGGGCAGTTCTGGGAGAGAAGGAAATGCATATTTTTGAAAGATCACTGTAGTTAATATGTTAATGTTGGATGGTGGTAGCAGAGCAAAAGTAGTAACAGGGTTACGAGTTAGTCCAGTAAGGAGATTATGGTGGTATCTACTGTTAAAGACTGATGTAGACATCTATATTTTGAAGCTAGAGGCCATATCATTTGAAGATTGTGGAGGATTTGAGGGAAACGAGTTGACATGGTTTAACCAACCCAGATGATTGGCTTGGACATTTATGGAAATGGGGAACATAAGGAAGTGAGATTGAGTGGGGAACATCAAGAGCTGTGTTTTGGCCATACTAAGTGTGAGCTGCCCAGCAGACATTCAGTTGAAAGTAGTTTAGACAGTTGATTATATATGAGTGTAGAGCATGTTGGCAGAATCTGGACTTGAATATAACTTTGGGAGTTAATGACCCAAGCTGATATTTAAAACTAAAGAACTAACTGAAATATCCTAGAGAATTTATTATACCCTGCATTAAATTGTGGAGCTGAGGAACCTGTAGCATTGTACTGGCCACACATTGATGAGTATTTGTTGGAAGAAATACATGAATGAATGAATGAATGAATGAATGAATGAATGAATGAACGAACATACCAGGGCATGTGCCACTAAATAGTAATACCTAATATTTGCCAAATACTGTTTTAGGCTCCTGTAGGCTACAGAGATGAATAAAATGTGGCCTTTGTTTTTAGGGAGCTCACAGTCTGTGGAAGAAAACTTTAAAGAGACTTAGACAACTCATCACAGTTAAGTGTGACACATACCAAGATAGAGCTATGAGGGAAGTGTTTCCAGAAGAAAGTATAAAGTAGCTGCATTTGTCTCAGGAAAGAATTTCCAGAAAGAACTTTCTCATTGAGAAGGTACCATTTGAGATGGATTTTGAAACCAAAATAGGAAGGTGGGGAGGTGGCTTTCTTCCTTCTTGGACCCTACTTCCTCCCCCTCCTTTGCTGCTTTCTCTTTCTTGTCACTTTTTAAAAATTTATTACTGAATTAATGGGATATGGAAGTTACATATTTAATTTAAAGATCAGGTAGTTGAACTTTGTGACCTCACTTTTGTATGTGACTGTATTTTAATTTTTTTGGGTCCTTCAGTAAGATTTATTTGAAAAATTTATGCTGTCATAACAATACTGACTGGAGAATGAAAAGAATTTCTCTTTTGCATGAGACTAGAGCATGTATGGAGGAAGGGCAATATATTCCTACAGTTAGTGTCAGAGAAGGTACAGAGAGGTTACCTTAAGGAAAGGAGACCCTTAGAGAAAAAATAGAGACTTGATAGGTGCTTAACAAATGTTTACTGAATTGTTCATGAAGTAGAGATATACTGCGGGACTTTGAATCAAAAGACAGGACTTTCATATTTATTTGGAAGTCCCTGACTCCATGAAAACAAGTCAGATTCAGTTCTTTTAAAGGTGTGATGTAAGAAAAAGATGGCTGAGTCTGTGTGGTGCCCATAAGGATCAGAATGAAGAAATGAGGATAACACAGAATAGTTGGGGGTGAGCTAGTATTTTCTATTGGTTGGAGGTGATTGATAATTTTGGAAAGTGTCACACAAGTTTCTATAGTATTACCAAGAGGTTTCCTCGGGGCACGAGTCCGCACTGGGAGGCTCTTCAAGTGAATTGACTGTGACAGGTACTTTGCTACAGAAGCAAAAAATAGCATAGGTCTCATCCCTTAAGTGTTCCTGTTAAGCAGGAAGGAAAGAAAGCTAGATAAGCAATCAAATGATTGATAATACAAAAGATAATCTATTTAAATTTATTTGCAAAACGAAGGGAAGAAGCAAAAAAGAGAGAACATTTCAGATTTTACTTCTTTCAGTCATTCATCCATCCATCGGCTATTATATGAGTGCCCTCTGTGTGCCTGAAACTGTAGGTTCACCTTTTTAATAAATATACTGAGTCTTTGTGCTTGCCAGCATTTTCTATTTTTCAAGAGTTTATAGTTTATTTCTCTAAGAAAAACATATCAATAAGGCCAAATTATTTTTCTATGTTATACAATCCATTTTAGTGTCTGTGACATTGTATAGATGTATGTAAAATTCACAATGTCTAGGTAAGCTCATCTGTTGAAATATACCATTGTTTTTACTTTCTATAATAATCTGCTAAGAGACTTCAGTTTTTAAAGGTTTACTAAAACTGTGTCTGGATGTGTTCTCGTCACTTAAAGATTTATTATTTTAAAAATCGACTTTCCTGAAGATTTTGATTGTGGTTTTGACTTTTAGTTTTGACTTAACTAATTGTGATCGTGGGCAGCTCACTTAATCTTTCTAGACCTGGGTTTCCCTAGCTCTGAACTGAAGATGCTTGACTGTAGTTATTAACTTTCCCCTATTATTTGTTTTCTTAAGGGTGGTTAGGAAAGTACATTTTGCTTTCTTAAATCACAATGATGGAGCATTTTGGAGCATTAGTGGCATTTAGTAGGTTGGGACCAAGGATGCCAACTGGCCTTCGTAAACCTAGAGTCCCTTTAGAAGGTAAAATTACTCTGTCCCCCAATGCCAGTAGCGCCCTGTTAAGAAGCAGATTGTCTTTAAATGATCTCAGTTGTCTAGCTTTACAGTGGTATGAATCTGTGACTTACTGTTTATGCTATTTACTTTTCCAGTTAGCATGTAAATACTGGGCTCCCCATATCAAGAAAAAATCACCTTTTGATATAAAGGTAAGTATTTTTGGTTTGTGACATATTTTTTAAATAGGAATGCTCTTTGTATCTCTTTTTAAGAATTAATTTCAAAAAAGCTTTCCATATTCTTTTCAAAAGTTAAAACTACAGTCTTCTAATTTTCAGGCTAATAATTACTCATCTTAGAAAATTTGGAATATGTAAGTCAGACTTAAAAAATAAAGGTCACAGCCAGATATAAACTCTACTGTAATATTTTGTATTTTCATTAATCTTTAAAAAAAATAGGTGTGGATTTTCATGTCAGAGGAATCTTAGATTGTTTTAAGTTTAATTTATTGTTACTGTAAATGACTACTCACCCTAACGCAAAAGAATGTAAATTCTTAGGCTTTATCACAATACATTTAGAAAACTGAATATAACAGTTGACACTTGCTTCTATTATGTCTCTACGCTTTTAATTTGCTTTCTGTCTGGCTTTGGAAAGTACGTTGTCACAACTTGTAATTCGAGTCTAATAACACTGATACATTTTAAAATTAAGCTTTAATAATAAAGATTCCAATCTTGTGAATTTTTATTTTGCATAGAAATATTACAAAGAGTTCATTTTAATGATTCTCTCTTGGACTCTTTATGTAAATACATTTTATTTATCTTTCCTACTACTTCGTTTTCTGTTTTTTCATATTTTAAGGAATGGAATGAGATTAGGAAATAATCTCTGAAGTATTGTTTCACTTGCACTGATATTTGGTGGCTTTCTCAAACTAACTTATTTTGTTTGATCTCAGTAATTGAAAACTATTGATTTGGAGTCTGAAAAAACTTCATGATATTAAGTATTTTTAATGTTTTTGATAACAGGTCATTGAAGAAATTTATGAAAAAGAGATTGTCAAATCAAGGTAGGAATGAGTTTAATTTTTATACATAGAGTTTAAGTAGAACCACATTGTATCTTGTCTGAATTTCCAAACTGTCATTAAACTTGGAGAAAAAAAATTTATGTTTTGGTTTGGTCATGAGTAAGGTATTATGAATATCATAGATGTTATAAAATTTGATTTGATATTTTTAGTGTTAGGAAGTAAATTTTACTAAATATTTTTTTTTTTTTTTTTTTTTTTATAGAGGCATGCTTTTTATTTATTTGTTTTGCTGGTTTGTTTGTTTGTTTTGTTTATACATGCACTGGGTACAGTCAGAAGCGCGGGAGGGCGAGAGAATTCACCAGAGCCAGAGCGGGGAGCAGAGCAGGCAGAAGGACCGAAGTACACTGCTGAGGGGAGCAGCGGGCGGCAGGAGAGGTCTGCGCGCCATGTGGGACCCTCCTCTGGTGGCCGGGGAGCAGCCGGGGATCGAACCGGCGCCGCAGAGGCCGCGCGCAGCTTCGCAACCCAGCGCTCAACCGCTGCGCCACCGGGGAGGCCCAAATTTTACTAAATATTATGAAGATAAATTCATGGTAGTCAAGGTAAAAAGCTGGTTGTGAACCTGTAGACGTAGGCCAAAAACCACGTTAAGAATTTTGTTTTTTATTTGAGGATCAGTGGGTAGCGGAAAAGAGTTGTAAGCATCATGATGATATTTTACAAAGAGAATTTGGAGGGGGCAAGAGACAGCAAATTATTGATAGTTAGATCAATGAATATTATAGTAAGATTCAACATAGTGATGACTTGGGCTAGTATGGAAAGTTGTGATGCAGAGGAGTTATCAGTTTGAAAGAAATAGAACTGAAGAGGTGGTAAGTAGTTAAATGTATGGTAGGTCAGGAAAAGGAGCAAGAATCAAGGATAATGCCAAAGTTTTTGGTTGAGGTTGCTGGATAATTATTGGTGCCGTGACTGACTTTGGCTTGTTGATGTTAGAATTGGATATAGATTATTAACTCACTCTAGGTGCTAAAGGCTCATGAAGGTAGAGATGCAAAATAAGCAGTTGTTTATATAGGTGTAGAGCTCAGAAGAGAGAAGTGAGTTGAGACTGCTTTGTATCAAACATTTGAGTGTTAAGGGTACAGTAGTGGACATGGCAGGTAAAGTTTCTACCCCTGGAGCTTAAGTCCAATGGGAGTTACGCAGTTATGTAATGTTAGCAGGTCAGAATTAAAATCACCTGTGGTTAGGGTATACTAACAGGGACTACAATTTTAGATTAAAGGATCTGGCAAAAATCCATACTGAAGACAGGCTATTTGAGCATATGTATAATGTATGGCTTATTGGCCTGTGGGTGGGTTTGGATGAAATTGCCAGAGAAAACTTAACTAAAAATGAGTGGGTAGATATAGTCTAGGATCACTTTTTCTTACATAGTAGCCCCCCCCCTTATCCACAGGAGATATGGTACAAGACTGCCGGTAAATGCCTGAAACTGCAGAGTACCAAATCCGATATCTACTAAGTTTTTTCCCATACATACATATCTATGATAAAGTTTAATTTACCAGTAAGGTACAGTAAGAGATTAATAGCAGTAACTAATAATAAAGCAGGACAGTTATAACAATATTGTTATAAAAGTTATGTGAATGTGGTCTGTCTCAAAATATCTTGTAGTAGGTGGTATATTGGATCACTGTTGATGGCACTTTACCAAAACTGCGGAAAACTAAACCATGGATAAGGGTGGGGGTCTGCTGTACATAAAGGGTCATCCAATCTGAAAATTATCTTGAGCCTTCAGAACTAGTTTTCTGCCTCTTTAGAACAGGCTTTTCTCCAGTGGAGAGTAATTGCTTATTTTGTTTTTTCATTTAAATGTTTTCTATTAGTATTTCTTCTTTGAATATAATTTTTACATAACTAATAATTGAAAGCTGCCAGGGACTTTTGTATTATATAAACTTGGCTATGTTATTTTTCATTCCTGAAAGAAGTAACTGATTGGCCTGACTCACTAAGAGAGCAAAGAAGGAAGGGAGCACAGTGGAATGTGGCAATGGATTATGGGTGCTTTGGTGGTGGGTGCGTTCCTGTGGCAATTCCTGATGGAAGGAGCCTGTCATTCTGAAATACCAACAATAGGGCCTCCCTGGTGGCGCAGGTGATTGAGCGCAGCACTATGAGGCTGTCTGTGGCCTTTGCAGCGCGATTTCCATCCCCGACCGGCTGGGGAGCAACCCACATGGCACAGCAGACCTCTCCTGTCTCGCCCGCTGCTCCCCTCAGCAGTGTATTTCAGTCAGTCTGCCTGTTCTGCTCTTGGCTCTTTCTGGTGAATCTTCTCACCCACCACGACTCTAGCCTGTGCCCCACTTAAAAAAAATAAAATACCAACAATAATGTAAGCTAGTGTTACCCCAATTAAAATAATTAATTAATTTAAAAAGATTTATCATGGCACTCTTAACAGCCATTTTCTTTTCTTGTACACATTTTGAATACTTTAATTTAAGTGAACTTATTGCATTGTGCCCCCCAAATCTCCAAATTCAAAAAGGTAAGTTCACTTCTGTAACTTATAAAATGTAGTGTTTATTTAAAAATTTCAGTGATCCATTTTTTTAGGCTAGAAAGCTTTTTTTGCTGAGTTGTATGTTCACAGCATCTTGATTATTGGGAAATGACTTGATATGAGATTTATTACTGTTTGTAGGTTGTCCAATGTGACAGTTTACACATTTTTTTGCATATAGCCTTTTTTCCCTTGGAGGTACCTGGAAATTAAATATAGCGGTTCTTTATATTCTTATAGTATAAATGATTAGTGGTAGGATCTCAAAATTAATTTAGTTTTTAAAAATAAAGTAAAACTACCCTGAAACAAGCAAATTTTAAAGCAAAATTTGTTTTTTTAATGTGTATTAAAACAAGGTCAATATTTCAGTATTAAATCAAGATTTCAAAATATATCTGCCCTTACAATTCTGAAATGTTTGTATTTTCTCAGCCTTTTTATTATCTGCTTTTGTCTTTTTAGGTTTGCCATCAGAAAAATAATGCTTTTGGAATTTAGGTGAGTTGAAAGGCTTTACTTTGAAGTTAAAGATAACAGTGTGATTTAACACTTAGCTAATTTTTTGAGTGTTTAAGAAAATAACTCAGTTTTGTAAGTTTTATATTTTTGTGACTGGCTAGCTTTGGAATATGTGTGTGATATCTTTAGTTTTCAGAGATCATGTTCTGTTGTTAATATAACATATTGTTAGAGTTGCTTCTCTCAAATTCAGAGAGTGTGTGCTTAGCAATTCAGAATTCTTACATGCACCATCTAGTCATCAGTAAATTGGAGTGCATTCTGTAGCCCTTTTATTCCTGCCAAGAAAATTATTATTACTGAGGTAGTCTTCTTCTGACTTAATCACTTGTAATGTTAGTATTTCAGACAAAATAGAATATACAATGTTCAGATTATAAGGGTAGATTTGATTATGTTGCAGCCAGGTGAGGCCAGTAGACTGACCAGCAGGTCAGTCTTCCATTGCTGTTGATAATAGTAGTGTTTGCCATATTTATTGAATACTTTTCTTCTGCTAGGCACAGTATTGGCCATTTTACGTAAAGCCCTCCCAGCAACTTTGCTAAGTGTTATCATTTCCATTTACTTAAAAAAGAGATTGATATTAAAGAGGTTAAATAATTTGTTTGAGATAACAGACCTAAGTTATTGACAGAGCTGGGATGCCAGTGTTTAATGCTAAACTCAGATTTTTTTGTCTTTCCACAATACCTTAAAGTCTAGTCTTTATCAGAGGTTAGAGACTGTATTAAGAAATGTTACTTCCTACCTACACTGATTTGATCCTCACAAAAATGGCATAAATTAGGTGGCTTTAACATTTTTCAAGAAGGAAATTGAAGTTACAGTTATGAATTGACTAATAAGGTGAGTACCTACTGTATTCTGAGAACTGTGTTAGCAAATGCTTGGTCTCATTTAATCCTCGTAATAATGTAAGTAAAATCTTGTTGTGTAGAGGAGAACACTCCCACTAGAAATTGGAACCATCTGCCCCTTAAGTTAATATCCCATTCCATAAGGTCATGCCATCTTTCAAGACAGAAAAATATCAAGAGGATATTGATACACAATTAGAATAAATCAGAAATCTATCATTGTGGCAAATATCCAAAGTCAAGAACTGTTAGAACTGAAGTAGAAAGCTCTGAACAAATAGCAGGCACCAGTGACAGATAGTGAAAGATGGTACCTATTAGAACCTTTAATGTAACTTCTTTGTGAAAGTGTTATTTTTTTCTGTGTCAACCTTCCAACATAAGTAGTCTTAAGTTTGTAGCAGGGATAAGTGGTCTCTTGCTAGAGTGAAAAGTAAGAGGGGTTGCAGAAGGTGACTAGGTACAAGAGTAAACTGAGAAAAAAAAAGAATTTTGCTAATGAAACTTACAGAAATACATATCGTTGTATTACTTTTGCTGCAATTGCTAAAACAGGATCAGGGAAATATTGATGAAGCCTTAATTTTGGAGAAAAGCAGTGTAGTTGGAATCAGATCTGTATCATCTGTGTCTTTATAACCTTGGGCAAATCATTGACTCTCAGAGCCTCAGTTTCCTTACCTAAAAAAAATGTAAAGAATAGGTTTGGAGTTTGCCATGCAATGAGATAACACCCAAGACAAGACATTCCTATTAAAAACTGGCAAACCATTGATATCCCCTGGTGCATTTGGCAAAAACAAATATAAAGATCACTCTGGAATGATATATATTCCAACTATACTAGAAAAATTCCTCATAGATTAAATTCTGGTAAAGATGCATTCAAATCCCAAATTACAAAGCACATTAGGATAATAATCCACAAGAATCAGTTGGAACAACAAAGAATGGGGTTAGATACTCTTCCTCCCTTTCCAAGCCTAATATTAACTCTCATCATTATTTTTTAAATTACTATGGGTATTAAAAAAAAGAATGCGTGAACAAGGATTGGGACACTAAAAATGGAGAGAATTAGGGGAGGAAACAAATTTGAGGAATAAAATCTTTGATCAGTAGACAAATTAAATAGATTAGATCCAACCACCAAGGGAATTAGTGAACTGGAATATAGATCTGAGGAAATTAGATAATAGCAAGAGAAATTGAGGTGAACAATATAAAAGGAAATTAAGAAATATACAGACTAGAATGAAGAAGATCAGTAGAATTTCAGAAGAGATTTAGGGAATGGGGGAGTGTTTATTTAGAAGAGATGATGGTAAAGAAGTTCTACCATTGAAGCACATGAGTTGTTTAGATTTTGAAATACTCTACATAGCAACTGCAAAACAACAAAGACAGGGTAAAGATCTTAAAATCTGCTGGAGAAAGCAAGATTTAATTTCTCAAAAAAACACGGACAAATTGACTGTAGGTTGTAGTAACAGAAGATAATAGAATGAGACTAGTACATAGGAAAAAGTCACCACAACTTAGAAAGAATTTTATAACCAGTTAACTGTCATGAAATAAAGAAATTTCAGACAAATGCTAAGTCTGTTGCTGACAGAAGTTCTTAAGGACATAATGCAGGAAAATGGAATTTTACTTGTAAGAAAAGGATGAAATGAAGCTCCATGCATTTTAATTATGAAAAGACCACTCTAGTTTCCCACCTGGAACCTTCTGACTGTTATTTTAGGTAAAATCCTACTTTTCCACTTTCTTAGGTTCTTGCAAACTAAACAAGAAGGAGTAATACATGGTATATGAAAGGTACATGGAAATACCAATGGAGCAGAACTTTAAAACATAAGAGGAAGTAGAAAATGTATAGCACTATAGCAGTATTTAAAACATTTAATTCTGTGGAATGATTTAAAGTAGCAGCAAAATATCCTGCTTGGTTTTGCTAGTGTTTGAGACTGTTTTACAACTCAGTATAGTAATTGATGCTAGTAACTACCGGAATGATAAGAAATGACCAAGTTATGTTTTGGAAATCATAAATACTTAAATTTGTTTAGGAGAATTTTCACCAAAATATTAAAATATGAATTTTGGTATCTTGAGGTGAAAACTGCATTTTTTTTCATTGAAAATTGACTTATGTTGGATGCCTTGTAAATGAAGTATTATGAAGCCTCTTTTTGATTGTCTCTTACTTTCTAGAAATCATTTAGTCCTGATATGCATTAGTATTTATGTCTCAAATATAGTTACCTGTAAAACTGCCCTTCATGGACCTCCCTGGTAGTGCAGGGGGTTAAGACACAACCTTTCGTGCTTTCCGTAGCCACTGCAGCACGAGTTCAATCCCTGGCCAGGGAGATACCCACATGGCATGGCAAGACCTCTTCTGACTCGTCCTTGCTCCCCTCAGCAGTATATGTCAGTCAATCTGCCTGTTCTGTTCCCCATTCTGTCTCTGATGAATCTTCTCACCCTGCACACCTCTGGCCTGTACCCCAGTTCTTGTATGCATAAATAAATAAATCTTTTTTTTAAAAAACTGCCTTTCATATCACTTTGTTTTAGAGCTTAGCGCTGGTACTTGTCAGATAGCTTGTTTTTATTCACGTCATGCATACCCCTAAATAAGGGAATATCCAGTATTCTAATGATGCTAATTAGATGGCAGTAACCTTTGACATCATCTTACTTGAAAGTAGAAGACTTTATCTCCAAAGCTGTGTTCACTATATTTACCTTTGTGGTAGCAGTGACTTAGATTAGTTTGTGAAGGATTCTCAAATTATAAATACAGATTTTCAAAATATTTTCAGAAAGTTGTAAATAACTATGCTTTTCCAGTTGAGTGACATATTAAAATGAGTGGCAGTAACTAATGAAATATTCTCTGCCTTTTTACTCTTTACAGCCAGTATCTTGAAAATTATCTCTGGATGAATTACTCTCCAGAGGTATCCAGCAAGGCCTACTTAATGTCCATCTGCTGTATGGTGAATGAGAAGTTCAGAGAAAATGTTCCTGCATGGGAGGTAAGATTTGTATTACTTCATATCTCTTTCACTGTGTACTCACTTAAGCCATTTCAAAGTAGCAGAACTTTTTTTTTTTAAAAAAATTGATTGATTTATTTATACGAGAACCGGGGTACAAGTCAGATGTGTGGGAGGGTGAGCGGATTCACCAGAGACAGAGCGGGGAACAGAACAAGCAGACTGACGAAATACACTGCTGAGGGGAGCAACGGGCAAGACTGGAGAGGTCTGTCGCTCCGTGTGGTTAGCTCCCGAGCTGGCCGGGATCAAACCGGCGCTGCAGAAGGTGTGGACAGCTTCACAGCACGGTGCTCAACTGCCTGTGCCACCAGGGGAGGCCCAATAAATAATGCTTTTACAACAGAATTTTACTTAATAATAAAATAAACATTGAGAAAAAGAGTGGGTACAAAAAAATACTAGTTTTTTCACTTTCAGTACTTTCTTCAAACTAATTTATTATACCTTAGAAAATTATGAATGTGGATTTGTTTTTCTGCTTTGTGCTTGAAACATAGAATGACATGGATAACAAAGATGTCTCTAAGATAAAGTGATGTAAAATTACATTAATTAGCGTAAATATTTCAGGCTCAAATGAGAATTTTTCCATGTCTATTTCTTAACAAGGAATATGTGTTTATAGAATAAAGTCGTGTTTTCAATATCAAGATAGGTATTTATATAATAATTTTAGTTTTCTCTTTGTCCCTGATTTGGGATCTGTTTTTTCTTTGTGCTGACATTTTCTCTGTGCTAGTGCAGAAGAGGTTGGGTCAGTGGAGGTCCGAGAGGTCTGTTTTTCCTTTGGCCTCCATGAAATGGTCAGTCCGTTAGAAGCATTTCTTCCCGTCTAGTCACACTTTTTTAAATGAAGGAAAGGCATGGGTGCTCACCTCTTTTGAGGGAATGGTCTCTAAAGTGAGAAGATATTAGACTTTGAGATAACACCATCAACACATCTCAAATATTCATTAAATGACAGCAGTCTTAGGGCAAATGAGAGCCCAAAGTATACTATGGGCCTTGTGTCTTTTGAGAAATCTTAAGGATTTCTTGAAGTTGCTTCAAACTACTTTAGGAAGGGAGTGGGGACATTTTTTGGAACTAGAGAAATGAACTGTTCAGTTTATATCACATTAAGACTGCTTTAGTAATTAGGACGTGAAGTAGAAAAATGACAAAGATTAAGAAGAAAGCATACACAGAGATTTAAGATTTCATAATTAAAGTAACATTAGGAAAGGATGTTATTTTCTTTCTTTCTTTTTTTTTTTAAGAGGCATGTATTTTCATTTATTTATTTATTTGTTTGTTTGTTTGTTTATACAAGCACTGGGTACAGTCAGAAGCGCGGGAGGGTGAGAGAATTCACCAGAGCCAGAGCGGGGAGCAGAGCAGGCAGAGGGACCGAAGTACACTGCTGAGGGGAGCAGCGGGCGGCAAGAAAGGCCTGCGCGCCATGTGGGACCCTCCTCCGGTGGCCGGGGAGCAGCTGGGGATTGAACCGGCGCCGCAGAGGCTGCGGTCAACTTCGCAACCCAGCACTCAACCGCTACGCCACCGGGGAGGCCCAAGGATGTTGTTTTCAATAACAGGCTTGGGCAATTGAATATAACCAATAATAGTGCCACTTCCTAAGATAAGTAATAGAAAGTTGAGGAATACTTTGAAAGGTACACAATTTTTTTTTAAGATTTATATATTTGTGCATACAAGAGCTAGGGTCTTAAACAGAGGTGTGGGGGGGTGAGAGGATTCACCAGAAACAGAGTAGGGAGCAGAACAGACAGAGCCACTGAAATAAACTGCTGAGGGGAGCAGTCGGAGAGACAGGAGAGGTCTGCTGCACCATGTGGGTCAGCTCCCTGGCCGGGGATCAAATTTGTGCTACAGTGGCTGCCCATAGCTTAATAGTGAGACTTAACCCCTTGCACCACCAGGGAGGCCCAAAAGGACACAGTTGTTGAATCGAGTTTTGGATATATTGTTTCAAATTACCTTTGGAATATGCAAACTAAGGAGAGAACTGTGAACTGAAAATGTGTGTTTAGCATATGGAGGTTGCAGTAGAGGAAGAAGAATGAGGCTAGAACTCCAGAAACTATGATTTAAGGGACAAAGGAAGAGTCACCCTGAACACATTGAAAAGGAGTTGAGGGTTTGTAAGAGTCCATTGAACTTGACAGTGCTGACGTCTTTAGGGGAGTTCTGTGGGTGTTTTAGAGAACTGAATGAAAACCATTCATGTAGACCACACATTTGAAGCACTTGTCTGTGAAAGAAGAGATGTGACAGTAACTAGATGGGAAAGAGGATCAAAGAGGCTTATTATATTACAGTATTATTTTTAACCTTATTTATATGCAGTAGTAAAGAGCTACTACAAAACACGAGAGTTTGCCCTTTAGATTAGAGTGGGAAAGCTATAACTTTTACTAAACTTCTTTTTTATAATGTCAAAAGAATTAAAGCACTTCAGTTCCTTAATAAGAAGATAAATGGCCTCCCTGGTGGTGCAAGAGGTTAAGATGCAACTTATGAAGCTATCGGCAGCCACTGCAGCACAAGTTTGATCCCCCACGAGGAAGCTACCCACATGGCACAGCAGACCTCTCCTGACTCATCCCTGCTCCCCTCAGCAGTGTATTTCAGTCATTCTGCCTGTTCTGCTCCCCACTCTGTCTCTGGTGAATCCTCTCACCCCCACACCTCTGGCCTGTACCCCAGTTCTTATATGCATAAATAAATAAATCTTAAAAAAAAATAAGAAAATAAAAGCGAAATATGGGCATAATCCACAAAAGAATAACGGAATTAAAGCCATTTGTTTCCTTACCAGGTCTCTGCAGCTCTCTCAAAGTCCTGACAGAAACCTGTATTTATTTGACTTGCTATCACTAATTATAAGTAAGCTAATAATTTTTTTGTAATTATTTCATTTTGCTAATAGACTCCTAGCAAATTTACCATTGTTTAAGAGCAAAAAAGAGGTGAGCAAGCCATTTCAAAATGAATCCTTTTTCTTTCTCTTTTCAGACTTTTAAGAAGAAACCAGACCATTTTCCATTCTTTTTTAAGTGCATCTTAAAAGCAGCATTAGCTGAAACTGATGGTGAATTTTCTCTCCATGAACAGACAGTCTTACTGCTTTTTCTCGATCATTGCTTCAATAGCTTGGTAATTTTGCTTTATCTTTTGGGGGAAATCTCAATGTTTCTTGCTGTTTAAAGTTGAATGTAGATGAGATTGTCTCTGTAGCCAGCTCCTCATCCATGCTGGTGGTGAATAAGGATAATACTCAAAGCTTTTTTTGAATGACTTCCCAATAAAACCATTTAATAAGATCTGTTCACATTTTAATAGATTTGGACTTTTTTTCTATATAGATTCTAAGAAAAATGATGAGAATTGAAATTTTCCAAAGGTGTGGAGTGCAAAGATGAGAAGAGACAAAGACTCTGGTTAAATATGAGCTTTCAGTAATGAGTTCTGTGCCACAAACTGCACACAAAATCCTACATTCATTACTTTTCGTCATGCCTTGTGCACAACTGGCAGATCAGTAGAGAATTGTGTGTCGAGTTGATTGATCAAGTGCAACTGCGGATAAACTTTTGAAATCGCTTGTGTGTGATACATATCCATCCTTCATAATGTTATCTTAAAAACTTGCAATAATTAATATTTCATTTGTGCTTCCCTACTGTGATTATTTGAAGGAATGTACCTATTAAAGATAAAAAGTTTCTGAATTAGTGGTGCCCTTAGACTCATACAGGAGAAAGCACAGAGTTCTTTCTGGTCCTGAAGACTGAATGTTGATAGATGGACAGTCATTACCTGTGTCCATGAACTATGTCCATGGGTCTCTTAAAGGCATAGGAAAGATTTGTGATGCCCCTCAGTGGTACCACTGTTAGCTCTTTAACATTTACTAAACTAAATAGAGTAAATAGAAACAAATAGCTCTCTTATCAGAAATTAACCTAAACAAGTTTTATTTACTATTAATAGTGTGGTATTAGGTATCATTATCTTAAAAGTTTAATGTCGAAATACTTTATTCTTTTTTACCAAAATGCTTAATTTTTATTTTTTTAGTGTGTATTAATATGCAGTGATGTCTCATTATGTGAGGTGATTGTGTTCTGTAAGTTAGTTACAAATTCTGAATTAGCTAAAATTGAGCCATAGCTACTAGGGATACTATGGGATTGGGTTCCTATAAGCCTCTAGTCACATTTTCTTCCACTGATTTTATGTGTGTTTCTGTTTGAAGATACCTTATTAAGATATATTACTGATTCATTAACATTGAACTCACAGCCAATAGCAGTATAACTTAGGTTGGACTGAAAATATGAACCATGTATTTTCTCCCTAAGGCACATTGCAACCTTCTTGTGCCTTGGACAGTTATACCACACTTCAACTCTGTGCTTGGGGACTATTTAAATAAGAAAATTACCACCAAAAAGCATAAAGCTGAAAAAAAAGTGGCACTAAGTATACAATAAAAAGGACACTTGTTTAGACCATACAAACTGAAAAAGAAGGCACAGAGTCTCCTTCTTCACCTCAGCTGGAAGTGTGGAAGTTGCAAGTGTGCAACGCAACGTTTTCCTTGCTCTGTGCTGTCTGTCAGTAACTTGAAAGTATCTGTGGCATGGTTTCCCTCCTGGACTTAGGAAGGGAGTATGTTCCGTATATGGAGACTTGTGTTAAAATGCTGGTGTGTTTATAAATTTGTTTTCTTTTTGCCTTAAACAGGAAGTAGACTTGATTCGTAGTCAAGTACAGCAGCTTATCTCCCTTCCAATGTGGATGGGTTTACAGTCTGTAAGTATCTAAATGTTAGAAGCTTGTGTCTGTGTGATGAGCAGAACATAGAATTTTGGACTGTAACTTTAATATAGGTGTACAAATGGTGGCTAAAAACCCCTTTCCTGCTTATAAAATTTGTCAAGATAATCTGCATTATCTTATTGTACTTGTGGTGTTTTTTTACTTTTAAAGTTTTTATGTCCAGGCTAAAAGATGTTTAACCTACTTTCAATATTGTAAGATGAAACAAGGTGCTATATATTGAAACCGTAGAAAAGAGGGTTTCATTTAGCAGAGAATGATTATCCTTATGTACGTTTTGGAAGAGAACATTTTTTTTTTTGAAAATTTATTTATTTATGCATACAAATATGGGGTACCAGCCAGAGATGTGGGGGGCGGGGGCGGTGAGAGGATTCACCAGAGACAGAGTGGGGAACAGAACAAGCAGACTGACCGAAGTACACTGCTGAGGGGAGCAGCAGGCAAGACAGGAGAGGTCTTCTGCGCCATGTGGGTAGCTCCCTGGCCGGCCAGGGATCGAACTCGTGCTGCAGAGGCGGCAGACTGCCTCAAAGTGCGGTGCTTAACCCCTTGTGCCACCAGGGAGGCCCTAATTCCTTCCTTTTTTCCATCAGGTCTTTATTGAATAATATGTGCAAGTATCTAAGTCAAATTAACATCTTAGGGAATAAAGTTAATTTAATACTATGAAATTTCAGTATAATACTTTATTCAGAATTCTGTTTCCTATGGACATGTATGTTTTTATAGATACCCACATCTGCAAGTTCATTCGGTTGACATGGATGAAAGCACACACATATAAATAATTAGTTCAAAAATGATAAATGCCATAAAAGAGAATATGATGACATAGATATGTACTTGTTTACTTGTGATGGTTAGCATCATGGCTTTAAAACCCGTATTTGTCAAACTTTAATGATTATGCTTTTTAAAAATAAAATAACATTTTATTAAGTATAATAGGGAATTAGAAAAGTAATAAATTAGAAATATCCAAATTTTGAATTTAATTCAAAGAATTTTAAATCTATTTTAATTTGCATGTTCATAGCTTCTGATAAGTGTACCAAAATATACATAGTACCTTTGAGGGGTTGTAAGTCATACATCTGTGTTATAAAATTTGGTGATTAAAAAAAAGGAATATATGATAATATCTTTCTTTAGAGTCTACATTTTTAGATATTTAATGGTATCCTTATTTAAGTCTAAATTGGGATTATGCTTTGAAGTGTTAATGCTCATATTTTCAGATTTAAATAATTTAGAAATGAAATAGAAATTTAATTATTGGACTTAAAATCTTCACTAGAAAAAGCAGTTTCTTTGGGATTTTTTTTTTTATTATTGACAAGAGTTAGATTTGAATAGGTTTTTAAAATGTAGTTATTTGTTTTCAAGTTTTGCTTTGTTGCTTTAGGGTTTATCCCATTGCTCTATATTGTATCATTGTACTCAACAATAGTCGACTTGCTTTTTATCCTTGTAAACTTGAGGTTAGTGATGGTGTAATATATCACTCTTTCAGGCACGATTGGAATTAGAGTTAAAAAAGACACCTAAGCTAAGAAAATTCTGGAACTTGATTAAAAAGAATGATGAAAAAATGGATCCAGAAGCAAGAGAACAGTATGTTGGCAAAGCTTCTTTCCATGTTGTTTTATTATTCTGTGGGCCTTAGATAATGTTGATTATAAGGATTAAAGAAGCAAGCAGGCATGAGTTTTGTCTTTTATCAGCACATTTTTATGTGTGTTTTTTAGGTGTTATCAAGGACTTTTTAAGAATAAGTCAGCTATTTCTACAAAAATTAATGTTTTTATCAACAGCAGATTTCACTGTGTATAATTTCAGCCATCAGCTTTTATGGCATATTTTTAATAGTAATATTATCAGTTGATTAAAAGTCTGTGCTTGCAATATTTCAATGGGAGCAAAGTGCTGTTAGTAGGACACAGGGAAAGGTTCTGCAAACTCTTAAAGAGATTTCCCTTTTTCTCTTTGGCACTAGCCTGTTGTTCTACCTTATGTACCGCTATTCCACTAGGAATCCTTTTTCTTTCTTCATATTTAATTACTCTTTTCTACTTCCTTTTTCTCTGCTTATGTATATATGTTCAGGACTCATTTCCCTTGAGCCTATAACTCATTTTAGCTCCATCTATTTTTTCTTTCATTTAGGGCAATAGTCTACATATACTTTTTTTTTTTTTTTTTTTCAGTCCTGTGGCTCCCACTTGGATTTAGTTCCCCTTCCCTACTCAAAACTTAAATTCTTTTTGACCTCACCAGTCACCTTGGGATTTTTTTCTCAAATATCTCACTTTTTTCCCCAATATCTCACTTTGGGATTTTTTTTCCCAGCTATGAAAAATAGACGCTGTCTTAGCTGGCCTCCTGGGTCAGTAATGGGGCTCCTCTTTCTTCATGTAGTATTATATTTACATACAAAGAAAAAGCTGTATGTTCATAATATATTAGAACGGGTTTTGGGGCAGAAGTTTAACATTTGAATGTTATAAGAAAGACTTATTCAACATTTGAAATTTACTTTTGAAGTAAGTATTTTTCAAAGGTAATTCAGTCAGCATCATCTCTCTGATTTTTTAGGGCCTATCAAGAAAGAAGATTTCTTTCACGACTCATCCAGAAGTTTATCTCTGTGCTGAAATCGGTCCCACTTTCTGGTAACTATTTTTTTTTCCACTTAATTGTGACACTATCATTTAGATGCCCTTATAGAATAATCTCCTAAGATGATTTTAAATTAGGATGACAAAGTATGTGTTCTCTCTTTTTCAGTTATATTACTAAGTACTGTGATTGCTTAAGAATTGACATTTTTCTTTTTTATTCCAAATCCACTGTTCATAGTGGGTGCTGTGGTGTTGTTTTCACCTCAAGGTTTTTTGCCTTGAGGAGGTGAGCAAAGTGTTTTTACCATAAAAAATTCACATATTTTGAAGGCACCAACATGGTAATTGAAATGTTCACTTTTTACCAAATATTTTCTGAGCTTACTTATAAGACCCAAGACCTTGTAAGGGTTATTTATTCTGGTATACAGTGGTGAATATGATACAGACTGTTCTTATCACATTTGTAATATGGTGCTAAATAGTGTTTTCAAGTGACATCAAATACTGTTTGGAGGAGAAGAGAAGAATTATTTTTGAGATGTAGCTATAAGAAAATGAAAGGATTTCCTTTTGTCATGGCTTCCATTTATTTGTGAAAACAATAACTATACAATATGTAGGGTGTATACTTTAAAACATGCCATGATTATATTATTTATAGAGATCTATATTTATGTGCCTGTGTTATATAACTATGTCAAGAGGTGTTAACTACATTACACTGTTTATAAGCTCTTTATAAACATTTAGTGAATGCAAATGGAATAATGTTTACCTAAATAAAGGTCTACAAAAGCAATGTAAGATATCCCATTGGTTGATAACATTTCCCAAGTGAAATATAATCAAACCACAGCTGTGTAGATAGATCATATTTATATCTTCCATTAGAGATTGTAGCTTTGTTTAAATGAAGTACAACAGAATTACTTGTAAAACAAATTGATTCTCCAAGTAATATTTTATAACTGAAAATCATATCTACAGTTTGGTAAGGAGTAGATATAAATGCTGTAAATGTTGGTTTGGGGCAAAATATTATCAATATAAAGAAAAAATCATCATGCTTATGATCTAATTTACATGACATAAGTATATGTAAATTAGATCACAAGCATGATGATTTTTTCTTAAATATTTTAAATATTTATGTCTAAAATATCTATATATATAAAATATTTATATATTAAATCTAAATTTAATAATCTGTATCTATATATTAAATATCTTGGGGCCTCCCCGGTGGCGCAGCGGTTGAGCGCTGGGTTGTGAAGCTCCCTGCAGCCTCTCCGGCGCCGGTTCGATCCCCGGCTGCTTCCCGCCCACCGGAGGAGGGTCCCACATGGCGCGCAGACCTCTCCTGCCGCCCACTGCTCCCCTCAGCAGTGTACTTCGGTCCTTCTGCCTGTTCTGCTCCCCGCTCTGGCTCTGGTGAATTCTCTCACCCTCCCACGCTTCTGACTGTACCCAGTGCATGTATAAACAAACAAACAAATAAATAAATAAAATAGGTGCCTCTTTAAAAAAAAAAAAAATGTTTAAAAAAAAAAAAATATCTTGGGGCCCGCCCCGTTGGCGCAGCGGTTGAGCGCTGGGTTGCGAAGCTGCCCGCAGTCTATGCAGCGCCAGTTCAATCCCCGGCAGCTCCCCGGCCACCGGAGGAGGGTCCCACATGGCGCGCAGACCTCTCCTGCCGCCCGCTGCTCCCCTCAGCAGTGTACTTCGGTCCCTCTGCCTGCTCTGCTCCCTGCTCTGGCTCTGGTGAATTCTCTCACCCTCCCGTGCTTCTGACTGTACCCAGTGCTTGTATAAATAAATAAATAAATAAATAAATAAATAAATAAATAAATAAATCTTTAAAAAAAAAAACTACATATAAAATATTTATATCTTAAATATCTTAAATATCTTAAATTTTCTTAAATATTTTAGTTAAGTAGCTTATACTTGGAAAGATGACTTGGATTTCATTTTCTTGGAACAAATAGTGTAATAATCAGTGCTAGAACTGCTAATGTCTAATAATTAGGATCATAAAAATCAATGTACAGCTAGCTGTAACTATGGGGTGTTTTTTCTTGGTTCATGTAGAAAGATTCAAAAACAAGGTTTTAAAGGTTTAAAACAAGTAACAAGGCCTGCAATAATTTTAACAACCCATAAAATCTCTAACTGTTGGCAATGTTGTTTATATATTGTAAGAAAATGAAAATTCTTAGATGGATCCTGAGCTTTAATCACTATTTGCTCACTCTCTGGCACAAGAAACCAATAAGATGATGGAAACAGTGTGCAGTCCAGAGAGGGTATAAAGATCATGGCTTATATAGTTAGGAAGCAGAAAGCTAATTTTTAAAAAAATTACAAGAAGGATTTTACAGGATCGTTGAAAACAACATGTCCATACCAGCTGTTGTAAATGAACTCTGCAAAGGATGACCAGAGAGGTCAGGACTGCTGTCAGAAGAAAGGGAAAAAAAAAATACATAATACACTTGCCTAGCAGAACCAATTAATGTAAAAGCATTCAGTGTTGTCCTCCAAACCTCAGAATTTGAGCACCCAGCATTTTGTTCCACTTTTAAATAATAAAATATTAGCGACTGTTGTTGCTAATAATTTTCTCGTGCTATAAATAAAGATACAGAATACGGAGTTTCCTCAATTTTAAAATTTTGGAAAATATTTTCTTTTGATAGTATAAGAACAAACGATAACAACAGAGGACTAGTTTGAATGGACTTAACTTAAAAGTTGCTCCTTTAAATTCTTTAGTTCCAATTGCTGTGTGACCTAGACTATGTCTCAGAAAACTTGGATTCCAGTTCTAATCAGTCATTATTTCGTTCTGTACTTTCTTCGAGTCAGGGTCTAACCTGGAAAATGAAGACCTAGAATAGATGTTTTCAAGGTTTATTCCAGCTGTTAAACTCTATGGTTCTTATATTTAAAGTCTGGCTTATGGGCAAGTGCCAGTTAACATTTCCATGTATTATTCACAAACAAATTCATAATTCTTCACATAAAACCTTCCATTGTCTTGTATACTGCAAATAAATAAATGGATTTATGTAAGCATTTGTAGGGTGATTTTTACAGGTGTAGCACTGGGTTAGTTACATCTGGGAGTCCTTAGTCTCAGCAGCAGTAGGAACCCTGAAATTATCTCCTTTTTAAATGAAACAATCTTTGCAGGATGGTTTTAACTCATAAAATGGTAGACCAGTTTTCCTAGCCAAAAAAAATACCAACTTGTACGCTGAAAGTATGTCAAGTCACAAGGTTGTAATTTTAAAAACAAAAATATTCTTAAAAATAGTATGCCCAACATAGCTTAATGTGAGACTGTGATTTAAAGGATATTTTATTGTCTCTGTGTTATTGGCATATTAACATCAAAATATACATGTACAGAGCAAAGAAAAAAAATCAAAAATTGCTGCTTTAATTTGTTTGGTATATATAGCTCTCTTTTCCACCCGTTTTCTTTGTATTCTAAAAATAAATGTAGACATAGCTGTATATATCTTTGTATTTATATGTATATACACATGTCTGTGTACATGAGAGTTCTGGAAGTTAGTGTATGAAGACAATAAGGAAAATAAAGCAAAAACTGATGTGAAACTGCCATTCTAGTTTTTATATTTCCAAGTACTTTGAAAATCTTTCGGTACAGATTTTTTTAGTAAACTTTAAAAAAAAAAATCTTTGCAATTCTGATTTTTAAAATGTCTTACCCAAGCTAGGTTTTTTTCATTTTCTTGATTTATGTGCTAAATACAAGAGTAAACAGCCTTATTTGAATATAGGTGAGGAGTCCTTATTCTGAATCAAAGTCCAATCCTGATAAATAAGAGACAGTTAGGGGCCTCCCTGGTGGTGCAAGGGGTTAAGACACAACCTATGAAGCTATCTGCAGCCACTACAGCATGAGTTCAATTCCCAGCCAGGGAGAAAACCACATGGCGCAGCAGACCTCTCCTGACTCACCTGCTGCTCCTCTCAGCAGTGTATTTCAGTCAATATGCCTGTTCTGTTCCCTACCCTGTCTCTGCTGAATTCTCTCACCCCCCCAACACCTCTGGCCTGTGTACCCCACTTCTTGTATGTACAAGTAAATCTTTAAAAAAAAAGAGAGAGAGAGACAATTAATGTTAATAACTAAAAAACTGCCAATTTTAAGATACAATACTCAGAATGGCCTAAGTGAGAATATTCTAACATGTTTTCTCTGTTATGTCTAGATACTGTCACTATGGACAAAGTTCACTACTGCGAAAGATTCATTGAACTTATGATTGATCTGGAGGTAAGAAATGAGCAGTAGCTTTTTTTTTGTTACGTGAACACTAAGGGAGCTAAGATTAAATGTATGAATATTTCTTTAATACCTCAAACAGGCCTTTGTCCCTATCTCAAGGGGTTAAATACAGAAGGAAATTAAAAGCAATTGTTCCTTGTAGGTTTTTTTTTCATCCATGCATACAAGAGCTGGGGTACAGGCCAGAGAATCAGGGGGTGAGAGGACTCACCAGAGACAGAGTGGGAAACAGGACAGGCAGACTGACTGACATACACTGCTGAGGGGAGCAGCTGGTGCGACAGGAGAGGTCTGCCATGTGGGTTGGCTCCCTGGCTGGGGATTGAACCCAGGCCATAGCAGTGATAGCACTGAGACTTAACTCCTAGGCTACCAGGGAGGTTCAAGAGGGTTTTTTTTTTTTAACATGAGAATTAGAGTTTGGATTCAGATTAGAATTTGGACTAACAGTCACTCATGAGATCTTCATTCAAATTCTATCTCCACTTAATAACTAATTTGTAACCTCTAACGAGTGCAAAAATGTCTTCTGTAAAATTATGCCATTTGAATAAATGAATGATTTACAAACTGATTGTTCTAGTTTCTCGGCTTTGTCTTGCTGACTGTCGTTGGGGGTTGTGGGCAGAGGAAATGGAGAAATGAGTCCAAGGATTGTCAATACTTCTGAGTTAAGTATCAGTAGACCTCACCTCTAGCTGTCTAGAATATCAGCAGACTTGTTGCTGTGGTATTTTTTTCTAGGCCCTACTTCCCACAAGACGCTGGTTTAATACCATCCTGGATGACTCCCACCTTTTGGTGCACTGTTACCTTTCCAATCTTGTCCATCGGGAAGAGGATGGCCATCTTTTCTCCCAGGTAAGCATTAATGTATCTGAATATACTTACCTTTCTTATTCTAAGGTTGTTTTCTTTGCCATGAAGCTGGAAGTACCAGATCGTAACTCAAGGAAACTTTTGCTGACTAATGAATTGAATATCGTAAATTCCTATTTAATCATTTTGTTTTAATTGGATGAAGTCTTATTATTGAACTGAATTATGATATTGATGAGGTAGTCCCATATGCCCACATATATTGATTTTATGTTATTAATGACTGTGGAATATCAATAGATGATAAACATTAATTTCAAGCAAACTACACTGATTCCAAGGCTCTCTTGGCATGATGATGGTGACAGGCAGTTGGTAGTGTGGAAATGTATATGTGCTTCATTTACTGCCCTGCCTAAGAAGTTGAAGTACTACTGTTTCTCATTTCATGTAATGTCACCTAGACAAATTGTCTTCAAACAAACTCTAATACTTGCCTTTCAATGAGATCATATAGTTTTTATGTGTTTACATATTCTTTTAGGAATTCTTTAACCTTTAATCTGTGTTTTCCTCCTTTTTCTCATTCTCTTGTTGTTTCTCTCTAGTGATTGCCACATTTATTAAAATGTACTAAATTCTGATCTGATCTGCCATACATTAGATTTAGGGTGAAAGCAGCTAGGAAATTCTGTTGATGTTGCTGCCACAGGGGGAAACTAGACCTTCATTAGCAGCAGGAACTAATCCAAAGATCGGGCTTGATGGCCTTGGGGACTGCTGAGAGGAATGAGCAGCTTAGCTTTCCCCACTTTGCTGTTTTTCCCTAATAGAAAAACAGCATGTGGAGAAAAATATCTCCAATTAGAATCGTAAAATCCTCATTCAGAAAATTCTGTATTAATGGCCTAAGTGAAAGACCTTAAGAGTTCCTGCTAGTGCTATAGTTTTATAAATTTTTCATTATGTAAATAGATTTTTGTAATTGTCATTAAAATCTTTGGCTTTCTTTGATGGGATCTTTAATGTCTTTTTAGTATTGTGATTGCAGTTTAAATTCTTCCCTGTGTGAATAGACTTAATTTATTTACAAGGCACATCCTTTATCTTCACACACTAAAAAGCACTTTTAGATATCTTCTGAGATGTGTATTGCAATATTAGATTCCAAAGCTTTTCTGCACCTCCCTGAATGTATAACTTTTTATTATTTTTAATCATGTTTGTTCATGCTTTCCTGACCTTATGTTCACACAGTATATTCATTTAACTGTATCCTTCAGCTATTGGACATGCTGAAATTCTACACTGGTTTTGAGATTAATGACCAGACTGGAAACGCCCTGACAGAGAATGAGATGACCACCATCCACTACGACAGAATCACTTCTCTGCAGGTAATTGAGATGCGTTATAGCCTTTGCTGCTGCTCCATAAACTTGGGGCACACTTACATGCTAGGTTTTGTATAGTACAGACAGAAAATGGTAGTAATTTAGTAGTGTTTTCATCTTGAACTTTCAAAATACTGCTAATTCTGATGTTCTCTTAAAAAAAAAATGGCTTTCTTTCATATTCCTCAGTCCTCAGAATCAATATACTGATACTTGAAACTCAGAAATAGAGTATTTTAATGTATGACAAGTGTGTAAGCACTTTGTACATTTTTAAGATAAACACATATGGCACAGCAGTTTACCAGTCTAGCTCAGCTATGCCAGAAAGCACCTTTGTGTTCTGTTACTGATCTAATATTGACCTTGACCTCTATTTCCTCTGGTGTCAGGAGTTTTTGTCAACTTGGAGTAATCCAATTCTTTCTGTTTTAAAACGTCTTTTTAGGAAAGCATCAGACTTAAGTTCAGACTCTTTCATAATCAGTTCCACTATCTCTGAAGGACTCTCTCGCTCTCCCTCTCCCAGCTTGGCACATGGATTCCTAGAGACAGACACTAAGATATCCTTATTGTTTTGAAAGTGGTGTGCTCTGCCCACTGTCCTACCTCAACTGTCTTTTCCTGGAGCCTGTGTGTTTTATCCTGCCTTGTCCTTGCAGTGACCACATTTGGTTTGTGGTCTCTCCTCTTGACACAGGCAAAGCATGATGGTTATGGTTGTTCCTGAGGAACTTGGCTGCCTCCTGCTGCTGAGGTCCCAGTCTTGGTGGTGGTAGTGGTGGTGCTAGACTTCTCCTGAGAGCTTACTGACCTTCATTTCCTAGCCTAGCTCATTCTCAATCGTGGATCGCAGGGTCATTTTGTTATCGTAACCCAATGGCTGCCTTAGCCATAAGCTTGGCCACCTTCTGTCACCCATAGTGAGGCACACAGATACTTCTGGATCTTTATGTGCCACATGTACTTTAGGGAAGACAAGAGATGTTATCTCCACACTTTTACAAAATCACCATGATGCTGCTATTTTTATTTTCTTGTAGCTTTTACCCCATCTTGGTTGGGATGTAGCCTCCAAAGATCCTCTTTGGGCAGATTTCCTAAGTAAAGCAGGGCACAAACACACGATGCTCAAGCTGGCTCTTCAGCGGGAGTTTCCCTTCAGGGACTTTTAGTTTTGTTACACCTATTCTTGATAATGAAATGTTTTCTTTTTCTCTCCATGAAGCTGGCCTTTATGGCTATTTCCATTTCTATTCAAAATAAAATTTTAGAAATTAAAAGCTGAACACTTTTTTTTGCCTTTCTGCTAAAACAGTTCTCTTTTTCATCCTTTTGGGCTGAATGCTTCTGTCTGAATAAGGCTGGGTTCACATATGAAAAGCATGTAAGAGAGAGAAGTGCATTAGTAATTTAAAAAATTTCCACTGCATAGCGTATAAATTGTAGCTGGTGTATTGATACGTAGATATTAATTATTAACTTTTTTTACTTTTTTTCTAGAGAGCTGCTTTTGCACATTTCCCTGAACTCTATGATTTTGCCCTCTCAAATGTGGCAGAAGTAGACACTCGTGAATCCTTGGTCAAGTTTTTTGGACCTCTTAGGTAAGGGAGTGTAAAGGAAAACTATGCAGTCTCTTTTACTCCTGAATTTTAATTTTCTTTTTAAGCTTTTAATCTATTACTTTAGATAATGTTACTTATTATACTATGCTTTATTGACACCTGGAAATAATTCTTCCTCCTGCCACTTGGTATCTTACACCCACCTAAATATAGTCATCCATACTATCTTTGTTTTGGTGGGGGGGAGGGGGTTAAAATCTATATTTTTCATAAATGATATTTTTCTTAGATCTTAAGTATTTCTTTGAGTAGAAGATAACACATAGTCTATCAAGCATAAACATAAAGGAGACACCAGTATATGTTCATCATGTGTGATACTAGAAATGTGACTTAGGAACATTCTTTCACAAAGGGCAGTGTATTTTAATAGCTTTTCCAAATTACTGAGAATATTCTTCTTTGATATATGTCAAAATTTGACAGATGATGGTATCTTAAAGGTTATTTGACCGTAGAATATCAAACCATGTTTGGGACCTACATTCATTTTTTGAAATGGAGACAAGTGACATGGTTATGAATGAGAGGAGTGAGTTGTGGTATTTATTCTGCCCAAATTGATCTATAGATATAATTCATTTCCAGTCAGAATCCCAGCAGTATGCTTTTAAAGAAATTGACATACTTAACTCTAAAATGAATATGAAAAGGCAAATAAAGTAGAATAGCTGAAACACTTTGAAAAATTATAATAAAGTTAATTCTACTACCTAATTTCAAAACTTCTATAAGGCAGCAATAGTCAAGACGATGAAAAGAGACGAGAGAGAGAGGAAGGAAGATAGATAGACAGAAAGACAGAGATAGATAGATAGATAGATAGATAGATAGATAGATAGATAGATAGATAGACAGACAGACAGATCTGAAACAATATAATTCAGTAATATACTACACATACATCATTAGTTGATTTTTTTTTTTTTAAGATTTATTTATTTACACAAGAACCGGGGTACAGGCCAGATGCGCGGGAGAGTGAGAGGATTCACCAGAGACAGAGCGGGGAACAGAACAGGCAGACTGACAAAGTACAATCCTGAGGGGAGCAGCGGGTGAGCCAGGAGAGGTCTGCTGTCCCATGTGGGATTCTCACCGGCCGGCCAGGATCAAACTCGCTCTGCAGAGGCTGCAGACAGCTTCACAGTGCGGCGCTCAACCACCTGCGCCACCAGAGAGGCCCCATCATTAGTTGTTTTTTTTTTTTTTTTAAATTCCTTAATTTTTTATTCCTGGTACCACTACCACAATTTACAGGGCAATATACCTGATGTAATTAAAAGAAAAAGAAAAAGACAAAGCTACAACAGATAAAAGACCTCAGGAATGTACATCTAATTGACACTACATTGCATTAATCAATAGCTGCACTTTTTGCAAACTGTGGCTATGACAGTCCTGAACAAGAAGGGTTTCCTGTTTAAGCTGCAGTAACTTTTCTGACTATGGATCATCATTCCTTCTGTGGCAGATTTTTACAGTTCCTCTAATGGATTTGGGACGACTGTCTCAAAGTAACCTGCAGCTTTCCTGACAACTCCTCGCTCTCCTGCTAAGAACGGTAGCCCTTTTCTGCTGAATTTTTAGAACCTTCTGCTACTATAGCCACCACTTCCACCACCAGATCCATAACCACCACCATAGGGACTGCCCGAGCTTCTTCCACCAAAACTGCCCCCCTTCATGGGTCCATAATTTGATTGCTGTTGTCCACTATAATTCCCAAAATCATTGTAGTTCCCACCACCACCATAGTTACCACCTCCAAAATTTCCTCCTTCATTGTAACCATCATATCCTCCTCCTCCACCACCATATCCACCACCTTGGTTTCCATATCCTGGTCCACCACCACCATAGCCTCCTCTACTACTATAACCAGGCCCACCACCATAGTTGCCACCATCACCTCCAAATCCATTATATCCACCATCACCTCCTCCATAACTACCTCTGCTGCCACCACCTCCACCACCATAACCTCCTCTTCCACCAAAGTTTCCACCACGGCCAAAGTTCCCTCCACCACCTCCAAAGTCCCCTCCACGACCCATAAAGTTGCCAGATCCACCTCCACGACCTCTCTGTGATCCAGCAGACTGCATTTCTTGTTTAGAAAGGGCCTTTTTCACTTCACAATTATGCCCATTAATAGTGTGGTATTTCTGAACAACAATTTTATCAACTGTGTCATGATCATCAAAAGTTACAAACGCAAATCCTCTCTTTTTTTCCACTCTGCCTATCTTCCATAACTTCTATGGTTTCAATCTTGCCATACTTTTCAAAGTAGTCTCTCAAATTATATTCCTCTGTATCTTCCTTAATACCACCAACAAAAATTTTCTTCACTGTTAAGTGGGCACCAGGCTTTACAGAATCCTCTCTATAAACAGCTCTCTTTGGTTCCACTACACGCCCATCAACCTTGTGTGGCCGAGCACACATTGCTCCATCCACCTCTTCAACACAAGAGTAAGTTACAAAACCAAAGCCCCTGGAACGTTTTGTTTGGGGGTCTCTCATCACCACACAATCTGTAAGTGTGCCCCATTTCTCAAAATGTTCTCTTAAACTATCATCTGTAGTTTCAAAGCTCAGACCACCAATGAACAGTTTTCTCAACTGCTCCGGTTCCTTTGGATCATGGCCACTTTTTCCTATTTCCAACTGAGCGGCGGCCCAAACCACCGCACAGAAAACGAAATTTTCGTTGTCTTAAAGAGACCTATGAGGCCTAGCAAGGCGCCGGCACAACTTCAGCGCCAACACGGTGCCCCAAGCTGCGAGGCCATTTGCGGCATTTTCTGCCGAGCCGCCTCCTCCCTTTCGCTTCCAATCCCGCGCTTCATTAGTTGATTTTTGACTTAAGTATCAAGACAACTCAATGAAGAAAGGATAATTTTGTTGACAGTGGTGGTAGATTAATTGGCTGATCATATGCAGAGTATGAGATCTGACCCATAGTTCCATCATATACAGAGATTAACTGAGAATGAATTATAGACCTAAATATCAAAACTTATAGGAAGTATAGGAGAAAATCTTTGTGATCATGGTTTATGCAGAGAATTTTATAGACACCAAAGCACAATCCTAACAGAAAAAGATTGGCAAATAGAATTTTATCCAAATTGCAAATTGAATTTTATCCAAATTTAAAACTTACACTCTTTGAAAAAAATTGTTGAGAGGATAAAAAGACAAGCCCCAAACAGGAGACAATTTTGGCTAAATACGTATATGATGATGGACTTTTACCCAGATGTTTTAGAACTCAATAGTAAGAAAACAGCTTAATAAAAAAGGGGGGGCCCTCCCCAGTGGCACAGTGGATTGAGTGCCGTGCTGTGAATCTGTCTGCAGCCTCCACGGTGCCGGTTTTATTCCTGGCCGGCCAGGGAGCAACCCACATGGCGAGGCAGACCTCTCTTCTCTCGCCCACTGCTCCCCTCAGCAGTGCCTTCGCTCTGTCTGCCTGTTCTGCTCCCTGCTTAGTCTCTGGTGAATCCTCTCACCCTCCCATAACTCTGGCCTGTACCCCAGCTCTTGTATAAAAAAAAAGGGACAAAATATTTAAATAGTCACTAGACCAATACAGATATAGCTCTCATAGGAAAGATGCTTAGCATTATCAGTCATTAGGGAATTGCAAATTGAAGTCATTAAGAGATACTGTTGTGGGCCTCCCCGGCGCAGTGGGTTGAGCGCAGCACTGTGAAGCTATCTGCAGCCTCTGCAGTGGGGGTTCGATTCCCAGCCTGCCAGGGAGAGAACCACATGGCGCAGCAGACCTCTCCTGTCTCTCCCACTGCTCCCCTCAGCACTGTTTTCTGTCCATCTGCCTTTTCTGTTCCCTGCTCTGTCTCTGGTGAATTCTCTCACCCTCATGTGCCTCTGGCCTGTAACCCAGTTCTTGTATAAATAAAATACAAATCTTTTAAAAAGAGAGAGAGAGAGATACTATTGTGTACCCATTAGAATTGTTAAAACAAGAGCATTATGTTGTTTCTTGATAAGAATGTAGCGCAACTGGGATTGTCATATTGCTGGTGGGCATTCAAAAGGGTATTGCCACTTTGGGAAAATTTGACAATTTCTTATAAAGGCAAACATGCAATTATTATATGATCTGATGTCTCACAGATCCACCGAAAAGGATGAAAACTTCTATTCACACACATTTGTACAGAAATGTATATAAAGCCTTTATGTATAGTTGTTAAAAACCGGAGTACATAAATATCCTTCATCTTGGAGATGAGTGAACACGCTGAGATATAATCATACAATGGAATACTACTCAGCAATAAAAATAACCAACTACTGCAATGTGTCGCTTAATGATGGGCCTACATTCTGAGCGATGCATCGTTAGGTGATACTAATATTGCACAAAGGTCATAGAATGTAATTGCAAACCTAGATGGTCTAGTCTACTTACTACACACCTACGCTCTATGGTGTATATTAGGGCCACTATTGTATTTGTGGCCTGTCATTGACCAAAATTTTGTTAAGGGCAATGTGATTATTTACAAACAACAAGGTGGGTAAATCTCATTGTATTATGCTAAATGAAAGCAACCAGTGTTAAAAGGCTACATGATGTACGATTCCACTTATTTATTGACTTTTTGGGGAAAGCAGAATTATATAAAGATTGAAAGCAGGGCCTCCCCGGTGGCACAGTGGTTGAGCGCTGGGTTGCGAAGCTGCCGGCGGCCTCTGCAGCGCCGGTTCGATCCCCGGCTACTCCCCGGCCACCAGAGGAGGGTCTCACATGGCGCGCAGACCTCTCCTGCCGCCCGCTGCTCCCCTCAGCAGTGTACTTCGTTCCTTCTGCCTGCTCTGCTTCCTGCTCTGGCTCTGGTGAATTCTCTCACCCTCCCGCGCTTCTGACTGTACCCAGTGCATGTATAAACAAAACAAACAAACAAATAAATAAATAAAAAACATGCCTCTATAAAAAAAAAAAAGATTGAAAGCATTTTACCAGAGAATAAGAGAAAATTTAATGTAAAGTGGTATGAGGGGATTGTGGGGCCAACGTATATAAGTAATGAAAATTGTCAAGCTCACAGTAGTCAATGCAAGTCTCATAAAATTATAAATTTTGCTTGGAAGTTCAAATGTTACGATTGGTAGCAAATATCAGTTGTTTTCCTTAAAGTTGCAGGTCTGTTTTGTTCAAATTTGAAAAATGTTTGTTATTTATTCAAGTCTAAATAACCATGGTTTAGCAGTCATTCTTGCAGGTAAAAATTGCATGCAAAATGTTTTGTTACCAATTTAAAAAATATAGATACCGAAGAATCCAAAGGTTAATTAAATATATTTTTAACTGCTTCATCAAGCAGTTAAATTTTTTCTTAAATTTTTTTTAAGAAATTTTCTTAAATTTCTAAATTTTATATATTTTTTTTACATCATTTTTCATTTTTGCGCCATGTATGCATTTTCATCTTGGTTATAGTCCCCATACAATTCCCACCCCCCCTTGTTTTGATCCTTCTCTCAACACCCCCAACCCCCACCTGGTGTGTCTCTGGTTTATAGTTGCTTGTTGATTTTGATTTTTACTTTATTATCATTAGTCTTTTTCCTGGTCCCTTATTTAGGTTTTCTAAATTCCTGCTATGAGTGAGACCATCTGATATTTTTCTTTTTCTTTCTGACTTATTTTGCTGAGCATGATCCCTTCCAGCTCCATCCATGTTGCTGCAAACTGCATGAGTTTATCTTTTTTAATCGCTGAGTAATATTCCACTGTGTATATATGTACCACATCTTCTTGATCCAGTCATCTATTTTGGGACATTTGGGTTGTTTCCATAGCTTACCTATTGTAAATAGTGCTGCTATAAACATAAGGGTGCAGGTGCCCTTTTGAATTAATGTCATCAAGGATGTTCTTAGGAAATTCTTGTTTGTTTTTTTTTAACTGCCTATTTGAATGAGGAATATGATAACATACAGCACTGGTTGGTGCCCCTGCCTTGATTCATACCAGCATTGTTACCCACCATTACTTTTGCATTGTTACTGTAGATTTAAACATAATGACAAAAAGTCTTAGTATTAATACAAAAAAACCAAAAACGTCCTTGCTGACTCTGAAGCAATCTCCGGGACCACCACTGGTTTATAGAAGACTCTTTGAGAACTATATAAGGAGCTTAATTTTCACTGTCGGTTTATTATATTCTCTGTCCATGTAAAAAGACTATTTGCTAGATATAACTTTTTTTTAAATAGGATTTATTTATTTATTTATTTATTTATACAAGCACTGGGTACAGTCAGAAGTGCAGGAGGGTGAGAGAATTCACCAGAGCCAGAGGGGAGAGCAGAGCAGGCAGACTGATGAAACACACTGCTGAGTGGAGCAGCGGGGTGGCAGGAGAGGTCTGCGCGCCAGGTGGGACCCTCGCCCAGCAGCCAGGGATCGAACTGGTGCTGCAGAGGCTGCGGGCAGGTTCGCAACCCAGCGCTGAACCACCAGCTCCCTGCACCACCAGGGAGGCCCTAGATATAACTTCTTAAGCAATTTTTAAAACTACATGTTTCAAAAGTGAAGTAAGAATAAAATGTTATGATCTCAATATTCTTTATTCTGCAGTTCAAATACACTCCACCAGGTGGCATCATACCTCTGCTTGTTACCAACTCTTCCCAAAAATGAAGACACGACTTTTGATAAAGAATTTCTTCTAGAATTGCTGGTAAATATCAAAATCCTTTGAATTTTTGCATGTGGTTTCCCCAGACTTTTTGAATCATTTTAAAGAGGTAGGTAGATCTAGTTTTGTTTTTTTTTTTTTTTCTTGAGCTAAAGATTAATTTTGGTGATTTCTACCTGTTTTAGAATTTTATCATTTAAGTTTGTCAGATTTATTTTTTTCTCATTCATTCCACGCAAACATTTATAAGTAGCTTCGTTGTTGAACACTAGATTTAGCCATTGGCGATACACAGATAGTTAATGCCATCACTGCCTTTTGAATATCATTGTTACACACACACGCAAATGCACATACATGTGTGCACATAAGCCAGAAAGAAAAGGTATAAAGATATACCTTTAATACCAGAAAACTCAGAGATGTTTAGTTATAAGGTAAGGTAGGTGATGCTTGACTCAGTAATTTTAAGAATTTTATGGAATTTTTCCATCATTTTGGGAAGTGAAAGGCTTTAACTGTCAAATTAATACTGCTTTGGTAAAGTTTTACTTTTTTAGACCAGTTTTAAATTCACAGCAGAATTAAGAGAAAGTGATATACTGTATTTTTAACTTCACAAAAATGTTATATAAAATACATGAGTATTTAACCATATTCCTACTATGAATATTTGGATTTTTGGTGACATTCACTATTACAGATAATGTTACAAACTTTGTGCATGTGGTTTTGTGCCCATATGTGAACAGTTAGAACATTTACTACCAAGAAGTCAAATTATTTGATTAAAGTGTTTTTTTTTTTTAATTTTTTTTTTAATAGAGGCATGTTTTATTTATTTATTTGTTTGTTTGCTTGTTTGTTTTGTTTATACATGCACTGGGTACAGTCAGAAGCGCGGGAGGGTGAGAGAATTCACCAGAGCCAGAGCGGGGAGCAGAGCAGGCAGAAGGACCGAAGTACACTGCTGAGGGGAGCAGTGGGCAGCAGGAGAGGTCTGCGCGCCATGTGGGACCCTCCTCTGGTGGCCGGGGAGCAGCTGGGGATCGAACCGGCACCGCAGAAGCCAAAGGGAGCTTCGCAACCCAGCGCTCAACCGCTGCACCACTGGGGAGGCCCAAAGTGTGTTTTTTTTTAAAAGATAAAAGGTGCAGCCGAATTATACTCTAAAAAGTATGTGTTCTCATCAACAACAGATTAAAATATGTTTCCCTGAACTCTTAAGCACTGAATATTATGAGTATTCCCAAGTTTTGCCAGTCTTATGATATATAAAAGCATAGTAGCTGGTTTTAATTTTTTTATTTCCTAACTGCTATAAGGTTGAATAGTTTTTCCAATAGTTTTTGGATTTTTTTTTTATACCTGTATACATATACACTGTGTTGATATGTTTTAAACATATGAAACCATATTTAGCACATAGTTTAGTAATTTATATTCCAAGCTAATACTTTTAAGAAAAGAAGATGGCTATAAGTTTTTAGAGATTGTAACAAGAAACTGTTTGTAGCATGTGTTTTAAGCCTGATGACAGTTGTTTCAGTGCCATTTGGGGAGAAACTCTAGGGAAGGGTTTTTAATTCAAGAATGGAAATGCTCTTTTATTGATATATTTACTTGTGTGCATTACATGTCTTGGGTCACCATCTTTACCCACCTTCTAACAAATCACTTTTCATTGTTTCTAGCTACAGATGCTTTCTAGAAATTCCTTGTCCTATATTCTGACAATGTAAAAATCTCTCTTTAATTCAGGTTTTGGGCTTTTATAATAGATTCTTACTATAAAAAGAAATGAGGAATTTTCCTGGACTCTTTCTGTTGGAAATAGCTTTGAATATAAAGTTGATCCTATTTGCCTTTTAGAGTCTTAAAGCTAAAATGTCATCCTTAAAATTTAATATTATGCCAAAAGAAAATAATTTTAAAAATTTATACTGCTACCGCGTTATCTTTTCATTTCTGCCATTTCCTAAGAGATTTCTGAGGCTTTGGATTTTTCTAATATCACTTGATTTAAAAGTTGAAATAAGCATATTGTTTAGGTGATATCATATATCTTTTATAAAATACAACTTTACTGTGTTTTTCAAGTGTATTGTTATTTTAGCATGTATTAAGTAGCAAGCTTATTTCCCCATTTGAGATAGATTGCTGTAATAGTAACAGTGAAGCGCTTATGGAGATCATGTCTAATTTTCTCACAAGGGAGAAGACTGAGACAAGGAGATGAATAGACTTCCTGACTGTTTAGCTTAGCTGGAATGAAAACTAACCTAGAACTTAAGGCTTCTTTTTTTTTATTAGATTAATGAACATTAAGTCCTCTGGTTTTAAATTCTTGGTATAAGGTATATGCCTTATACTCTATTATAGTATTCCATTTCATTTCTTTTTTTATGAATTAGAATTTTATTTCTCATTTTCACAAGAAACCTGAGAAATGGCATTTGATCTGTTTTACTGCAAAGGAAACCAAGATCAGGAAAGTTGAAGCAACTTGCCCAGTTTTTACCTAGCTCATCACACAGATGCTGAGAGTTGAACTCACATCTGTCTGACTCCAAGAATCTTCGCAATTGGTACCTCTTTCATCTTTGATTTATGAGGAATATGGGGAAAGATTAAAAAGTTTTCAAGTATTACAATAACTGAAAGACAAACCTCTTTCCATACTATATGGTGCATTTCTCCATAAAATGTTTGGTTTAACTCCGAGTCATCTTATTTCTTCTAGGTATCTCGTCATGAACGGCGAATATCTCAGATTCAGCAGTTAAACCAGATGCCATTGTATCCAACTGAGAAAATCATATGGGATGAAAATATTGTTCCAACTGAATACTATTCTGGGGAAGGTATGGTTAATCAACATGGACTCAAGTTTAATATGAACTTCAGTTAGAATTTATCAGATGTTACTGCATGTCTACTTTGTACATTTGCATTATTTTCTGGTACCCTCAAGTTTAATTTTCTAAGCTAGAAACTATTCAGTATTTTAAGTGCTTAGCACTAAGGATTTTTATTCAATTTAATCACTTTCGTGTGAGGGGTGTGTGTACATGTGTACACATGTTTAAAACAGCCACATTTTTTCCAAAAATATGCTATTGTTCAAAAGATTTCCTAAATTTTTTTGTGAAAAATGTCTTTAAAATTGTGTCAGAATGCACTTTGGCATATAGTCAATTGTGGCACATTCTCATTCTCTGAGGATAAGTGAAAAGCATTTAGAAACAAATCTGGTAAAATGGGAAGGTGAGCAAACTATGAGGTGGTATTTTGGGTCAGAACAAGGGTGTATTACCAGCAAATGATGATGTCTTTTTGTGGGGTGGTCCGTTAGCTGATTTTACAGGGAGTTCAAACAAACCTCCCAAAAAAGTTTCACAAAATAAAGCACTATCAAATAGCCTATTACAGTGACAGAATGAAAGTTACACTTCCTGTGTTATTACATTTCCTTGAATCACAGTTTTACCCCTTTATAGTCGTGTGTTAAATATAGGATTAGAGAGATAGACAGTAAAATGTTTGAACTTTTTAAGATAATTTTTTTGATACTGCTACCAAGTATTTGGTCACTTGTCCAAGTAAATGTTAAGTGAGGGTAATGGAAATCTATCGTTCATTAATTATCAGAGAACAAAAGCAGCTCCTGGAAAAACAGTCAATACCTATTCTTAAAGTCTAGCAAAAAAGGCAAAGATTCAGAGCCCAGTATTAATCACTGGAGATAAAGTAGTGCAGTGTTATATATATTAATTCATTTTCATGTTAATTTTATCATGGACTAATAAGTTTATGGCAGCATTATTTGCTGGGTGGTAAAGGAAATATTTTAAAATTATTTGAGATACTTTAAATACTTTTTAGAGGCACTATTTTATATCATTGATATGCAGATTGATGAAATCTATCCTTTAATCCTAATTCTCAATTACAGCATTTTTTACTTGGTTTCAGTTTTTGTGTGAAAATAAAAATCAGAGCTCATCAAATACTGTATGCTTTATTTCAGACATTAAATCAGACTTACCAATTTGTGGTGGCTTTTTTAAAATACTTTGACCAGGTATCTGATTAAAAGAATAATTCAAATATGGATGTTATTTCCTTTTTCAGGTTGTCTTGCTCTTCCCAAGTTGAATTTGCAGTTTTTGACTCTTCATGATTATCTCCTAAGGAACTTTAATCTCTTCCGCTTGGAATCAACGTACGAAATCAGGCAGGACATTGAGGATAGTGTCAGCAGAATGAAGCCATGGTTAGTAAATTGGTTCCACTTGTAATGAAGAGATGCAGGCAGTGACTGACATACTTGTATCAGTTGTAAGTGTATTTAGAAATAATATATACTGCAAGAGAATGTCTTCCAAAATATGAGATGTAATCCTTTATACTAAAGATAGTATGTCTATACATATGTATTGTGTCTATACATGGTATGTGTATTGTGTCTGTATATATGTATAGACATATAGCATTGTCTGTACATACACATGTATTATGTGTAGACATAATACTGTGTCTATACATATATTATGTTCTAATACATTCTAATTGTAATTCATATTAAAGATAGTATTGTATTGTGTCTATACATAATGTTTGTGTGTATGTATAGACATAATACTATCTTTAATATGAATTAGAATTAGAATGTAGTAAATGTGCTAAAATATAAATTATGCATTGGGTAATTGGATGGGGCTGGGGAACTGGGTATAAGAAGGAGGAGGTCACAGTATTCCTTGGTGGGGAGAGGGATAGGTGTGGAGGGGAGTAGGATGGACATTAGTAAAAGGACAAAGAGGGCAAGGGATGGTTTGGCCAGCAGGCCTATGCATGGGCAGGCAGTTTAAATACCAGAAGTTTATAATAAAAGGATAGTGGATATGCTCGTCACCACTAGTTCAGTCTCTTCTAAGGGCCCTGATGGGGTTTGGGTGTTGCTAAACAGTGCATGGAGTGGAACACTGTAAAGTTTTCCTTCGCCTTCAGTCCACAGATTGCCTTAAAGATACTAAGTCATCTGCAGTTACTTTTAACACCAGTTGATTATGTCTCCTTATTTGAGGAACTCTTTTACTTAAATTCAACTCCCCTCCTGCTGGCTCATGTCTTTAATTTCTTTAGCAAAGCAAAGCATTTCATACTAATTATTGTAGGCAGCTCTGTGTTACAAGATTTGTGAAGGTTTCTCTTTTTTAGACATGACTAACAGGGTAAATACCCTGTGTTCATTATCTTTTTTTAAATTTTTTTTATTTATATATTTTTTTACATCTTTCTTCATTTTTGTACAATGTATGCTTTCTCCTCTCAGGTGTAGGCTCCATGAAGTTCCCACCACCCATTCACCTGTGCACCATCACCAGAGTCCTTTGTGCTCTTCCCACCCACCTTGTATTCATGATTTTATTCTACATGTGAAATTGATGGAGATGTTCTATATCATAAATGACTATAAACAAGTAAAATCAATTATGTAAAATGGATTTTTATTACATTTAAAGTCACACCATGCATACATATACAGTTATTCTGCATTTGTTATGAAAAGATAAACAGTTTTTGAAAATGAACCAATTCAGGTATCTTCAGGGTTTCTCTTTACTAATTGCAGAGAGCTGCATGGACACTGTGATTATGATCTATTTTTTCATTTTCATATGCTGTTTCATACACAGTTCTATTTTTTTAATTAATTATTATGTGAAAAGTTATTCTGGGTGAGACTGTAAAACACAAAAAGTATTTTTGACTTAATAATCAGTTGAGTCAGTAGGCAGGCTAGCACTATGAAATTTGTATACCCACTGGCTGATCATCCCTGCCCACAGCTTCGCTGAAATTACTGCCCATTGTTTGGACCCCAGGGGAGTGCTTGATTAGAAAACTTGCTTACAATCTATGGTTACCTTGCATTTACATGTTCAAATTCTGGACCTAATTTTGGCCATTTTGTAAATAGAATTTATTAACTAGGGAACTTCAAATAAACATAATATATTTTACTTAAATGCCAAATAAAACAAGCATACTTGGAGATCTTGCAATTTGTCAGTTTTGGTTTTTTTTTTTTTTTTTGGACAACATTTTCTGCAGAGGGAAGAAGAAAATGTCCTTTTTTTCCCCAATTTTTTTTTTATCACACATGTTGATTTGTTTTTTCATAATTGTCCACCATAGGAAACTGCTTAGTGAGAAGGGGGTCAGTCAGCCTTCTCTCTGTCCCATGGATCTTGAAGGTAGAGATACAGCATCTTTACTCGTTGATGGTTCTAATGGTCCTGTGTTCATGCTGCTGAAACTATTGGGCACTAAGAGAAGATGTGCTTACATGGGGCAGAAAGCTATACTTTTTAATGCTTGATGTTGCTAGTCTATCTTATAAGGGGAAAAGTAAGCAGGGAGAGTAGATTAGTTGGTTGCCTGGTTGTATAAACAGATTGACTACAGTTGGATGAGAGGGATCTTTTTTGAAGTGTGATAGGAATTCTAAAACTGAATTTCGATGGTAAACCCCAGATGTAAATTTACTCAAAATTATTGAATTGTGCATTTATGATGAGTGTATTTATGGCAAATAAACTATTACAGTAAAGTTGAGAGTGATATCAAGTCATCGCAAAAGGGGTTAGATGTAATGTAAATGCCTTTTAGAAATTGTCCAATGACTAACAAAGTCATTGACTTGCAGAATTTTTAATTTGTTTCTCTCTTTGATGAAGTTCTGCAATGTTTTGTTGTGACAAAGCCTTTATATAGAATATAGTTTTTTTAAATCATGTAAGCAAATGATTTTTGGCAGTAGTTTCCAACTTTGAAGTGCTGCTGCAATTTTTATGTTACAGATTTCCCAAATATGCTATTTAATGTAGATTCTAAAGCACTTCTTGGACTAATAAAAGAAGAAAGAATGAGTATTTGGATGTTAGTATATTTAGTTATTACAGCTAGCTTGATTATTTTCCCTCCAATTTACGGCAGCATCTTTTAAATTATTTAAATATTATGCCCTGAAGGAGGCATTTTGCAAAGATTTTTTTTATGTGTTTTTAATTTTTTTAATTCTAGCATGTTTTAAAATCTTTTTGAGGAACTTTATAGTAATACTTAAAATATTTAAGAAAAATTATAAATGATTCAAACTAGATAAAGAGGAAAATGATAAAAATATAAAAGTTTAAAAGGTATACTGGATTATTTCATTTGTTAACATAATAGTTTAGCACTCATATACGTAGAACTCTCTTTTTCTCTGTGGGTGTGGAAAATATTTTATCTGGGCTGTGTTTTACAGTTGCTACCATAGATATTTCCTATGTATTGGTCCTTAGTAGTTTTTAAAAGTTTAGAAATAGGAGTTACTAGTGTGAGGCTTAAATACTGGTTAAACATGTGTGCTTATTTACTAATTTGTAAGTTGGGGAAGGTTGTTTTTTATTTGAGTAATTATCCATTTCTTTGGTTTTCAGGCAGTCTGAGTATGGCGGTGTTGTGTTTGGTGGTTGGGCACGAATGGCCCAGCCCATTGTGGCTTTCACTGTGGTTGAAGTTGCTAAACCCAACATAGGTGAAAACTGGCCAACCCGAGTCCGTGCAGATGTCACCATCAATCTGAACGTCAGAGACCACATTAAAGACGAATGGGAAGGTAGTTTTCCATTTCAGAAGTGAAGTTGCTTTTGCCTTTTTGGTTTATAGACTTTCACTTATAGCATTAGAAAAATGCTTTTATTAAATGTTACCTTTTTAAACTTTTACTACATTTTGTCTAAAATTTGATGTACAGAATGACAGTTGTCTTTGTAATTATTATTAGTAAAAATACCAAGGCTCATACAAGAATAAATACCACGACGCGTTAATAAAAAGCATAATATAGCGTACATATCAAAGTGTTTTGAAAATTGCAATTTGCAAATCCAAGAAGATGGCAACTTAAGTCATAAATTTAATAAAATAATATTTATAAATTTATAGGATCAATACAAAAAGAATAAATATATTAGGGTCCTAAAGAAGGAACAAAACCCACATATAATTTGTATACATGCAGAATAAGCAAGGAAAATTGGAATTTTTAAAATATAAAAGCAGTCAAAGTAAAGAGAGTAAGAGTCCATACTATATGTGGAAGATAAGATACCAAACCAAAATTAGACAAACTCAAAAGGCATTTTAGAGTCTCTAGTAAAACAACTCAAGAAGAAAGCTAGTAGTTTATTTGCACCAAGGAAGTCAGATAAAGGATCAGTGAAATAAGATGTACTCACTCCAAGATAAACAATACTTGCAGAGAGGTTTCAATGTCCTTATTCATTATTAGGGCAGGATTTTGAGCCTGGAAGTTCTGTGTAACAGTAACAATTTTATTTAGAGGCAGACATGTTCAAAGTTACTAAGTCATATAGAAGTAAAACAATGATAACATCTGTGCCAGAAATGACCCATGAACTGACTTTTATTTGGCACTTTTATATTTCTCTCCCAGCTGTCCATGAGTACTCTTGCTTACTGCCGTATTATGAGAAACATAGCTGGTAGGTTTTATCTCCTTTCACCTTCTTGGCATTCCAGAAGAAAAGGGGTAGTCCCTTAATAATTCAGATTTTAGATAATATTGCTCTTCATATAGCTGTTTATAAACATAGAAACTATATATATGTTGTATTCATCATATTCTGAAGAAATCTAGCAACAGAACTGCCAGATGTTTAACAAATAACCATTGTAGTGCACATAGTTTGACAGGTTGTTTTTATGACTCCTGTTTTCTCCAAAAGAGTTATGATCTGATGTATCATTCTAAAATAACAGATACTGAAACTCAAGAAAGACATTAAGTTGCTGGATAAGGTCTTAACATTTATTACTCTTTGGAGCTTCAAGAGGTATTAAAATAAACACTGCCTTATACAGGAGGTAATAAATTGAATTAGCTACCCCTAGAAGTAGTCCTGATTGGAAGTAAAACTTAAAAAAGAGAAAAATCATTTATAAAATGCATAGCCCATAAATCTACATTATAGTGTAAAGAAAAATATGAAAAAGAATGTTTTACCAGAATCCCTTTCCTTTATTACTTTGAGATTGCTGTCAAAAGGACATTGACCTTTTTTTCCTCCTTTCTTTCTTTAAATGAAAAATAGAATGGGTGGATTTTGATGGGCAAGAGAGGGTACAGTAAGGTATAGTGGGATAAGGGATTTGTCCCATGGGGCATGATGGAAGAGGTGTTTTCTGGGTGCCACAGCTAATACTGAGGCCCTATATTAGTCACAGATGCAATAAACCAATAGAAATAAAGAGAACAAAAATGAGAGGTTCTGTTAAACAGTGATGAATGTTGTCCTTTAAGACAAAATAGTTTTTAAAGAGTTTAAGCTAAATACTGTAAAACATTTTTTTTGTCCCTTCAAGAAGTTGTGGAGCTCAGGGCTGTCTTCTCTCTCACCCCATTGAAAATTAAGGAATTCATGAAACTAAAATTCTGGATTCTGCTCCAGAAGGCACAGTCAGGGCGAGAGCAGAAGGCAAATGGCTGAATGGAGAGAGGTAGTTGAACTCATTATGATATAGGTGTTTTTATTGTAGATCTGAGATGTCCCACAGTAAAAAGTCTTTAGAAGGGAACAGATGGCCAGTCATCCCACTGTGATGCCAAAAAGTGACACTGGTAGGGACTAAACTACTTCTCAGGACTACTTCTTTCTAAGACTTAGAAGTTTTAATGAATTGTTCAGACCAGAAAGAACAGTTGTCCTTAGTCCTCCTTATTTCTCTGCTTTTTTGTATAGAATTTGTTGAGAAATAAACATTCATGTTATGAATCAGTTATTTCTAGCACACCAAAACCCCACTCCATGTTAAACAAACCAGAATGGTACCAATACTATTAGCCCTATGCTAACATTAATTGATTTAATTGTATGTCCTACTACCACACTTATGAACAAGTAGGCTGATTAAATTTGCATTTATGTCATATAGTGTCTAACAGATGTCCCTAATGGTTCAATGCCTCTACTTGTAATAATTCTTGAATCTATTATTCTGATGACTGAGACACCATGGACTCTGGCCCACGTCACCTGTTCTTCACATTCACTTATAAAAATGTTCAGCGTTTGTCAACTGAAGCTATATATAGTCAGCCTTCTTCTCAAGATGTTATCTGTAAACAATGCTTTTGTGTCGTGATGAATTATTCTTGAATTGACCTCCTTTGGTGAAATGCAATTAGGCTGTTGTTGGAATGACACTGATGGATAGTTTAAACTAATGTTAGAAACCTGTTAAATATGATACAGATTTATTACATGCCAACCATACTTTTGGTTACTAAGAATGTTAAAAATAAGAATTATGACAAAGCAGGCCATTTTGGAGCTGTAGCATTACTTGGAGTTTTATTCAGTAATTTATTTGTGGCATCAAAGTTTCTAATTTTAATATAGATTTTTATTGTAATGATTGCTATCAAGCAATAAGTATTAAAGATTATAAGAAAACCAGTAATTACATTACAATGCAAATATCATTGATCATCTCTGGTATTTTTTTTTTTTTAATCTATTCTAAATATCAGAGGATGAGGACTTGCCATCAAAAACTGAAAATAATAACATTCTTATGTGTGAAATGTCTTTGTTTTACCAGGGCTTCGTAAGCATGATGTGTGCTTTTTAATTACTGTGCGTCCCACTAAACCTTATGGCACCAAGTTTGACCGGAGGAGACCTTTTATTGAGCAGGTTGGCCTGGTTTATGTCAGAGGCTGTGAAATCCAGGGCATGTTGGATGATAAAGGACGTGTCATTGAAGACGGTATGGTGATCCATATTTTTGAAAGTGTGTGAACTTAATGATCAGTTTCTTTTCTTTTTTTCCTTTGTGCATCTTAGCTAATTTTTTTAGCTGTTTTGCATATCAAATTGTCACAAAGAATTGTATATAAAATCTTCGTAAAGTATATGCAACCCAGTTTTAGAAATAATGTGGTTTCTAAACTTTGGTGTTAGGTATTAAAAAGGATAGGATCTTTTGAAATCACCTTTATTTAAAACTTTTCCATTTTGATACTGTATAGTATTTCTTTTACAAAAACCTTCTATTATTGTTCAGTGATATATTTGTCTAATTTTTTCTTAAGTTCTCCTGATTTGATTAGTTATATAGAACCTATCAACTGGGAATAGCACTATCCTACATTTTGAAATGTGGTGATATTTATGTTGTCAGATGACTAGGGTGTAGTGAGTTATGGCATTTGATGGAAGGAGTCCAGAAATGTGAAGCATCTAAATAGAACTGTCTAAGATGCCAGCATTCCCCCATTTAAAATCACTGCCTTAGATTGTTAGTCAGCACTTTGATTTCTTAGGTTTTTTACTGATCTTTCCTTGAAATGTTTATACTGTCCTGACCTTTCCTTTATAATGGTATTAAAGTAGAATTGAATCCTTAACCAATGTTTATTTTATAATTTGATTACTCAACTTCTCTCAGAACTTGAATCAGCTTCTACTATGACTGCCTGTTGCTAAAATGATACTCTTATAGTTAGGCTACTCCTGTAACTAAATGACAAGAAAATAGGAAATGGATAGGCAGGATGAACACAAGGCCATATAATGGAGCCCGACTTGGCGATCTAAGACAGAAAGAAAGGAGAATAGAGCAAAGGGACAAGAAAAAGCCCTTTAGCTGTTGTGTTGGTTATTTGTATCCCATATTTCTGTATACATGAAATTTCCTTTTATACTAGTGAATAAGGAATGGATTTAGAAGGATGAAGAGTGGCCAGCTGAGTATTTACTGTATGTAAGGCCATGGTGGGAGCTATGATAAGAGTAAAGAGAAATTCTTTGACTTCTAAGAGGGCATATACAAATAACTATGGTTAATGACATTGCATCATACATATTACATGACTATATCATGGGAACAGTAAGAATTTAGAGAAGGGAAACAACTTTCTGTTCTATGGGATTTGATGGATGAGTGGAAGGCATTCTAGTTGGAGAGGAAGTGGCTGAGTTAAGCCTGGATGGTTCACTCATTTATAGAAAAGGAAATACTCTTAACTTACTTTGATATTTTAAAAGTCTGTTTCATTTAACAATTTTTTTTTTTTTTTAATGTCCAGGACCCGAACCCAGACCCAATCTTAGAGGAGAGTCAAGGACATTTAGAGTATTTTTGGATCCAAACCAGTACCAACAAGATATGACCAATACTATACAAAATGGAGCAGAAGATGTGTATGAAACTTTCAATATAATAATGAGGAGAAAACCAAAGGAAAATAACTTTAAGGTAATTTTTGGGCTACATAACTAAAAGCACCTTGTTATAATTTGAATAACATAAGATAATCACTATGCAGATACTATGTAAGGAAAAAAGTTAAGATAATAATCCTGTTTTATTTTGATTCTAAACAATTCCTTTATTGAAATTCTTGACTATAGATAAGAAAATGAAAACTTAAGGACCTCATCACCTCCACAGATGCCGCATCCAAGATCCTGTCACCTCTCACATCCCTGCTTCCCTTCTTGACTGTTCCTTCCCTTATACTATCCTGCAGATAGCACTGAATGTAAATTATATCTATATGTAGCCCTATTCAGCATTCTAATAATGTTCCATCATATTAGAAAGTCATTATCCTAATCCAGGAAGCCCCTTCAGTATCTTCCCTTTGACCCTTTCCAGTATCATTGCCTGTCACTTTCCCTTATTCACTCTATGTCAGCTACAATGACCTTTCTTGCTGTTCCTTAAAAATCCAGGCTTTGTCATGTGGTGTCCCCTTTACCTAGATGGTCTCCCCAAAGTATTTGCAAGGTTCATTGGCTTGCTTTACATAGACCACTCTGTTTAAATGTCACCTTTCAGAGAAGCCCTCTCTGACAATCTTATCTAAAGTGGCCTCGCCCCTTCGCAACATTATTAGTCCAATTATCTTAAATTTACCCTCATTGCTTTTATTATACCTGAGAGTTTATGTATTTGACTTCCCTCTTAAAATGCAATCAGGGGGCCTCCCCGGTGGCGCAGCGGTTGAGCGCTGGGTTGAGAAGGCGCCGGTTCGATCCCTGGCTGCTCCCCAGCCACCAGAGGAGGGCCCCACTTGGCGCGCAGACCTCTCCTGCCGCCCGCTGCTCCCCTCAGCAGTGTGCTTCGGTCCTTCTGCCTGCTCTGCTCCCCGCTCTGGCTCTGGTGAATTCTCTCACCCTCCCGCGCTTCTGACTGTACCCAGTGCATGTATAAACAAACAAATAAATAAACAAAACATGCCTCTATTTAAAAAAGATGCAATAAGGACAGGGTCTCTATTTTGTCTCTGTTTCTTAGTAATGATTGAATTTCAGTCACTTCACTAAAAATGAAACGAAGTTTACTGTTTCTTTACCCATTTTGTTTTGCCTACTGTGTATGTGGTATTATGCTAAGTTACACGGAACTAATAGAGATGAGTAAGACACAGCTCAACCCTTTGGGAAGTTTAGCTTACTAAAAAGGGAAGTTAGAGATAGAAGGAAATAACTTCGAAGAATGGTTCAAAGACACCAGAAATAATGATAGAGATGAAAATATGGAAGATCAAATGAGGCATTCAAGTTCTTGCCCAACAAAGAGGGGACATGATTAACCTGCCTGTGCTTGGGGAAGGAGGAATGCTCTGTTGGTGTCTTCAGTGTTTCATGAAGTCCCTGGGCATCCCTCGTTTATTTCCTTCTCTCTTTCTGGACTTGTGTGGGCTGCCCTAATCTGGATACTTCACTGAAGAGTTGCGCTGACCTCCTCTGGCCTTGCCCTTGTTCTCCTCATGAACACTCATTTTTCATACATTTCCACTAGTCATTTTACTCTCGGTGGTCCTCTACTTTGATCTAAATCGAATTGTTACTTTCCCCCATAAAACCTTCCCCAGTGCCACAAGGCTCTCTTACTTAAATATGAGCTGTTTTCGTTGTGCTGTTTCAGTGTGCTGTTTTGTCACATTTTGCTGCTTTGTATCATTGTATCATTATTTTAAATAATAGTTAGATATATTTTAATCATTTCAATATATTTGTATCATTGTTATTTATCTACTAGAATTTTAATTTCCTTAGCGAGTAGAGCTCTCATTTATATTAGGTGAACATTCATTTTCACTTATCTGTTCATACATTTAACCTGTCCCATATTCAAAGTCTATTAGATCCCTGTTCTCATGGAAATGATAGTCTAGTGGAAATTAGAGAAGTGATGAACAAGTAACTGAGTATGTGAATACGAAAATTTTATGTAGTGATAAGTGCAAGAAAATGAAAAAAGACAATGTGATTAACATACATATGTTATTTTGTTGTCCTACTGGAGTGTGTGCCATTTATGATATGAAAATGACTGGTTTGGGCATTTTATTCATTGAAATTATTAGCCTAGAATTCTGACTTCTATTATGTGGCATGTGTTACTTTATTGAAGTAGCTCTTCAACAGTCTAAGAGTTTACTTTAGCTTTTGGTAGTTAACTTTGGATAATTCATATGTAGCTATTATAATGATCTCTTATTGTAGTCATGATTCCTTCATTGTGGAATTCTATTTGACATTTTATTTTTATCACTTTGGTTCCTTTTTTTATTTCCAGCAATGTCAACTTATTATTTCTGATTTGCGATATGTTTCACACTTGAGGCATACATTACTCTGTTTCTGATTGTGGGGCGTTAGCTTTGGAAACTTAGGAGATAGAGGAGAAAACCCCAGGAACTTCTAAGAGAAAGCATTTGCTTTAAGGGTTTGTTCTATAATATTCTCTTGCTGTCGTGTAAATGTGATCAAATTTTCATCTAGCCCCTCAGGAGTCAAATGGTAAACTCATTTTTGACATTCTGTCTAAACTTCCAAAGGATAAACTGTCCTTGCTAAATTTGGTCTTTTGTTTAACTCAGTATATGGTATCAGCTGAAAATATAGCTGTTGATTCAGTCTAGCCAAGCACCTGTCAGCAGAAAATGGCTTCTTGCCCTGAAACACACAGGAATTCTGGATTAGCAAAGCAGTCCTGCATTCCATTGAAGTGCAAATGCTTGAGATGTCTTCTTGACACAATCGTTTTCTGTCCTTTTATGACAGGCTGTGCTGGAGACTATTCGGAACCTGATGAACACTGACTGTGTGGTACCGGACTGGCTGCATGACATCATTTTAGGTTATGGAGATCCAAGCAGTGCACATTATTCAAAAATGCCCAATCAGATTTCTACCCTTGATTTCAACGATACATTTCTCTCCATTGAGCATTTAAAAGCCAGCTTTCCTGGTCATAATGTTAAAGTCACTGTGGATGACCCAGCTCTACAGATACCCCCTTTCAGGTAAAATCAGAACTGGGCCTGTCCTTTCAGTCATTGGGTAGTGAAGTCTGAATTTAGCACTCAGGGCTGTGGCTAAAGTAAATTTTGAGTCCCATAGCTGGAATCTGTGTGGGCAGGCTTTACCTTCACCAAGTAATCACTGGGATAAATGCTTATAGTAAGAATTCTTAGTGCAGAAGTTGTTTTTTAATACCGTGATAAAAGTAGCCTCATGTCTAAGGGGTCAGTAAATGCTTTCTGTTTGAAGAGTGCTGTATCATATTTATAACACTTGATTGAAGAAATATGTCTTTGCATATTATGCATATTCTGATATATTTCCTACTCAGTGCACATAGCTATGTGATATTGAACTTTGTTTCTAAGAAAAAAATCTTTTTTTCTTTTAACCTTGCTTGCATTCATAAAATTAAATACTCACAAAATTGTTACTTTTGATGCTAAATGAACTTCGATTTTAAAATTTGAGTAGAAATAGAACAAAGTATCTGAAGCAACTCGTTATTGTTCAGTGAATTCCATCATGAAGAATCACTGGCAAAGCACTCCGTACACCTTGGGGGTGGTAGCAAAGGGATTACTAGAAATTAGATAACACAGCTTTCTATTGACTGTTAAATATAAATACACCCAAACCTAGTCTTCATCCATACTTTCCTTATCCTAGCAATGGCAAAATCATTCTTCCAGTCAGCCCATCATGAATTATCAACATTATTTTTGAATCTCTTAACTCCTGTGAATCATGCTTTGTCTTACAGATTCTCCCTTAAGGATACTTTTTTCCCATATCCCTCCTGACTATCTCTCTAGGCCTTCAACACCTTAAGTCTTTATGATGGCAGTGTCTTTCCTCCATCTGTCTCCTCACATGGACCCATTACATGCCTTCCTGCTAGAGTCACTCTACTCCCTAACTAAAAAATTCAGTTGTTCCTGTTGCTTATCAAAGTAAGGGCTGACCCCTTAGACTCTTTGATTATTAGCATTTTCATTTTGGTATTACCCATCCTTTCACTATGCAAAGTAAGACTGGAAAAAATGCACATAGAAAATGAATTTTTCAGTTGAATTTTAGGATATTTATTGACTTTCCCGGGTACTTATTGGGAGTTGCCTCTTCTGGTATCCCAAGGCAGACTAAGAACTTCTACCTTAAAAGCTTGATATTTGAAGGCTGCAATAACAAGGGTCTGGCCTGTCTCCAGCCATACTTTCTCTGTTGTAGCCTACGCTCTGGCAAAACTAGTTACTTGCACTTGAGCCTCAGTCTGCTGTTGCTTCTTTCTTCCTGGAATGTCTTCTTTCAATGTTTGTGTACCTAACTTCTTCACTCAGCCTAGCTGCCTCCTCTCCCATGAGGTCTTTTCTAATTAATTGAAGGACAGTGTTCAAAACACTTTGTGCAGTGCATGTGACATGTGACATAAATGTTTCTTCTTTGATTTTCCCCCAATTGGGTGGCTTTTCCTAACTTGAACATCCTTAACAAATATTTTAGTGCTTTCAAATCTTCCTTTTAAAAAAAAAAAATTTATGTATAGATAATGACTTTGTTTGAACCATAAAGGCTTTTTACTTACTGGTAAGTTATTGTTTGTTAATTTTAAAAATCAACAAAGATTTTGGTCTTGTAGGATAACTTTTCCAGTAAGAAGTGGAAAAGGAAAGAAAAGGAAAGATGCAGATGGTGAAGATGAAGACACTGAAGAGGCAAAAACCTTAATTGTTGAACCCCATGTTATTCCTAATAGAGGCCCTTACCCTTACAACCAACCCAAACGGTATTTTTGCTATTCATGCTAATTATAGTATAGAATAATAGTTTGCTATCGGAAATTGATTAGTAATATCTTTGAACTTTCTGATGCTTTAAAAATCCCAGTAACTTATGTTTCCAGACCCTCTTTCCTTCTGTCATTTAGCTGAATAGTTCAGACATTTTTGACCATTCAATAATCATATCTTTAAAAGAATGAGAAATAAATATTAGAAAACAACTCTTTATTTGAGCATAGGGTTCTTACGTCTTGGCCATGTATTATTACATGTACCAGTAATATCATGCATTTCCGCTATGACTTACAAGGTGGTGTTATATTTGATATTAGATTGGGAATTAGAACTTGGACACTCCAAATGGGATATGAAATGTGCTGAGTTTATTGAAAATTAACTGTAGTCTTTTCTTTCTATAAGATTTATTCAGTCTGTGGAGGGGCGAGGGTGAAGGAAATCATTCAGTCATGTAAAATGCAAAAGTTTCAGAGATCTATTATACAGCATTGTGCTTATTGTTAACTGTACTGAACTCTTGAAATTTTTTAAGGAGATAGATATCATGTATTTCTTACTTCGCTCCCTTTCTCTCTTCCCTTTCCTCCCCACAGGGCTGGAGTGGGGGAAAGAAGCGATTAGGAGAACAGGGGCATATACAGAGCAAATGTTTAGCACTCTGGTTATTGTCTGAATTTTTACTAAGTGTTATTTATCTATATTTTTAACCAACTTTTAAATTTACTCTTTGCAGCAATACAATTCAGTTCACTCATACACAGATAGAGGCCATCCGTGCTGGAATGCAACCTGGGCTAACTATGGTAAGAAAAATACTATTATATGTCTTCTTACCTGTATTCAGACTAGAAGTGTCAGATTTTTAGTATGTTCTATTTGAAGCACAAAAACCCAGTCTAATTAAAGTGTTTATAAGCAATTGTGACATTGTATGCATATGGTCACTTCAGTGTTCATAAATAAAGGTTTATTAGAACAGAGCAATGCCCATTGTTCATATATTGCCCTTGGGTGCCTTTGTGCTACAAAAGCGGATTATGTATTTGTAATAGAGATTGTGTGACCTGCAAAGTCTAAGTAAGACTTTTTTTTTTTAAGATTTATTTATTTATGCATACAAGATCTGGGGTATAGGCCGGAGGTGCGGGGGTGGTGAGAGAATTCACCAGAGAGCGGGGAACAGAACAGGCACATCCACTGAAATACACTGCTAAGTGGAGCAGCGGATTAGTCAGGAGAGGTCTGCTGCGCCATGTTGGTTGGTTGCTCCCTGGCTGGCCGGGGATCGAACTCATGCTACAGAGGTTTCAGACAGCTTCATAGGTTACGTCTTAGTGTTTGATTAGTTTTTGCATGATACAACTTTTCTCATATTTTTATTTATTACCTCTTATATTTAAAGTGTTTTTCTTGAAGACAGCCTATAGTTGGTTTAACCATTCTGTCATTGTCTTTTTATTTCACATACTTAGGCCATTTACATTAAATGTAATGATGTTTGGATTTAGACCTATCATTTTATTATGTATTTTCTATTTGCCCTTTGTTTTATATTCCTGTTAGCCTTTCCCTACCTTCTTTTGGGTTATCAGGATAGTTTTTGGTGTTCATTGCTATTAATATTTAGCTATTATGTTCTTTTATTGTTTTTCTTGTATAGTTTTTTTCTTATTGGTTGCTCTAGAGAATTACAGTATACATAGTTAACTTTTCACAGTCTGTGGTAGAATTCGTATTTTGTCTGAGTTAAATGGAGGATCCTAACCTCCCTTTACCTTCCCTTTTGTGTAATCATTGCCCTGTGCTAAATGTGTTGCATAAATACCTTGAAAATGCCACCAGGCAAGTAAGATTTTTTTCTTGTAGGCACACTATCAAGGATTGTAGAAAAGACAATTATATTTAGCATCTATCCTTCATTCCTGATGTTTCAACTTTCTTCTGGTAACACTTCCTTTCTTTCTGAAGAACTCTTTTACCACTTTTAAGATCAACTCTGCTTTTATCGTTACTTTTCTTACTTATCGTTACTTTTCTTCAAGTGATATGTCTCTAATGCACTTTAATTCTTTAAAGATATTTTCATAGGCCATAGAATTTTGATTTGACAGTTCTTTCCTTTTAGCACCTTAAAATGTTATTCTACTTCCTTCTGGCTTCCATGGTTTCTGAGAGAAATTGCAGGCATTTGAAACATTATTCTGCTACCTATAGGCTATAATATTTCTCAGTGCCGTTAGAATTTTCTTTCTCTTTAGTTTTCAGTCATTTAGCTATGGATTTCTTTAGCATTATTCTGTTTGAGATTCACTGAGCATCTTGAATCTGTGGGTTATCTCTTTGCCAGATTTGGGAAGTTGTGGTTTTTTTTTTAAGATTTACTTATTTATGCATACAAGAACTAGGGTACAGGCCAGAGTTGTGGGGACTGAGAAGATTCACCAGAGACAGAGTGGGGAACAGAACAGGCAGACTGACTGAAATACACTGCTGAAGGGAGCAGCGGGCGAGACAGGAGAGGTCTGCTGCACCATGTGGGTAGCTCCCTGGCCAGGGATTGAACTTGTGCTGGAGTGGCTGCAGCAAGCTTTATAGGTTGCATCTCAATCCCTTGTACCACCAGGGAGGCCCAGCCGTTATTTCTTTAAATATTTTTTTCTATACTCTGCTTTTTTTCTCTCCTTCTAAAATGTCAATGACATGAATTTTAGGCTACTTAGTATTGCCCTGCAGATTCATGAGACTATTTTGTTTCAACCTAATTTTTCTGCTTGTTGTTCTGGTTGGGTGATTTCTGTTGATTTAGCTTCAAGTTCAGACTTTATTCTATCTATTCTACTATTGAATTCATCTAGTAAATTTTTTAATTTGTTTTATCTTTCAATTTTAGAATTTCTGTTGTCTAATTTATTAATTTGCTATGTGTTCATCACCTTTGTAGGTTGTAGGCCCACCAGGTACTGGAAAAACAGATGTGGCAGTCCAGATCATATCTAACATTTACCACAATTTCCCAGAGCAGAGAACTCTGATTGTTACTCATTCCAATCAGGTAAGTGTATGTTTACAGACATGTGCATATATAGAATGAATGTGGAGGGAGTAAAAGAGAAGAAGAAGGTGATGAACAAAAACACAGTGGAAATTTCTGTTTGTATAATAACTGAACATAAGTAACACAGAATACCAGGAAAAGCTGGTGAGTATGATGTTTGTTATTGAGCTACTCTTAGATTATCACCTGTTGCTTTCATTATAATTTATGTTGATATAAATAGAAAAATAACCTTTTATTTCTAATGCAGAGCATCAAAATGTGGAAAAGCTAAGGAAAATATTTGGCTAGATGGTCAAATATTTGGATTAAATAAAATGGCATTTTCCCTCCATCTTCCATGCTAAGCTTTTGCTTTGATACTGAAAGCACTAACCTTTATTAGTAGCTTTTTTTGGTAGAATTACTATAAACCTAACTCTAAGCTTACTAATACTGGATTAAATTTTGTATCCTTATGAAGTATATGTATGAATATCTATATTACATGGAGGAACTAAGACTGCAGTTCTAATGCATAAGGCATTTATAAGTAATGAAAGCAATAGGAACTAACTTCTTTCCTATAAATAATGCCCTAACTTACAAAAAATTATCTTTACACCCGTGTTCTCTGGTAGTTACTAGCGCAACAGAAATGAACAAGAATAGGTAACATTTATTGACTCTCTAGTAAAACATGATAGCAGTTCTCAGAACATCCTGAGACACTGTAAAACTTGCATGTTAGTCTAAACCTTCAAGGGTACTTATTTTCTCTGAATACATATTAAAATTGGTGACTTTAATTGACTGATTCTTTAAGAGTTGATCTACAAAGAAACACTGGGCTTTTAGAATGCTAAATGTCAGGTATCCTATTGTTCGTTGACTTTTAAGCTACAGGTTTTTTAAATTATTACAATTAATACAGTTAATTGTAATTAATACAATTCAGTTCATTTCTTTGTGATGTTTTTATACCTTTGAAGTTAATAAGTAACGGTGGCACATTGTATAGTTTACTAAAATTATATGGGGGAGGCCTCCCCGGTGGCGCAGCGGTTGAGCGCTGGGTTGGGAAGCTGCCCTCGGCCACCGGAGGAGGGTCCCACATGGCGCGCAGACCTCTCCTGCCGCCCACTGCTCCCCTCAGCAGTGTGCTTCGGTCCTTCTGCCTGCTCTGCTCCCCGCTCTGGCTCTGGTGAATTCTCTCACTCTCCCGCGCTTCTGACAGTACCCAGTGCATGTATAACAAAACAAACAAACACAAATAAATAAAAACATGCCTCTATTAAAAATAAATAAATAAAATTATATAGGGGAGAGTGTTGACTGAAACTGTCTTAATAAAAGAGAAAAATTGTTACAATATTTTTTTCCATAATGTAGTCTGTAATAATTTTACTTATTTGCATATTCTCAAGAGTAAAGAATAATTTGAGTATTATTTTACATGTTTGGTCACAACTTGATAGTGACTTCGTAAGTATCTTCTACTTAAGATTGACTTGTCTGATCCAGAGATAGAGAAGAAAGTTATGTTGCAAGTAATCAGAGACTTCATTGTTTGCTAAGTACCTTTTTGGATCCTATGATAATCAAATCACACATTTTGATGTCTGTTAAATTTTTTGATTGATTTTTCACAACTGCTTTGTCAGATCTTAATTTTCAAGCAGTTCTCCAGCATTACTCTCATTCACAATGAAGTCTTGCAGTTTTTTCCAATATTGCAATGTGGAAGTATTTTTTGTTTCTGTATTTTTGTGGTTCTTTAGTTTGGATATCAAAAATTTGGTTTGTGAGTAATAACATGTGGTATGATCTGTTGGGCCTCAAGTTAGAAGGTAAGTATCAAGAGTTTGAATAGTGGGGAATTTTTTCCTGAAAATTTACATTAATCTCTTCAGTTCCTATACTCTAATTGCTGGGATTTTGGTAAGAAGAGTTATCAGTATTTACATTTTGTAGCTGCAGTGTTTATGAGACTGCGTGTTGATTTGATGAATGGGTTTAGGCTGATGGTAGATTACAGTTACTTGAGTGGAGACTAATTTTTAAATGATACGTCTTACCATATGAAACTTTTGCCTTCCTGTAATCTTGACTACAGATGTTCAGATAATACTAGAATTTGAGAGAACCCTAAATATAAACATTTCATAGGTAGAAAGAAGTGACTTCTACATGAATTTCATCAGAGTAGTTTGCAATAAATGAGTGCTTTGCACATTGTTGCTTAGAGAACTTTAGACTTTCAGCCTAAGATTTATTTATTTTTTTTTTAAAGATTTTTATTTATTTATTTATTTTGTTTATTTAATTTATTTATACAAGCAATGGGTACAGTCAGAAGCGCGGGAGAGTGAGAGAATTCACCAGAGCCAGAGTGGGGAGCAGAGCAGGCAGAAGGACCGAAGTACACTGCTGAGGGGAGCAGCGGACGTCAGGTAGAGGTCTGCGCGCCATGCGGGACCCTCCTCCGGTAGCCAGGGAGCAGCCGGGGATCGAACCGGCGCTGCAGAGGCTGCGGGCAGCTTCGCAACCCAGCGCTCAACCGCTGCGCCACCGAGGAGGCCCTCAGCCTAAGATTTAAATGATGCACTTTACCTTTGCACTTTGTGGCCCTCTTGATATATTCCACCTACACAATGCCTGAGCTCCTTCAACCATAAAAGCTCTACAACCCGTGGAAATTTGTTTGAGTGAAATGAAATTGTGTGTGAATATTCATTATTTTAGTATTTGTTATTACTTGGGAAAAATAGAAACTAAGCCAAAGCTTTTTTTTTTTTTTTTCATAAATTAGAATCAGTGTTGAAAGATAGGTGACTTTGTGGTCTCTGATTATTCATTAAACCAAGTATGCACAGACAGCAAAGTTGAAAATCAATTTTAAAATACCTGTTTTGTTTAAATTATAAATGGCCTAAATACAAGACCTGTTTCTTTGTTTTGGTTTTGGTTTTTATCTAACTGGCAACAATCATTCTTTTCTTTCCTTCTGAATGTTAATTTTTATTATATCTAAAGGAGCCTGTTGTTTCTGTAAAACTCACCATCTTTTTGTTTCATTCTTCAGGCACTGAACCAGTTGTTTGAGAAAATCATGGCTTTGGACATTGACGAGCGCCACCTCCTGCGTCTCGGTCATGGAGAAGAAGAGCTAGAGACGGAGAAAGATTTCAGCAGGTCAACAAATGGGATAGATGTACATTGTTTTGAAATAGTATATAAAAGAATTTTTAACCTTCTCTTTCTTTCTTAAAGAAACAGCAGGAAAAATTCTGAAAGATCCTAGTATAACCTTCTTAGACTATAGGTTGACCTTAAAGACTGATTATTATCGGGCCTCCCCGGTGGCGCAGCAGTTGAACGCTGGGTTGCAAAGCTGCCCGCAGCCTCTGCAGTGTCGGTTCGATCCCCGGCTGCTCCCTGGCCACCAGAGGAGGGTCCCACATGGCGCGCAGACCCCTCCTGCCGCCCGCTGCTCCCCTCAGCAGTGTACTTCATGGGTCTACCTGTTCTGTTCCCCGCTCTGGCTCTGGTGAATCCTCTCACCCTCCCGCGCTTCTGACTGTACCCAGTGCTTGTATAAATAAATAAATAAATAAATCTTAACAATAAAAAAAAAATGCTCTTTAAAAAAAAAAAAAAAAAAAGACTATTATCTCCCTCAAGTTCAAGTCCCTATGTTTATGACATTTTTCCTCAAGCATACAGTTATTTCAGTGAAGGGAAATATCTTGTTCATCTTTTTATTTTTATTTATTTTTTTTTAAAGATTTATTTCTACAAGAACTGGGGTACGGTCAGAGGCGCGGGAGGGTGAGAAAATTCACCAGAGACGGAGCAGGGAGCAGAACAGGCAGATGAACCGAAGACACTGCTGAGGGGAGCAGTGAGCGAGGTGGGAAAGATCAGGTTCGCCGTGTGGGTTTCTCCCTGGCCAGCCGGGAATCAAACCCACACTGCACAGGCTGCAGACAGCTTCACAGCGCTGTGCTTAACCCATTGTGCCACCGGGGAGGGGAGGCCCCTTGTTCATCTTTTTAAAATTGAAGATTACCATTTGCTTTCAATTCACTGAGGTGATTTTTAATATAGTCAATTTAAAACTGCACAACATTACATTTTTTTTTCACATTTCATCCACATATTTAATTTGCATATATCTTGGGTACCAATTAGGAAGTTGATTCATTTAATGAAATGCAATTGAATATTAATGATACTTCAGGGTTGTGTGTACTGTTTCAGGGTCCTATTTCCAGTGTAGCTGGACTTTAATATTACATATTGTAAAGTGACTAAAATTTTACAAATTGAATTTCTTCTGTCATTAGTATTTTTTTCCTAAGTTGCTTTATAATAACTTTTCATTTATATTTAAATCTACTTTTAAAGCATAATTCCATGCAATAGGCATAATTAACAGCTGCACATATTTAATACAGCCTTTGGCTATTGAACATGACCTTTTACTAAATTGATCATAGACATCAAAAGAGCTAAGAATATTAAATTATTATGTTGTATCTATTTTGGGTTCTTGTATTATGGAACTCACTGAACATTTGTTAGCTTCCAAAACACCAGAGGGCAAAGAACAGACACATTAAGTTATTTGTGGCTTTAGATTCTTAATTTTGGACCAGCCTATGATACTTCTTTAAATATTTTCTTTGGGTATTTCCTCATATTAAAACTAATTTACAAAAGTGGGCTAGATTCTAAAATCTAGTAGTCTAGAATATAGTGAACATAAAGTTGCTAATGGAATGCTAAATACTATAATTATATTACAACAGAATTTATCATTTTTAAAGAATATTATAGTAGAACCGAAGTAGAATTTTTTTTAATGATTTTTAGATAATATCAAGTTTTTGGAGGGAAAATACTTTCTGCTTTCTGATATGTAAGCCAAACTCCTGTCTTATTAATAGGTGTGTACTTATTCAAACTGTCGTTTTTTTATTTCTCTTCATGATAATTAAAAAGAAATCCAGTAAATATTATCTCATAGTAAAAGAAATGTCTCTTTCCCAAAAGAAAAAAATTGAAAACCTAGTGAGATTGTACATCAGGAGTTGCCATACACAATTTGTTTACTCTAACACAAGTCTGTTAGTCTTTTATTTAAACAATCATGCTACTATTTATATTTGTATGTATTACTTTTTTAAAATTAAGTAAGAGACTGTTTTTTAAGGATAGTTTCAGAGTTACAGAGTAAGCTAATAGTACATTGATTTCCATTGTAGAGTGCTTTTTAAATTAAAAATTGTATTACAACACATTGTATCACAATAATTTTATCATTTTATTACAGATTATTTATAAACATCACTAATTTTGTTCTCACTACCAAAGGGTTCAATGTAGGAAAAGTTTTAAATTACGATAAGGAAACAGCAAAAAGTTATCTTCTTTATTGTTTATACCTAAGTTGGAAAATTCTTAAAAACATTAAAGCATGTCTTTTTTTTTTTTTTTTTTTTTAAGCATTAACAGGTTTTAGGAGATACTTTGTTATTGTTGAAAGAGTATGTTTAGACTTTAGGATCCACTTCTGGTTCTACCATTGTTTTTTTCTTAACTCTATATGGCTGGGTCAGATACTCTAAATTTCAGTTGTCTTACTCATTATGTAAATAGTGATGAGCATACCAGGTGCCACACTACATGCTGGGATATGTAGATGACAAAGAATGATCAAACACATTTAAAAATTACTTTTAAAAAGCTTTAGAACTAACCTGCTTGGGCCTTCCTGGTGGCGCAAGGGGTTAAGCACTATGAAGCAATCTATAGCCTCTGCAGCACAAGTTGGATCCCTGGCTGGCCAGAGAGCAATCCACATGGCGAAGCTGACCTCTCCTGTCTTGCCTGATGCTCCCCTCAGCAGTGTATTTCATTCAGTCTGCCTATTCTCTTCCCCACTCTGTCTCTGGTGAATCCTCTCATCCCCTGCATCTCTGGCCTGCACCCCAGCTCTTGTATGCATAAATAAATAAATCGTCAAAAAAAAAAAAAACTAACCTGATTTTCTGATAATATATATAATGCTATTTAAAGCAGCCTGTCTGTGAACTATTGAGTTATTATGATGAGACACTAGAGTGTCTTGTACTGCTCTTTTTTTATGAAGGTCTTGTTATGGGAAAGGGGAGAGGAATTAATTAATGGTGTATTTAATGGTGCAGTTGATTTTTCTTCCCCCAGAAATGAACACATTGGCAAATCAGCGAAGATCCATAGAGTAGACTTAAAGTAAACTTTGATATAAAACAGCAAGAAACCACGATTTATAGTTAAATATAAATATAAATTCTATTTTCTATTCTTTCTCTGTGTGGCCATTTATAGTTTTAATTTTAGTATGATTGTATTATGAGTTTTATCTTATTTTTGATTTTATTTTCCCACTGTGGTAATTTGTCATTTTATATACTCTGTTATTCAGCTTTTTTTTTTTTTTTTTTTTTTTAGGTAAGATGGTTTACATTGTATTTTGAAGGTTTTCTTGAATATTTTGCCTACAAAATATTCCTGAAAGTCTCATTTCATAATTTTGCCATTTTGCTTAATTGAAATTTCTAGGTATGGAAGAGTTAATTATGTCCTGGCTCGAAGAATAGAACTTTTAGAGGAAGTCAAACGTTTGCAGAAGAGTCTAGGAGTCCCAGGGGATGCTTCATACACTTGTGAAACTGCAGGCTATTTTTTCTTGTATCAGGTAAGGGATTAAGGTAAAACATATTTTGTTATACTGTTGTCTTCCATTGGGAACTGGGATGAATTCTTGAGACACTGCAAAAGCTATCTTGAAATAATTTTCTTATTTAGTAAATTGAAATGATACACTATTGCCAAAACTATATTTATGAATGTTAAATGTTCTTGTTTCCTATTTTCAGTTTTCCTTGTTAAGTAACTCTGATGACTTATTCTGTGAAAGGTCAATGATGCTACATTAAAATTTTTTTTTATTATTAACAAGTTTCCAATCTCTTTTTTCATCACTGGGATACTGTAATTAAATATTCTAGTTATTCTTTGGTAACAAAGTGCAGTTGTGTGACTGACTTTTACTATGTATGTTAATCAAATAATGAACAAAAATATATTTTCCTTTAAAATTTCTAGAAAGCATATTTTAGAACAAGTTTCAAAATGGGAGTTTAAGTTAAAAATTATTTTTACTCATTCTAAAGGTAAATTTTAAAAAAAATTTTGCTTTGTTAGAATTAATTTTTTTATATGAAAATAGGAAGCTAAATAAAATGAATAAGAATAAACTATTAGTTGATTTACTAATAATTTTAAATCACAGCATAATCAAATAATGAAAGATTTTTTTAAAAAAAGATTTATTTATTTATACAAGCACTGGGTACAGTTAGAAGCGCGGGAGGTTGAGAGAATTCACCAGAGCCAGAGCAGGGAACAGAACAGGTAGACTGTCAAAGAACACTGCTGAGGGGAGCAGCGGGCGTGGCAGGAGAGGTCTGCACATCATGTGGGACCCTCGCTGGTGGCCGAGGATCGAACCAGTGCTGCAGAGGCTGCGGGCAGCCCCGTGCTCAACCGCTGTGCCACCAGGGGAGGCCAATAATGAAAGATTTTTGTTTAACTTTTCTTATTTGTATAACAATAAAAATGGGCAGATGTCATGGTTTCTTGTGAAACAGGGAAGATTATATGCATCATCTTGGAAAGTAGTTGATGTTAAACTTAGACTTGTTAAAACTTTAAATAATATAGTAAATACCATGCTTAGTTACATATTTGGCACAAAGTGAAAGTCCCTGTATTCTCAGGGAGAAATCATCTGTAAATTAGGGAGGCTTAGTAATAAATTTGGGGGAAAATGAACTTGAGCCTTTACAATGCAGATCAATAATTTTCAACACATAAGAATCACACTGGGAAAGTTGTTCCCCTCAGATTCTCTTTCAGTAGGGGGTAGCACAGGAATCCACATTTTTAACTTGTCAGATATTCCAGCTAAGGACCACACTTTGAGAAACACTAAAGTTATAATAGAAAAACATCCTGGAGGATTACAAAAGTTGAATTTGAATATGAACTGGAGGACAGAGGCATAGTTAATACTGTAATTGACTTTTATTGCAAGTGTTTTTAAAATTAGCTCTCAAATATGTGTTCATTCAGCTTAAGAGGTTGTCCATAAATATACTAAAGAGAATCAGAAAAATTAAAAAGGTCTGGGTGAAGTGTTGACAGGTGCCAAATTGATTAAAAACTTGATTGTCATATGTGGAGAGAAACTGAAATAAGAAATGTTTTTGTCCATTTTTAAGCATCTGTAATAAACTGTCTTGAGTATATGTGGAGAATCTGAAATGTCTAAGATGAAGTCCCGTGAATTTATCCTGAACTTCTTTCCAATGTCTTCCATTTTGATTTAAGAGCCTTTTATTTCCTACAATCTTAAAGCTTAGTTTTATGAAAGAAGGGCAGTTTAATAGTGCCTTGGGTAAGAAATAGTACTCTTATGTCAAAAATTGCTTTTCTTTTACCTACTAGCTCTTGTTTTTATTAGTTTTTTTTTTTATTTTGTTATTTAAGACTTAATTAGCTGGTAAATTTGAGCTTAAGTCCCTTTTTCCTATAGGTAATGTCTCGTTGGGAAGAGTATATCAGCAAAGTGAAAAATAAAGGTAATACATTGCCAGATGTTTCAGAAGTCTCCACTTTCTTCCCCTTTCATGAATACTTTGCAAATGCTCCTCAACCCATTTTTAAAAGCCGATCTTACGAAGAAGACATGGAAATTGCTGAAGGATGTTTCAGGCATATTAAGAAAATCTTTACACAGCTTGAGGTAAGGAGTTTCAAGTCCTTTTAACTTTCCTTTAAAGGTTTCAGGATTAGTTGTTTGGTCTTTTCATTAGTATGAAATGTTGCTTTTAAGTGTGACTGTTGAAGATGTTTATAATTTTAGTTCAAGGGATCAATAAAAATGAAGATATGAATTGGACCCCATTATTCTGACTTTTCTAGTATAAATTCTTAGTATTTAAGAAAGGAATAATTCTGGCAGGAAATTTAACAGTACTTCTTTGAATTGGAGTTTGAGAATACCACGTGGTCCTTCTAAGTTCTTCCTACCTCTTGACCAGTGGGCAGAAAAATTGAGGTTGCTGTGTTAATCAGCATAATGGATCTTTATTATTAAAGTGAAACAAAGATCACTACTATATAAAGGGGACAGGGACAGGGAAGAACATGTCTGGCTTGCAGGGATCCCTCGCCTGAGATGCTTCCTGGTTTTCTCATTCCCCATGGAAAACATCAGTGGAAGACTACAGCATTTCTAGAAAGGGATCACATTTGGGCTCAGATCCTCCAAGATAAAAATAAGGCGTAGGGCCTCATATGGTGGCTCAGTGGTTGAGCGCTGGGTTGTGAAGCTGCCCGCAGCCTCTGCAGCGCCAGTTCAATCCCTGGCCACTGGGCGAGGGTCCCACATGGCGTGGCAGACCTCTCCAGCGGTGTATTTCGTCGGTCTGCCTGTTCTGCTTCCTGCTCTGGCTCTGGTGAATTCTCTCACCCTCCTGCGCCTCTGACTATACCCAGTGCGCGTATAAATAAATAAATAAATCTCTTTTTTTTAATAAATAAATAAAAATAAGGTGTAGGCTTACTACAGGCGAAAAGGACTGAGACTTTTTCTCTTTGACTTTTTAGATCCAATCATATTCTACTTCTTAGAACAGTTTCCTGCACATAGTAGATATTCAGAAAATATTGATACATGGTATGGGTAGGTAGATGGATGGATCGATAGTAGATACAGAATAACAGTATGATAATCACATTGTAAAGCCTGTACAACACTATTATGATTACGTTTATGATTACGTAGACAAAAAGCAGGGGCATAAAAACAATTCTTTTTTTTTTTTTTTTTAAAGATTTATTTATTTAGGCATACAAGAGCTGGGGCACAGGTCAGAGATGTGGGGGGTGAAAGGATTCACCAGAGACAGAGTGGGGAACAGAACAGGCGGATTGACTGAAACACACTGCTGAGGCTTGGAGCAGCAGGCAAGACAGGAGAGGTCTGCTTCACCATGTGGGTAGCTCCCTGGCTGGCTGGGGATCGAACTCATGCTGCAGAGGCTGAGGATTGCTTCACAGTGCGGTGCTTAACCCCTTGCACCACCAGGCAGGCCCATAAAAACAATCTTAATAGTAGCTATCTTGGGAGGGGATAGGGAGAAAGACATACAGGGTACTGCATCTCAACCTATAAGGTTTTAATTACTTAAAAGATGAAAAGTGCCTGAAAGGTCTAAAGTAAGTATAACATAATGTCCAAATTTGATAAAATTCAGTATTAGGTGCTCTGCTTGGATTTGTTTGCTCCTAACATCCATCTGTTGTCCATCCCCAATTGCTGTATGAGTGATCCCTGCCATGGTTTGGGGAGAAATGGGAGTTGATCCTTGGAGATATTATTTCCCGGCATTCCTTGTCAACTGACTCCTGGCTGGATTTAGCCAATGAGAGATGCAGGAGGAATAGCAAAAACTGAGAAGTCAGGATATTTCTCTGCCCGCCTTCTCTGACTGCCGTTTCATCTCCTCCATGTCTCTAGTTTCTGTTGGCCCGGCCACTGTGGCTCCAAGCTTATTCTGATACCCCACTGCCTGGGCTCTGTTAGCAGTGTCTCCTCTCTTTCTCCCTCTTACCTTAGGACTGGTAGTAACTTCCTGCTGTTGCTTCACCACTCTCAAGTTGGACTTTCTGCTTCTCTATCATCTGTATAAACCAGACCTCTATTCCATTCCCTTTGTTATGAATAATGGAAATAGTTTCAGTTTTCCTGGCAGGACCCTGAGTATTTCATGTATATAGTGATGATTGTTGTTTTGTTCAGTATTCATGTTTTTGTTGTAAATATTTTACCTTACAAAACAGTCTGAATTGTAGTTTGAATATCAGCTGTGATTTGAACTAAGTTAACACCTAACTAATAATAAACGATTATAATTCATTAGACTTGATTTATGATAGATTTTATTATTTTCTCAAGAATTAAATCTCATCAACTAGGGTGTATGAATATATGCATAAATTATAGTTATTTTCTTAAAATTTTTCACTTCCACCCACCCCCATAGGAATTCAGAGCCTCTGAACTGCTTCGTAGTGGACTGGACAGATCTAAATACCTTTTGGTGAAAGAAGCCAAAATCATTGCTATGACCTGTACTCATGCTGCCTTAAAACGACATGACTTAGTCAAGTTAGGTTTCAAGGTAAAGAATTCATCTATTCTAAGCTGCTGTTAGGTTTTTATTTCTTTTCTTTCCTTTTTTTTTTTTTTTTTTTGTAGCTAGGCCATTTTCTTTCAAGATTGGCTCACTTAATTGAGGTTTGCAGTTTGCACTTGAAATTACTAAAAGAGGTGTCTTTTAATGGTGATGACAGCCTCCCATGTATTTATAACAGGTGAACTCCAAATTTAATTATTTTAAATCTAGTGGTAGGTAATATGTCCAGTGAGTAACATTATGATAATATGATTGTCTAACCAAATTCTAATACTTGTTAAGGTGGGTTGATTTATTTCCACTATGTTAAAAATTATCCAAACAGAACTAAAAGCTATTAAAATAACATTTGATAATGTTTTTCACCTATTAGACATCTGTGTGCTTGCATCATTTACATTTTAAGCACATATCCTCTCCCAGTTGTTTATTCATTTCAGTATATGAAAAGTCTTCCATAAAAGAGTATGGAATACTTTTATTTAGACTATAAAATAAAATAATCAAATTACTTCATATGATTAAAGACGGGGAGAGCTAAAGGGTATAGTCTGTTAGCCTGTGACTTGATTGAAGAGTCATATAATAATTGACCAATAAATTTGACTTTGTAGATAGATCTTTTCTCTCATTTTTAATGCAAATTGCAACTGGTTTATCTGTTTTTTAAAATAGAGTGTGTAATGACTTAAGTTCAAAGTTATCGAAGTACTTGTTGTTGATGAAAGTAACCGACAATTTTAATGTTTCGAGGTCACTGGAACATAAGTGCTAAATACAAGGTGATGGAGTTGTTATCTTGAATGAAATGTTCCTCAGCTACAAGATAGGACAAAAATGATAATTTATTAAAAGGTAGTGAGATTTTACCTTAGTGGTATGAACTTCCCCTTTTGTAAATTATTAATGAGCATTTTTTACCTATTTCAATCTTGGGGGTAACAAAATATACCTTGAATTTGACATCAAGTCATATTAATTTAATAACAAGGCATATTTAATAACAAGGCATATTTAATTTAATAACAAGGCATATTTAGCATTTTATGCTTTTATGGAGTTACTTAAATGATACTCTCTAAAGCATTACTTGTAGCTTGTCAGATGTTCATTACTCATTTTCTTAACTTACATCATGCCACATAGCAGAAGATTGTTAACTTGAATGCTAATAGTATCCCTTAGATTTTCTATATTTTTAATTTCAAGTTCATTTTTACCAAACTTACACATGCATCTGGTTTAAGAGTTTAAAACCCTTGTAGAGCTAATTAAATAAGATAGCCCCCTGCTTCCCTGATACTCCCCAATTAACCATTATTTCAACCTTTATAATTTCCTTTGTGCTTTTCAAAAGACATAATAAATTTCCATTTTAGACTTTGTCTTTTCATTCTGTGCTACTTCTGAGCAGACATAGATGGATATTGGTGCCCTCTCTTCCTTCCATATTACTTCATCATTTTTTTTATAATTAAAATTTTTTTAAAGAGCAAACTATAGATATGTTTTTATAAGTTAAATTGCATTATGTTCAGAGTTGTTTTGCAGGAGGCAGTGCTTAAAGCTGTTGCCTTTGATCTACTCCCACTCTTGTATGTATTGTAGCTATTGTCCTGAAACTATATGCAGGAACTTATGAGAAAATGTGGCTTTTTAAATTTCTCTTTTTCCTAAGCTTCCACCAGAATGACCTAATTAATCACTGTAATAGGTGATTAATTTTATTTAGACTATAAAATAAGAGGTAATTCACCATCAGGTAGAGAAGAGACTTGTCCACATGCCTAAACCATCAAGTAAAATTGAGTAGCACAGAACTTACAGAATATATAAGCAGTAGTTTTAAAGAGGAGAGTTAATTAAACATTAAGGGTAAGTATGCTTCCATCTCGCACCTCCTCCCCAAAAAAAGCAAAGAGGGAAACTTAAAATTGAAAACTAAGGAACTCTAATTTATACTTAGTGTGATTTGCAAAGAAGATATTGTACCAATAAAACAAGGGATAGGATGTCATACTAAATAGTAACCAGAATTTGAAGCAGAGGAGAAAAATAAAACATGTTGAGAAGCGACCTAGAAAAGAATTGTGTAGATAGAAGTAATAATCAAACAAAGAATGAAATTTTCTCTGTGGGAGAAACTTGGTTTTTCATTATTTTACAAATGTGCAGTGCCTCACATTACTACAGACTGGGCTAGTGGGAAGACAGACTTTAAATTGCTGGGAGACAAAGGAACAGAGTACTGGGAAACGCATTTTTGTATTTTAGGAAGTGAGAGAAGGCCTGGATAAAACATGGGTTTGAAGCTGATATTTAAAGAATGCAGTAGCGCCAAGCAGACAGAAGGCAAAGTGAGAATAGCACCTCACTGCCAAGGTTCTGAGACAGGCCTCGTTTTGCCAGTCAGAGAAAATGAAATAGGTCAATGTGGTTGAAGTTTAGTGGGTAAAGAGAAAGGTGACATGAAGGAGAAGATGAAAGCAGGGCCTGGACTGAAGGAAGGACATACTTAATACAGCTCATGTGGGCCATTTTAAGAGATTTTTTTTTCTAAGACAATTTTAAGGTTATGAAGGATTTGAAACCAAGAGTTGACGTGACTTGGTGATCATTGTATCAGTGGTTCAGGGAGGAAAGAGGAAGAGGGGAGAAGGGACTAATAAAAAGATTACTGGCGGCAGTCAGAATGGGAGTAGAAATAGAGAAAAGTGAATAGATTCAAGAGGGAGTTTTGAAGGTAAAGTTGACATATTTGGGTGTCTGAATACCCAGATGTGAGATGGAAGTGGATTTACTGAGTACTGAGTAGGATTCCTGCACAAAAAAGAAATTCTAAAACTTACTGGAGGAAGAATATCCAATGGAAATCATATGTAGTCGTAAATTGATTCTTGCTTGTGTAGCACTTACAGGAATGAATTGAAAATAACTAAATTGATAATTACAATCCAAGGAATGAGATTCAGGATCACCTCAATATAGAGTTGTGTATTTGGGGAATTTCCCTGAGGTTAAAGCCTTAAATTGAAGAAGCAGGAGGTTGATAATAAATAAGATCATGAACTTTCTTTTTGAATAATTTGTTTTATTTTTATCAGGAATTTATTTGGGATTTTTCTGATGGTTGTTATTGTTATGGTGATAATTGTTCAGTTTTCAAGCTGTCTTTTTAAAAATACTTCCTCTTTCTCCCCTTTTCAGTATGACAACATTTTAATGGAAGAGGCTGCTCAGATTCTGGAGATAGAAACTTTCATACCTCTTCTTCTACAGGTGAGAAAGGAAGGCCAGAGACAAAGAAAGAGTTTTAAGAATTCTGAGGGGCAGCATCAGAAAACTGCACAGTTTTGGGATACTGCCATAATTATATATTCTCCTTAGCTTCATTGTATTTGGTATTCCATTTTAAGCCTGTTAGCTTCCTTTAATCTATCCATGGTTATTTTGTAGTTTGTATTGTTTTTGGGGGTACTGCTTAAAAATTCATAGTTTATCTCTAAGTTTTGAAAAGACTTAGTAATTTCAATCAAGAAAATTGCATTGTTGAGCTAGTTTTTCATTTCTTTTGTTAGAGTTCTTTCTAGAGTTGTTTTTGATTTTCACTGAGCACATTTTTCTTTATACCTAAATTTTTAGTGCAATAGTGGTAGCTAAGGTGTTTCTTATTGTACAGCAGTTTTTACTATGGAAGTTTCAAAAACAAAATGTGAAATTCCAACTTAAAACTTGACTGTTCTGTTGTACTCTATGGACAAATTGGGTTCTAAAAGTTGTTTTATAGACCAAGTTATTTGAAACTTGGAATGCATTTTCTCAGGATGTATTTCAAAGATCAAGGAGACATGTAGAGAAGGAGATTGAGGAAGTAGTATAGGAAATAAGAAGATGTATGTTTTTACTGCTTTGGGACGTCAGAACTGTCTCTTGGCTTGTGATGGAAGGTGTTTACTAAGACACCTTTCCATTGCCCTGCATGGACACCTGTTTTGTTTTTTTCTATGCACCTTTACTTAATCCTGACCTAGCCTCCCAGATCTTTTGGATTACCTGTTAAACTAAACTACCTGTGAAACTAGGGTAATTCCATGCTTGTCTTCTCAATGCCTGCACCCTCCCTCATCCAATGTCAGCCAAGATGATGGCACCCATTCTATAAAGTTGCCAGATTCCTCTCTGGAACCGGTGACTATCAAGAACTAATAAGTTGATAAAGCCCATTTTGTTACTAGCAAGACTCCGGTGCAATAAATTGGAGACTACAGGGTAATTAATATATTATTTTGCCGTCTCTTCACTTCTAGAATCCTCAAGATGGTTTTAGCCGACTTAAACGATGGATTATGATTGGTGATCACCACCAGTTACCTCCAGTCATTAAGAACATGGCCTTTCAGAAGTATTCCAACATGGAGCAGTCTCTCTTCACTCGCTTTGTCCGGGTTGGAGTCCCCACTGTGGACCTTGATGCCCAAGGGCGAGCAAGAGCAAGGTAAAGGAGCCACGGGGCTGGGGACACGGGGGTTACTGCAGAACATCAGGTCTGCGATATGGGTATTTAACATCTTCTGCAGAGACTTAGCCTTCCCTGCTATATTTATTCATTGAGGTGATTTTAAGTGACTTATATACGAAGGTTATCTTTCCACCGTCCAGTCCCCTTTCTTCACACTCCCAAAAGTTACATGGCCTTAATGGCGTTTTGAATTTGAAATCAAAAGGTGAATAAAAGGAGAACACATCAGTTCTTCATCAAGTATTTGCAGACCCCATCTCACAGTTACCTCAAAATTTCCCTTAATTTACAGGCTGTTCTCTAATTTTTTTTTTATTTAAAGAGTAACAGTAGCACTTCCTCAGAGAACACAGTGAAGTTATCATTTCTGTAATATCACCAGTCTCCTGACCTTTGCATACTTAAAGTAGGAAAACAAAGGTTGGAAAGCATCGCTGATAAAAAGATGAACACAAAATGGGTAACATGAAAATTAAGAGTATAGTTCTTTAGACACTCCTAGTTTATTAAAAGGGATTTTACATTGCTAATATATCCTCTTGGTGGGGGGTTGTCTCTGGAAAGCTTGTGCAACCTCTACAACTGGCGATATAAGAATCTGGGAAACCTACCCCACGTGCAGCTCTTGCCGGAGTTTAGTACAGCAAATGCTGGCCTGCTCTATGACTTCCAGCTCATCAATGTAGAAGATTTCCAGGGAGTCGGAGAATCTGAACCTAATCCTTATTTTTATCAGGTAAGAAAAAATGTGAACTTTTAAAGAAACTCTGCATTTGCATTACTAATTACTACCTAAATCAGTGATACTGAAGCATTTGGCTAGACATTAAAAAGGGGAAATTAAATACCTGTCTCATAACACAAAAAATATAATTTCAGATGAATTAGTGGTTTATACACCAAAAAAAAGAAACTAAACATACTAGAAAGAAGAAAATGTTGGATATGTTGTTCTTACACACTAAAGCAGAAATCATAAAGGAAAAATATTGATTTGAGAGCAAAATTTATTTTCATTGTTTAACAAATAATGCGTCAAATTCTGAATATATGTAGAATGCTTATAAAATCACTTTGAAAAAACTAAAGCCCCACAGAAAAATGCACTAAGGAGAAGATTGTGCAAAAAAAAGGATGTAGATTTGTAACAAGTTAAGTCACTGCAAGATATTTTCACCTCTGAATATATACTCAGCATTGAGATAGGTTTGCAGAAATGCTATGCTTATACAGCGCTAGAAGGAATGTAATTTGGTGGACAGTTGTTGATATGTTTTAAAAGCAGTTTTCACTCTTCTTGGAATTTATCTTAAAAAACATAATTGGACAGCATTACAAAGACTTACATACTAAATGATCATCACATCTTTTTTACTGCAGATTATTTTGAAATTTAGAAGCAACTTCAATGTCTTATCAGCAGGCATTAATTACATTATTACATATTCCATATATTGAAATACTGAAGAGCCACTCAGTATAATAACATTATAACTTACTTTATTGACCAGGAAAATGTTTGTGCTATATTAACTGAAAAAAAATCAGGTTGCAGAGTATAGAGTGTCCCATTTTATTTTTTAAGGAGAAAAATAATACATATATACAGAAATACATACAAAATTACAACAAGACCTGGTATTGTATGCACCAAAAGATTATGCTTTCATCTGCATTGGAGCTTATAGTTAAATAAATGTAGTTTGTTACTGATGTAGAAAATGGAAAGATTTACAGACATGTGACTTCTTTTCCCTTCTGCCTTCCAAAGAGCTAGAAAATTTGAATGAAGAAATAGCTCAAGCTATGTATCGCCAACAACCAGAATATATATGATTTTTTCTGTAGGTCTTCCTGTATTTTATGTGTTGCCTTTTCATGAAATTCAGCTTCTTGTCTGTCTTTTTTGATTTTCATGTTATCTTTATGTCCTCATTTTACTTTCTTCTCTCCTCTGTTACTTTCAATTTGGCCTCCACTAGCCTCGACTGACCAGCCAAGTTCAATTAAGCTTCAGCTTTAAGGTCCTCCCCCTACCTTAACCAGAGTCTCTAAAATCACAGTAAGCCACACTGATGAACTTGAGATCCTATTCCCACCTGAAGTGGTCTGGTAACAGTAGTAAACATCAGCAAGAAAACAAACACAAAATACATAATTAACACCAGGAAGATGAGGAAGAAGTAGAACACCGCGTAAAGATTGAGAGTAATGATCCTTTTCCGGTTCATAAGCATGATGATCGGGTGTTCACGCAGCTATGTGAGATGTGCCTCCCTTAAACCTTGTTATGACATCAGCACATTACCGTTCTGATGTAAAAAAAGGAAAAAAAGGGCCTCGCTGGTGGCGCAGTGGTTGAGCGCTGGGTTGCGAAGCTGCCCGCAGCCTCTGCAGCACCGGTTTGATCCCCGGCTGCTCCCCAGCCACCAGAGGAGGGTCCCGCATGGCGTGCAGACCTCTCCTGCTACCCGCTGCTCTCCTCAGCAGTGTGCTTCGGTCCTTCTGCCTGCTCTGCAACCTGCTCTGGCTCTGGTGGATTCTCTCTCCCTCCCACGCTTCTGACTGTACCCAGTGCTTGTATAAATAAATAAATAAAAATAAAATAAATCTTTAAAAAAAAAAGGATTGGGAGTCAACTAATAGTACTGCCAGACGCAATTTCTTTTTGCTTCTTAAATAGTCATCATGCTCCTTAATGTTAATATTTCTTTCATAACTACAGTTGCAGTACCCTATAACAGAATATTATTGATCTACAGTGTTTAGATTCTTATGGTTCCAGAAATACCAAACCTTCAAGTTGGTAACATTTATCATTATTCCATGTATTACAAATACACTGCAGATGACAAAGGGAAATAACTACCACATGCTCTGTATTGATTTATCAGTATTAATCTAGGATGAGGTTAGCTATCAGTTTTTGAAAAGTGTTCACTTGTCCCAATTAACTTTTCATTTCTTGAGGTGTGATAAATTAACAGATTATGCTAGTTAACCATTTTCTTTACAAAATCGAGAAAAGGAAAAAAAAGGCACAATCTGATTTTCTTTGCATTACAGAATCTTGGAGAAGCTGAATATGTAGTAGCGCTTTTTATGTACATGTGTTTACTTGGTTACCCTGCTGATAAGATCAGTATCCTAACAACTTATAATGGGCAAAAGCATCTTATTCGTGACATCATCAATAGACGATGTGGGAGTAATCCATTGATTGGAAGACCAAATAAGGTAATTTTCTGAATATGATCTGTACTGTATTCATTGTGTTGGCAAAATGGAAAGATTTCTATTTATTCTGTGTTATTTATATTGTTCTAATTTGTCTCTTTGCTGTGTCCTCTTAAGAGAGGTAAGGAAGTGAAGTAATAAGGACAATAAATAATTCTGTGGCATTCCTACCTGACAGCATTATCTATTTGCTATGAACTCTCCTTATCTCAACTACCACATAGAAGATTTTTATTGATACTAATTAGAAATAAATATTTCTAAAACTTTTTGTTAGTAAAATGATGGATAATGAAATGATTTTTTTATATACTGTCATAGTAAAAATAGAAATTTGCTTTACAAAAAAGTATAATTTGTACTGTTTTTTATTTTATTTTATATGTGTAGAGGAGTTTTCCTTGGGAATAAGGGAGATGCAAAATGCATTTAAACCTTAGGGTTTCTTTTTAAGTATTTTATCTTTTATGTGATGTGATGGTGTAATATGAAATAAAAATGAAGATCATTGATTTTATCAATAAAGGATTAAATAAATTAGAAAGAATAACAAAGCATAACTATAATTTTACTATTAATAAAATTAGATCTTTGGTTGCAAACAAATCTATATAAAAGCTTTGACTTTTTCTAGAAAATAACATGGGAAATATGATAATAAATACAAAAATAACAAAGGAGTAACCAGGAGTTTTCCTGATCCTGGTTGATACAAAGAAACCTATAGGTGAGCTGTACTTGCAAAACATAGGCTGTCTCTACAGTAACCGAGGAAGAAAACTTTCAGATGTGAAAACCATCCAGCCTTTAGAAAAAGCCCTGTCCATCTCAGTGTATTGTCCTGCCCAGTCTAAGGAGCCCACTCGTTCATTAATGAATAGTAAAAAGGAAACTAGAACAAGCTTAACTTACGAAGAAGAAAAATCAAAGACAGAGCATCAGATATACCAATTGGACAAGATACAGTTCCAGAAAACATGTTGGCCTGGAACAGATGAAAATGTTGAATACACCTTTCTTTTTGAATTTTTAAATAGCTACTGAAGTAACCATTTTTGCCAGGGAAGTACAGCAGAGAAATTCAGTTCAAAGAGAGATGGAATCTGAACTGGAAGAAAATAAAATCGTGGAAGTGAATACAAAATTGAAAGGCATGCAGGAAGGAATAGACAATGTAAAACTGCCATAAAGGATCTAGAAAATGAAAATGAGAAGCTAATAATACTTGAAATATAAACAGTTTAGAAATAGAAGACCCTCAATATCTTCTATTTCTAAAGAACCAGAAAATCTTAAATAATATTTTATCAAATTATATTTTAAGGTCACTCTTTCTCATTAAAAGTGGATGGAATTATAGTGGCTCAGTTATGTTATCAAAGGCCAAGATTCATTTCATCCTGTCATTCTCAATGTGTGAGCCCAGTTTTTATACATGTCCATGTGATCAGGATGACAGCAGAGTTTGTAGATAGAACATCCACACATAACAACAAAGGACTTATATCCAGTATAAAAACTCAAATTAAAAGTCATGGTTAATTAAAGATAACCTAATACAAAATTAGCAAATCGGACACCTTACCCAAAAAGATACACTAATGACCAATAAGCAAATGAAAAAATGTTTACCATCCTTAGTTGTCAGGGAAATGCAATTTAAAACTGCAATCATGCACTACTACACATATAATAGAAAGAATAAAATTATAAATATTGACAATACCAACTGTTGACAAGAATGTGGAACACCTGGAACTCTAGAACTGGATCATTGCTGGTGAATGTGAACAGTGATATAGTAACTTTAGAAAACAGTTTGAAAGATTCTTATAAAGGTGGACATACAGTAACCATATTGCTTAGCAGTTTCATTACTGGAAATTTATTCACAATTAATAGAAACATATGTCCACAGAAATATTTATTCATGAATAGTCATTGCAGCATTATTCAAAATAGCCCTTTCACCTGTTCAAGAGCATTAAAATATGTGTAAAAATGTTAGGGGGAACTTCTAATGTATACAGTAATAGATGAATCACAAAAACATGCTGAGTGAAGGAAACAAGACAAAAAAGAGCACATACTTAAAGATTCCATTTTTATGGAATTCTAGAACTGGTAAAAAATAATCTATAATCACAGAAAACAGCTCAGTGTTTGCCAGGGGTAGTGGAATACAGATTTTACTATAAAGAAGGAACCTGCAGTGATAGGAATCTTGATTACAGTGGTGGCTACATGGGAATATATTTTGTCAAAATTTAACAATTATTTATATAAGAACTAGGGTACAGGCCAGAGGCTTGGGAGGGAAAAAGAATTCACTAGAGACAGTGGGGAGCAGAACAGGCAGAACGACCAAAAACACTGCTGAGGGGAGCAGCAGGCAAGACAGGAGAGGTCTGCTGTGCCATGTGTGTTTCTCCCTGGCCTGCCGGGAATCGAACCTACGCTGCAGAGGCTGTAGACAGCTTCACAGCACTGTGCTCAACCCGCTGCACCACTGGGGAGGCCCAGAATATGTTAAATAATAAGTGTTTATTAAGATACACTGCTTGGCACCATACTGGGATATCAGGGAATAAGCTTAAACACAGTCCTTGCTTTCATGGACTATAGCAGTGGAGGAAAACTATTAATTCCACAGATGCTTATTTAGTTATGAATGAAGGTAAAGATGAATGCTGTACGTGAGAATAATGTAGTAACTTGGCCTAATATGGTTAGTGTGGTTTATTTTGCAGTGTTCATTAACGTGTTCTTTCAATTGCAAGAACATGATTGTGTTTCTTTTGGGATGAAGAATAAGACTTTTACTTCTAGCAGATTCTTTAAATGATAACTCTACAGTCTTGTTTCTGTGTTGAAAATATACCAAATTTCCCATATTTTTCTTCCTAGGTGACAACTGTTGATAGGTTTCAAGGTCAACAGAATGATTATATTCTTCTCTCTCTAGTACGAACCAGGGCAGTGGGTCATCTGAGGTACGTTAGGAAAAACTTTCATATTATTCAGTTCTGCCATCTGCTTTGATATGAATCTGGGTGGCTGAGTGGTTTTAAATTTTTTAAAGTTTAAATTATAATTAATGGTTATGACAATTTTTGGTGCTTTTTGTTGGAATGCAGCAACATCTGATTACTTGTACAGTTAACCTTACCTCCAAGTTTTTTGACTCTTAAATAATTGTTTTAGTAATTTCAGCTTTTTTATTCTTCAGTAACAATCAGAAATTAAAGGAAATAAAGTAAAAAGTTTATTCAAAGTAAATTTTTCATTGCTTAGAATTTCTGACATTTCCCACACAATCTTTCAGCTTCAGTATGAGGGTAAAGGAACCATTTGTTCTCCCAAGATGAAGAATTGTCAAAACAAACAATCTGTTTTTATCATTTACTATGATGTATTTATGTGCTGCAGATTTGTGGAAATAATATCATCTTATTGCAAAGCAGTCTTTTTAATATATAAGCCTTTATCTTGATATATAGCAAAACAATAAGGAGAATTTATTTAATTACTTTATTTGGTGGATATAAAAAAAAGTTCTCCAGCTTTCATAATGTTATGGTTAAATCAAGATCTATCTGGTGCTTAACCAGTGACCAGGTTACACGAGACCAGAACTTTTATGCGAGAGTAAGCAAAGATGTAATGTTTTAAGGAATTGTTTCAAAACAATTGTAATCTGAAATACAGATCATTTTTGCTTATTTAAGTGTCAGACATGTATTTGGAAACTGACTTCTGAGAAATTATACCTTTCCACATTTAGAATTATAGCTGCTGGTCTGAATGGGTCATCATGGTTTATATATTTAAAATCTATCAAAAACTCAATATGTATACTGCATGCTCTCTTCCCTACCCTTTACGCTTTTGCCTGTTAGTTTTTAGATTCATAGTGCTTGGTCATTCATTTCACACATATTTTCAGATACCTCTATTATTCGGCAACGTGCTGGGTTCTTAATATGTGGTAGTAAATCTAACATTCATGATTTCACCTTCATAAAACTCAGAGTCCTATGGGGGAGACATTAAACATTTCCTTGGAAGATATAGGTGTTTCAGTCTGCAGGAGTTCTAGCCCAACTCTCCTAATGTACAGGGCGATCAAGCTTAGAGCCCGTTCGCTATACGACAGAGGAACTGGTTCGTGGTCTCTAACAGCACTGTCTGCTGTACCTAAAGTGAGAGCCTCCTGTATGTCAGGGGGAACTGAGCTTCATAATACGCTGATTTCCAGAAAGCAACATCTGTTTGTTTGAGGGTGGGGAGGGACTTCTACCCCTTCTCCCCAGCGACACAAATGAGCATGTGTACATACTATGTGCTGATGTCACATAGCACTTCCTGAGAAGAGAAACTAGACCCCAATCAAGGCCATAAAACAACACAGAAAGTGAGACTAAATTACATATTCCCCAATGCTTTGTATTATGCAAAGATAAAGCCATTTGGTAAATATTCCAATTCCTGGTTCTGGCCATTTTATAATCTTTGTAACATTTGATCTCTGTAACACTCTTTAACACTTTCAGGGGTTAGGAGTGATTGTACCAGACTTTATTATTCCTAAAATACTTCTCTTTTGTGGAATACTCACAAATTTAAAGATGCCATCTAAGAGCATCTCAAGAAACAAACTTTCCCTTGTATTTGAAACCAAAATTATCTTTTTTCACTAAAGTGAAGTTATCTTTTTTCAGAGTTATCTTTTTTCATTCTAATTAACAGGTAAGGTGTGTCTATTATAGTCACTGTTATAAACCTATTTAATTCAAATAGTGTTTTTAAAGCAGTCTTTTTGAAATATAAAAGAAAACTGACATCATTCATCAAACAGTCACTACAGGTATAATTGGATCATTCAGTTTAACCATTTTTATTACTTTCATGTGAACTTATGGGCCAGACATTGAGCCTAAGTTCCAGTGTAAATAGGTGACTAAGACATGGCGTTGTTATGTCATGTCATATCATCATTCTATATCTGTTTGTATTTATGGTTGTTATTATTATAGATAAATATAAACAATGTGGTTGGAATTATCTAGAAAGTAAAAACTTGGCCTGGGAATCTGGTAGATGAAAAAGACAAGGACTGGCTCAGATTGACTTACTGTTGCTGTTTTAGTAAATTGGTGCCCGACTGCTTACTGCACCACCCTGCCAGTGGAGCTCCTGAGACCATTCATATCAGTGCAGTGGTTATTTTGTGATCTGCCCAACCCAAAAATAAACATAGGAGTTAATAATAAAACTTTAACTTCTTACTACATTTACTTGTCACATAACATGAGCTTACTGTTTATTAAATCCTTAAGAGACTTAACTTCTATTACACAACTTAACAGGAATATTTAATGGAATGTGTTTTTTAGCAAGTGTGTAGAAATATTATTAATCTTGAAGTGCATTAATCAATTTTATTTGTTTCCCAAAGGGATGTCCGTCGCTTAGTGGTGGCCATGTCCAGAGCCAGACTTGGACTTTATATCTTCGCCAGAGTATCCCTCTTCCAAAACTGTTTTGAACTAACTCCAGCTTTCAGCCAGCTCACGGCTCGACCACTTCATTTGCATATAATTCCAACAGAACCTTTCCCAACCAGTAGAAAGGTAGGATTTCTTTCTTCATTGTTTAGACTAGCATTCTCTTATAAATGACCATATTAGCTAGGAAAATCATCAGATAAATCATCAGATCGCTGGTTCAGAGTGCTCCTTTTGACAGGGAATGGAATTAGATTTTCTCTACAAAAATACAAATACCACCCAACATTTATTGAGTACTTAGCATGTATTCAGCAATTTGTTCTTTTTATACATATCTCATTTCTTTTCAGTAATAGCTCTGTCCAGGATGCTTTTTTATTAACCCCATTTTACATGTGAGGAAACTGACGATTGTAAAGATTAAGTAACTGACTACACATCTAGTAGACACAGAATCCAAGATTTGAAAATCCAGACAATTTGATTCCAGTGTCCATGTGAATAAGCATTGTACCATCTGCCTCTTTTCAGTTTATAAGGGGAGCTGAACTGATTCCTTGGTGGTACAATACTAAATGGTTTAACTCAAGAAGCTTAGGTTTTGGGGGAAATGCTAGCCTTTTCCTGTCACCTCTTATTTCTTTCCGTCGTCCTGTCTTCCTCCCGTAGGTAACTTGTTTAATTTCTGGTTTAGCCTCCTTATATTCCTTTTGCACAAAGGAGCAGATACTTGTTTTGACAATGTAATCTTAACATAAACTTAACATAATCTTAATGAAAATGTTTGTCCAATGGCAATTATTTGTTTTCCCCATTCCAATTATAATTTAAAATTAAGTAAACGACTACACAAATTTGATTGAGATCACACATCATGATTTTTTTAAGTCAGTATTTTGTAAACTTAGAGAACAGAAGTCTTTATATATACCCCTACATAATCCTGCACAAAAGTAATTTAGAGATGAGTCTAGCAGAAATAATGTGGCGACATATTCTTCCTCAGACAAGGTGTCAGGGGACAAAGCATTTGAACTGCGTTATAACAGGTATCAAGCAAAGATAACAGATAAACAGAGAGAACACAGTGAATCTCAGTGGGGGAGAAGGGTGTTCCCCCAGGTACATATTTTAATGCCTGTGGACATTTTGGGTGTCACAACTGAGGGTGCCACTGGCATATCGTGGGTAGAGGACAGGGTGCTGCTAAACATTTGATGGTGCACCAGACACCCCCACAACCAGGAACTACCTGGGCCAAGATGTCACTAGTGCCAATTATTTTCTTTTATTGTCTTCCTTCTTACATGAAAGTTAGCACGCTATGGACTTTGGGCTTCACCAAATGTCTGAGCAGTCCACTGAATTTTCCATAAAGTTGTTTTAGTTATTAACAGTACCTCTTTTAAAAAATCCTTCCATCCCTCTTTAAAAAACAAAGATCAAAGTCCATGTTTATTTTGTAATAATGCTAAGTAGTTTTTAAAGTAGTTTTATTTACTTATGCATACAAGAACTGGGGTGTGGGCCAGAGGTACAAGGGGGTGAGATGATTCACCCAGAGACAGAGTGGGGAGCTGAATAGGCAGATCTATTGAAATACACTGCTGAGGGGAGCTGTTGGTGAGACTGGAGAGATCTGCTGCGCCATGTGGGTCAGCTCTCTGGCTGGGGATCGAACTCATGTTTTAGTGGCTGGCGATAGCTTGATAGTGCTGAGACTTAGCCCCTTGTGCCACCAGAGAGGCCCCGCTAAGTAGTTTTTTTTGTTTTTTTTTTTTAAGATTTATTTATTTTTATACAAGAATTGGGGTACAGGCCAGAGATGCGGGGGGTGAGAGGATTCACCAAAGACAGAGCAAGGAACAGAACAGGCAGACGGACAGACTGAAGTACACTGCTGAGGGGAGCAGTGGGCGAGACAGGAGAGGTCTGCCCCACCATATGGGTTTCTCCCTGGCCGGACGGGAATTGAACTTGTGCTGCAGTGGCCGCAGATTGCTTCATTGGTTGCGTCTTAACCCCTGCGCCACCAGGGAGGGCCGTAGTTTTTAGATAGAAGGAAAAGGATAGAGAGAGATGTGATGGGGTGGGTGTTCTGCAACCATCCCAGGTGGGGTAGGTTCATCATCAGTTCAGACAGCTTGAAAGAGAACCTTGGAGCCCTTAGCATCACCCCCACAGGCTGGGGGAAACAAGCCAGCAGGAAGACAGTAGTTGTACCAGCATGTTGTGACCACTGAAGAAAGTAACCATCATCCAGAGAACACCTGTTTACGTGAGGTATTGCTATCATGATTAATACTAAAAATTACTATTTAAAGTACTAACCTTATGTGCTTTATAATTTGTCATTATAAGGTAAAACACTTTTTCTTGAAAGAAGTTTTATGTTCTTTTGTGGTGTCTGAATTGTTTCTACTGAAGGAAAGGCTCAGACGGACTATAAATAGAAAAGTTTTTAGCCTTTATTCAAGGATGATTTATGAATAAATACCAATTTTGTATTTTCTTCCTTTGCTTTACCACCTCACCTACACTGGCAGAGCTGTTTATCAGACTGTTATCAAAAACTACTCCATCAGAATCACCTCATTCTTTGTTAGACCTTCTGAACCTAAATCTCTGGGGTCTTAGAGCCCAGGCCTCTCCCATTTAACATTCTACCCTAGACAGTTCTGATAGATTCCCCAAAGCTTGCACCTTAAACTACTATTAGCCAACATTTTGACATACACTTTATATAGTGTATATATGGGTCAAAAGCTTCAAAAAACCAAGCTTTTGAGTATTCACCCTCATAACAAAGAGCCTGTATATATATAAAAATAGTAAATGTTAGTTTCTTATTTTTTAGAAAAACATAACTAGGAATAATAACTTTAATATTTTCTTTCTAAATAATTTTTAGACTCATTTGTGGAAAATACGTGGTGTTAACGACCACTGCTTTCGACCATGTTGGTATTTCTCTATTCAGATAATTGCTTATCTCTTATTAATTCTTCTACACTAATCAATAGACCAAGGCTCAGCATTTAGCAGATTCTTTCCTACTCTCAACCTTTTTTAAATTGAAATTGAATCACTCCTCTTCATGAAGTCTACATTGGACTCTTAACACTTATATCTGAATGTCCCCCTCACTGTCCTTAAGTCTTCCAAACCCTAAGGTACATAAGATGGAAACAAGATCTTCTATTCAAATGTTAGCTCTTAGCATTTTAACTCTAAATTTTTTTGTTTTCTAGAATGGAGAGAGACCATCTCATGAAGTACAAATAATAAAGAATATGCCCCAGATGGCTAACTTTGTATATAATATGTACATGCATTTGATACAGACCACACATCATTATCACCAGGTAAGTTCTAGAACTAACTGTTATTTTTCTAGCTAGAAAGACTTCCCCTATTGCAGAATAAATCTTTGAAATACTTATTAATTCCTTGTAGGAAACCAACTAAACCCAAAGGTATTATATAACATCCATATTTTTAAGCTATCTTTATGTAGATATAATTTGGCATACAGTAAGTGCCACATGTTTCAAGTATACAATTCGATATGTTGTGACATGTGTACATACCCATTGCCACAGTCAAGATAATGAACATGTCTACTGTCCCCCAAAGTTTTCCTTGTGCCTCTTGATAGTCCCTCCCATCCTTAACCAATCCGTTTTACACATCCAGCCATCAAGAACCTGCTTTTTGTCACTATAGATGAGTTTCCATTTTCTAACTATTTATGTAAATAAGAATCATAAGCATGTACTTTTTTTTTCTTAGCTATGATGATTACCAGCATAATTATTTTGAGATTCAGTCTTGTTTTTGCATCTATCAGTAGTTTTTTCCTTTTTATTGCTAAATAGAAATTCATTGTATTGATATACCCATTTGTCTTTTGAGGAACATTTGGGCTATATGCAGTTTGGGCTAATTACTAGCAAGGCTGCTCTAAATGTTCTTGTACAAGTCTTTGTACTTCCTCTGGGGTAAATTCCAAGGAGTAGAATGGCTACATATGAAATAAGGTATGTATTCAGCATTTTAAGAAACTGCCAGCTGTGTTACAAGATGGTGGGTATGCCATGGTGTAGTCCCACTGGCAGTGTGTGAGAACTCCAGTTGCTTCACACCCTCACCCATATTTGTTATGTTTGGTCTTTTTTATTTTAACCATTCAGTAGGTATATAATGGCTTCTTGGCTTTAATTTGCATTTCTCTAATGTATAATGTGTGGTGCGTCTTTTCATGTTATTTGCTCTCTGTATATCTTCTTTGAGGATATTTTTATTCATGTCTCTCGCTCATTTTGGCGGGGAGGTTTTTTTTTTTTTTATTACCGAGTTCTAAGAGTTTTTAGATTTATTCTCACTACAAATCCCTTATTAGATGTTGTTATCTGAATGTTTTCTTCTGGTCTGTGACTTGTTTTTTTTTATTTTTAAGTCTTCCAAAGAACAGAAGTTTTGCAGTTTGACAAAATCCAGTGTATTGAGTTGTTCTTTCATGATTCATGCATTTTATGAACTAAATGATCTTGGCCTAACCCAAAGTTAAATATTTTTCCAATATTTTTTTCTAGAAGCTTTATAGTTAATATTTTACATTTATAGGCGTGATACATTTTGAGTTAATTTTTAATATGGTACAAAGTAGGGTTGGGTTTTATTCACTTGCATGTGGATATCCAGTTGTTAAATTACCATTTCCTGAATAAACTCTATTTTCCTCTGTTGACTTACTTTGTAATTTGGGGTAGATGAGGAGAAGATAAACCAATTTGTTAATTGAGACATAATTGACATATGACAGTTTCAGGTATACAACGTAATGATTTGGTATTTGTATATATAGTGAAATGGTTCCACAGCAAATTCATGTTACTATCATGTAATTATGATTCTTTTTGTATTTTTTTTATCTCATTGTGTTTTATTGTTTTGTTATTTCTTGGTGATGACAACCTTTAAGATCTTACCTTCTTAGTAAAAAAAAAAAATTACTGGCCAGTTACGAATCTTTCTGGGCTTTCTGTTCTGTTCTACTGAACTATGTATGTCTTTTTACCATTACTATACAACCTTTATTAGAGTAGATTTATAGTAAATCTTGAGGGCCTCCTCAGTGGCGCAGCGGTTGAGCGCTGGGTTGTGAAGCTGCCCGCGGCCTCTGCAGCGCCGGTTCGATCCCCGGCTGCTCCCCAGCCACTGAAGGAGGGTCCCACATGGCGCGCAGACCTCTCCTGCCGCCTGCTGCTCCCCTCAGCGGTGTACTTCGGTCCTTCTGCCTGCTCTGCTCCCCGCTCTGGCTCTGGTGAGTTCTCTCACCCTCCTGCGCTTCTGACTGTACCCAGTGCATATATAAACAAAAACAAACAAACAAATAAAATAAATAAATAAACATGCCTCTTTGAAAAAAAAATAAAAAAAATATATAGTAAATCTTGAAATTAGATAATATGAGTCCTTCAGTTTTGTTCTTTTTCCAAATTATTTCAGCTATTCTTGTTTGTTTAGTTTTCTACATACACTTTAAAATCAGCATGTCAATTTCTACCTCCCAAAAAATATTGCTGAGGTTTTCATTAGGATGTTTGGGGGAGTAGTAATACTTAGGATCAATTTGGAGGAAATTAACATCTTAACAATAAAAAAGGAAGGCCTTCCTTTCCATGGATATAGTATCTCTCTCCATTTTGCTGGACCTGTGAATTTTCTCATCACTCAGCATATAGGCCTTTCACGTGTTGTTAGTTTCGTTGCTATTATATATTTTTTGCTGCTATTACAGTGGCACTTTAAAATTATTTCTGATCTCCAACAAGAAAAACAGTCTCTGAGCAGAGGAGCTGCGCCTTAGCTCCATTCTTACTGGGTAGGGGGTCCAAGTGCCTAGAGCTGCTCCAGCACTTCGGTTGAGTGAGACAGCAGCCTTGTGCCCAGCACTTCCTCCCACCTGGGCCTGTGTCAAGACTTGCTGTCTTCCCATTCCTCACAGGTCTCCCTAATGGGAGTTGGCCCTTTCCTTCATTGGTTTGTCAGGTAGTGTTAATGAACCACTGTTTTTCCAGAAGTTTTAACAGTGAATTTCTTTGCTGAAAAAAATCTACTGGTTTTTCGTATTGTTTTCCACTCTACAGATTTAATAGGTGCTTTATTATTTTTTAAACATTTATTTATGCATACAAGAGCTGGGGTATAGGCCAGAGGCGTAGGTGGTATGATTGAGAGGATTCGCCAGAGTGAGAAGCAGAACAGGTGGATTGACTGAAATACACTGCTGAGGGGAGCAGCGGGGGGAGAGGAGAGGTCTGCTGCGCCTTGTGGGTTAGCTCCCTGGCCAGGGATCAAACTTGTGTTGTAGCGGCTGGCAATAGCTTGAGGAATGCTGAGACTTAACCTCTTTTGCCAGTAGGGAAAGGCCCTGTACTTTTATTATTATGTAATATCTGTTGTAAGCATATTCCATGGAGTCATCAAAACCTAGGCTGTTGTCATCAGAGTTGTTGTATCTGTAATAGAAAAATGACTTGCAGTGTTTTGGAGAACTCAAGAGTAAACAGAATCTGTTATGAAAATGATGTTAATGTGACAGCTTCATAAGTCTGTGTTTATTCATTTGAGTTATATTGATTTTTTTTTTTTTTTGGTAGACTTTATTACAGCTACCCCCTGCTATGGTAGAAGAAGGTGAGGAAGTTCAAAGTCAGGAAATAGAAATGGAAACAGAAGAAGAGGCTCTGCCTGTTCAAGCTGACCTCAAACCCAATCTGGCAGATGCCAGCTCCAGTCAAGAAAACTCGGCCTCTGAGACTGATTCCACCCTCAGTCAGACAGGAGCGAATTCCACTCCAGAAGCTGCCCCTATCCTGTCTGATATCACTACTACTGAGGCAGGACCTGTCGCTGTGCCAGAAGAGGCTAAAACCTCTCAAGAGGCCACATCTGCCCCAGCAGAGACCAAGTAACCAGACCATAGCCCTTTTAGTGAAGATTTGTCATTTATAAAGTCTAAATAGCTTTTGTATTTTATATTTGCTACTGCCACTTTAATGGCACTAGTTAATATTCAGTCCTGATTTTTGTTAACCAATTTCAATGTTTGTCTTCTTGAATATATTAAAAAAAAAAATTGTGTGAAAAACTCCAGCTGTATTTGTTCAACAAGAAGGGTATATAAACATTCCTTTGATATTCTGATCATTAATTGATATATATATATATTAAAAGAACCAAAAGAATTTTCTATGGAATAATACTTCACATTTTTAGTGAACTTCTCTAGAGACAAGGACTTACAGTGGGATTAACCATAAATGACCATAAGCAAGTGTCCAAATTGGAGAGGAAATCCTGTCTTACTATCAGATACTCCAGTTGTGCTTCCTTTCTCCCCATCTTTCCTTGCTATCTTACTTGATTGAAAGGCATCAGTGCCATAGGGTATACGTCTCTCCAATCCATTAGAGTCGTTTCATGCATTTCCTTTCCCCAAATCTCAGAATATGTTAGAATCACCTAGAGTGTTTCTTACTCTTGCTGCCTACCCCAGACCTAATGAATCAGAATCTCAGGGTTAGGTCCAGGAGTTTATTTCTGCAGGTGTATCACATCACTATTGTTTGACTAGCTGACAAAGTAGCATCAGACCAGGCTGGTAATGCTGAGCCATGATTTGTCGTCAGCTAAGCAAGAGGAATCTGGTAAACCTATCTGGACAAAAAGAAGATGCAGAGTCCAGGCAATAAGAGGCAGGGAACGTCTGTGCAAGATAGGTTTCTCTCAATGCAGACATTTTGCGTTTCCTGCCCTATTTGGGTCTCTTAATAGATAACCAGCCAGAGGAGACTTGAGGGTAAAATGTGCTCCAGATTTGGGATGGCAGAGATATTAGCTTGGTTTGCAAGCTAGCAGCATCAACAGAGAAGCTTATTAAAAATGCAGAAGTTTGGCCTTTATTCCAGACCTACTAAATCCAAATCCGTACTTCAGCAAAGTTCCTAAGTGATTCATATGCAACTTAGTAGGTTAAGCAGCACTGTACTAAAATTACTGTGCTGTCCTCACATGAATGAAAGGTAGAATGATGAGTCTGTGATGGCAGAATTAACAGTGAGTGTCACTCATGCTTTCTCAAAAGACATCTGTTTGGGGAGGGAGAAATTGCCCATCAGTTCTCTCCTTCCCATTTTGACATCTGCTAGTATGAGCCCCAAAGGGTCTTCTCTAGTGTATCTACCTACAGACTTGACCACATCCAAAAATCCTTCAAAAAATTAAGCAACAATTATACTCTGCTATTAAATTCTTCTGTCCTGACATCTCGAAGGAGTCATGAATTCTTAAGGAAATTAAGTCCCAAAAGTCATGTCAGTGATATTTTTGTGTGACTAGTGTTTGCTCAGCTCCACCAGGCTGTGGTGGATGTGACTGAGACTCTCATCTTACAGTATGTCCCTCTGCGTCAGAACACTGCTATAAATGTTGGGTGAGGAAAAGGAAATTGATGGTATAATGGAGCGAATGCCCAGGAAACTGCACTAGGAAGCCAGTTTGTTACCAGTGTAAGAATTGAGCCAGATTGTTACATAATTTCTGTCTGATTATATGAATTTGAAAGCACCTAGGGGAATCTATATAAGGAATGGCTCTCAGAATTTTTTTTTAATTTGTGAATATATAGTATTAGACTAAGCAAGAGAGAATACTGCTCAGTGTAATAATCCCTTTTCTGGAAAAGATTGAATTTTCTTCCCTTAGAGAATATGAATTGTGTTACCTGCAACCAAAATAAGCAAGCTATTTTGTTGCTTTCTCATTAAGTAAACCATTTTCCTATACTACTTAAGTCTCTCTAGCTAGGTGGCCATACTTTCTTTGCTGCTTTACTTTCTAGCATCCTAAAAAGAAAATTTCATCAGAAGGTGCCTAAGTCCTCTGCCTTTGTCAAAGAAATTAGAAAGGGGATGATAGTGGTGGAATTGGAACTATTTTACATTGTTTGTTCCATTGTTTGTTCACCGCAAAGGCCAGTGAGTTGCAGTTGACTACTATAATGAAGAGATGGAATCAAAGCATCTTAACCAGGTGGGGTTGAATCCAAGTCTGCAATCCTAAGGCAGTTTTTTTTTTTTTTTTTTTCAATCAAGCACAAACAAGTAATTGCTTCTATATTCAAGAGTTTTCTATTTAATTTGGGATTACTACAGATGCAGGTATTTGAGCCATGTGACTTTCAGATGTGTTCCTATTGCTCTCCATCCTGTTTTTCATATCTGAATATGTCATGATTTTGAAATCTATTTTTAAATGCAAATGAAAATGATGCCTGCCAAGAGAATGAGCATGAAATGAAGCAATTCAAGTATTTAGACTGTTTTCACAAAATGCTGAGTTAAGAAAGTTCATTACCAGCAGTTGAGAATAAATAGCTCCATTGATTTGGGCAAATGAATGAGAAGATCTAAACATTATCAGGTCTTTTGAAGTTAGTGTGATGATAAAATTTGAGAGGTTTTGCTAGATTCTGGGAGAAATGGTATGAGTGGGCCGTTTGTGTCCCGCTGATCAGGAGACCATGATATTGTAGTCTTCAAGTCTCAAGAACTTGGGCTCACCCACTTCTGGCTCAAATTTTACCTTATTTGCTTGTCAGTATTTCGTTTGACTTTGGTCCTGCTTTATAATCCCTCTAAACCTCAGGCTTATCTGCAAAATAAAAATCTGTTTTGTTAATGGATGGATGTTTATGAAAATGTCATGCTCTTCAGTGTTCAGTAAATACGAATCCCTTTCTTTCCAATTTTCCATAAATGTCTGAGGCAATGATCTTGCTAACAATCCTGACTTCAGTACTTGCCTGTGTCCCCATCCAGGGAGTATGAAGGGTCAAGAAGGCCACAGGGTAGCAGATGACCTTTGAGGACCTTCAGAAACTCAATCCATGACATTGAGTATCTCTGCTAAAGTTAAAAATACAGCAGGACAGCAGAACCAAAGGGAAGACAATAGATTCCATCATGCTTCTCATACATTGATAATATCAATTCGAAATCCTATATTCCCTCCACCTGCTAAATCATCTACATTATTGCTTTTGTTTAGCATTGTGCCTTGAATACATTTTTTTTCCTTTTTAGCTTGCGGGTAGATGTTTCTTCAATTAAAATAAGATCAGGATTTTTTTTTAATGCTGACCATTTTGCATGAGCCAGAAGCGCTGTTAAAAGACAAGCAGTGCCTTCTGTGAAAAATACTTGGCAGCTAGCTTTTGTAATTATGAAGCAATCATGTTAATAGATGCTTAAGAATAATGCAACTGGAGCTTTACTGAGACAAGGATGGACATAAACACGTGATTTTTTTTTTCTTTTTTCATCTATTGCTACTCTTTAGTGCCCAAGAAGGAGTTTTAATTCATTCAATGGGATACAGAAGCTTAGGACACTTTTTCTTCTTAGGGACAAACCCGAGCTCAGCCCCCTGCTGACTTAACACTGTGCGGGTTTTATGCAATTAGCTCTTCTCTCTACCTTTTGGCTTTGTGCCTTGAATATGCTTTTTTCTTTTTGCCTTGTAGTCACTCAGATGGTATTTTAAAAGCAGCTTCAATTAAAATATTTCAGTAGCTACTTAAGCTTTTGCATTTACATACAAAGATGGCTAATCCCATTATTTCTCGGTGTGTTTACTGGAAACCCTGGTCTTAAAAATTACTCTGACCAACATGTTCCATGGTCAAAAAAATTTGGGGAACACAATGAACTATTATTCCCCTTTTGCAGAATCACAACACATACTTAGCTAATTAAAGTTTCTGAGAATTCCTCCTGGAAAAAATCACATTTAACTTTGTTTAACCTAGTATTTACTTGAAGATAGAACTTTTTTTTTTCAAGTAAGATACCTTGTAATTGGGTGGTCTCAGGGAAAAGGGAGGTTCCAGGTTCCCTGCCCCATCCAAGGAAGGGTGGAGCTGAGAGAGGAGGGAAAGCTTCAGAGGAGACTGGAGAAGGAAGCAGGATGGAACCAGAAGGAGACCTGGAGGAAGCAAATGGAGCAGAGACAGGTGGAGAAGCTGCATTTGCTTCTTGGTCTTGGACTGGTTGAAACAGATGTGGAGGAGAGACCCGGGGGGAGGTTAACAGTAGCAACATTTATCTTGATTTAGATTTTGCTCCTTTCCTTCCGCACGTGCTGAACCCCTTCTGCCCCTTGCCTGTGGGTCCCCACCAGAAGGTGCCTTAGACTTGTGGCAGGCTTTCGGGCCTCAGCGACCCTCCTTTGGGCCAACCCTGTTGTGACTGGACATTTACCCACGAGGGAATGGATAACATCGGGTGCTTGATTTAGAAACTATATTCTTCCCCTTTTCTGTATTGCACACTAATTGTATTCAAGTTTCTTTCTGTTAAATGTCTTAGGCACTAGAGTATGTTTTGTCTTCATGCGGCAGATGGCAGAACCTATTTAGATTGGGCAGGTTTGGGGGTTCTAGGGTGGCCCTCGGGTCCTGCCCTGTAACAACCTTAAGGAGTTAGCTGCTCAGAGCACAGTTTGGGAATTAGTATCTTCATATTAACAGTTGAACTTTGATTCCCCCTTAGGAAATGAAAGGGATCAGAATATATACCCCAAAACTTAAGGAAAATGTGTATGCCCCTTAAGGAAAATGTGTATCTTTGAGCCGAAGGCAACTGAGAGGCAGCAAGTACAAGAAGTATCACTGTCCTCTTGCTTCTTCCTAAAAGCAGAACATAAACTTCCCTTTGTAAAGGTGACATTAAGTTTCCATTTATTAAGGTGTCCCTTCTCTCTTCCAGGGAAAAAAGTAACAACCAATATCATTGGACACAGATGACTGAAATATACCTGCATAAAAAAAAAAATCAGTTAAATTTGTATGCCTGTTCTTTTAATCTATTTCTTGTCAGTTTAGATCACAGCCTCTGGCTATAGAACCTAAGAAGCAAGGGAAAAGTTTTTCTCCTCTACAAAATAAGGCTTTAATGTGTGTGTGTGTGTGTGTGTGTGTGTGTGTGTATTTCTCTAAGTAACCAGAGGTTAAAGTAACACATTTGAAGAAGAAACCAGAAGTGAAGTGATTTATACAAAATGTATTATATGGGATAATATGTTGGCAATATGTGGTATTAATAGAACATCCTAAAAATCCAAATGAGTAAAAATTTGATCAATGAAGCATGGCATTCCTTCATGTCAACCTTTCACACTTGGCTTTTCCCATTTCTTGCCATGCAGTGAAAAAAGATAAATTTCCAATATCTCTTGTGTTCTAATTTCCTTACATGTTTGTTTCCTTTAAAAATTTAAGCTTCAAAAAGGGAGAATTTAGTATGGTCAATAGAGAGTGGGTCAGAAATATAGAAGAAAATTAAAAAAAGAAAATCCATTCATAAGGATGTTTACGGTAGCTTGCCAAATGTTCTCTTATTCCATTTGTGCTGGTCTAACCATCAGACACTTATTTCTCGTGGTTCTGGAGGCTGAGAATCCAAGATCAAGGTTTGTGTCTTGTGAGAGTGCAATTCCTGGTTCATAAGCTACCATCTTATTCTGTGACCTCATACATTGGAAAGAGGGAAAGATTGTACTCTGGGATTCCTTTTACAAGGGCACACTAATTCCATTCGTGAGGGCTCCATCCACCTCCCAAAGGTCTCACCTCCAAGTACCATCACAATGAGGATAGGATTTCAAAATATGTAGTTTGGAGGATGCAAATTTTAGCCCATTATCCATCCTCAATGGCTAAATCACATACAAAAAGTTGAGATTACCTCAGTAAGTATCCCTCCCCTTAAGACCAGTCTATCTTAACAGATTTCTATTGCCTTTAGGCACATCTTATTAATTTTATCTAGCATTTCTAGTTGTACTTATTGAGTGCTAGTGAAGCTATTCCATCATAGCTAGGTTTTACCACATTTGAGAAACACTGATTTAATGCCTTATTGTACTTATTTTTATAAATCTCATTTCCCTTATTGAACTCTAAGGCTCTGCAGTGTTACTCTTAATCCTCAGCTTGGTCACACCCTGCCTAATTCCTGATGCCATTTGGCTCATTTTTTTCATCAAGGAGCCTCGAGATGTAATCAGATCCCCTGATCACTGACCAATCCATCAGCAGAAATAGAATGTAAGACCCCTAAGATAAACTTGTGACCCACAGCTTCTGGTCACTCCTGTTGCCAGTTGGGCTCAGAGAATATGCAATAGATATGGGCAGTTCCAGATGTTTATGGACCCCAAAGTATACGATTTTAAGGGCCATATTTAAGAAAAAGGAGGCAAAATTATGAACACAAAATTTAGCATGTCTTGGAAGGGGCTGTGTAAGACAGAACTCTTCAAATTGGACTTTCCCTAACTTCATACTATTGTTGTGCCTAAAGATCAACAACGTGTTCCCCAAGAGATCAAGGACAAATGCTGCAAGAACAAAAGGAGTTTATTGCAGGCTCGAGTCTGGGCCCACAACACGCACCGACACAGCGGCGGATATCGAGAGCCCCGAACCGGGGAACCAGAGGGTATTTATAGGGTTACAAGCAGGCTTAAATTTTGAAACAAGCTGGCAATTACTCATTGGCTACTAAAAGGCGTTTTTGGCATGGGCGCGCTCCGAGTTCAAATTAATTGGACAAAGATATCAGTCTCCTTATTTAGTTGCCTTCTTTTCATTGGTTGCCGGAGCGGTCCGAGGTTGTCATCATTGGTTGTCCAGGATGAGGCGAGGATGAGACATAGTCCAAGAGTGTTGCATCATTTTCCAGGAGAACCTAAACTTATAGCTAAGAAAAACTCTAAAATGGCGGTCACACACAAAATGGCAATACAATGGTCAAGCGCCTAACAATTCAGTTCCACACTATCTCTGACTTAGGTTGAAATTTTTGGTTCCTAACTTTGTTTATCCGTTTATACTTAAACTCCTAACTTATGGACAACTAGTCTAGCTCTGTTTTTGTTGTTGTTGTTTTGGTTTTTTTTAACACGGGCTTTGGGGTCTCGCTATGAACCTGGGCTTTTAGGGGGTTCTTGGGTTCCTGGCCTGCTTATATCCTTAATAGTGACTGGCAGGAAGGAATGTTCTAAGTGGGACCCTAGAGTCAGGCAAAGGAGGCTCAGAAATCAATGAGAGATTCTGAGGATAGATTTTGAGACATAATATTAAGACCACTGGTATATTTACTATATACCAGACACTGCTTTGATGTGCTTTCTCTCAGTCTTCTCAATAACCCTGAGATGTAGGTTACTATGTTAAAATCCCCATTGTACAGATGAGAAAATTTCTCTTAAGTGTCATTTATCCAAAGTCACCGAATGTATGTGAGAGAACTGGGATTTGAACTTTGGTTCCAAAGTCCACCATTCTCGAAACTGCTTCAAAATATAACCCATTGTTATATTTACCTACCAAAAGCCTGGCTCAGAGGTGGATCATAGTTTCCACCCATAGTACTGGAAAAGTTACATAATGATATTGTGATCACCGTACATCATAAATCTACTTTGATCTCTGTTAGATGAAGATTATCGACTGTTTAGTCAGTGTTTTGCTTATAACAATTATAGAGTTTGCTTCAGGAAGTTCCTCCCTCGTTCAGTTACCATGGTTATGAATTTGTTTACGTCATCCTTATTTAAACATTTTTGAGTTACTTGACTCCAGTATCACAGAAACCACCTTTGGCATTTCTTCCTGACTTGCTCCGTAGTGTATTTAATTTAGCATAGCACAGGGACATGTGCTCATGATCATTTCATTATTTATGGCCAGAGGAGTCTATTCCAGAAGAGAAACAAAACAGACACTATTTCATCTTAGCAGGATCTGGTGTTGTATTGTTGCCTGTTGTCAGCTCTGCTTATGTAATTCAGAAGAGCACTTGCCACTGGGTAACAGACTTTTTCACAGAGGGGGCCCGGGTGTGCAGCACCCTGCCAAGTTTCCATTAGTTATGGAGAAAAGCCATTTGTATTCTGAAATTGCAAATCAGCCAGGCAATCACCACACAGAAATAGCCCCCATGAAAATAAGGCAGTGCTATATTTGGCGCCTTAATCATGTATATTTATAGACCTGAGTTTAGTTCTATTTGGAAATTTTCACATTATACAGTAACATTATGATTACTGACATGCTCAGCGGGTGGAGGGGTGGGATGTTTGAGCCACTTAAATTTTCTGAGTGATGGGGAGTTAGTCACAATTTTTCTGTCCATCCTTTGCTGCAGTTTTCCTTTCAACAGTTGCTTTAGTCAGCTTCAAGGGAGATAGGTACCAATGAGGTTTTGGGGGTGGGAGGAGAAGACTGGTGTTTCCTCACCAGATCTGTCGTTGAGACATAAAAGTCTACCAGCATAGATTCATTCTTAGGGCATAGGGCCCTTCCCCACATTGAGATAGAAAGCACTCGGGTTGGCTAGCACATTGACACATAGTAATGATAAGAATGTTTTAAGATTCATAAATTTAGGGCCTCCCTGGTGGCGCAGTGGGTTGAGCGCAGCGCTGTGAAACTGTCTGCAGCCTCTGCAGCGCCTGTTTGATTCCCAGCCGGCCTGTGAGGGTCCCACATGGCCCGGCAGACCTCTCCTGTCTCGCCCGCTCCCCTCAGCAGTGTAGTTCAGTCATTCTGCCTGTTCTGCTCCCCACTCTGTCTCTGGTGAATCCTCTCACCCTCCCGTGCCTCTGACTGTACCCCAGTTCTTGTATAAATAAATAAATCTTTAAAAAAAGAGATTCATAAATTTATCAGGACATTTCCTGAAAGAAAATTTTAATAAATTCAGGCTACTTGATGAACTTGGGTATCTGCATTGAGAGCAGTTTCACAGATTCCCCAAGGTTGCCCAGGGTCAGGTATGTTAGTGAGACAGAGAAACGCCTCACAGACCTAGGATGACTCAGCATTCTGGAGCCCACAGACTCAGACATGAATGACTCATCATCTTCCTCACCCTCACACCAGCTTCTGGGACACCTCCCCACCCCCAGTCACTCACTGAGCACACTTAAGGGAGCCAGGGGGGATATTCCAGGGAACAGTGATGTCAGGCCCCTAGCCTAGGACTTTGGCCTGGGGTGTTAAGGCAAATGAGAGTCAGTTTGGGGGGCCGGTGGACATAAAAGCAGCTAAAATAGCTCTTCCATTGGCAACTGGGTGACCCTGGACCACAAAGCTTTAGTTCCCTCATCTGCGTAATTGGGGAACACTACCTTCCTCTAAGAGTCGCTGTAAGGATGAAATATGTAAAAATGGACATTGACTAGGATGCCAGACACATAGTGGCAGCTCAAGAAATAGTAGCTGTCATTATCATTATTATTCTCATCTATCTGAATGGTACGTGGGCCTGACCCTGAGATGGTGTTAGTGACTTGCTTGTGAATGTTCCTCCCACCCTAGATTGGATTCCAGAGTGACTTTCCTGTTTCCTGCAGCTTAGAATCTGTCCGAAATGAAGAAGCAGCATCATATAGCTTGGTTTGCTAGTCCTAAGTTTCCAGGAATCACTTAATTGACTAAAAAAATGTATAGGGGGGCTGCCGCGGACCAGCACAGCAGTAGACGATGAGGCCACCTCAGAGTTGAGAGAAGCGTGCAGGGTGGTCAGGGCGTCGGTGAAAGAAATGACAAACAGACACACTTCAAGAGTGAAAATCTGAGTGTAATTTTCTTTGAGTTTGTGACCAGTATATATATGTTTTCCAAAAGCACAGGAACAATGAATATCAATGAAATCAGCTTGCTCATGGGCTCAGCCTATCACCAACAGGGCGGTGATCTACATCTGGACTCAGCCTCATTCCTAAGTAGATAGACCATTAGTTTTGTTTTTAAACTATATAATCGCATTTTTTATTAACTACTATATTTTAATTATTACAGGGTTTAGTAATGTTTTATTTGAGTCAGCCTTGTTTTAAGGATTTCAGATGATTTTTTAATTAACAAGCAATGACCTTTATAGAAGAAAGAAGGAAGTTTAGAAAGACAATAAGGGATTAAAGTGTGTAGTTCTAGAAAGATGGGATAAGGTTTTTTAGCATTCTTGTAGTGGTTCCTAGTGGTCGTTATCTTTTGATAAGCTTCTGTCTTTTCAGGGAACTTCGCTGTACTTCCCCTGCTTCAGGGTGTTTTGCTGTTCTCCCCCTGCGCGCTGGTTGCCCAGCCGGACCTAGGGACGGTTAGCCCTAAAGGTCACTGCAGGGGGAGGTGCAGCAGTGGGCATCATACCTGCCCACCCTCCCAGGGTCAGACCAGTCATTTAATAAATATGTACTGTCCAAACCCACACTGCAGGAGCTGAAATGTTCAAGAAGTTCTGCTTAAGAACGTCCCTTCTCAGACCTGGTATTGTCCAAAGCTCTGCGCTAGCGGTACACTGGTTTCACAGACCAGTATCAGAACAGCACTTGAGATGGTGCTACTGCTTCCAGGTCTATCCCTGTAAATTGAGGGAGAAGGACACAGAGCAGACATCGTCTGAGTGGGAGAAGAAGACCCTAGATGATGGCGATATTTACTGGGCGCTTCCACTGTGGGGTGTGTTTTACATAAATGAGCACATGTGTTTCTTGCCACCACCTCATGCTACTATAGCTCCTGTTGTAGAGATGAAGAAATGAATATTTAAAGAGATTAAGAAACATGTCCAAGGCTTACACAGTCAGTAAGCGGTGGGGCCAGGATTTGAAGCAGGGCACTGAGTAAAGGGCATGGACCCTTGACTGGTGCATGCCCCGAGGTGGGGTCCACGCGGGCAGAACCCGGGTTTCTGCCAAGTGTGGGAGGGGCCAGTGTGTGGAGTTCTGTGCCACCAGGGAACAAGAGGAGGCTCTGGGGGTGTGGAGAGGAGTCTGCAGAGACAAAAGCTAACTCAGAATCCATTTTTATCTATTGCTGAAATATATGTGGGTGAGTGGCCCACTTGGGCCTCTGAAATGAGTGAAACCCTTCACCTGTCTTCGTGAAATGTGTTTCTAGTGGACAGTGTGCATCACAGGTGTGCAGGTGTGGCTGTGAGGCCAACTTCACCAGTTCTTGGGCACCATTGGTGGCAGCATCGCTGATGGACATTCATTCCTCAACCCCGCGCTGCTCTTATGTGATTGCTTTTATTCATACAGCACATAATAGGTTCACTCGTATCAGCTCTGAAGGGAAAAACAGCTTCTCCTCAATCTTTTTTCAGAAATGACTAGAGACTTGGCTTCAAAAAAACATGAATGACTGCCTGGTGCTGACTCACTGCTCAGCTGTGGCTGCCCCGGCCAGGAGGGAGGCCAGAGGAGGTGGCGCTTGCAGAGTATGGGGCTCCCGAGCCTCTGCTGCTTCGGGCTTGTGAGCTCATCTCGCCACAGCTTGTTTTATTCTCCTCATTAACATTGCTGTGACCTCCCAGGATCCAAAGTCTTCTCACGGGCTTCCCAGAGCCATCCCAGCCCCTTTGTCCTCACTGCCCTGTTACCTCCTCCACCTGAGTCTACTCCACTGCGTGGTGGGGAGGGAGCCATTCTCATCTCTGCTTCCCTCCACTTCTTGTAATGTCTTCTTCCTCCATCTATACTGACAAGATGTCTAGAGGCTTTTTTTAAAAAAGATTTATTATTTATTTATGCATACATGAGTTGGGGTACAGGTCAGAGGTGCAGGGGGTGAGAGGATTCACCACAGAGAGTGGGGAGCAGAACAGGCAGACTGACTGAAATACACTGCTGAGGGGAGCAGCGAGCGAGACAGGAGAGGTCTGCTGTGCTATGTGGGTTGCTCCCTGGGCTCTCTGGCCAGGGATTGAACTCATGCTGCAGTGGCTGGCAACAGCTTGATAGCACTGAGACTTTAACCCCTGCGCCACCAGGGGGGCCCTCTACTGGCATTTTAGGATGAAAAGTCACAAAGCACAAATCCGAGTCCCAGCAGCCTTCATCCGACCAGACCTTTAAAAGCCATTCCAGCTCTGAGCCGCTGTGATTAAATCCCGGCTGGGGCTTCAAACAAAGCTGACCTTGGCCACTGTGCACAAACTAAGACATCTCAGATCCGCCTGTGGGGAGAAAAGCGTGCACACTGCCTCAGAGGTGCTTGGAAAGGGAGAGGAGCTGTGGGAAAGCGAATCAGCAAGGTCACCTGCCGGGAATGTGGGCCGAATTTCTGGCGGATGTTTTCCCCTGCGTTTCTTTTCAAACCCGGGATGCTAGCCCAGCCCCATTTAACCACTCAGCAGGAACAGTTTACTGATTACATGTCCATTTGTTTGGAGCATCTGAAGGATGCCAGCTTTGCTGAAGCTTTGTGTCTATGCTGCTCAGGGTCAGTATCAAGGCTGACCAAGAAAGCCTCAAACTCTCCATCCCCCAATGCAGTGATCTACACAATAAGCTTTTATTATTCTTCTTATTATTCTTTATTTTTTACATCATTGTTCATTTTTAAGCAATATTTACATCCCCCGCCCCAGGTGTAGTCCCCAAGAATTTCCTTCCCCAATGCAGCCCTGCACCATCACCTGAGTCCCCTCTGCTCCTCCCTCCCTCCCGCTGATCCCTCTCCCTCCTCCTCCCCTGCAGGATGTCTCTGGTTTATAATTGTCCGTTTTTGTTTTACAAAATAAACTCATAAAGGTGGGGAATGCATAGTTGGGTATCTTAGCTTGTCCCTAGACATTTATAAAAATGCATTCATTTATTTAATTCATCCCCTGTCTGGAGAGCTAAAGAAATGCTCTAACATTTCTGGGTCACATGAGGAAAACAGTCTAGGTTGCTCTCAGAGCCTCTCACTGTTCCAGACTGCTTGCTGGGTATGGAAGTTTACAATTTTGTAAATAAATGAATTAAACAGAAGTTCTGTGAGATTGTCCAGTAGAGGAAGCATCCAGGTGTGCCACAAAAGCTCCTACAACAGAAACAGACTGAAACGGGGTGGTCCCCAGGAAAAGAGGAGGTTCTGGTTTCCCTGCCCCACCCTAGGAGGGGTGGAACTGAGCAGGGAGGAGGGGAAGCTGCAGAGGAGACTGGAGAAGGAAGGGAGAAAGATGGGGAGCCAAGAGACCTGGAGGCAGCACATGGAGCAGGGAGACATGTGAAGAAGCTGCCCTTGTTTCTAGGTCTTGGACTGGTTGAAACAGATGTGGGGGAGAGACCCGGGGGGAGGTTTACAACGGCAGCATTGATCTTGATTTTGGTTTTGCTCCTCTCCTTCCACACATGCTGGCCCCTTCTGCCCCATTCCTGTGGGTCCCCACCAGAAGGTGCCTTAGGCTTGTGGCAGGCTTTCGGGCCTCAGCGGCCCTTCTCTGGGCCAACCCTGTTTGGCTGGGCATTTACCCACGAGGGGATGGGTAACGTCGGTTGCTTGATTTAGAAACTATATTCTTCCCCTTTTCTGTGTTGCACACTAATTGTATTCAAGTTCCCTTCCATTAAAGGTCTTAGGCACTAGATGGTTTGTCTTGATGCAGCAGATGGCAGAACGTATTTCGAGGGGGCACGTTTGGGGGTTCTGTGACAAGCCCTGTAACAAGACTTTTCTAAGGAAAGTCTTTATTCCATGTCTTCGTTCCAGAAAAATAGAATAAGCCTACCTTATCTCCAACTCCCCCCAAAAAGAGAAGAACTCGCATGCTTAAGTTAGAAGCACGAAGCTGCCTAGAATAAAGACTCAAATACCGTGTTTAGAGAAGAACATCCTGTAAAGACCAACTCTTGAAACTATGTTCTTTGGAAAAACAAGTCAAAATTCACACACAAATGTACAACTGTGTGACAGAAATTATCTGCACCCGTAAGATGGGTTTGCTACACAGGCTGTCCCCATCCACACTGGTTAAGTGTTACTGTAACAGGGTGGTCCCCAGGAAAGGGGGAGTTTCCCTGGCCCACCCAAGGGAGGGTGGAGCTGAGCAGGGAGAGGAGAAGCTGCAGAAGAGACTGAGGAAGGAAGCAGGATGGAGCCAGAAGGAGACCTGGAGGAGGCGCGTGGAGCCTAGAGACACGTGAAGAAACTGCGCTTGTCTTTGGTCGTGGACTGGGTAACACAGATGTGGGTGAGACCCGTGGGGAGGTGACCATGGCAGCTTTTATCTTGATGTTGATTTTGCTCTTTTCCTTCCGGGCTTGTCTGGTTGTTTCTGACCCTTTTCTGTGGGTCCCCACTGGAAGATGCTTTAGACTTGTGGCAGGCTTTGGGGCCTTGCTCTGCGCCATTCCCATATGGATGGACCTTTACCCATGAGGGGACGGGTAACTTTGGGTGCTTCATTTAGAAACTAGACTCTTTGCCTTACCTGTATTGTTTCCTAGTTTTATTAAAGTTCCTTCCCATTAAAGTCTCCTATGTTTTGTGTTGATGCGGCGGATGGCAGAACCCATTTAGAATAGGCAGGTTTGTGGGGCTTGGGCTGCCCCTCTCCCTGTCCTATAACATTACCAACAACTTCTTAATGAGGAAGAACATGAGACGATACTGGAATTCTCTTTACAATACAGCATGGCGAGGATTGTTTTTCTCAAAAAAAACCAAAATTTATCATTAAGTTTCTTCAGAGTTAAGCTATGTTTTTAGGCATAATTAAATGTAGATGTCTGGATCTTCCTACCCCATTGTTGAAAGTAGCCACACCTACAAGAATCCATCCATAAGGATTTCATTTTCATAATCTTCAGAATCACAGTGGTGATAGGAATCAGAACAATGATTGCCTCTGGGTATACAGGTTGACTTGAAGAGGGTTCAAGGAAACCTTCCTGGCATGATGGAGACTGGTGGTGTTAATTACCTTGGTGCATATACTTTTCAAACCTCATCAAGTTATACACTTCCAAGGTAAAATTTACAGACTTTTAAGTCAACATAAAAGAAAAAATTATTTTTTTACTGCAATGGACTAACTACTTTCTAGAATTGTCCCTTCATCTAAATACATTCTTACCTCAAATATTTTCACTTCGCTGTTTATTTCTGGCATCTGGGGATTTCCTTTTCTCACAGAGACTTCTATACATTTATAAAAAAAAAATACTACTTTATATTTTTCTGCTAGATTTCTAGTTGTTTCTCATGGAAAAATTTAAATTATCCTGGCACAATATCTGCTGGAACAAGAAGTCTTCACTTTCTCTAGTGATTTTGTCTAGAGTTATCTTTTGCCTTGCATTAGAAATACATATATTTTTATACACACACATATGTTCATATATACATACATGCAAAAAGTCTATCTTTTCTTCAGTAGCTTTGAGATTCTTATTTTGGGCTGAAACTTTTACTTTAAAACCATTTCCTAAAACCTATTAGTGGACAAACTAGGTTTTATGTCAGGGATACCTAAAGGCAATTTATTTATTTGTTTTTTAAGATTTATTTATTTATGCATACAAGAGCTGGGGCACAGGCCAGAGGTACAGGGCCTTGGGAGGGATAGAGGAGGGTAAGAGGATTCACCAGAGACAGAGTAGGGAGCAGAACAGGCAGATCTACTGAAATACACTGCAGAGGGGAGCAGCGGGCCAGACAGGAGAGGTCTGCTGCACCATGTGGGTAGCTCCCTGGCTGGCAGGGGATCGAACTTGTGCCACAGAGGCTGCGGACTTCTTCCCAGTACTGTGCTCAGCCCCTTGCGCCACCAGGGAGGTCCAATTTATTATTAGAAGTGTCTCTCAATCCTACACCTAGTGCTGCTAGTGAGCAGCAGGCTGCCCGATAGAGCATTGAGAAAGAACAGAAAACACCATCCCCAAACCAATATATCCTTTAGGAGACTGAAGACAGAAGATTGTTATCTTCTATTTTTGTTTATTGTTATTGTTTGCCATATATTTTTCTGCTGTGATTAAGAGCCACATTTAACTTTCCTCCCAAATGTCACACCTAACCTGTTCATTGAATTTTAGAAAGTGATTGGCTCTAAATAACTAAAATTATGTAAAACCATGTAAAATATACACAAAAAGAACCCAGTTTATTTATTTCATCTGTGATATTGTAACAGGGTGGGCCCCAGGTAAAGGGGAGGTGCCAGGTTCCCTTCCCACCCAAGGGAGGGTGGAGCTGAGTAGGGAAGAGAAGAAGCTGCAGAGGAGACTGAGGAAGGAAGGAAGCAGGATGGAGCCAGAAGGAGGTCTGAAGGAGGCACATGGAGCAGGGAGACATGTGAAAATCTGCCCTTGTTTCTAGGTCTTGGACTGGTTGAAACAGACATGGAGGAGAGGCCCGTGGGAGGTTAACAATGGCAGTGTTGATCTTGATTTTGCTCTTTTCCTCCCAGACTTGTCTGGCTGTATCTGATCCTTTCCTCTGGGTCTCCACCAGGAGGTGCCTTAGACTTGTGGCAGGCTCTCCAGCCTCAGTGGCCCTGCTTTGGGCCAACCCTGTTTGGTTGGACATTTATCCATAAGGGAATGGGTGACTTTGGATGCTTGATCTGGAAACTTTTTTCTTTCCCTTTTCTGTACTGTCCACTAATTGTATTCAAGTTCCTTTCCATTAAAGGTCTTGATACCATAATTTCAGTTTTTCAGGTCTAGTCTCCCAGCCAGGAATGGATCCCAGGCTGCAGTGGCAGCGCTAAGTCCTAGTCACTAAGTGACAACCATGGTTTGTTGTCTCACAAAGTCACAGCAGGAACTTTGCTGAAGCTCAGGCAAGCGAGGGACAAGAGACAAATTTGTTTAGAGAAAGAAAAAATTTATCGGGCCTCCCTGGTGGCATGAGGGGTTAAGACACAGCCTATGAAGCTGTCCGCAGCCACTGCAGCACGATTTAGATCCTCGGCCAGGGAGCTACCTACATGGTGCAGCAGACCTCTCCTGTCTCGCCCGCTGCTCCCCTCAGCAGTGTATTTCAGTAGATCCACCTGTTCTGCTCCCTACTCTGTCGCTGAAGTAGAGTCCGGGCCTCAGGGAATATAGAGCTGCTTCCCCTAGTTATTCTAAAGCTCCACCAGTCTCTTTGTGATTCTAAAGCTCCACCAGTCTCTTAGTTCTCTGTGGTCTCACTCACTCTGCCTTAATGTCTGTGTGCCCAGAATTAAGTCTCTGTGTCCCAGCCCTTATCTCAGAGCCCTTTTTCTTTATCATCCTTGTTCTGGAATGTCCTGTTGCCCCTAGTCCTGGAGTGTATTGTTAGTCCCCTTTGGAATTTGTTGCCCTTATCTCTGAAGCCTTCCTTATTTCTCGAGGCTTTCCCTATTCTATTCTGACCCTAGCAACTATCAGCTTGCCCTGTGACTCACTTTTATGCACTAGACTATATTTTGTCTTGGGTTGAATGGCAGAACCTATTGAGAGTAGGCAGGTTTGGGGGTTCTGGGCTGCCTCTCACCCTGCCCTGGAACAATAGGATTTAAATGTCTCTAAACACAATGAACATTAAAGCGAGATCACCACCGTTACTTAGACTTAGCGAGCACGTGCACGGGTGATGCTTAGCAGCTCTTCATCTACTTTGGGAATTTCTTAACTGCCGTAAATTTAAACTTCCCACGATATTGTCACACTTAAATTCTCGTTTGCGCTGAAATATTTAAGGCAGGGAGAATGGCACCCAAGCTGAAAACTGCATCACTTATGCGAGAAATGTGCTTCTACTGATGGCATATGTTACACAGGATGTGAGAGAACAATATATGTCCTTCTTACAATTTTGGAGGTTTTCCCACACAGACGATAATAATAATATGATGATGTGTGTGAGAGAGAGAGACAGAGAGAGAGACAGAGAGATTAAAATATATACAGGTAAGCCTGTGAGGAAAGAAATGTATTACATACATATGTTTGTGAGAACATATTGTCTCCTGCATTGGAAGATGTTACTTTCTCCTGTTTTAAAAATTTATAAGCATGCATACAATCACAGAGTGGCTTTTCCCCTTAATTATCTATTACTGAATTAATGGCATCAATAATTGATAGTCTCCGAATCACGGAACAGTGTGCACACAAAGAACTGGGGCTTGGTGGAATGGATGGCCTCCCAGCATTCATATTTCCGGACACCCAGATGCTCACACCTACTAAACGAGTGGAGAATTATTTACAAATCAACATTTTCTGTCTGTCAGGGTGTCTTCGGAGGACTAGTTCAAACATGCTTTTCAGATAACCCCAGCCCAGAAAAAAACAAGTTTGAAAAAACAGTATTTATTTTACTAAAAGAAAAAAGAGGTTTAACTGAACCGTTCAAAGTTTCAAGTTGTCTTAAGTGAACAAAAATATAGCTCTTTTTATTTATACCATTCAAAGATACACAGATTGGACACGTCTAAAAGAAAAATTGATAGGCAGAAACAAAGAAATATATTTCAAAACTTTGGAAACCTGAGCAAAAATAATCTTCCATCTTTTGTTTGACCAGTTTTATAGTTGGCTTGCACATAGTTGATATCCAAATGTTTATTTAAGGATTGCAAACATTTATTTAGTGAATCGCATTTGCCTATTGAAAGAAGAGAACAATTTTTCTTTCAATAACAAAAATCTGCAATGTGAATAAATTTTCATATGATTTGAGATGCTTTTCATGTATCTTCTCTTCAGTTACTGGCTATTACAATAAAGTGCAGCTACAACTGAAATTTCTGGAATATATGCATGCTGAGAAATGCATTTGGAAGACATCTTTGGACCCTTATAGAAGGTCCAGTTCTGGGGCCTCCCCGGTGGCGCAGCAGGTTGAGCGCCGCGCTGTGAAGCTGTCTGCAGCCTCCGCAGCGCTGGTTCGATTCCCTGTCGGCCAGGGACATTCCCACATGGCGCAGCAGACCTCTCCTTCCTTGCCTGCTGCTCCCCTCAGCAGTGTACTTTTGTCCATCTGCCCGTTCTGCTCCGTGCTCTATCTCTGGTGAATCCTCTCACCCTCCCGCATCTCTGGCCTGTACCCCAGCTCTTGTATAAATAAAATTAAAAATAAAAATAAAAAAAGGTCCAGTTCTTTCCCTCTAGTTTGAAAAGACTAATGTTTGCCCTACAAACTTCACCTCCTACAAAGTGATAATGGGATGATAGAAAATAAAAGTCAGTAAAAATGAAATGTGGACCATTTGTGGGAACTTCTGTAACTCCTTGTGGGAAATAGAACTCTAGTAGAATGTAGGTGGTGGCTTTTCTTATCTCAGCTTTTAGCACTAATTGTCCAAAATACCTACAAATGTTAGCAGTCAGAAATAAAATCTTATGCTAAACTAATGTAACTTTAGAACTTGTAACTTTATATGTAAATGTGGGGACTTTTTTTTCAGCTGCAATGCTCAATGGAAGAAAAAAAGAAAAAATAGAATATGTGTGTGGGGAGTGTAAGAATCAGTCAGTGGTGCGAATGATTAATACAATACAGTGGAAAAACTCTGCTCACATCAAGGCAGTCTTCCAGCGTGTGGCTTACAAAGCTGTATCTTCTCTAGTTTAGTACAAGTCAATTCAAGCCATTCAATTCTTTGCATATTTTTTAAAAGTTTCTCATAAGAAGAAAACCATTAACCTTGTTCCACCCCACCACCACCACCAGCACTTCCACCACCTTTTTATTTTCTGAAATACTAACAAAGCAAACCAGAAATACATCTGATTCTTTATTTTGGAAAGAATTAGATTTCTGACAGGTAGTTCATAGCCACATCTTTTTTTTTTTTTAAGAATTTGTCTTTTGCCATTTTTATAATCTCTATTATGAAAATATTTCCATTATCCTTAATCTGGCTTGAGGGTCTGTATCCTATCTTGCAGTAACAATGGGGATCTTTTGTTTTTGACAAATATTTTGACAAATATTCCCTGTTGTACAGTTATCCACTTGACCATGGATTTCCATACCACTTAAATCTTTTTTTTTTAATGCAGTTTTATACAACTCAACAGCAAATCAAAACAAAACAACAAAGAAAGCCCCAAACAAACCAATTTCCAAATGAGCAGAGGAACTGGCATACATTTTTCTAAAGAAGATATCCAAATGCCCAACAGGTACATGAAAACGTGCTCACCATCACTAATCATCAATGCAATATAAACCAAAACTGCAATGAGATACTGTTACAGGGCACCCCACGACCCCCAAACCTGCCCGCTTGAAGTAAGTTCTGCCATCTGTTGCATCAAGACAAAATGTACTGTAGTGTACCAGACCTTTAAAGGAAAGGAACTTCGTACAATTCGTGTGCAACAAAGAAAAGACAAAGAACATAGTTTCCAAATTAAGCACCCGAAGTTACCCATACCCCCGCGGGTAAATGCCCAGCCAAACAGGGCTGGCTTAAAGCAGGGCCACTGAGGCCCAAAAGCTTGCCACAAGCCTAAGGCACCTCCTGGTGGGGACCCATAAGAAAGGGGCAGAAGGAGCCCAGCACATCTGGGACAGAAAGAGCAAAATCAAGATAAATTCTGCCATTGTTAGCCTTCTCATGGGTCCCTCACCCACATCTATTTCAACCAGTCCAGCACCAAGAAGCAAGAGCAATTTCTTCACCTGTCTCTCTGCTTCATGTGCTTCCAGGTCTCTCCATCCTTCTTCCTTCCTTCTCCAGTCTCCTCTTTGACTTCTCCTCCCTGCTCAGTTCTACCCTTCCTTGGGTGGGACAGGGCACCTGGAACCTCCTTTTTTCCTGGGGATCACCCACTTACAATACCACCTCACACCTATTAGAATGGCACTGGTAGTATCAAAATGACAAGAGATAACAAATGCTGGTGGGGATTTGGAGTGCACTGTGCACTGTTGATAAGAATGCAAATTAGTATGGTTACTATGGAAAAGAGTATGGGGTTTCCCCGAAAAATTAAAAGTAAAGGACTGCTATATAATCCTGCAGTTCCATCTCTAGATATTCTGGAAATGGAATTGCTATCATGAAGTGATAACTGTACCCCCATGTTTAGAGGAGCATTGTTTACAGTAGCCAAGATGTGGAAACTGCCTCCATGGTCATTGATGGATGAATTGATGAAGGAAGAGTATGTATGAGTGTATATACACACAGTCATGAATGTAGCAATGGGAATATATTCTCAGAAATACATATTTCTCAGTGATTTCATAGTGCAGGTGTTAGAGTGTACTTACACAAATCTAGACAGTATAGCCCAAGTGTATGTGGAACTGTTATACCAAGCTATATATAGGAGCCATCACTGGTTAAAACACTATTATGCAGGGCATGACTGTATCTATAATGGAATATTACTCAGTCATAAAAAAAGAATGAAATCATTCCACTTGGGACAATATAGATGGATATGGGGAAAGGAAAAAACAGAGAAGAGGGAGCACAATGACTATGGTGTAGTGCTGTGGGTGCTTGGTGGTGGGTGTGGGATGGTGACATGCATCTGAGAAGGTGTGACCCTATGCCTCTGGGTCAAATACAGTATTGTAAACCAATCTTATCTAAAAAAAAAAAAACCTCTCCTCAGGTAATTCTACTTTGAAGCCAGGGTTGAGAATCTAAGAGTATTGAAAAATCTCTATTTTACATTTCTTCATCAAAGGACTTGTTACTTAAGATTTTCCTCTTTCGGGGCCTCTCTGGTGGCACAAGGGGTTAAGACACAGCACTATGAAGCTACCCTCAGCCATTGTAGCACGAGTTCGATCCCTGGCCAGAGAGGTGACCCACATGGCACAGCAGACCTCTCCTGCCTTGCCCGCTGCTCCCCCTTAACATTGTATTTCAGTAGGGCCTCCCCGGTGGCGCAGCGGTTGAGCGCTGGGTTGCGAACCTGCCCGCGGCCTCTGCGGCGCCGGTTCGATCCCCGGCTGCTCCCCGGCCACCGGAGGAGGGTCCCGCATGGCGCGCAGACCTCTCCTGCCGCCCGCTGCTCCCCTCAGCAGTGTACTTCGGTCCTTCTGCCTGCTCTGCTCCCCGCTCTGGCTCTGGTGAATTCTCTCACCCTCCCGCGCTTCTGACTGTACCCAGTGCATGTATAAACAAAAACAAACAAACAAACAGATAAATAAATAAATAAACATGCCTCTATAAAAAAAAAAAAAAAAAAAAAAACATTGTATTTCAGTAGATCTTCCTGTTCTGCTCCCCACTTTGTTTCTGGTAAAACCTCTCACCCCCTCCACACCTCTAATCTGTCCACCAGTTCTCCTATGCATAAGTAAATAAATCTTTAAAAAAAAGATTTTCCTCTTTTCCAGTTGTTTGACACATTCCAGCACAATAGTTCCTCAACCTACCCCCTCTTAATACATCCTCCTGGATCTACTATAGGATGAGAGAAAGCAAGAGAAAATCCAATGGTAGTTTATACTTCAAAGCAATCATCAAAGTGAATAACGAAACAGGAGAGGGAGAGAAAGGCTGTTGGAAGTGGACTCCCCCAAATCACACTTATTTCACATTGAGCTATCATATTTTTAGGCTGTAGAATTTTTTTTTTTTAAAGATTTATTTATTTATTTATACAAGCACTGGGTACAGTCAGAAGCATGGGAGGGTGAGAGAATTCACCAGAGCCAGAGCGGGGAGCAGAGCAGGCAGAAGGACCGAAGTACACTGCTGAGGGGAGCAGCGGGTGTGGCAGGAGAGGTCTGCGCGCCATGTGGGACCCTCTGGCGGCCTGGGAGCAGCCGGGGATCGAACTGGCGCTGCAGAGGCTGCGGGCAGCTTTGCAACCCAGCGCTCAACCGCTGCGCTACCGGGGAGGCCCAAGGCTGTAGAATTTCAAAGTGTTAAATTTGTGCATTGTAATCATATTTAAAGTTCTTTTTTTTTTTAACGGGGGAGATAATTCATGTTTGTGAGTCAGAAACATCTAGAGTGATAAACTATTTTACCTGGTTGTATATCACCCATAGAGCTTGGTTTTCAACTACTGCATGATGAGCTAATGGAGAAGTGATCATTACTTTACATTTTTTTTTTCCTGTGTTATTTTTTTTTTTTATTAGATTTTTATTTTATTTTATTTTATTTTTTTTTTAAATATTAAATTTTATTTTTATATTCCCCCATACAATTGCAAACGCCCCATTCTGACCCCAATCCTTCCCCTCCCGCCCCCCACCCCCCAAAAAGTGTCTCTGGTTCATAGTTTTTTGTTGATTTTGATTTTCACTTTCTTATATTCATTTTCCTGGTCCCTTATTTAAGTTTTCTAGATTCCTGCTATGAGTGAGACCATCCGGTATTTTTATTTTTCTTTTTGGCTTATTTCGCTGAGCATGATTTTATTCCCTTCTACCTGTAAGCTCATGGTCTTTTTTCATCACGTTCCTTTAAGGGAAACCAGTGATACTATTTCATCTTCCCCTCGCATTGTTCAAATCAATGATACTTAATAAGGGAAAAGAGAAAAGCAAGACAAAGAACAAGAGCAGAGAAGAAGAGAGAAAGCATCCAGAGCAAGTCTCCCTCAGGAGAGCGCTGTCCCACCCGGGAGGGATAGAGATGACCAGGACAAGCTGAGGGCCAAGCACTCCGCACATGCTGTCTCCTGTCGTCCTCACGACACTACCCTGTCCATGGGTAGTGTTATTTGTATGTTGCCCATGAGGAATCAAGACTCAGAGTTAAGATAACTCAACTTTCTTTCCTGTAGCTTATTTTTTTTTTAAAGATTTATTTATTTATTTATACAAGCACTGTGTACAGTCAGAAGCGCGGGAGGGTGAGAGGATTCACCAGAGCCAGAGCGGGGAACAGAACAAGCAGACTGACGAAGTACACTGCTGAGGGGAGCAGAGGGAGCAGCAGGAGAGGTCTGCGCGCCATGGGGGACCCTCGCTGGTGGCCAGAGATCGAACCGGTGCTGCAGAGGCTGTGGGCAGCTTCGCAGCCCAGCGCTCAGCCGCTGCGCCACCAGGTGAGGCCTTCCTATAGCTTATTAAATGCATCCCATGGCTTAATTAAAACAAATGAAAAAGAGATGCATTCCAATGACACCTTCTTTATAAAAATTTGTTTTTTGACCACAAGTGATGCATTTGGGGAGTTTTTTGCAAAGGTCACAAACTGTATTAAGTGCTTTCCATGAATTATCATATCGAACCCTTACGACTATTTGAATCCAGCACCAGTGTCCCCTTTTTACAAGGAATCAGTTAAGAGAGGCAAAATAACCTGCTTAAACATACACAGCTAAAAACAGGTGAAAGTGGAATTTGAACTCAGGCAGGACTTCTTGTCCTCAAATTCTGGGCTCTGCATGCTATGCTGATAAAAGTGGGATGGACATAGATCCACATGGCCCACAGGGTTTGGGGTTTTTCAATGATACCACACTACAGAGGAAGAGGGAGATGTTTGCAGCATAGAAAAAAAGGGGCCAGTCAAGGAAGGACTAAGGAAGGAACAGGGACGATGAGACATCAGAAGACACTGGGCGACATTTACAAAAGTCGTCCCCTTGGGCGACCTAGGAGGAGCTCCACACCTGGCTCAGAGCAGACGGAAAATGGGAGAAAATTCACGACTTCTATTCTTGAGGACTCAAGAGAGGGTGTAAATAGATATGTGCATGAGAACACAAATGGAAAAGTGACACCATATAAATAAACCCAATTAAAATCGCACATGTGTGAAGGGCACTGCTGAAACAAGATCGAGGACCTGGGGCCAGGGAGTGTGAGCCTGGGAGGTGAGCAAGAGCTGGGAATGGTGGTGGGTTGCTGGGAGTGAAGGGGTGGGCTGGAGCAATGTCATGACCATGACTGTGTAGGAACAGAGGATGCTGACTTGGCCAGGCCGGGATGCAGTTGAGAACTGAGCCGAGACGTGGCAAAAGATGAAAGTGCTGGGGCCACAGGGGCGGGAGCTGGCAGGACTCACTGGAGTTCCAGAACTGTTGAGTGTAGGTGAAAAGCCCTGCCTGACAGGCAGAGAATTGAGACTGGGTGCAGGGGGAGCAGCTCTTCTCTCCCACCAGAGTCGCAAAGGACCTTGGAGGCTCAGTCTGATCTATTGAAAATGTCAGCCTGGTACCAGCAGAGCTAGAAATTCCAACCCTCAGAGCCCTTCCCACTGTTGAACGAAGATCTGCGTTTTTACAAAATCCCTAGGTAGGTGGATACACACTAAAGTTTGTCAAGTACTGAAGGAGAGTACCCAAGAGATTGGAGTTCTCTCTTGTCAATAGCATAAAAGAATTATGCGTAGAATACTAAGGAACCAGAACTTTCTTAGAGAGGGAAGAAGCTTTTGGTGCATCTTGTTGAGCTTTCCTAACATTTTTTTTTTTAAGACGTGCTACCTGGTTTGTACTCTAATTTCTGTATTTTTATTTATTTATTTATTTTTAAATTATTTTATTTTATATAAATCTTACATCATTTTTCATTTTTGCACAATGTATACATTTTCATCTTAATTATATTCCCCATACAATTCCCACCCCCCTTATTTTGGCCCTAATCCCTCCTCTCTTCCCCGCCCCCCACCGTAGTGTGTCTCTGGTTTATAGTTACTTGTTGATTTTGATTTTTTCTTAATTATAGTTATTCTTTTTCCTGGTCCCTTATTTAGGTTTTCTAGATTCCTGCTATGAGTGAGACCATCCGGTATTTTTCTTTTTCTTTCTGGCTTATTTCACTGTGCATGATCCCTTCCAGCTCCATCCATGTTGCTGCGAACTTCATGTATTTATCTTTTTTGATTGCTGAGTAATATTCCATGGTGTATATGTACCACATCTTCTTGATCCAGTCATCTATTTTGGGGCATTTGGGTTGTTTCCATAGCTTAGCTATTGTAAATAGTACTGCTATAGACATAGGGGTGCAGGTGCCCTTTTCAATGAATGTTTCTGTGTCCTTTGGGTAATTACCTAGGAGTGGAGTCGCTGGATCATATGGAAGAACTTCCCTAATATGATTCAGTCCCTCCAGAATATTGAACTCCATGAGCCCTCACTCGCAGAAGGCGCAGCTTAGCTGCTCACAGGTCAGTGATTTGAGGACACGAGTCAGATGATCCTGGTTGCCGTATCCTTTTTTCAAGCACAAAACCTTTCAAAGACCAGAGAACAGACACAGAGGTTCTGAGGAAAGAGAAGGGAATGCAGTGTAATCCAGGCGACCTAGGCAGCTAGAATGGGCTCCAGGTTCTTGGGTTGCTTGTTAAATATGTCAAACAGGTGGTAGTTTGAAGTCAGCTATGGTGGGAGTATTTGTACCGCAGAAATCAATAAACACTGCCAATCAAGGCCTTATTTTTTTCAGAGAGAACGTTTGCCTGCAAGCCATTGTGGCAGCATAGACAGATAAGAAGAGAAAAAGCCCCAAGAAGTAGAAACTCAGTGAAGGACAGGATGAGTGAAGTCTTAGAAAATGAAACTACTAGACATGGCTCATTTCAAATTCATGGTAACGCCTTCAATTCAGCTGCTAACCTCGTTTCTAAGGTTGCCTTTTCACAGGCTTGTCTCAAGAGTAGGTGGTCATTGAGGATCAAAGGGAGTGAAAAAGGTATGAAATCACATGGAAAACAAAATCATGTACTGACTAGAGAAACATGCAAAGATGACTGAGCAGCTGTCTCTGGGGGCGCGCGGGGGCGGGGATGGGAGGTAAGATGCCCCATAAGTGTTCATTATCTGCTGGGGTGTGAGCCTGGAGAAGGTGATGGTGGGTTCATGGAGTGTGGGAATTCTTTTCTGTCGATCATATGCAATATTGTGTTATTATTATTATTATTATTATTGCTATTATTATGTTTGCACCCAAACCAGCCCTTTCTGGTGACTTAGTTTTGGCCTTGTGTTTCTGATATTATCATTACCTCTGGCTTAAAAACAAATTTCTGATAAAGAAATTTGTTGTTGCAGTGCCTCACACTCTCTCTCTCTCTCTCTCTCTCTCTCTCTCTCTCTCTCCTATTATATTTTATAAGCTAGATCCCTGAACATCTCTGTTTCAGGCAGGTCACTTCCTCAGTTTCCATGGAAAATATCTTGAACTTTCCTACATCTATTTTTGACTTTTTCTGCACCTTTTGTTTGAGATAACATATTTTGTGTGTGTGTGTGTGTGTTACTGGTCAGTTCCACTCAGACATCAAGACCAAATGTTACCTCCTCTAGGAAGCCTTCTCTGATCACACCCGTCTGTAGTAACCTCTTTCTCCATTCAGCACTGATTGCTGGGACAAAAGTCTTAGGGGATTTTGTCTTATACTTTTTTCCAACGGAATATTAGGAGGGAGGGTTGCTCCATTGCAGACTTCCAGCTTTGGAGACATTCACTGCTTACCTACAAAAGGACATTTGGTAAAGACAATGCACATTTTCCCCTTCACAAATCGTCCCTTCACTATCAAATTCCTGAGTTGTTTTCTAAGGGTGCCTTTTCTTCCAGTTAGCTTTCTGCTTGTGTCTGTTGTTAATAAATTAAACGTTGTAACAATAGCAATGGCCCCAGTGACTCACCTCCCATCATGCTGGCCCGTTCCAGCCAGCAAGTTGATTAGCTGATCTAGATTCAAGTGAAATCTTTGCTTTTAGTTGATCAAGTTGCTTAAAACCTCATTTAAGTAACTAAGAATAATGCATCTTTGTAATACCACAGGCATACCCTGAACCTTTATAATACTACAGGGAAAAAACAAATACCTTGATAATCCCAAATAAGTCTCTAATTACCCAAACAGAAAGGAATAGAGTTTTGAGAACTGGACAAATATTCCCAGTGACACTCCCTGCCACTCTGGGACACCCAGGGCAGTTATATCATGTGGGCATTTCTTCCATAAAAGTATACTCCATTTTCCTTGAAAAGAGAATTTTTTTGTTTTCTCTTGGTCCCTCATGAAATGCTACTATATTGTATCACACACGAACAAGACCAGATCTCTGGAAGAGCTTTTAATTATAAACATGGTGTTTATTTCCCCATGTCATCCAATTTTCTTTTTATTTACAAGAAATAGGAGACTTGCTGACACTTCCATGAAAAGAACTTTGGTTGTGAGTTGGTTGCTTTTTATTTCTATTTCTATGTATTCTCTAAATCAAATATCTCAAATTCACTTTGGAGGTGAGATTCACATCCTACTTTCTGCTAGAGAAAATCCATAAATTAGCACAGGATGGGAATCTGGCCCTGACTATGAACACAGGGCAGAGTGGTTAGGTCCAGCACAGGTCTCTGGGACACTCATGATTTTGCTTCCTTTGGCCAATGTTAGAATGTTTTCAAGGTTAGAACTGTATGACACAATATTGTAAGTATCCAAAACCCATAGCAGAGGCTATTATTTCTTCCTTTCCTCTGTTACGTTACACATACCTTAATTTTTTTTTCTGTATTATTCAATAGAATCTGGAGATGATTTGCACAGAATAACAATTCTTTCTCAGTTTACTGCTCAGAAAATGTATCCTCCTTTGGAGACCTTCAAAGCTGTGGATTGAAAATAAGCAATAGTAAGGGCTGATCTATAAATTATTTATGACTTATTCTTTATGTTTTTCTTATCCAAATACTCTCAGTGATGAAAACCTAGATTAAACTTAGATTAAATGTGTTTATTTAATCTAGAATAAACATGTTTATCATCTGTTTGGACATCCTGGGTAGTGCCTATCTAAATATTTTGCCTATTTTTGTATTGACTTGTCCATCTTTTTCTCATTGTTTTATGGGAATTTCTTATATAACCTGAATCAAAGCCCTCTGTTGGATTATGTATCACAGATATTTTCTCCCTCCATGTCCAAATAATATTTGAAACATGCCATTTAACATAGCATTAGAAAACATCAATGTCTAGGATAAAATATTACTAAAGATGTAAAAGACAGCCACAAATAAAATACAAAATATTAGTGTAATAAATTTAAAAAGTACTAAATAAACTGATTTTTCGATTCAGTGTAGTCCCATCAAAGTATCTGCAGCACCTGTGCAGGTGATTCATGTATGAACAAGACTGAGAGCAACTGGCTGAGAATTTTGTTCAGTGGATAACCCTTCCCTGAGAAACTATTGATATCATTGATATCATTGATAATCATCTCTCACACACTCCTTCCTTCTTTTAAAGTTCCTACCTCTTCTACATTTCCAAAAGTCCTTGGGGGGGGGGCAGTTGACAGAAGCCCAGGTAAAATGTGGACTGTTACTCCACTCAAGTCATCACAAATGCTTCTCCTGGCCGCTCAGGCCAAGCACTGTTCATTGCTCGGTTGTGGATCTGGGCCAGCACAGGAAGCTAGTGTATCATTCTCTAGATTCATCTCTTTTATTAAGCCCTGACTCCCAGAGTTTGGTGGGACAGCTCTCTTTGTTTGCAAAATAGCCGTGTTCCCAACTGCTCCTGGAGGAACCCAGTTGGGAGGCAACCAGGCTAGGAATCAGAAGCATCATTCCTCTCCAGTCTGCAAGGTCTGTTGCTGAGTCTGCACATTGCACCAGATTCATCTCAAGTTGGTCTAAATTCCCCTTCTAGGCCCCTTCCATCACCCTGTGGTTTCTATCCTGTCATCAGCACCTACTTCATCAGATGTGTTCATGGACATTAGGAACCCAGTGGCACCTAACTCCACAGGCCAGAGCTGCCCTGGACCAGCCAGTGCTTTTGCTATCAACATAGGGAGCACAATATATTTATTTATTTATCTGCTCCCCACTCTGTCTCTGGTGAATCCTCTCACACACACACCCCCCACACACACACTTCTGGTCTGTACCCCAGTTCTTGCATGCATAAATAAATCTTAAAAAAAAAAGTAGAGTGTTGATTCACACTGCCTTCTTGCAGACTGGTGGGTGGGAAGGATACTCTGATCCTCCCATGCCTTACTGACACCTCCCCAGTGAAAATGAGGGACTGATCATGTCTCATTCCCTCCAAATGGGGCCATAAACTCAGCTCCTTGCCTGGTTCCACTGTTGCATGGACAGTGACTGTTCTCCACTGCTTTCCTCTTCAGGGAACACTGGGCCTTGATAAAACCAGGAAAGGAGTAGAGGGAAAAGATCTCAGCTAGAATCTGCCTCCCATCACCTCATTCCTTCTGGTTGATGCTGGATAATGGTGGGAAGAGGAATCAGTGTGCTGATCACCTTGTTTCTTACAGCTTTTTCCAGCTCTGCTGCTGGGCAGGTGTGGAGGTTTAACTTCCCACTGGGCACACGGGCACAGAGGTGGGTAAATGGAACAGTGACTACCTCCCACCTGCATGGCCTTGTTTGGTCTTGATCCTGATCCTGGGTGGGGACTGGAGGCCTGGTTTGTTACTGTCTATTGACACTGCCCTGGAGGGAGAACAGCAGCACTGCCCACTTCTAAAGATAGGAAATAAAGCAAGCTCTCTGATCAATCCCACCAACACCACGGGCAGGAGAATTGGAGTACCGCTGCCTCATTCCATATGGAGACTGGATGGCCAGGAAGATCAGCTCCCCATACTGCCCCACTGAAACTAAATGGAGAGAAATGCAATTTCCCATCAGTGTTCGTCTAGAACAGGGCAGGCATTACCAAAAAAGGCTCTCCATGACAGGCCAGTCTTGTCTTGTTTTTGTTTTGTTTTTTCTTTGTTTGAGTGGGAGGAACAGACTTTCCTTAGAGTTTACTTTGTCTGTACCTGTTGGCAGTTCCAGAATGGAGACAGCCTGTCTGGCATATAGGCAAAGCAATAAAGAAGCCTGAAGAACTTACCCCCATAATGATGAGGGAGGACCTGGGAAGCTCAGGGTGCTCCACCATGATAAGAATCAGAAGTCCGATCCATAATTGATTTGTTAGAGAAATAAATAGATAACAGGTGTGTTAATACCCAACAATTCATGTACGCAGGTTTCCAGGATGTTATTTTAGCTTAGCTCTATCATCTCCATCAATCATACATATTATGCCATAGCATGTGACAAAAATTAGTTTTCAGAGTGGGAATATTCTGCAAATAACTTCCAAAAATTAGCATCCAAAAATTAAATTATCTTCTTTGTCATTTTGTGTGGGTGTATTTAGATGATTTTAATTCTCCAAACAATGGTTATTTTCGACTTAATCAGAAACCCAATGCTTAACCAATTTGGCTAAAAGAGATTTTACTGCACATGAGAAACTTGGAACAGAATTAGATTATTGATCTTCATTAGGTAAGAAAGACAAAACATGCTGGAATTTCAGCAAGCAGATGATAAATAAACAAACAAATAAGATTCTTTAAAAAGCTAAAAATAGAAATACCATGTGAGCCAGCAATACTATTCCTAGATATTTATTTGAAGAATTTTAAAACACTAATTCAAAAAGATATACACCCTTATGTTTGTAGCAACATTATTCACAATAGCCAAGACATGGAAACAAACTAAATGCCATCAGTGAATGATTGGCTAAAGAATACTATATATATATTAAACTAAGGTTTAATAAAAAAAGTTATTGAGCTATATATATATATATATATATGTATTAAACCAAGGTTTAACAAAAAATAATAAAAGTCAATGACATTTTATTTTAAGAAAATTTTTTTTTGTTCCTTGGATTTTTAACTTAATACATGCTTCTGGAAAATAATCCAACAATCCATAAATATAAAATGGAAAATGTTACAAAGCTCTTCCTCCTTTTCCCTTCAACACTCTCCCCTCTGTTTATAGTTAAGGTTTGCTTGGTAAATTTCAGAAATAGCCTTCAGTAGTCAAAGATTTTTATGTCCAGGTGAACTTGAAACTTTTAAGTCCCTTCAGATTTTTATAACCAGACAAGGGGGTTGACTTGAGGCCCATGGGGGAGAACTCACTTTCTCAGCTCTGATCCAACTTTCAACTCATGAAGAGTAAGATGTGACTACCCTTAAAATACACATTTGCACACATCCACACACTCCTCATCTGAAAAGACTGCTTCAGTGACCCCTTCAGTAGTGTGTTTATTTCTGAATAGATGTATATGGAAACTCAAAGTCACCTCCTGTGTATATCACAGTACAGTGTGTGACATACAGTAGACATTCAATGAACAAACTCTTGCACAAACTAATTATTCCAAGAGGGAATAACCTGTTTTTGTGTATTTTCATTAAAAACAAGATAAAGGTAGAAAATAATTTTACAAGTATAGCACTGCAAACTTACTAATGAATTATTTCCTGCTAGTTTTCTCTTCGAAGCCTTTCTGGCCTTTAGGAATCCTCTCTACTATAGTTGCAAAATTATGCCGAATTGATGTCAGTTGCGGCTGGGAGAGAAACTAAGAATCAATTAGCCTTTACAGGCTCTGCTCGAAATTCATAGAATGGGAAGCCTTGCCTGAGTGCCCTGATGAGAAAGATTCTCTCCCTTTTTCAATCCCCAAGTCTTTGTTGAATAACTCTTTTATGCTGCTTAGCACAGATATTTGTAGTGGAGAGTAAGTCTGAGTACTGTCTAATGAGGGACAAATATTTTCTTGGTGTTTCATAAATATTTTCTTGGTGTCATTCATTTTAATATTACTGGCCCTCACTAGTACAATGCCATGCCCAGAGAAGCATTTGATAAATATTAATTAAATGAGGAGATTGAATAAACCACATCTTGATTTCAAGGGTACGCCATTTAGCTACAAAATTAGATTTTTCCTCTTGTTCATATCCACAGTTGTACAACAAGTGTCACTATTTTTTTTTAAGATTTATTTATTTATATAAGAACCGGGGTACAGACCAGATGCATGGGAGGGTGAGAAGATTCACCAGAGACAGAGCGGGGAACAGAACAGGCAGACTGACTGATATACACTGCTGAGGGGAGCAGTGGGCGAGACTGGAGAGGTCTGCCTTGTCATGTGGGATTCTCGCAGGCCAGCTGGGATCGAACCAGCACTGCAGAGGCTGCAGACAGCCTCACAGTGCGGCACTCAACTGCCAGTGCCATCAGGGAAGCCAACAAGCATCACTATTTTTATCTATTTATCTAGAAACAACTTTTTTTTAACACATTAAAGGGTTTATTCCCTGATATATTTGATAAATGGTTTATAAAAAAAAAGATACTAAGGAAACATTTTAGTTTATAGATAAGTGAAAAGAAGCCTTGAAACTCCCAGAGAAATTATTTGAAGTCCTTTGTTCAAAATTAGTCACTGACTGGTCTAGCCCCTATGGCAACAGTATGAAGTTCCCCAAAATATTAAAATAGATGTACTATATGATCCAGCAATTATTTTTTAAAGATTTATTTATTTATTATTTATGCAGGCATTGGGTACAGTCAGTGCGGGAGGGTGAGAGAATTCACCAGAGCCAGAACAGGGATCAGGGCAGGCCGAAGGAACGAAGTACACCGCTGAGGGGAGCAGCAGGCGGCAGGAGAGGCCTGCGCGCCATGTGGGACCCTCCTCGGAGCAGCCGGTGATCGAACCGGCGCTGCAGAGGCTGCGGGCAGCTTCGCAACCCAGCGCTCAACCGCTGCGCCACCGGGGAGGCCCTGATCCAGCAATTCTACTCTTAGGAATATATAATTCTACTTCTGAAGAATATATAATCATTATTTTGAAGGGATATATGTACTCATATGTTCATTGCAGCACTATTTACAACCTAATTGCCCATCAACGTAGGAATGGATTAAGAAGATGTGGTATAGATATAGAATGGAATACTACTCATCGATAAAAAAGGATCAACTCTTGCCATTTGTGACAACATCGATGGAACTGGAGAAGATTATGTGAACTGAAATAAGTCAGAAAGAGAAAGACAAATACGGGATGATTTCACCCATACGTGGAATATAGAGATTAAAAAACAACAAAGGAGCTGACAAGACTGAGCCAAAAGCAACCTTAGAAATATGACTGCACAATTAAGGCTGCTGGGTGTGTGAGGGAGTGGGTGGTTGGGGTAAGGAGAACAAAATGGGATGGGGGCCCAAATGCCTAGGCTAAAGAACTATAGGTACTTTGATGATGGGGGTGGTGTGGTGACATACATCTGAGGAGGTGTGAACAAATTCCCCTAAATCACTAGTGTTATAAACCAATGTTACCTCAATAAAGAAAAATTATAATAATCAAAATAAAACAAAGCAAAATCAGTCACTAAGAAATGAAAGTCTTCTTGGTTGATGTTGAGTACTTAAATAATGTTCTGGGCAGCTAGGAGGGTAAAAGATATTTTATTGGAAATGACACAAGCTCTAACAATAAGGCACTATATTTTCCCAGCTTGTCCCAATTCATTGCAAAAGGTGTATTCATATGCATCATGGCCTCAGAATGTGACTTGAACTGCAGTCTAGACCTGCTACACCCACAAATATCCGAGAAAACAAAGAGCATCTGTTTCATCTTAACTGCTGCCTAACACCAGCCTTATAGTTTTTAAAGCCCCATTTATGTCACTGTGACTGAATCAAATGCTTTAGAAAAATGCACTTGGAAAGCTGTACTATCTCTATAAAATATAAGAGGTAGAAGCAATAAATCTTTTACTCACAACTGATTCTTTCAGGCTCACAAAACCATGTTCCAGGTAGAAAGCAGGCAATCTTAACATTACAATTTTCATCCTTAGCTAAAGGTTAGTTTCTGGATATATCTTTATCTGACCACATAAAGATATAAATTTTGGAACAATATTGATATTTAGGTTTGGGGTGTGGACCCGGTGGACCCTTCTAAAAGGAACAGAACACTGGAACTGTTGTGCTAAATATGACTTTCGGCCTCCTGCGATCAGTTTTGCTTTTTGCCTCACCATTTTTGGGGTTCACTTCTCTGAATTGGACAAAATGAGCACAGTTTCCTTAACCTTTCCTGTGTTTAGTATGAAAACAAAGCCCCAGTCCCTGTACCAGTATCTATGTGTCTTCAGATTTAGCATTTATAGTTTTCCACTCAGACAGCAACTCCTGGGAAGTGTGGAGGGGTTGTAGGTCCCCCCCCAAACCCCCTCTCTTCATCCCCTCTTCTTATCCCCACCTACTATCTTGGGCCAGCAGTTTAGTGGACACCGGAAGTGACCAGGGGTTAACTTGGTTTTGGGGTCAGTGTTACTCAGTTTGCTCCCTTTCTGCACCCTCAGATAGAGCTCTAGATTCTTCTATCACTGGACAGAGCTCACAGAAAGAGGATGGCTGTATTCATCCATGGAGAGATGGGTCCAGTATGAATTTGGGGGGGCAGTTATAACATTGGGACATAACATTAAATACCATCCGGAATCTCTTCTTGGAAAACTGCATGCTTAAATAGAGTTTGTGAAAGGGTTAACTGAAAACTATAATTTATAGAAAATTGTAAATGCTAAATCGGAACAACCCTTCTGTTCAGTTTTCAGTTAACGGAACAGAGGGATGTTCAGATACTCCTCTTATTCCCCTGTCAAGAATGTTCTCAGCGTAGGTCTATACGGTCCTGGCAGGTATTTCTTTAGTGATGTTGGACTTTACTCTGTTACCTCTTTCTAGGCCATGTTCAAAATTGTTCTGATCATTTTTCAAAGCTACGTTATGACTTAATGACTGATTCTTTTCTCTTCTGTTTTTGGAGGCTAGCTCTTCTCTCTGAAATACCATAATGACACAGACCTACTTATTTTTGTTGGTGTCAGTGGCTGGAGAAAGCTTTCAGTTGTTTTTATTTTGGAGGCACAATATCTTCTTCCTTCCTATGGTTAATACAGATGACTGACTCTAGGCAGAGTCTTTATTATTATTATTACTTAATTTATGAAATTAAATGAAAGATTGTGAGTGTAATAGGATTTAGTTATTGTAGTTCTAGCCAAGAGGAGTTTGGAAATACTAATCATAAAATAGCTGTGAATATGGAACAAGTGCTTTCAGATTCCCTGCATAAAGACAAAGCCTTTTGCAGTTTATTTATATGGCTTAGTCTTAAGTCAGGGATAGATCACTGTTTTTAGACTACAATTTTGAAAGAATTCAACAGCTGAGCTGGAAACTCAAACCCACCCTCTAAAATAAAATGTGAGCTAGAGATATGGCTGCTATAATCCCAAGGGCAGAGCCTGCTCCCAGTTAGGCATTCTCTGGGTCCAGCTGTTGACTAGAATAATTTATATTATAATAGTAAAACCAAGAAATGCTTTTAATGTAAATTCCTTACATTGCATGTCTCTCTTTGAAGACCAAATGGACATTCTTGTAAGCTATCAGAATAGGAGGCTATTCATTTTTTCTCAGCTGTAAGGAGGTATTATCCTAAGGTGTTAAAAATACAGGGTTTTAGAGAAAACAGGGCATGTCACTTTCTTTGTGCTTTTCTGTTCAGTGTTATCCAGTTTGCCATAAAAAGCCCATATTATTTTTAAAATGGGGGAGATGCCAGTTATACTCACCATGATGTAAAGAGGAAAATCAAAATGATACAATACTTGTAGGGCATAAGTATTTTCATTATGCATTATGTGCTTTCGTGGGATGGCAGAAGCATGTAGACATATGTGAGTCGTCTTGGACCCTTGGCTTCCTCTACAGTGATCACGCTCATTCTAACTTCAGATATGCTCTCCATTGTCTCTATATGTTCATTTTTATCTGTGTATTTTTCCATCCATCCATTGATTTGTTCCACAAAAATTTATGGCAGCTTACAAGGATGACAAAATGATAAAAGTAGAAATAAAGTGAAAAATAGAGGTAGGTATGTAAGTTAAATCCTAACGATTTCTAATCAAGTCAATAATCAAATCACATATGCGATTTTCTAAGATTTTTCTCAGCCACCACCCCCAGTAACCTGGCTGGTTACTAGATTCAGGATCCCCGGGATCAAAACAAAGCAGCCACTCAGGAGAAGAACTACTGTTCTACATACCAGAGCTGGACAGGAAATTCTTCCAAAGGGCTCAGAAACAAGACTGTGTTCTTTTGACAAATGCTGTTACAACATCCTAGCAAGAGAGGTGGTTTATTTTTCACACCACCCTTCAATAGGAGTTGGTGACCTCATATCAAAGAGTAGTTCTGTAAACTGACATCATACCAAACCGTAGTTCTGCGGGTTCTGCTGCTGCCAGTCCAGCTTCGTCTAGAAAGTCTCATCTTGACCTTGGACATATGTAGTCTTAGGAGAGTGTGGGGCCCCTCGTGAGTGCTCAGTACATGTTAACGACGAGCATCACTATTAGTGTCATCAGTTGTGTGCCACTCTTTAATGGGGGGAGAGACAGGCTCCCCATTATGCAGGTGAGCCAGAGTGGCGGTGAGGAGTACCTCTGAGCTCCCAGCTCCCTCCTACGCCAATGCTGAGGCCCTGAGTTGGCACGTAACGTAGCCAGCCTTAGTTGGGCGATGCCATGTTGGGATCTCCAGGTAAGGCAGGCTTGCTCCAGGTAACACTTGAAAAACGGAAACTCCATAAATAGTTACTAACTATGAATGTGGGCAGCAAGCCAACACTGAGCTAAGAGGAATACCTTCCAAGCCGAAACCTGCAGGCTTCAGCATTTCACTCCTGAAGGACCAAGTCCTTTTAAGGAATTAGAAGCTATCTAGAAATCCTCTGCGATTTCCCTGACTTACAACAGGCAGAGAAGACAGTACAGTTGGCATTAGATGGGCCCCTGTGACTCTAGAATTCTAGAAGGATCTCCTTTGTTTGTTCTCCTTCCCTCTCCCTCCTTGCCTTGTCCTCCTTTTAAAAATCCTATTAAATGGTTCATCACACTCAGTCCTTTCATGTCAGAAGGCAGTAACTGTCAGGTTCTGCCAAGAAGAGAATGCATTTGGAGTTGAAATGCCCTCCCCGGGTTAATCTCTTTGGTAGTTGCATGTAAAACATGGGGGAGCATGTGGCAGAGCTTAGGCATGCCTTGGTATTGAATTCTGACCACCAGGATGTGTGGGGGCCTTGTGTCCCTCACGGTCACGTCACTTTCTTCTTTTAATGAAAGCTGAAACCCCGCTCCAGCCAGAGAGCAGTAGGAGTGGACAAATGTGGAGGGAAAGAAAATAGAAATGTTTAGGAGGGCTGGCTCCCCCAGCCCAAAAGAGCCTCTTCCTCCAGGCCCCAGGAATGCAGAGGGGCGGCAGGAGGAGGTGGGAAGGGCTAATGGGGAGGAATTAAGTGTGGCCGCTTCTGTTTCAGGCTTCTCTGTAAATACTGCGACACCTCCAAATGGAGGAACAGCTGAGATAAGTGACTGCTAATCCCCCAGTGCCCGGAGGCCGCTGGGCCGCTCCCTCCAGATCCCAGCAGATGGCGGATGAAACAGGCTTCCCTCGAGGCAAGGGCAGCGGGAACTGTCCCACCTTCTGTTCTTTCAGCTTGGCCTACACGTCTCCCTCACGGTCTGCCCTGCCCAGAAGGGCCTCGCTGGCCCTCAGGAGCCCTGGGGACATGCCCCAGCTTTGCCATCCCCCTGGGGTGCTCAAGGTCAGCCAAGCTGGACTTGGGCCAGCCCTGGCGGCTTAGGCAGCATTCTGCCAAGCTCCGTGGGCCAGGGGATGAACAGCTAGGCGTTGCCGCTAAGTTTCTTGCTCTGTGAATCATCAAGCGAAGAGGGATGGTGACTTATTTAAAAGCGCAGATTCAATCTTCCAGGGTAGAACCTGGGAATACGAATCTCAGTTAGGCAGCCTAGGCAATTTGGCTGCAAGCAGTTCTAGCATTGCACTTTGAGAACAGCAGTGCAAGTAGACAGAAAAGCACTTGGGTTGGTGGTTAGCAGCAGGCCATAAAGTCAGACGCCTGGGGTTGAATCCTCACTCCTCCATGTCCTCACCTGTGTGACCTCAGACAAAACAGGCACCTCACAGAATATAAGCTGATCCATCTCAAACTTCAGGACACAGCCGTTTCTGGGTTTTGAAGTCAATTTAGTCATAATTCACTTTAAAAATGAGAATGGGAGATAGGTTACACAACAGAAATGTACATCTTAAAATGGCTAACATGATAGATTTTACGCTATCAATATTTTACCGCAATTAACAAAAAGAATATTCTAGACTATGCTGCAAAGGATAAGTCATTTTTACATATTGAAGTAGAGGTGGCAGAAGCCAATCTCAATTTTCAAATTAAATGGATCTGTGAATAAGTGTATCAAGTTAAAATCAGCCATTGAATCTTACTGACCCACTGATTTATATTTTAAAATAAATAAAATGCGGCTCCGAGTTCTAAAGTGTGGACATTGAGCAGTACCACAATTAAATCTTGGGCTATCATAGATCTTTACAGGAAAAGAAATATTCTTTCTAACCATAAAAATTATGCATATGAAAATACATTTACAAAGCGAATAAAAAATGAAGCTGTCAGAGTGAATATTTTTTCATGAAAATGGTGTTAGTCTTCCACTGACCTATCTAGTCCCCGGGCAGACGGATCCAGAGGTGGGTGGACTAGAATCCTGGAAGTATTTCCAAAAGATTCAGGTCAATCATCCTGATGTTCCGTGAAAGGCCAGCTCCTCCAGAAGTTTATTTTGCGCACATGGCAATGAACGTGGGCATCTGCCACAGCCATTCCCAAAGAGAAACTGTTGGTTTCACACAAATGTTCATGGACTTCAGCCCTACTCTACTTTTAAAACAACGAAATGATGCTTCCAACTGCTCTGATTTTTCTGTAATTGTCCCGGAGGATGAGTCCTACTTCGTTTTATTTTTCACTATCCCTGTGACCAGCACAGTTTTTGTCCCATAATCATTTGCTAAATCAATAAATGAATCCAACTGAGTTGATTCCTCAAAAGAGGGAAAGCTGTTGCTGCTTCCAAGAAATTGTTATTATTGAATTTTAATAGTTATAATTTGCTTTGTATCTTTTATGGGGTTTATCTCACTTGTCTCTAATTATTACAATAAATAATAACCCCAGACAGAAGAGTTGTTGTGTCCTTTTTTTTTTTAAAAAAAGATTTATTTATTTATTTATTTATACAAGCGCTGGGTACAGTCAGAAGCGCAGGAGGGTGAGAGAATTCACCAGAGCCAGAGCGGGGAGCAGAGCAGGCAGAAGGACCGAAGGACACTGCTGAGGGGAGCAGCGGGCGGCAGGAGAGGTCTGTGCGCCATGTGGGACCCTCTCCTGGTGGCCCGGGAATGAACCGGCAATGCAGAGGCTGCGGACAGCTTCGCAGCCCAGCACTGAACCGCTTTGCCACCAGGGGAGGCCCTTGTTGTGTCCTTTTTCAGAGGGAAGTTAAGTGACTTGCCCAAGACCAAATGGAGAGAAAATGACAGAGGAGGAATTTGAACCCCGAGCTGACTGGCCGTCACGCCAGATCCATTTCTCCTTCTGCTTGGTTTTTCTGTGCCTGTCTGTGTCCAGCAGCTCGGCCTGTCAATCAGCATTTTCATGGTAGAGTGTCTACTGCCAGCCCCCTCACCTGGTTGGAGTGCCCAGCTGCCTCCCACAGTTTCTTCTTCTCCAGATCAACCCAAACATGGTTGGGGACTCAGGGAGAAAGGCCCAGCATTCCCCAGTAGGGACAAGTATCTAATCAGCAGGCCTCCTCAGCATATCAATCCAAGCCCACTCTAGAGGTGGATGCCTGTGCCCAGTTTCTATTTTTAACTGGTGTGAACAGGAGGAAAAAAACCAAGCATTAAAAATCAAAGTGCCAGTGAAGGAATGAGCATACAGGACACCCCAGGGCAAACTAGTAAGCTGTGTCCTTAAGCCTCTGCTTCTCTCCCCTCTCCCTGTATCTCTCCATCCGCTTCTCCAAAACCCCAAGATCCTTCTTATCTCTTTCCACAGAGGAGCCCTTATCAGCCGTTTATACCAACGCCACTCCTATTTCAGAGTCCATGTGAATCCACAGGACATCTTGCTTAAATGCAGACTCTGATTCAGTAGTTCCAGAGCCTGCTTTTATAACTCATTCCTGGTTCTGTTGACACCGCCTGTCCATATGGTGTGTTCCTGTGGTTAAAGTTGCTAATATCTTCTCAATAAGAGTATTTGCATTTTGTGGTTTGTCTCTGCCTAGAATGAAGGTAGCGTGTCTGTGCCTATCCCCCAGCAAGGGAACAAGTCCCCTCTTCTCCTTTCAATTTGGCAGCAGGGGAGCCTTTTCTGGTCTAAAGGTCAGAATCTGAATTTGAGTAGCCCCCAGCCTGCGCCCCCCAGCACAGATGCCTGATATCCAGGCAGAGTGAACCTGCTCCTTCCCCAGCAGCTCTTGTCCAGGCGCTCAGAGGGCTCTTTCCTGGCCAGACCCTGGGCCACTCATGGGGTGGGGACGCAGGTGGCCTTGGCTGGCCTCAGTTTCTGTATGTCATCAAGGTTGGTGGGCACTAGAACGCATGCCCTTTTTCTAGCCCCCCAAATGCACAGCGGTGGTGCTCTTGGGGTCCATGAGGACTGCCAGGGTTCTCTGCTGCTCCAGCCTTCAGTCCTGGAAGCTGAGAAACTGCTGTCGCTCCCCCGCCACCCTGCCCAGCTGTCAGGACCCCTCAGCCCAGGGCAGCGCGCCAAGCCTACCCGCTTGTATGTGGCTTATTGTCTCCTAGCTGGCTGGGCGGCAGAAGAACAAACCCACAGCACACCCAGGGAGCACCCCCACCCCGAAAGGGCGAGGGGGTGGGCAGGCGTCACCAAGTCTTCCCCTGCCCCCTCCCCTTCCTTACATGGTCTGGGGGCCCCCTGGTTGATCCTCTCCCTTGCCCTTGGCTCCATGAATGGCCTCGGCGTTCCTCAGTGGTGTGAAGGCGACCAAATAAGGCAAGGTGGCCGACCGGGCCCCCCACCCCTGCCCCCGGCCGCTCCAACTGACCCCATCCATCAGCGCGCTATAAAGGGCGCGCCCGGCGCCGGGCCCCCAGCGCCTGCAGCCGCCAGAGCCGAGCCGAGCCCGACCCGCGGACGGTGAGTCAGCGCCCGCCCGCCCCGCCGCGCGCCCTCCCCGCCGCGCGCCCTCCCCGCCCCGCGGCCCCGACAGCCGCGCAGCGCGCCCCGGACCGCAGCGCGCCCTCCCCGCAGCGCGCCTTGGACCGCCCCGACGCCCGCCCCGCAGCGCGCCCTCCGCACCCGGCGCCCCGCAAGGCGCCCTCCCCACCCGGCACCCCGGGCCGCCCCGCAGCGCGCCTTCCCCGCCCGGCGCCCCGCAATGCGCCCTCCCCGCCCGGCGCCCCGGGCCGCCCCGCAGCGCGCCCTCCCAGCAGCGCGCCCCGACAGCCCCAACGCGCGCCCGGGAGCGCATCCTCCCCGCCCCGCGCCCCGCAGAGAGCTCTCCCCGCCCGGCGCCCCGACAGCCCCGACGCGCGCCCCGCGAGCCTGCCTGCCCGCCACTTAAAAGACAGAGAGAGAGATTCCAAACTTTTAGTTGGGTTCTCACTTCTTTCGCCCGGGCTCTCCACCCAGAGGACACAGGGGCTGCAAAGCCCAGCAGCCTCCTGCTCCTGGGCTGCTCGGGTGCCCTCGGGGAAGCCTGGGCAGTGCCGGGCTTGCGCAAGGGGGTTCCCACTGCGTGAAAGGGTGACATGTAAAGGACTGGGAAAGACCCTTAAAGAGGTTACGGTCCCCCCACCCGCTCCCCACACGCCAGTCCCTGACAGGTTGCGCCCCTGGGGCAGGGAACCTGCTTGGTTGGGGTGCTCTCCCCTTTCAGCCCCACTCCCAATCTCCGCGGCTCTGCCCGCCGCCTCTCCCTGCCCGGAGGAGTGGAGGGACGCCCCCAGCGTCTACCCAGCCTGCGCCCCCGAGTGCGCCCCTCGGCCGGGCGCGCAGGTACCGACTGGGGCTCCCCGCGCTGCCCCCTGCAGACCCCCTGAAGCTGCGCGGACATGTGCGACGACGAGGAGACCACCGCCCTGGTGTGCGACAACGGCTCGGGGCTGGTGAAGGCCGGCTTCGCGGGCGACGACGCGCCCCGGGCCGTCTTCCCCTCCATCGTGGGCCGCCCGCGCCACCAGGTACGCCCCGCGCCCACCTGGCCTGCCTCGCCTGCAGCTGTCCCCAGCCCGCCCCCGCCCTGCCTGCCTTTCTCCTCGCCTAGCAGCGCAGCCTCTGGGTCCCTGAATTCCTTAATTGAGCCCCAAACCCCAGCCAAGACAAGCAATGACTTCCCCGCCCCCCGTGCGCACACCTACCAGCCCCCCCACAACATACCAGCAATGTACATCCCCCGCCACCCGCCTCCCTGTCCACCGCAGGGACACAGCTCTCCAAGGGTCCAGCTCTCTGGGTGAAGAAGAAGCAACTTCTCTCTACTCTCCACCTGCATTTTTACCCCCCAGCGTCTTCTCTCCTACTCGGTGCCCACTTCACTTTCCCCCTTGGCCTCCTGTGCAAAATCCATCATCCTGGAACTCCTCTCAACCAACCAGGCCCCAACCCGCATTCCTCTCTTGCTCACAGCCAGCTTGCAGGATCCCCCAAAGATAGCATCTCTCTGCTCCCTGGCTGTTGCGTTTTTTAGAAGTCAGACGTGACAGAGGCACTAAGTGACATGGTGATAGTGACACACCACCTTGTTTATTCAAAGAAACGCCACCCTCTCTGGCACGATCTCACGCCTGGCCGGGAGAGGAGAGTTGCACTCGTCAGTGGTGGTGAATGACGTGTCCTCAGGACAGCTCTGGGCAGGCTGGGTGTCACCATCAGGGTGATAATGGCCTATCAGCCTATCTCTCTGTTCACTTGATGGATGTCAAAATCTTTTCTTAGGAGAAATACAGCGTGCCATTAATTCAGTCACTCTGCAGTATCGTCATATATTTTTTCGTTGACATGGGGGATGAGCTTAATAATTTAATCAAGGCGTTAGGTATTTTTAAAATGAGGTGAGGCTTGACTTCTTTGGGGAAATATCTTCACCCTTCCCTCTCCTCAGTTTCCTTCTAAATGGATATCTTGGGGCGGGGGGCTGGAGAGAAGGTATTAGATTCATTTTACCTATTTCTAAATTGAGGTAAAATGGTACTGTTGGTCATTGCTGGTAACCACCCGTGGTCCTTTGACTTGGGCAGTAGATAGAACTTTGTAAGGCATCAATTATTTTCCTGCATGGTGGAAGCTTGATTTTCTCGTTTTCTTCTTCTAGGGAGTCATGGTGGGGATGGGCCAGAAGGATTCCTATGTAGGTGATGAAGCCCAGAGCAAGCGAGGTATCCTCACCCTGAAGTACCCCATTGAACACGGGATCATCACCAACTGGGATGACATGGAGAAGATCTGGCACCACACCTTCTACAACGAGCTCCGCGTGGCCCCTGAGGAGCACCCCACTTTGCTCACAGAGGCCCCCCTGAACCCCAAGGCCAACCGGGAGAAGATGACTCAGATCATGTTCGAGACTTTCAACGTCCCCGCCATGTATGTGGCCATCCAGGCGGTGCTGTCCCTGTACGCTTCTGGCCGTACCACAGGTATGTGTGCCCTGTGGGGAGAGCCGCTTGACTATCACATCCCCGAGTCATTGATCTTGTCATTGATCTTGTTATGAATCCGTTTGAATGAATCTTGTTATGATCTTGTTATGAATCCATTTTCCTAACTGAAAAGGGAACAATGCCTTCTCTCATATTCCCCAAGAAGGTGTTTGTCCTGAGAGAGAGAGAAATAACAAGAGTACCCTGAGGTTAGCTCCAGATTGTACTTATCGTAAGAGCTGAAAGCGAATGCAGTTAGAGCCTTGCTTCACCTAACGTCTGTGGTGTCAGATATCGGGCTCCCCATAGCATATCAGCCTAGGACACAGCAGCCATTGGTATGTGTCGCGACATCACTGCCCCTGGGCAAACTGCCCCCGGAAGAACACACATTTCATAGAGAATCTGAGTCAAAAACAGTGAAACCCTGAAACATGTGTAGGGTGCATGGGAGGAAGGGAGAGCATGCCTGGATGCTTACGTAATGTGCTGATAGCTAAGAAGGACGGTCATTTGAAAGTGTCCTGTGGAAATTTTTCTAGTACAATATTTAAAAGAATGAGCTGCTGCTGGCTTCATATTTAGCATCCATTATGCTCATTTTATTCTTCATTTGTAAGGGATCTAATTTGATCTGGATCCATGCCCAGTGCTGGTGTCTCTAAGGTTGGAAGCAGGCTCTGCCGTGGCACAGGCAGCGGTGTCCTCATCGATGGACCACGTTCTTGTCTGTTTTCTCTAACAGGCATTGTTCTGGACTCTGGGGACGGCGTGACTCACAATGTCCCCATCTATGAGGGCTATGCTCTGCCACACGCCATCATGCGTCTGGATCTAGCGGGTCGCGATCTCACTGACTACCTCATGAAGATCCTCACTGAGCGTGGCTACTCTTTTGTCACCACCGGTGAGTGTGTGTGTGTGTGTGTTTGTGTGTGTGCGTGCATGTGTGCGCATATGTGTGTGTGTGTGCATGTGTGAGATCTGCCACAGCTTGTCTGCTTTCTTCCTCCACCAGGGGAACCACCTACTTCCCCACAGTTGGCTTCACTCCTCAGGGCTTGACTCTGCTCTCCTTTGTCTCTCCAGCTGAACGTGAAATTGTCCGTGACATCAAAGAGAAGCTGTGCTATGTCGCCCTGGATTTTGAGAACGAGATGGCCACGGCTGCCTCTTCCTCCTCCCTGGAGAAGAGCTATGAACTGCCTGACGGCCAAGTCATCACTATTGGCAACGAGCGCTTCCGTTGCCCCGAGACACTCTTCCAGCCCTCCTTCATCGGTGAGTGATAGAGTCTGGGGCAGAGGCATAGGTCTTCCCTGGAAATCTTGGGGTCTCCCTGAAGAAAATCTATTATAATCAAGGAGAATTGGGGACCACACACACACTTCTGATATGGCTGGCCCCCGCTGTTCTGTGGCAGTCACACGATCAAGGAGGACACCCTGAGTTATCTCAAAAGAAAAGGGTGAGACTGACTTAGTAATATGTGTGGGAAAGAGACAGTTTCTCAAGACTGCTGGCTTAGTCCAAAAAAGTCCCATTTTCATTAACTGGACTTTGCTTTTAAGTTACTCGTCGTTAAATACAACAATAATCCTCCTCATAATAATCCTCAAAATGTCTGGCCATAGGTATGTCACCAGACATTTTCCCTAAAGGATGATTTCCAAGAGGAAGCTTGTCAGGCTCTTATGTGAGCCCACAAATTAAAAATGGCATGAATTTAACTGAAATGTGCCATATTTTTTTCTAATACATTTTCATACATCAGAGAGATACAGCACCTGTTCACTCCAAACAGGTGCTAACCACAGTTGTTTGTTTCTTGGCAGTCTCTTGGGCGATATGGCAGCAGATTTATTGACATCTGCAGTGGGTCTTACAGAGGAACATATGTTTCAGAGACAAATGGTGACAACTCACCCGCACAGAGAAGTCTTGTATCCTGGCCTCTTTGCCTGAGTGATTTGATTTGAAACTTGTTCTTAGGTATGGAGTCTGCTGGCATCCATGAAACAACTTACAATAGCATCATGAAGTGTGACATTGACATCCGCAAGGACCTGTATGCCAACAATGTCTTATCTGGAGGTACCACAATGTACCCTGGTATTGCTGACCGAATGCAAAAGGAAATCACTGCCCTCGCGCCCAGCACCATGAAGATCAAGGTAAGGAACTTGTGTGGGCGGGAGGGTGGGGGAAGCCAAGGTTAGTTCTGGTATTGCAAGCACAACTGCAGTCCTAACTTCTCTCTCCTCTCACTTAGCTTCTTGTCTCCTATAAACTTTATGTTTCAGGCTTTTCTAGCCCTTTTTTTCTGATTTTTCTCGCACTTTTCTTGAGATGGGAGACTTCAAAAAATGCTTTCAAGTGGTGGATAAAAAGAAGTCTTTGAAGAGAAAAGAAACTTAAATCTTTCAACATATTTTCAAAGTCCCCAACTTTTAGGCCAGCCTCCACCATGCCTTGAGCTTGACATGGAGTCCAGTTCAGCGTAGTGGGGCAACTCTATTTTGTAGAGTCTTTCATGATGTGAAGGATGACACAGAGGAAAGTTCCTAAAACTTGACTGAGTCAAGTTATTAATGGGCAGTATGAAGTATCTCAGTGGCAGTGAACTAGAATCTTTTTTAGTTTTTTTCTGTGACTTTCCTCAATATATTACTTGCTCTGTTGCTTGGAACTTCAGAATTCATTGGGTGTTTTGTTTCTTTTTGACAGATTATTGCTCCCCCTGAGCGTAAGTATTCTGTGTGGATCGGGGGCTCCATCCTGGCCTCCCTGTCCACCTTCCAGCAGATGTGGATCAGCAAGCAAGAGTATGACGAGGCAGGCCCATCCATCGTCCACCGCAAATGCTTCTAGGTGCTTTGTCTCTTAGCCTTCCTTCCATTCAGGATGACAGTATTATGCTTCTCTGTGTCTTCCAAGCCACCCTCCCTTATCTCTCATCAACTGTACAGTTTGTTTACACACGTGCAATTTATTTGTGCTTCTAATATTTATTGCTTTATAAATAAACCAGACCAGGACTTGCAACTTACAAAAGCCTCATTTCTTTTTGCTATAGACATGAGGTGGGGCAAGCTTTGCTTACTTCCATCTGTGAGCTCATATATATGCAGCTCTGATACCATGGCCATTGTAATGTTAAAGTCCCACAGAGCTCAGCAGGTGAATGAATGTGACATCTAGCTGGAGTTACAATACTACATTTTGATTTTACATTGTGGGACAGAATCATGAATATATTTTATACCTGTAAATTAGATTAGGTTTAACCCTACCTAAGCAAGAAATGGAATCAGAAATCACAATTCTCTAAAATTTCTATGAATGACACTGGAGAGTGTTGTTTTAGCATATGTTCCAGTTGTTTCTGTCACTTTGCAACACACACACATATGTTGGTACTAAGAAAGTCAGGCCTTATTTTAAATAAGTTAGCTTGAGTTCTCCATTCTTTGGACTCCAGTTGTCTTCCGGAGAGCTATGCATTTTAATAGTGAAACACTGAGGCAGCTTACAGTCAGGCCCAGCTATGACCCATTCTAAATACCCTCGGTTCAAGCAGGACCACTGTGCATGTTCAAATAGACACGAGGTACTTCATTGACTGACTTGTAAGACAGAAGTCTTCAATTTTTGCATTTCTTTGAAATCTTGAGATCTTGGGTTGAGAGGAGTGATAGGTATGAAGTCCTGGGAAGGGACGGGACAGAAAGTCATGATATTCCCCTTACTCCATGCCGGGGTCTCTGGTTGGAGGAGTACTAGGGGTAGCACTTAATTAATTGTGCTTTGTTCCTGAGAGGCTGATGTACACCCTACACATAAAACCCCAGTGTGTGTATGATCTACAAGGCTTCAAGGAGACTGGCATGTGTCTGGGCCTTGGAGAATGGTTAAGAATTAGAGAGGTAAAAAGAGCAGGGAGAAAATCTCAGCAGAAGAAATGGGGGCAGAAATCCACCAACATAGAAATCCAAATTTTTTAACATCCAATCTAATGGTGCTTCTAAAATCATCCTTTCTAATGTAAGTTATTATAGTCTATCAAAAGTAACCCCACTCACCCATTTACCCGAACACCCTTTGGGGAGTTTGGGTTCAAAATTTGGTGTATTTAGGGCATCAGACATCTTTAAGTTGTTACTGACATCATCCAAGTCCACAATTTTGTCTTTAGGTTTATTCACTCAAAAAACATCTCTGGGGCCTCCCCAGTGGCGCAGTGGTTGAGCGCTGGGTTACGATGCTGTCCACAGCCTCTGCAGTGCCGGTTCAATCTCCGGCTGCTGGGCGAGGGTCCCACATGGTGCGCAGACCTCTCCTGCCGCCCGCTGCTCCCCTCAGCAGTGTACTTCATCAGTCTGCCTGTTCTGCACCCTGCTCTGGCTCTGGTGAATTCTCTCGCCCTCCCACGCTTCTGACTGTACCCAGTGCTTGTATAAATAAATAAATAAATCTTAAAAAAAAAAATCTCTGATCCCTGACTCCTGGTCAGGCACAGGAGACACAAAGGGTGAATCAGCACAACAAAGCAAGAGACCAATTACAATGTAGGGGGAGGGGGAATTTTTCCATACATCCAAACAATTCTCAGACACCATAGGATATATCCTGCATGTTAATTATAATGATAGTATCATTTTCTTTTTCTTTTTTTAAGATTTATTTATTTATTTATTTATTTATTTATTTATTTATTTATTTATACACGCACTGGTGGCCGGGGATCGAACCGGTGCTGCAGAGGCTGCGGGCAGCTTCACAACCCAGCGCTCAACCGCTGCGCCACTGGGGAGGCCCTGATAGCATCATTTTCCACAAGTTAAGTGCTCAGTCCCACAAGACTTCTCCTTCCCCTACACGTCAGATGACAATCACAAGTCCAGGTTGTACCCGAGCTTCTGGCCAGCCAGTTAGAGATGGGAAGTTCCAACAACTCTTTCCTTGGGTTCAATTAATTTACTAGAGAAGCTCACATAAATCAGAGGAACGTTTCACTTACTAGATTACTGTTTCATTGTAGAAGAATATAACTCAGGAATAGCCAGCTGTGAGAGCTGCCTAGAGCAAGCCTGGGAAAATGCAGAACTCCCATGGCCTCTCCTGACACACCATACTCCTGAATCTCCACATATTCCAAACCAGTTCTCTAAACCCTTCTTTTTAGGTTTTGTGGAGATTCCATTACAGAGGCAAGAACGATTAAATCCTTGACCATTGGCGATTGAACTCAAACTTCAACTCCTCTCTCAAGAGTTCAGGGGGTAGGACTGAAAAATCCAAACTTCTAATCACATGGTAGGTTCCAGTGGCCACCAGCCCTCATCCATAGTTGCTCCCAAGTCACCTCATAAGCATAACAGAGACGTCGATTTTTCTCATCACTTAAATTCCAAAGGCTTAGGGGCTCTGCGACAAAAATGAAGACCTAACATATTTTTCTTATTATAAATCTCAATAGCACAGCCACATTTACAGCTGTAAAATAATTGAGATGTCCATGGTGAACATGTCTCTGGTTGAGAAGCAATGTAAGAAAACCTGTAGCTCATGACATTTCTTAATTTATAATGAAGAGTATTTTTGTTCATTTCTAATATCTAAAACACTACTCTCAGTTTTTCTTAACCAAGCAATTATCATTATGTAGGTACGTTTAAATAATTGATAGAGTAGAGATAGAGAGAAAAGAGAAATTGCAGAAGTAAATGAACTATTTCAAGGGGTAGGACTGTTTTACAGATCCAGAGCCTAAAACAGTGTCACTGGGAGTCTGTCTTTCTCTCCATTTCTCCTGTGGGATCTGTTATAGACTGAAATGTGTCCCCCCAAATTCATATGTTGGAACCCTAAACCAATGTGACTATACTTGGAGACAGGGCCATAACGGAGATATAAGTAAGGTTAAATGAGGTCCTAAAGTGGGGTCCAAATACAATGGGGCCAGTGTCATTGTAAAAAGAGATACTGGGGTCTGCATGGAAAGGCCAGGTGAGGAGATGCAGCGACCCTCAGGCCAGGAGGAATCCTCCTACAAATCATTCCTGCTGGCATCTAGATCTTCAATTTCCAGAACTGTGAGAAAATAAATTTCTATTGCTAAAGACCTGCAGCCTGTGCTATTATATATGGCAACCTGGCAGACTAACAGAGGATTTTTTCCCATGTGTTGGACACGATAGCCCAAGATTCACTGTCGACCATCCGATCAGCCTCTGGAGCAAAAGAGTGTCTTCCCATATAGTTCTGACAAAACCCCCAGGACTGGCTCAGTCCCATCAGGCTTGAGGGTTGAATCCTATGCTTCCCACATCCCCAGCCCCCAGGGACTGGTTGATATTATTGAGTGAGGGAGTAGTAATTTTACAATGGAAGGGAACAAAAATGTTATAAAAACCACATCCAATGAACAAGAGCAGGAAAAAAAGCTACAGCAGCTTAAAAAGGAGGGACCAACTCTTGGAGGGATCAAACTTTCCAGTTTAGAAGCTTTATTTGAAGGAACAGTCACTAGGGAGGACTCAAAGAGAACAACAACATCATGCAAACAAAACTAGAGGGCAAGACTGAGAAAGTTCGATGGTGCTATTGTGATTGATCAGGTTTTTCTCCAGATCCCAGTGTGGCCCAGGGATCCAGCCATCTCTATTTGATTATCTCTCAGATTAGCCAAATACTTAAAAGGAAATAGTAAGTGAGATTTACTTTGTAATTAGCATGATAAAAATACTATCAATATTTCCAAGTATCTGAGAGATAGGAATGATATTTTGAGTCTTTTAGGCTTAAAATAGCAAAGGTGGTCTATATTCAACTTGTCTCCCAGGTTCATTATACAAGGAATCTCGCCTTCAGGCAGAGCTTGGCTGTTGCTATGGCAACCAAACTCATATTAGGAAGACACAGGAAAAAAGCTCTTGGGAGTTTGCAAAAGTGCACTTTTGGTCACTGGTGAAACGGATGCTTAAAGATGCTTAAAGATGTTCCTTTCAGTTCAGTTACTCAGTGTGCAGTAAGGAGAAGCAATATTGACTAGAAGGATAAAAAGCTTCAGTTAAGTACATTTCTCAGGGAAGGCAAACTGAGTCACAAGAAGGTTAAGCAGAGGTCATTGGCCTGGTGTTTGCATATTGCTCTGCATTGTTTTACTGCAGCTCCCACTGGAATCGAGGTTGCAGCGGGGAGACAGGAAAGGATGCAGAGAGCTGAATTTAAATGTGTTACCAGTAGTAGATGAGAAGGACTCTGGAGTCTAGTGTACACAAGGAATTGGGTCAACGTCTTTAGTGCTTAACACAACAAGGTGACTTGAGCTTGGAAATAATATTGGAAACTGACAGGGTAGACATCAAGTAGGATCGGATATGATACAACAGGCATCACATAGGAAATTTAAAAGCAAGCCAGAAAGAAAAGAAAAATACTAGATGATCTCACTCATAGCAAGAATTTAGAAAACCTAAATAAGAGATCAGGAAAAAGACTAATTATGATAAAGTAAAAATCAAAGTCAACAAGCAGCTATAAGCCAGAGACACACTGGGGGTGGGGGGCGGGGGAAGAGAAGGGATTAGGGTCAAAATCAGGGGGGTGGGAATTGTATGGGGAATATAACCAAGATGAAAATGCATACATTGTGCAAACATGAAAAATGATGTAAAAATATATATCTATAAAAGCAAACCTCTCTTAGGTGAAATAGTGACAATTTCCCAAGGAATCTTGAACTCCTGGCTCTACTATTTGGACTTCTTTTCCAGTGTCTTCCACCCCATGCTGACTATGAGCGACTGTCTCCCCACCATTCCCATCATGAAGACGCTTACCTGTCCTCTATTTGCATTCCTTGAGAGCAGATTATGATAACTAAGGTATCATTCCATGGTCTGTGTTCCTGCTGGAAAGTTGGAAGGTATTTCCCAGCAGAGACACACTCATAACTTAACTCTCATAATTTGAACACATCGGACTCTAAGCATGGGGTCCAGCCCAGGGGCTCTCCTGCTTCAAGTACTTGCCTCCCCTTCTGCTTTCTTTCTAGCATGGACTTTGGAGGCTGGGTCAGGAGAGGTAGGTCGAAGGGGAGGTGGGTTGTAAAGAGCCCTTCAAATCATGTTGCAGCGGATCTGAGTTTTTCTTGAGCCAAAGAATCAGACTAGAAAAAGGCAGGAATAGGAAGATCAGGAGGAGAAAACGGTTAAAGGGATTTGCATGAGGAAATGAAGGAAGACAAAGAGAAAACCCGTGCCCTTCCGTGGAGACTTAAGGGCAAATTATTATTTTTATTTTTTTAAATTTTTTAAAAGATTTATTTATTTATGCATATAAGAACTGGGGTACAGGCCAGAGGTGTGGGGGTGGTGGGTGTGAGAGGATTCACCAGAGACAGAGTGGGGAACAGAAGAGGCAGACTGACAAAGTATACTGCTGAGGGGAGCAGTGGGCGAGTCAGGAGAGGTCTGCTGCGCCATGTGGGTTGCTCCCTGGCTGGGGATCAAACTCATGCTGCAGTGGCTGTGGATAGCTTCATAGGTTGAGTCTCAACCCCTTGTGCCACCAGGGAGGCCCTATTTATTTATTTTTACATCATTGTTCATTTTTAATCTAAGGACAAATTAAAGAGAGCTTTGGGGTGGTGTGTGTGTGTGTGTGTTGTGCAGATGTGCAACTAAGTGTGATACTGAATTCCTGTCTCAGGGCAGAGGGCAGGGGTATTTATCAGGGGTTACAAGGGAGTAGAAGGGGGCAGTGGGCAAGCATCAGCATGTCCACCCTTGCAGCACAAGAGTCTGGAGGTCTTGGCTGATGCCAGCTTGCTTGCATTATCACCTGGTGGGGAGAAATTCAGATGTTACCTTCCTATGGATACTCTTTTCCCTCAGAATGTAAGAAAACAAAGCCTAGAGGATAAATAAAGGAAATGGGAGAGCTTATCTGGTGGGTCAGAAAGAGAGACAAGTCCTTCATTGCTTTTACAAGTGTGTGTTCCCAAACTTACAGGCAGACCACAGAGCTGAGGCATACAGCGGGGGGAGGGTTGAGGGAGGGGTCAACATAGGGGAGGGCCGAGCACAAGGGACTATGGTGATGGTTCATGGCTGCTGTGGTGTGGAAAAATTACAGGGAATACACCTGAGTGGAGAAGTAAAATATTGCACAAAAATGAACAATGATGTAAGAAAAATAAAATGAATTAATTAACTAAAGTTAACAATAATGAAACAACAAGTGTGTGTGTCCCCATAAAAATATGGTGAGAAGCAGCAACGGAGAACTTGACTGTTTGCCATCTGAAGAAAATTTTCTGTTTTTCTGTGCTCTTCACCTTCCACCCACCTCCCTGTCCCTTTTTCATTCTTATTCAAGAAACTGAGTTTTCACTCTTCACTTTGTACCTATAGAAGCAGCATAGATGTACCACCCAGATGCACACTTGTATCAGGTAAAGTTGACAAGAGGGAATTTGGTTCCACAAGCCACATCCAGCTAACTTCTTTCCTACCACCTGGACCCCTGTGGGAATGGACACTTCTGGAAAAACATTATCGCCAAGACCCTCCCACACAGTTTCCTGGCTCTGTGCCATGTGACAGACTCATATAAAGACTGGTATACCTAAGAGCCAGCAGCTAGATTTCTTTTTCTTTCCCTAGAGAAAAAAAATCTATTACCTCTCCTAGAGGATGCCTCCTCCAAATGAATGAAATGAGTATGATGGGAGTCAGACAGTTTTAAGCAAATCGGAAGGAGTCGGGAAAGAGCGGTGGCTTGCAAAAAAATTATTCTCAGTAAGACTGACTCAGTATGTTATCTTAACTCTGTGACTTAGAGTTTTACTTCATTTCCCCTCAGACTAGCTTTTAGATCTCTGTAACTCAGGCCCTGAATTGTCCAGATGCTCATTTATCTATTTTGGGAAACATCTCATCACTCATAGAGGGAGCATGAGTGTCTAGTTTCTCCTAGATGTTCCCATAGTAGCCCAAGTCTGCCTCTGCTAAGCACTGACCACATGTGACTCCAACCACAGTGCACCTGTGACTCTGCCTAGACTGTGAGCTTATTCAGTCCAGGGGCCACTAAAATACTATGTACTAAGAGAGGGTTAGCTGCTACTGATGGGGTTGAAGTTATCTTCATTACATTACAAATGTCAAAGGTATATTTGTATAGCCTCCCTGGTGGCGCAAGGGGTTAAGATGCAACCTATGAAGCTATTTGCAGCCACTGCAGCACGAGTTCAATCCTGAGACCTCTCCTAACTTGCCCGCTGCTCCCCTCAGCAGTGTATTTCAGTCCCTTTGCCTGTTCTGTTCCCCACTCTGTCTCTGGTGAATCCTCTCACCCCGCCTCTTACACTTCTGTTCTGTACCTCAATTCTTGAATGCATAAATAAATAATAAATCTTAAAAAAAAGTTTAAAAAAAGGTATATTTGCATATTGTTCTGGGCCTTTCCACCTAAATAGCCAAAATGTGAAGATGTTTTCATTTCTAATAAACCATGAATTTGGCCCTGGGCCCCTATCCATGCCTTTGGGTAACTAGGAAGTTATTGCAGTTCCAGAGCTTACAGAGAGGGTTAGTGGGATGAAGTGGTTCAGACTGGAGGAAGCTGTGAAGGTGGAGAGAAGTGTAGACAGATGGCTTTCTTTCTTTTGAATTTTCTTACACCATTGTTCAATTTTGGACAGTATTTTACTTCTCCCCTCAGTTGAAATCCCCACAAATCTCCCACCACCACATCACCCCTGAACCATCACCATAGTCCCTTGTGCTCTTCCCTTCCGTATTTTGACCCCTCTCTTCCCCTCCTCTTCCCCTGCTCTGTCTCAGATCTATAACTTGCCTGCAAGTTTTGTCCTTTTTTTTTTTTTGACCCTTTGTTTGGATTCCCTATATTCCTCCCATAAGTGACACCATCTGATATTTTTCCTCTTGCTTCTGAGTTATTTCACTGAGCATAATCCTTTCCAGCTCCATCCAGGTTGCTGCAAATGGCATGAGTTTATCTTTTTGATTGCTGCATAGTATTCCACTGTGAATATATTCAATATACCGCATCTTCTTGATCCAGTCATCTGCTTTTGGACATTTAGGTTGTTTCTGTATAGTCAGATAGGTTCTTAAGAAGTAATGACAGGATGTGCTGGTTGGACAGCAACTGGCAAGAAGTAGGGACCACAGAGGCTGCAGACTTAAGTGGATTGTGTGTTTTCGAGGAAATTCACATTTCAAGGTCATTCATACACTATTCCAGTCTTGCACTGGAAAGAGGGTATCACCCAAAGATGAGGTTTGCTGTGTGTCTTAAAAAAAATGTTAAGTTTGCTGGGGAAAAAGAAAGGAAATCTGAATAAGAGTGGTCTGGGGAACAGGAAGATTGTAGAGAGATCCGGTTGCAGAGGGTGTGTGCATTGGGAGGCAGCATTCAGGTCCATTAAGTCAGAAGTGTGAAGGTCAGAGGGTGCATTCTGGAAATGCGGGGGATGTGCTCTTGCCTATAAAACACAAAATGATGATGGACCTGCCCTTCAAGGTGGTGGTGAGAATTGAATGGAATAAAGCTGATATTATATGCAGGTATTAGCTTGTGGTAGTACTTTAACTATTGCTCTATAATTATTGTTACTAATTTTATATTTACATATATTTTATATACCAATGTCATACTTTACATGTTAAATACAATATACTATATTATATACGATCTAGAATATAAAGTCATATAACATATACTATATAACATAGTATTATAAAATATACTATATAGTACATACACGATATCATATAGTATATATAATATATATTATACATTACACATGTGTGTATGATGTGGATGATTAAAAGACAAGTGTGAGAGTTTTAATTAAATATGAGAGTATGTGTTTTTTTCTGATGATGTTTTCTGAGAAGCAATGCACTGAGAATTTTAATATTTAAAGAAGATAAATCCTGGCATTTGGGTCCAACTAGCAGAGATCCTTGCTGAACGACTCAGTAGTCCAAGAGGAACTAGAGAATTTGGGGAGCACATACTCCAAACGTTGAGAAAATAAAGGATCTTTTTAAAAAGCCTCTAAATTGGCTTTCTGAATTTTTAGTGTAGGAAGCACTTTTCATACCACTTTGAGCCTCCTCTTAAGTTGAAGGAACTTATTTTAACACTTTTTAAATCTTACAGTAAAGGGTAGCCATATTCTCTTTTATACCCAGTACCCCAAAGTGTCAGTTTCATTGTGTTATAATAACTGGTTTATTTTAATACATAAAAGGGATCTTCATTACTGAAATATAGTATGAGGTTTCCAGTTTTTAAAAAGAAAACCGTAGGTTGGTAGGGATAAGGAGTTCAGCAGGAAAAACTTGAGTGTTTACTCCAAATATAAATCTTAAAAGGGAGGATGTAAAAAAAAATACACACACACACATATAATATATAACTCTAAGTGAATAAAGCAGGATCTAGGGAATCAAAACCCTGCAGTACTCACCTGTTGAATCTAAGTCACCTTCAGCCTGGGCCCCACAGGGTGAGAAGGAGCAGTGACAACTGCAGACATGATGCATGATAAACTGTTTTGCTCTGTTAACTACTGAGGTTGTGTTTGTTGCCACTGAATAATCTAGTCTATCCTAGCTGTTCTCAGCAGCATTGGACACTCACATCCCCAGGATTTCACTTCACTTTAGAGATCTGAGGTGATTTTGTGCCACTTAAATAATTAAATACAACAGATGTCATTCAAAAATGTTGTGATGTCATTTGAGAGGGTTATTCAGGGTGTCCAAAGAGCCACACTGTCAGACATGGGCGTCTATTAATGAGTAATTATATCCATGATGGGGTGAGGTTATCTCGGGCATGTGAATAAAATGGGCCATCTCTGTGAACTTACTCCAGTTACATCTTGGTTCAACATGGGCGTAAGATGCTAAGAAAGTGAAAATGTGGGATTTCATCCATTTTATGTTGCTTTAGTCCCTGTCTGACCCTGCCTTTGACCCTAACCTGCTTCATCAGAACATTAGATTATCTTTACCAAAAAACTTTGAGATACAATGCACATACCACACAGCTCACTCAATTAGAGTATGCCATTCAACTGCTTTGGGCATATGCACAAGTGCAAACATCACTACCATTTTAGAAACTTTGAGAGCTTATCACCCCCCCCTCTGCCCCCCCATAGCCCTATCTAGAAGGACTTTGGTGGGATGACTAGTTGCATATGTGCTCTTTCCAGGGAAGAGTAAAGTTATGACTTTCATCTTAATAAAGTCCTCTAGTGCAAGAAAATAAGGAAAACAATCAGGGCCTTGCTCATGTGATCCCCTCTGTCCTGCCAGCCTCTGCCCCCTCCCGGCGGGACAGCTGTGGACAGCCTCATCTGCGCAGAGAAAACTGTTGAGACCCTCATCTAAGTTGCACTCCCTCATCTCCTCCACCCTTCTCCCCCACATTATCTTAGTGTGTTTCCTTCGTAGCAACTATTTCATTATTTTTTGCTTTAACGTCATTGAAATATAATTTATAGACAATAAAATGTGCCCTCTTAAGCAAATAATTCAATGTCTGTGCCTGCTAATTACCACTCAATAAATAGGCAGCACGTCTCACCCCACCCCCCAAATTCTGTTCTGATCCTCCAAACTCTATCATCTCCACTTCAACCCCAGCCCCAGACCACCCTTTTTATCACTACAGATTAGTTTGGTCTGTTCTGGATTTCATACTAATCCTAATTCACATTTTTCACTTGTCTATCTATTTCTTTTTTGCCTCTACTACTAGATTTTTTTTATAACCATGCGTACCAGCACAGAGTGTCTAGCACGGAAGCAGACAGCGTTGCAATGAATGAATCCCACATCGTTCTATTTATCAGTTTTCATTTAAAAAAGTGAAACATCTAAATATTCAAAAGCAGCAGTGAGGGCTTTCATTGGAAGGGTTAAGGAACTCGAGTCTCTTACTGTCTTCTGCCTTCTTGCTTTCCTTGCCCTGCAGCTTTGTCATCACAGCCTGTCAAAAGGTGGCCGTAAGTGGAGGCGACGAGCGGGATAAGTAGTCACATTCTTTCATCTTTGGACAAAATGTGTTATTTCAGATGAAGCAGTAGGAGTAGTCTCAGTCATTTCTGAGCTTTCTGCTTTGTAGATGAAGACATTTCTAAGTGCATCATGAAAATCCATGTCCTTGGTAACGAGACCAGAGGTCAGCTCATCCCGTGTCTCCACTTCTGAAAATACACTGGACCTTTATGTCCTACAAGCGATGTTGTGGCAGCTCTTCTAATTTTGACAAAATATGTCTCTTACTGTGACCTAACCAAACTTGGAATCACCTACATGTGAACTGGCATCTCTCATGCCTGCACGGGGGAAGAAAGGATCCCGTTGGCATCTCTGCCTTCTGGATGGAGGCACTGAGAGGAGAGCCCCTTCTCCAGGTGTGTTTCCTTGCTTCCCTTGCACCATTCATTTCCAGTTTGGCAGGGCACACCTCCCCCTTCCGCCAAAGTTCTGAATCTCTTTCTCTCTCAACTATCTAGGACACAGGAGAATTAACCTACTCATGTAGATTACCGAGGCCCAGCCCTCATTAACCTCGATATTGAAAGAAATTCAGCTTTTGGGGAAATGCCCTCCCACTTGGCATAAATAGCAACATTTTCATGAACTGAGGAAAGGGGCTTTTTAGGAGGAAGTTCATCCAACGCAAATGTTTGCTTCTAGTAAGTGAAAATTTCACATACATTATACCCTTGGATTAGTGGACCCCTTTATAAGGCATTGTAGAATTATATCCTTGATGCTATTTTACATTTTGTATTTTCTTGATGTCCTTATGAATAAATTTTTCTCCCTCCCAGTGAGTATTTGACTGCTATTTGTTGAAGGATTGAACACTTTATTTTTTTTTAAATTGAGATAACATTGGTTTATAAAACTGAGAACAATAATACCATATGATTTAGCTTTTCCATTTCTGGTGTCTAGCCAAAAGATATAAAAACTCTACTTCAAAAAGATACAGGTGCCCCTTTGTTAACTGCAACACTATTTTAATAGCCAAGATATGAGAACAACCTAAGTGTCCACCAACAAACGGATGGATAAAAAAAGATGTATATATACACAGTGGAATATTACTCAGCTACAAAAAAAAGAGGAAACTGTAAATTGAAGTCAAATATACCTTAGAACTCCTCTGCTCCAGACACTAGGCTCTCTGTCCCCCACCCCTTTTTTTTTTTTAAAGATTTATTTATTTATACAAGCACTGGGTACAGTCAGAAGCGCAGGAGGGTGAGAGAATTCACCAGAGCCAGAGCAGGTTGCAGAACAGGCAGACTGACGAAGTGCACTGCTGAGGGGAGCAGCGGGCATGGCAGGAGAGGTCTGCATGCCTTGTGGGACCCTAGCCTGCATCCGTGGATCGAACCAGGGATGGAACCCGTGCTGCAGAGGCTGTGGGCAGCTTTGCAGCCCAGCGCTCAACTGCTGCGCCACCAGGGGAGGCCCTCTGTTCCCTTTTTGATGACCTTTGCTTAAATGGTACTGAATTGATTTTAGTCATGTCCTCATTTCTTCTCTTTGGTAGATGTTGCTTTTGTGGGTGACATTAAGTTTGGGGAGACAATCACTATTTGGGGGGGTGGGGAAGGGCAGAGCGACGATAGGATATAAATTTATAACCTGGACAAATTAGAGAAAGGCTGATTTGAACCTCAGAGAAGGCAAAAACAGGAAGGAAGAAAAGTCATTCAGAGCAGCCCAGATTAGGACCTCTGGCAGTAGAGTTTCTGGAAGCAAAAACCTATTGTAAGAAAAGTTGGATAAGTGGCCCATGTGCAAAGAAATGGAGGCTTGTGAAGCATATTTTTTCTCTCTTTCTCTTTCTCTCTCATTTTGCTAAGTCTTTATGACACCCCTTCACCAGATGAGAGTCAAACTTTTTCAAGAAGTCTGGGAAGATTTTCATAACTATTCATTTCTTCCATTCCTCTCAAAATAGTCACTACTCTTTTCTTGGCCCAGGCCAGCAGGCAAATATTTAATGGCCCACAAGAATGAGTGGACACAATTTAGAGCTGTTTTGGTCAAATTGTGGGTCATAATCCATTAAATGAGTCTTGAAATCCGTTGAGTGGGTTCCAACTAGCACTAAAAAAAAAATCAGAGAAAAGAATAGAAAATATCAGAGTATTGTGTATAGGGTGAGGATAAATAATATTTGTGGAACTCTGTTTTAGTCTGTATGGAAATATACTAGACTGCAATATAAAATTTATTTTTGTGGATTGTGGTTAAAAAAGGTTTGAAAACAATTGGTTTACAGCAATCAACTTTCAGACATTCTTTTCTTTTCTTTTTTTCAGATATTCTTTTAAGAAACTTTTTATTAGGAAAAATATCAATGATACATAAAACTAGTAGTAATAGTAAAAATAGGCCCTGTTTTAGCCTCATCTGAGTTTCCAGTGGTCTTTTGTAGACAATACAATCTTACTTGCTTTCTTCAGTCATTAATTTTTATTTCTTGCTCCATCTGTCAAAAGCAGGGGACATTTCGAAAAGAATTGAAGTAAACTTTCCTGATGGTTTGAGTTGTGTGGCCCCCCTTGAAGGCAGTGGAATTTGAGACTACAGAATAGAGCCAGGTGGAACCTAGAATGTCTAGTTCAATCCTTTTGCTCTACAGATGAAGAAAGCGAACTCTAGGGGAGAGAACTGAGTTACCCAAGAGAGCTTCTCATTTACTGTCCCCACACAACGAGGAGCCTGAATTGGGTGTGGGGGAGAGGTCACCCTTTCACAGACAGGAAGCCAGGATACAAAGAAGCCACATACCTGAGCAGCAGTGCCTCTGACAATATCATTAGTGAATCATGAATAAACATGAAGACTTCTCCTTCCCTCTCAGCAATTTCCTTCTTAAGGTTGGATGAAGCAAGTCAACATTTGGATGGTGTGTGAAGAGAGGGAGGGATGGATGGATCAGAGCAGGGAAACAGCAACTCCCCTTGAGGTCCGCTGCTTTCTTCAAAGGCCCATCGGCATTATCAACATTGTTCCAGAAACGTGTGTATGTGCTGAGTGTTTTGGCTCCACTAGACAATACTGTCCAGCATGCTTCCAGTAATGGCTCTGGATGGTTTCAGAAGTTACGCGTAGAGCAAACCATCATTTCATAAGTTCCAGCTACAAGTGCAGTGTGGAATTGGAACTAAAGAGTAGGTTCCCATAGAGAAAACTCTAAACTGAATTAAACAAAGACCTCACAATACTGGAGAAGTTTTCCGTGCCCCTATGTGAGACAATGCACGTCCAGCTACAGATACAGAGTAAATGTCCAATAACTGGTAACCATTTTATTTACTTATGCATACAAGAGCTGGGGTCTAGGCCAGAGGAGCAAGGAGGTGGCGGGGAGGTTGGGAGGAGGTGAGAGGATTCACCAGAGACAGAGTGGGGAACAGAACAGGCAGATCTACTGAGATACACTGCTGAGGGGAGCAGTGGGCGAGACAAGAGAGGTCTGCTCTGCCATGTGGGTAGCTCCCTGGCTGGGATGAAACTCAGGCTGCAGTGGCTGGTGATAGCTTGATAGCACTGAGACTTTAACCCCGGCACCGCCAGGGAGGCCCACTGGTTGTCTTAAACCTTCTCTCATAAACATTTGACCAACTACCTCCTTGATCCCCCTTCTCTTTCTTGTCCTTCAACTTCACAAAGAAAACAGAAGCCAGAGACTGAAACTCCCTCAATTTCTCACACCAGTTATGTAAGTTCAAGTCCTTCCATTAGAAACTGCTTTGCTATACCCCAGTCCACGTCCGGTTTTTCACAGTCAATATCCTCAAAGGGCGGCCTCCTTTGCCTCGCTGCCGACTCACTCCTCAGCCCACTCTAGTCTGTCATGTCGCTCCACCAACACAGTTTTGTGAAGGCCTCTGGCAACCACTCCGGTGCGCAATCCTGAGAAACTTCTTCAATCCCCATCACAGCTGACAATTGCTTCTTGTTGAAACTTCTTTCCTGGTTCTACTTTCTTGGTTTTACTCCAATGTCTACATTTTCTCTCCCCTTTTCAGACTCATCTGTCTACCAGCTGCCATGGAATTGTCAGGGCTGACGTAGGCCACCTCGCCCTAAGTTAGCTCACCCCCCGTCCCAGTTTGGATTCACACCTTTGTGTTTCCAACATTTCTATTCAACAGACTCCTTGAATCTCACTAGGGAATCAAAGGCCCTTTACATTTAACTGATCCAAAACCAAATTATAATCTTTTCTTCCAAACCTGGTCTTCATCTAGGGCTCTTCGTGTCTCTGAAATGACTCATGTTGATACAGTGATGCACGAGGATCATCTTTGCCATTTCTTTCTCTCCTGTTTCTCTTGGACTATCTTTGACCAAGTTCTTCTGAACATATTTTTAAAACCCTCTTGATTCTGTCAAATGAATTTCATCTCCTTCTCTTCTTCGTCCCTCACCTCCATAGCCCTGTACTCACCCAAACTGCTGCAATAATTTGCACATAGCTCCCCTCACCTCTTCAATCCTCTCTCTATTCTGCATCAAGTAGATGGTATTTTGTTCTGGCTGTTTAAACTGACCAAGACACGCCCGCTGCTCCCCTTAGCAGTGTATTTCAGTCGATTTGTCTGTTCTGCTCCCCACTCTTCCTCTGGTGAATCCTCTCACCCCCACCACCTCTGGCCTGTGCCCCAGTTCTTGTATGCATAAATAAAAAAATCTTTAAAAAAATAAAATAAACTGATCAAGACACTACTGTCTATAGAATGAATGTTTTCTCTACTAGCTTTTTCTATTACTTTGGAAATTTTAGATTCTATTTCTATTATTTTTGCATTTCATCTTAAGCATTTAATACACATTTAACTCGACACCATCTAAAGTTAATTTCTATGTCTCTCCTGCTATGGTTGCCTTGGGTTTTTTTTAATTAATATTTTATTTTATATAATTCTTACATCATTTTTCATTTTTGCACAATGTATGCATTTTCATTTTGGTTATATTCCCCATACAATTCCCACCCCCCTTATTTTGACCCTAGTCCTTCCTCTCCCCTTCCCTTCCCCGCCCTCCGTGATGTGTCTCTGGTTTATAGTTGCTTGTTGATTTTGATTTTTACTTTGTATTAATTAGTCTTTTTCCTGATCCCTTATTTAGGTTTTCTAGATTCCTGCTATGAGTGAGACCATCCGGTATTTTTCTTTATCTTTCTGGCTTATTTCGCTGAGCATGATCCCTTCCAGCGCCATCCATGTTGCTGCAAATGGCATGAGTTTATCTTTTTTGAATGCTGAGTAATATTCCATGGTGTATGTGGACCACATCTTCTTGATCCAGTCATCTATTTTTGGGCATTTGGGCTGTTTCCAAGGCTTAGCTATTGTAAACAGTGCTGCTATAAACATAGGGGTGCAGGTACCCTTTGGAATTAATGTTTCTGTGTCCTTTGCATCCCACTCTGGGCTTAATTTTCTTTCTTGATAGAGAGTTCTTTCTAATGCTTTCTTGACTATCTATGAAACCCTTTTCATTCTTTGTCTCAAAAATATTTTTTGCTCTTCCTCTTTAATATAGTTTGTGTAGATAGGCAGAGAAAACTAACCGCAAGGCAATGCTCATATTAGACTAGAAACACTCCTGGTAGCTTTCTTTAGTTACTTGCTTATTCTAATTGTTCTAAAGTGAATATTATTTGTATAATTTTTCGAAAGTAAAAAATTACAAGAAAACACAGTAACATGTGAAATGTTTTGATCACTGACCTATCAAATCTATGCCAGGTCCTCATGTATTCTGATCATGTTTCGGCAGGATTTTCTACAGGAGAAAGTGATGTAGAAGGTGATGCTGTTACCATGGTACCCTACAGGCAGTTCCCAAATGAAGGAGCCCTTCATTCTAGGCTCAGTTTCAGCTGCTCTGGGTTGTATTTATTTGCACAACTTCAATGCAAATGGGTCTTTAATCCTGTGTTTTGCCTGATACTGGAGATTATTCCCAGTGAGGAAGTGCAAGTCTGCCTTTATACAATACTTGAAACTGGAGTGTGAACAAGTCATAGCCAGCACCCACTGTACCTGGGAAGTGTAGCTGCATCTTCCTCTCTGCTTTCAAAGCAGGTTTTTTGGGCATGTTTTGTTTTTTGTTTTTATGGAAGTTATGCTCAAATTGTTGAAAGCAGCATCTGTCCACAGGATGGAAATCCAGAGCACAATCCAGGTTCGCTACTGAGTCACCAGATTTCAAAGAACAGTATTGAAAATTTCTAGGGAGAGATCACAGTCAGTGACACTACACTAAAATCATTTTTTCAGCTGCTCAGAGAGCTGGTCAGGTAGAGAAATTTCAATCTGTTCACATAGAACTTCGGTTTAGTAAATTACTCCAAATAGCCCTTTTATTTTTAGCAGATTGTGTTTGGATCCTTGTTTTCTCTTGGGTTTGGATTTAAAACAATTTTTTTTTCCTGGTTCCTATCACACTGAATCTTGTAGGTTATATGAGCTCCAAGTTAGCTTCTCACATTTGTAGCCCACAGATTTCTTCAAAACAAAAACAACCAAACCACTCCTCACTCAAAATCTATTTGGTAATAGGCATTTCCAAAATGGCTCTGGGAGATTTAACTTAAGGCAGACATCTTACCTTACATGTGGTAGGTATTCAGTAAGGGTGCAATGATTTCAGGGTTCCCTGAAGAATACCGAGGAAAGCTTCAACATGAAAAATAAAATTGTGGGACCTCTATGTAATAGATGGATACGTGGAACATTCACTTACTCTCATTCCCTTCAGAAATCCCACTAATAAGGGAGCAAAAAGATTTTAAAGAAGACCTAATCTTTAAAGGCAACGAGAATAGAAAGCTGCAAAGGAGCAAGATAAGTGATAACTAAGCAGCCAATAGATAGATAAAGCAGAAACCAGCTTCCCTGCCTCCTCACAACGGTTAAGGAACTTTGTGAGGAGGGAGGGAAGCTTTGGCCAGAGTTGATGTTGGGGAGACAGTGCTGTCAGCAGAGTGATTACATGAGGTTTGCACACTGTCTATGGAAACCACCAGCCTGGTTTCCCACCCTCTCAGATCCTTGGAAACCAGGACTTTATTCTCCAGGCACAAGGCAGGTGGATTTTTGCTTGCATAATCTGACCCATCTAAGAGAGAGATAAAAATGATAGTATCAGGGATTCCCCACTAAAGGTTCCAATGAGAAACTCTATACCAGGATTGCTGAAGCCAAAACAGTGACATGTCAGGGTGACTTTGCTGCGGGGCTGTCCTGGGTATTGTAGGATGCTCAGCACCATCCCTGCCACTCCCCATGAGCTGCCAGTAACACACTGCTCTGTGCCAACGCAGCAGGCAGCAGGTGCCCCTGTGCACTTGGATCTACTGCTCAGTTTCTTACTGCTTTATTCACTCTTAAGTGAGCTGATAAGAAATAGTCAGAAGACTCCTAGAAGGAAATATGGAGATAAAAACAAACTTTCAAAAAAGTTTAGAGGAAACACAGACTATGCAGGGAGGGGGGAAAAAAACCTCAAAAAATGAATTATTATCTAGAGAGAAGAGACAGTACATAGGAACACTCACAAATTAAAGATTATGAGCATTTTTTAAAAGCAATAAAAGGAATGCAAGGAAAAGCTGAGGAAATCTCCCATAAAGCAGAGTAAGGAGATGAAGAATTGAAGAGGAAAATTTGTGTTGTGGTTTTTGGCTTGTCAATTTCCTCACTATATGGTTTGAGCAAGTCATTTAATCCCTTTAAGCCTCAAGTTGGTAAGCAGTAAAATGAGAGATTTTATTGAGTTGACAAACAATTACTGATCAATTCCCATGGGTCCTGTGGATAAAGAAATGAAAGGTACAATTGACTTTATATCCAAGGTGGGACACACGTAGACTGACAGGATAAACACAGACTGTTGGGGCAACACAGAGGACCAGAGACTGAGGTTTATTGAGCATTTTACTCTGTGCCAGGCAGTATGCTCCCAGCCACCAGCAACCCTATCAGCATTTTACACTGGGGGGGATCAATGCTCAGAACTGCTGAGTAATTTAACCCGAGTGGTACAGAGAGAAACTTTAACTGCAGAGCAGGCTTTAGCACCCAACCCTTCAAGCTTCCACATCTTTTCCCCCTCAGTAACATGCATAACAAAACCTAAATAAGGAAAAAGTTAACAGGTCAGAAAGAATTCCTGAGAAGCTGGTACTCTAGGGCAGGATGGGTCTCGACACCAGTGTGGATGGATTCTGGGGACCTTGGGAAATCTGGAGACTAAATCTCTTCCTCGTGGGTCAGTTTCCTATGTCTGCCTCTATTTATAAAGCTTCATGAAGCAAATATTTGTGTTCCTATTATATGCCTTCTCTCGATATGCTTACACACGGCTGGTAAGGAATCACCAGGCAGTATGGGATATATTTTTTGTTTTTGTAGTGATGGAAATGTTTTATTATCTTTTTTAAAAAGGTATTTATACATATTTTTGCACTGTTGTTCATTCTCCTCTCAGATGTAATCCCCATAAAACTACCACCACCAAGACACCCAGTTCATGCCATTCACAGCAACGTGGATGGAGCTGGAAGGGATTATCCTCAGTGAAATAAGTCAGAGGGAAAGAGAAAAATATTAGCTGGTTTCACTAATAGGAGGAACATAGGGAAAACATATAAGGGATCAGGGGAAAAAAAAAGACAAAACCAATTTGGAATATTGTCTGCCAGGAGAGCACCTAACACCGATGTGCAGAGGATGCACAGGAGCCTGCACAGCTGGATGTAGCCTGGAGGAAAACGTCCAGACAGAGGAAAGGCTTTGCAGGCAGAAGGCACATCACACGCCATGCCCAGAGGCATGAGTGCTCTGATGCATTTGGAGACTGTAACTGGTCCAGTCTGCCTGGAATTTAGGATTTAAGGAGAAACTGTACAAGATGAAACTTAAAGAGACAAGCAAGAGCTAGTTTATGTAAGCCCATATACCATGCTAAAGAGTTTGGACTTTTAAAACGTTATGTTAATGTCGAACCATAAAGAGGAGGGCAAAGACAGGAGTTGCAGTGTAGGAAGACCCTTATGGTGGCAGCACAAAGGGTGAACTGGAGGGGACTAAGTCTGGAGGCAGGGAGGGCTGAAAGGAGGCTAATGAACTATTCAGAAAGGGAAAGGTAAGTGCCCAGAACTAGGGGAGTGACAGAGAGATGAAGAAAGGCAGATGGAATTGAGAGCTAGATTCAGATACTTAGCTTCCAAGGACGCTCACTCTCCTCCTGCTAAGATTCCTGCCCCAAATCCCCTTCACAGAGCTGATGTGCAATTTGTGAGAGCAGGGAGACCCATCTGCAGTAGTATTTTGCCCACTTGTGCCCACATTTATGTCATAGTTCCCCATCTGAGGTCTGAGCAGGGAAGCGGATTTGAGGTCACCGAGTTGAAGAAAACCAGTGGGCAATGTGAGGGATGGGCATTTTGAAAGAGAATGTTGTAGAGCAGCCCCGATACAAAACGGGGTGCCTGACTGTGGGTCCTCACCCGCGCGCATAAAAGGACTTATCAATGCTCTACTGCAGGCACACGCAAAAAGTTAATAAAAGATTTATTTACAGGGGAAGGGGAAATGAGGAAATGTACAGCTCTGGGAGAAAAGTGGGAGACAAAGTTTTAAATGAGTCCTACCCGATCCGCCAATCTGGAATCCCAAATGGCACTCTGAGAGCTGGCTGCAAGCCAGGAGCCGTGAAGCCAGGAGGCGAGCGACAGTGAGCCCCCCCAAGGCCCACGTGTTTGGTTTTTATATCCAACCTGGCTGCCCAACTCCACCCTCAGGTCCCAGCCACCCTCCCTTTGGTGGTGATGGGATTTGTTTTTCCCAATGTCTTGATGGCTTTAGTCTGGAGTGGGAGTGGAGTCCACAAAGCCTGTATGGGATTAGCTCAGGACATCATTTCCCCCTAACAAGAACAGTACACATGGATGTAAGGAAATTTGGGAGAGGTGTGCACTGGAGAACTGCACAAAGAGCTGCATGATTGGAGTGCAGGGAGCATGTGGGAAGAGGAGAGGCCAGGATACTAACTTGTGTGGGTCTGCTACTCCTAGGCAGCCTATTCAGCCGCCATTTTGTCATCTAAACAAGGTCAAAGTGGTCCGGCCAGTTAGGAACAGGAGCCCAACCCTTAAGCCCTTCAAATCAAACAAGAGCACAAAGCTGGATCACACTGGGAAGGTTGTGCATCACAAGGTATGTCCAGAATGCCCGGGGGGCTGAGGACCCATGTATAACATGTGCATCAGGAGGTATGTCCGGAATGCCCAGGGGGCTGAGGACCGATGCATAACACATACTCCCGACTTATACATCACGAGGTATGACCGGAATTGCCCGGAGGGCCGAGGACCGATGTATGACAAGGGACCCCAGAAGCTGATCAGTGGAGCGCCTCGCCTCGTTGATAAGATTAGAACAGTGGCTGGGGATTAGGGTATATCATCAAGTAGATTAGAAGTGCCTGGAGGGCAGACTCACAATCCCTCATCTTCTACACCCTTCCCCTTTCTTTAATCTCCTTACAACTAATTACGTGTGTCAATAAAAGGGACAGGATCTTGCTCTTCAGCAGCATCCTACATTGTACAGCCTGCTCCACGACTCCTGTTTGTCAGTGTGGTGTTGCCCGATGCAACAAATCTAGAGAGGTAGGTGCAGGCCAGAAACTAAGGAGCTCTCCTTATGGGCTCACCAAGGAGTCTGATTTACCCTGACGGCTATAGGAACCACTGAAGAATGGCAAATAGCTTGGTCATATTTCATTACAGAAAGACCATCAACAGATAGGTTATATTTTATGCAACATAAAAATAAATTGAGGGGGGCCTCCCCGGTGGTGCACCAGTCGAGTGCTGGGTTGCGAACTGCCAGTAGCTTCTGCAGCTCTGGTTCGATCCCTGGCCACCGGGTGAGGGTCCCACATGGCGCGCAGACCTCTCCTGCCGCCCGCTGCTCCCCTCAGCAGTGCATTTCATCAGTCTGCCTGATCTGCTCCCCACTCTGTCTCTGGTGAATTCTCTCACCCTCCCGTGTCTCTGGCCTGTACCCCGGTTCTTGTATAAATAAATAAATCTTAAAACAAAAAATAAATGAATTGAATAAGAATGGGTGATGTATGATCAGGGTCCCAGCAGGGCACACATGACTTACTCAGCTGGACTTTCTGGAGAAAATTCTGCAAAACTCTTCACAGACGTGTGAGCAAGTTTAAGGAAACCAATAAGAGATATTGAGACATCCAAGGTCTAGCAATAGTGGAAACCTTTACTATCCCCACGGCTTTGAAGGGACAAGGATAGAAGCAGAATTAACTACAGAATGTAAGTAGTTGTGAGGTCTGGGGACCATAGAAGAAACTATAGTCAAGAAGAGATGTGGCCAAAACTTCACAAAGCAGGAAAGGGTGAAAATCCTGATCTCCTGATGTCCTACCCTTTCCTCCCCTCAATTTCCCTTCAGAACCTTCCATTGGCCAAATAAATCCAAATGCAAATCCAAAGTTTCAGCTGTAGAGGTCAGCCTGTCAGGCATAGAATGGCAGAGAATGGATCTGGGGAACAAGTTGATTCAGAGAGGACTGGAGAGGAAATAATGAAGCCTATTTTCAATAGCTTGACTTCCAGGTGTGGGGGAGGTGTCTATGAGGAGATTCCAGATAGCTTCTGTGCTATTGAACCTGGAACTCAGAAGGATCTGGGCTGCAGACAGATCTTTGGGAGCCAATTCCCAGTTTGATGGCAACAAATGCTTTCTAGTCAAGAGTTGTTAGGAGGACTGCATAACTGGGTAGGATATCAATGCTTTTCAAAGTGCTCTGGATGCTTTAAAATAAAAAAGAAGAAAGAGGCCTCTCTGGTGGCCTACAGGTTAAGTCCCAGCACTATCATTAAGATGGCCTGAATTCAATCCCTGGCCAGAGAGGTGACCCACATGGTATGGCAGACCTCTCCTATCTCTCTTGCTGCTCCCCTTAGCAGTGTACTTGAGCAAATCTGCCTCTTCTGCACCCCACTCTGGCTCTGCTGAATTCTCTCAACTCCCCCACCTGTGCCCTACACCCCAGTTCTTCTGTGCAAAAATAGATAAATCAATTTAAAAAAAAACCCAAAGTGCTCTGGATATGCATTTCGTCATCCTCTGACGGGTCACAGTTATTCTTACAATCTTTGCATTTAAGTAGTTGTAGATTGGAAGTTTCTTCAGCAATTGACAAGATGTATAAAGTAATATGGAAGAGCAGGAAAAACAAACTATCCTTGATCTTCCCAGCATAGTCTATTAAATCTTTTTGTATCATAGCCAATATATATGTATATAAATTTCTTCCTTCAGGTGCTTAATTTTTCTCATACATGTCATCTGAAGTCTTAAAGACTGCGCTGGATGATAAATATATATAGTCTGATGTCATCTAAATCAAATAACTTACATATTTTTATATAAACAACTTATCAGGAATTGAAAACTTTGAAAATACCAAGTGATCTTGGCCTAAGACACCAAGATGTGAAATATAATCTGTTGATGCTATTATTATAATGGTACTCCCAGGGAATGGCCAAAAGTCTTAGGAAATTTATAAATATTAATTTGACACATTCTCAATGGTGAACTATCCTATGACCTATCCAGACATCAAAAAAGTTATGCAGACACCCAGGCCATACTATCAACGCACACACACACTTGACAGTGTGAACAACAACATAATGCACACATGTGTGCATTACAGCAAGTTCCCAGTGCACAAAATATTTTATGATCTCATCCACTGCTTGAAATTTGCTGGCAAACATGTTTATGAATATCCTCAATAACGGCAAATCCATTCCTTCAGGGGGAACTGGATATTGTAAATAGCCAAAAGTTTTGGCTGGTAAATGGACAATACAAGCAAGGAAACCTTCCAATTTGTGTGTTGGAGAAGCAGAAGAAACCAGGATCCCGGTTCACATTTGCCAAGAAACTCTCGGGGATGCAGGTGCAAATAATTTTTTCTCCCTCTTTTCAATTCAAACTCATTAAAATATGTATCTTCAGAGCCACTAATGAAAATAAATTGTATAATCAGACCGCCTCATACAACTTGTAATGAAAAAACAAGGTCTGGTTGTTTTTTTTTTAAAGATTTATCTATGCATGCAAGAACTGGGGTACAGGCCAGAGGTGCAGGGGGTGAGAGGATTCATCAAAGACAGAGTGGGGAGCAGAACAGGCAGACTGACTGAAATACACTGCTGAAGGGAGCAGCGGGTAAGACAAAGAGGTCTGCTGCGCCATGTGGGTTGCTCCCTGGCCAGCCAGGGATCGAACCCGTGCTGCAGTAGCTGCAGATTACTTCATAGTGCTGTGTCTTAGCCCCTTGCACCACCAGGAAGGCCCCAAGTTCTGTTTTTTTTTTTAAGTAATGAGAATTTTCTTAAAGCTAACGAGGGGCTTGAGAGGCAGTGCCAAAAAGCGGAGGCTTAGAAACAGTTTGAGTTATGGCACCATGTTTGGAGTAAATTTATATTATCCCGGGGAGACAACATTCATTAATGTCTTGCTCCCCAGGATTAGTTAATCAACAGCAGTTGATCTCCTCACGCTAATATAATAGCTGTGCTATCTTGAAGTAATGTTATTCAAAATGAATGAAGAAAAATCTCAGGAAATTCATAAATATTAATTTGACATGTTTTTAAAGCGGCATCACAATTAGCAGGATTAGTAATCATGGAGGAATTTATGTTGACCCTTACAATCAGGGCCTATTTATTTCCTACACAGTGAAAGAGGATTATGAGTTTGGGATGGTTTCTGAGAAATCAGCAAGCTCATTTCCCTGAGAGAAGGCAGAGTTAAATCCCAGAGATGTCTCCTTGGCATAGCCACACCGTCCCCAAGGGAAGGAAGGTAAATGTATCTGGGGGTGGCTTGAATGGGACTCACCAGCAGTGGAGGTATCTTCATTAGTTTCTCTGCAACTACTTTTGGCCACCCCCTCCAATTGATTATCTCCATAAGGAAAATGGAATAAATTTCAAAAAAAAAACTAAGAGGGTAATCAGGCCACTTTCCTCTCAAAAGACTTTAAGAGCTGACTCTTGCAGGAAAGGTCAACACCTTGACCTTGGCCTTGCTCAGACCCCTGCCTACCTCTTCGGCCCTTGTCTCAAACCCTTCCCCCAGGTCTGTGAACCAGCCCTACAGATCTGGTAGTTCTCTGAATGCGCTACTCTTTTCTACCCTGGCCTGTTTATTGATGTTCCCCCAGCTCAGAATATGCTCTGCCGCCATCACTTGCACCTAGTATAAAAATAACTGCTATTATTTTTTCTTTAGAACTCAGCTAAAGATTGCCTTTCACCCCCAAAAGTAGTTGAGCCCCACCTTGCCCCACTACATACTCATGGCTCCATGTCTCAGTCACCCACTGGTAGCACTTCTCATAGCTTTAAAATTACACATTAGCATTTGAGATGATTTAATTACTTTGTGTCTTTCCTACCAGAACTCCATGAGGTGAGGGACCTATGTTGTTTTTCTCACTACTGTACCCGCTGCACATAGTAGGTGATGAATAAATCTTCAATAAACATGCAAATGAATGTGGGCCATGAATCTATAAGTGAAAAGATCAAATATATGTGGGTTGGTGAAATTTGGTTGCAGCAATGCATTTAGACATAAAGTAAATACACATGCACATCTGTTGATGTTTATTAACCTGTGCTCCAGGAAAGTGAAGGGGTAAGAGAGAACTCGAGCATGCCTAGTTGACAGAGTGAGCACCATGACATCCATCCATCCATCCATCCTTCATTCTTGTGCATTCAGATGTCACAAAATGGAAGAACTTTCTTTTTATTGAGCAGTTATTATTATTATTCCCTTAGAAGGAGGGTTATCTTGGTTGCAATAATAACACAAAAAGGTTAAAAAGTGGGCCCTCTCCCCACCTTTTCCCACTCCACCAAGCAATGACACAAAAATACAGTCTAAGCACGTGCCTTTCTGACCATGTGAACTGTTGCAGAGACAAAACTTAAAGAAAAAGTGACTAATTCAGCTCCCAGGCACACCCTCATGTATACCAAAAGCAGCAACTGGGTTATAATAAGAACTATAAGACACTTTACAATGGAGATAACTAATAAGTATCTGACATGGGGAAGTCTCTGCTTTTGATTGAAATATCATTATGAGAGACATCAGGCAGCAACACAGAAAATTTATTGTAAGCAATACACATTCGGTGTACAATCTTACCTTAATGGATGACCATCCCACTTCAGCATGAAACAGAAAGAAAAGCTTAATTACTGACATCATGACAGAAACGGTGATGCTGGAGAACAAAATACATAAACTGTTCTTCTTGAGCTCTGAATCAAAGATGTAATCGGATGCAATCATTTCATTAATACACACATGGTCCTGTAATGGGAATGAGAGAAGCAGATGGCCAGGAGCGAGTGAGATGAAATGAGATGGGTGCTTGCTGTTTAGCAACTAACTACTTAGCCTGCACGGATTATACTAAGTATTTACAGAACCACAGGAACACATTTGCAGAATGAAATTCTGACTTTGTGTCCAGAAGCATCATTTCTAGCACAAGGGAGAAGCCTATATTACCACAGTTCTCCAAAGCTGTTGTGCCCAAGGAGTGGGTGAGTCTTCTCACACTAGTGCTCAAACTTGTTTTCACCTGGAGAGGTTTTTAAAAATGCCAATATACAGGTCTTACTTCTAGAAATGGTGGTTAAATTGGTTTGGAGACAGATGAGGCATAGGGATTTTGCAAAGCTCCCCAGGTGATTCTAAGGTGCAATAAAATTTAAGAATCATTGCAAGAATGTAGTTCCTGTTTCCATAAGTAGGATCACTTTACATATCAAAAGGATAAATACCTGTGTTCATATGACTTCCCTTGCCCCAAAACAGCTATTTTCTGCCCCTCCCTGCCTCGAATGCTGTTTGCAAAACTACCTTGAAAACTTAATTTGAATGAAGACTTTGCAACTTAAATGAGGATAATTCCTCTGAGAAGGATAATACATTAAGTGGTTATCAGTTATTAATACTAGTATTCTTGTTTATCAGATTACTTTTCTTGATGGTGGTGTAACAGGGTGGTCCCCCAAGCCACACAAACCTGCCTATTTTAAATGGGTTCTGCCATCCGCCGCATCAACACAAAACATATGAGACTTTAATGGGAAGGGACTTTAATAAAACTAGGAAACAATACAGAAAAGGCAAAGAGTCTAGTTTCTAAATGAAGCACCAAAGTTACCCATCCCCTCGTGGGTAAAACTCCATCCATATGGGATCGGCCCAGAGCAAGGCCCCAAAGCCTGCCACAAGTCTAAAGCATCTTCCAGTGGGGACCCACAGAAAAGGGTCAGAAACAACCAGACAAGCCCGGAAGGAAAAGAGCAGAATCAACATCAAGATAAAGGCTGCCATTGTCACCTCCCCATGGGTCTCACCCACATCTGTGTCACCCAGTCCACGACCAAAAGACAAGCGCAGTTTTTTCACGTGTCTCTAGGCTCCATGCGCCTCCTCCAGGACTCCTGGCTCCATCCTGCTTCCTTCCTCAGTCTCTCTTCTGCAGCTTCTCCTCTCCCTGCTCAGCTCCACCCTCCCTTGGGTGGGGCAGGGAACCTCCCCCTTTCCTGGGGACCACCCTGTTACAATGGTAGAAGGAAAGGCGAACAACTGTGGGGTGGCTCAAAGGTCAACAGGATGTGAATTCAAGGTGAGTTCCAGGAACAGAAGTTTTGACTAAAAGCAGTTTTTAGTGAAGGTGGAGTGATGAGTTTGTATCAAAAAGAGAAATATGATGTAAAAATTCTGAAAGTCCAAGAAGACTGTCAACCAGACCAGATGGGCACCTTGTGGTCCATGCTTTGAGAAATCCTCAGCTGCTTGTCAAGATGCTGCGGCAAGAGAGATGAACACTGGCATGTGATGAATAAGTGGTAGTCCCTGTCTAGCCTCCTCCCAGCTTCAGAGACAACAGGCTTTCTGTGCCAGGCATGAATATTGTGCCCAGGAGTGATCAGAAGGCAGGTAGGTGGAGAAAACCTGGAAAAACACAAAACCCCTGGACTGATAACACCTGAGCCCCAACAGTCCAGGTAAGACAGTAATTGGCTGAATTTTATTTATTTATTTATTTATTTATTAAGATTTTTATTTATTTATTTTATACAAGAACTGGGGTAGAGGCCAGAGGCGCGGGAGGGTGAGAGGATTCACTAGAGACAGAGCAGGGAACAGAACAGGCAGACTGACGAAATACACTGCTGAGGGGAACAGCGGGTGAGACAGGAGAGGTCTGCTCTGCCTTGTGGGACCCTCGCTGGCCGGCCTGGATTGAACCGGCGCTGCAGAGGCTGCAGACAGCTTCACAGCCAGGCACTCAACTGCCCTGCACCACCAGGGGAAGCCCAATTGGCTGAATTTTAGATCAAGATACCAGGCAACCTGAAAAATCCATGTATGACTGTGAGAGCAAGCAAGAACCTTGAAAATAAGCCCCAGATCTTAGAGAGGCTTCCTTTGGGAACAAATATCAATTCCACATCATTATCTTGACTGCAGATGTGAAACAACAAGGCAAATCCAACTTTTAGCAGCACATGACAGCGAGCAGGAAGGGTTCATGCGGACACTAACATACATCCTCCCAGATTACCGTTCTGTCAAAGGCAGGTCCCACACGCATGCATTTTCCCTGCAATTTCCTCATTTCTTTTACATAGACTGGAAACACACTCAGCAGGAAGCTCAGCTATATCCTGCACGACTGGGGCTCTAGCCCGGACAGTGACAATAACAGTGTGAAAAGGCTGGTGCCTGGACCCCAGACAGGCTTTTCCGTGCTTGTAGCTGAATGATTCTGAATAGTGTTGACTTAAAAGAAATCTCCTCCTGCAGGTTTAATGAGCCCCCCTGGGAGGCTCCTGATGTGAATGGGAATCACGACTTGACATAAACATGAAGGATTACGTGTCAGCAAGGCTGATTTGATTTTTAACAGAATGCTAATTTATTTGCTGTGACTTCACACATTTGCTTTGACCACAATGTCATATTACATTAATCCTTGATATATTACTACATGTAGGTATATTCTATATCTACAAGGTAGAGGGAGATGGGGAATTTGTGCATTTTTTAAAGGGGTATATATCCTTTTTATTTAAAAGATTAGCAGGCAGAAGATGTCAGATTTCCCCACTGTTTGGATACACAGAGTCTTGGGGCTGAGGCTGCTTGATATTTGGGTCCATGAGATTGCAGACAGTTTTGAAGGTAACAGGCTCTGGTGGTGGGGGAGATCCAAAGCCATAAAAAATAGTCACCATATTTAGAGCTACTTGGGGATATTACTCTTGTGATATTACTTTTGTCTAGACAGCAAATAAATAAATAAATAAATAAATAAATAAATAAAGAAGTGTTTCCCTAAACATTTGAACTGGGATCATATAAGGAAGGAAACAAGAGAGAAAGTACTTTGTAGATTTCATTTGCCATTTATGTTTCTTTAAGTCTCAAAAGACAGGTTGGGTTTGCCCCTTCAGGAGACAATTTAGTGACTTCGTTAGGAAACATATGTAGACCATTAGGGGAGATAAAGTTCAGTTAATCCTAGGTGTTTGTGAATGAAAGAAGAAGGCTTTAACAAGACCAGTCCCACACTGAATGCGGTCTCTCCCAAATCACATAAATCCCAGAAGACCACAGAAGCTGGTCTTTCCAGGAGTGTAAGCAAAGCTTTGACAGGCTGCCTTGGTGCGGGGTGGGGTGGGGTGGGCAAGCCTCGGGTATTCGGCTGTATTCTCTGTGTCAGTTCAGCAGGTTTGGGGACCACAGTGATCGAGAGCAGCAGAAAGGTGAGAGGGTTATTAGCAGAGCTTTCCACTGAGGGGTCCGGGCTGTTGGTGAACGTAGGAACTTTCAAGCAGAAAGGGGAAGCCCTTCTCTTCTTGGTTTTGAAAACAGCTTGCAGTCACGAAGGGGAGCCTGGACCCCGGTGTCCCAGGTTCAGGGGGCTAGAGAGCCTGAGTAACGACCACAGTCCTCCAAGAAACGTGAGTTTCCACGCTGCTAAAGACACTACGGAAAGCAGTAGGTCATAAACGGCCTGCCTTCCCAGCCCCGAGAACTTCAGGTCCAGTAGATTCACTTTCACTCTTACACCTAAGACAGTTCCCAGGAGGTTTCATTCACCCAAACTTTGAAACAACAAAGCTAACAAATTCACCTGGACACTTTGAGAAGAAAGTGAAGTTCTAAGCACAAAGAAAGAGAAAAGCAAATCCAAATACACCCAAGCAGTAGCTGGATCATTGTTAGTAATTCTCTATTCCTTCCTTGTATTGGAATTTTTTTTTTGAGTGGAAACTGTTTTATTTTTTTTAAAGATTTATTTATTTATGCACACAAGAGCTGGGGCACAGGCCAGAGATGCAGGGGGTGAGAGGATTCACCAGAGACAGAGTGGGGAACAGAACAGGCAGACTGACTGAAATACACTGCTGAGGGCAGCAGCGGGCAAGTCAGGAGAGGTTTGCTGCGCCATGTGGGTTTCTCTCTGGTAGGCCAGGGATTGAAATCATGCTGCAGAGGCTGCGGATTGCTTCATTTTGTGGTGTTTAACCCCTTGCGCCACCAGGGTGTCCCTGTATTGGAATTTTTAATCCTGTCCTTTGCTATGTTCCTTTACAGTTTTAGCCTTTACAGTTTTCCCCTTTTTGTGGAGAATACGTCCCTACTTTATGAATGAAAATCACCATTTGGAAAGGCATGGCTTGCTAAACCATCAACCCAGGTATATATTTTCTTTAAATACTTGCAAGTGGCAATCATTTGTCTCCATGATCCAAACAGTTTTCCTTCCTTAAAGGTCACATCTTTCAACCTCTTAAATTATTTGGTCTCCTCTAGAACTCTTCAAAAGCACTTTCTTCTGGCTTTTTCCTTAGCTAGCTTAAGTACCTGTATGACTTGAGGTCCTGAATCTTTGGGTCTTTATTAACAACTGTAAAATAAGAGAATAGGATTTCTTGCTTCTCTGATCTCACAGACACCTATTTCCAACTTTTTATTGTTTTATCAGAGCCATTAGGTTAATAAAACCTAAACCTCTTCTCCATAGATTTTAATTTAGCATGTTTAGGACGGGACTCCAGCATATTTTTAATGAGCATCCCCAAAGAATCTAATGTATGCCAATATTTATTCTGTGAGTTCCACTATTTTCAGAGAAAAGACCTTTCCAGTTGACTTAAATGGGAATTTTCAATTCAAGGGGAAATGAGACCATCAGGATCTGACTGGCTGAGGTAATGCCTTGAGGAAACTCAGAGTTATCCAGGTTTACACAGAATCTTTTCATATTTACTCTTAGGGCCAATTATTAGTCAAAAGTGGCACTGGTTAACTCAAATAAGAAAACAGTGTAGTAAGTCCGAACAACTTATGAATGATTTCTAAAAATAAAAACTGTTGTTTTCAAAATGTGGGGGGGGAGAAGATAATATTTTTGTTTGAAAACAGGCTACCAAATAACAGGTCTTTTAAACCATAAGTTCTGTATATAGGTGTTTTGTGTGTTTATACACATATGTTATACATACCTGTGTATATGTTATGTGAGATAGAGTATATTTTAAAATACAATGGTCTACAATTGAGTCACAGCATAGTGCTTGAAAATTTCATTGTGAGAACATTTAAAATGTATTTCCTGTCATCTATGTCCTTAAGATAACCATTTTTTAAGGGTTTAGGAAAGTCATATATACAGAACATAGAGTTTTTGAATTGGGTGGTCTATTTGGAAACATTTAATGATATTAGACAGATATTAGACATTTAAAGATATTAGACAGATATTAGACAGATTTCCCTTGGAATTTTCTTACTCATTTACTTCTTGTAAATCTGAGATCGTTTATTTGGTGTGTTTGCCAGAGAAGGAGAGACCACAGAGCCAGAGCCAAAGGGGGAGGGGAGGAGTCAGAGGGAATACACCAAATCTGAATTAGGGGATCCCCACTCCATCTGGAAGCCAATTGAATAACGGGACCTGACCAGCAAAAAATAAAGAGCACCCGCCTTAGCCCTCATATTCCATTCATACCTTTCTCCATTTTTAGTGGGCTTTTACTCCTTTTCAGCAAAAGCTGTTTCCTTGGAGTAAAGGTGTCGACTCTAGAAGACATTGCACGGATCCCTCTCTTGCTAAAGCTTAGGCTGCACCTTTCCATGTCATTTTACAAAGGAGTGCACTGGAAATGGGCTGAACCTTCCTAGTGTCTAGAGCGCCAGTTCCCAATCACCTTAGTTATCTTAGCACGGAAGGTTCCTCTTAGTGCGGCTTAGTCACATCTATATGTGCTATAGTCTGTGGGTAATTCAGGCTGCAGTATAAGCCTAAAATGACTAGACAACCCTAACCCTTTCACACTTATATTTTAAAAGGGTGATGACTACTTGGCCGTGGTGCTTTGGGGACATTTACATAAAATACTCCCAACTAATGTGTCTCCTAATGCTGACCCCCACCCCCTGAGTTAATTAGCAATCCATTAGGAGTGTTTCAAGTCAATCAGGCAGTAGCTGTAGGCAAAAATGGCCAAAAAAAAAAAAAAAAAGTAAATTTAAATAAAAAACAAAACAGGATCTGCTGGTTGAAAGAAGAAAAGCTAAGGTGGGATAAGGAAAATGGGAGACAGTGAGGCTGTGAGCTGCCCTGTTCTGCTGGTAGAATGCTGGGCCTCCTTAAATTCAGATTATAGTTCACCTTGGTAAGACACGAACAAATAATTTTTTAAAAAATAAGCAGAGCATCCGGTTTGCGCTATGGGGAGCAAGACCTTCAACCTGGCACCCACTGGCTCACCCCCGGCTCACCTGTACCCTGAGGAACAGGTGTGTGCCCAGACCCTCATCAGCAGGAGCGCCACACCTGCATTTAAACTTCCTCGCAAATGATCTCTCCCCAAGTCTTCCCAGTCCATCTCATATCCTCGGCCCCTAGGAAGCATGGAACTGCGGCTCCCACCCAGCCACGGACATGTCTCCAGGGGTATTTAACAGCGTCCCACTGCCGCCCCTACTTTTCTGCCTCTCGCCCAGAGAGACTTTCAGCTGTATCCCCCCAGACAGGAAGCAAAAGCTGAGGGAAGCAGTGGGGAAGCCACACCACCTGCTCCGCCCTCCCCGCAAACCCAAGCTTCTGCTCCCCACTCCGCCCCCTCCTGCGGGGACCTGGCGGTCAGGTGAGGTTACCTGGGCGGCCCGGGAAGCCCGGAGGGGCGTTGCAACTCTTTCCTCTCGAAGTCGCCCTACTTCCCGCCGGGTCCCCCGGCCTCCTGCTCGCCTCTCCCTCTGCGGCGCGTCCCCTGCCCTTGGGGCTCGGGCGCGCCACGACCGCGCGCGCTGCGCTCGGCTCCCCTCCGCCGACCTGGCGTGACGCAGGCGGAGGCTACTTAAGGCGGCTTGGAGGCGGCGGCCGCGGATTCCCGGGTCCGGCGGGCAGCTCGGCGCGCTCGGCGGGGCCTCCAGGAGGCAGCGCGCGAGCACCTGGCGCCCCAGAGGTGGCAGCCCCCGGGCGCGCCGCCCGGACCCTTCTCCGCACCCCAGCCCTCGTGGGGTGCCCGGCGCCTGGAGACCTCCCTCGGCAGGCGGGAGCCCGCGGACCTGCAGGCGGCCACCCCCGGCCCGCCCCTCGCCGGACACCCCCGGGCTGCAGACCTGACCCCGGACGGCGCGGGAGGTTCGTAGCGGGTCTGCCAGCAGCGCCTGCTGCCCCATCCATTGGGACACACTTACATACCGCCCCCCCCATAAAAGGGAGCGGGAGACCGTGGATTTAAAAACATTTTTTTTATTTGCTTCTTTAATCGGGGGGGAGCAATTCGCTCCCAGTCGGGAGGTGCGGCCCGGGGAGGGGCCAGGAGCGGGAACGTGCCCGGTGCTGCCCAGCCTTTGTCTGCTGCCTCCGGATGCACAGCCATGGGGGAATGGACCATCTTGGAGAGGCTGCTGGAAGCCGCGGTGCAGCAGCACTCCACTATGATCGGGAGGTAAGGGCGCTGAGCCGGTCGCCAGCGGGCCCCGTCGGGTGACCCCCCCGGGAGTCCCTTCGCACGCCCAGACCGAGCCCCAGGGACCCCCAGCGCGCCCTCCGCCCCTTCCGGTCGTCCTCAGTTCATGCGCTGGTGTCCCCAGCGCTGGGGGATTACCGGATGCCCCGGGATGCCCCCTCCTATGCTGCTCCCGACCAGTCCCCCCATCTCTTCCCTGTGAAGCACCATCCGAGGGGTCACTCTTCGCCCATCGGAAAAGGAGTTGTTGGCTCAGCCGTGGGCCCCCCACTCTCCAGAGTCGGAGCCGATCTCCATCCGGTTCCTTAAATAGAATCTAGAGGGAAAGCAGGATTGTATTTGGACAGAGAAGGGCACTTGGGGAGAAGGATTTGCTCTTCAGAGCAGAGGTATCCTCTCCCAAGAAATGTTGGTTGGGTTAAACGGACTTGGCTGTTGAGACGCACAGTATCAGAAACCCACACATCCACCGGACCATTGTGTCTGCGTTCACAGCTATCTGCTTATAGAAAGCATTACGTTGAATATTCATGTCGAGAATAAACGAAATAGCCACTCAGAGTAGTTGCATCTGCACACCCAGTGTAGATTTGGAAATTTGGAAACAGGTACTCTCTGTCCAGATATTGCATGTGCATTTGCCATATTCAAAGTGGTGTGTTTTGTGCATGTGCATCTGTACATTCCATAGCTACAGAGGAAATCTGTGGCTAACAGACCATTTTCCAGTGTGTGGAGATGTGTATACCTGAAATCCCTGTGACATGCAATGTTCCCAATCTACCAAAACCCAGCAGAAAGGGAAGAGATAAAAAACGTTTCCTAGATTCCCAGTTCAGTACTAGGCAGCGATGGACAGCTCCCCCCCAACACCCCCCCCCCCAGCAGATTGGTAAACACCAGAGCAGGGATTTCCTAAGTCAGTGACTCAGCCCATGAGAATGTCTCTCCCTCCCTCTTCTCCTGCTCAGGATCCTGTTGACCGTGGTGGTGATCTTCCGGATCCTCATAGTGGCCATTGTAGGGGAGACGGTGTACGATGATGAGCAGACCATGTTTGTGTGCAACACCCTGCAGCCCGGCTGCAACCAGGCCTGCTATGACCGGGCCTTCCCCATCTCCCACATACGCTACTGGGTGTTCCAGATCATAATGGTGTGCACTCCCAGTCTCTGCTTCATCACCTACTCTGTGCACCAGTCTGCAAAGCAGCGAGAACGCCGCTACTCTACTGTCTTCCTGGCCCTGGACAGAGATCCTCCTGAGTCCATGGGGGGTCCTGGAGGAACTGGGGGTGGGGGAAGCGGTGGAGGCAAGCGAGAAGATAAGAAGCTGCAAAATGCCATTGTTAATGGAGTACTGCAGAACACAGAAAACACCAGCAAGGAGACAGAACCCGACTGTTTAGAGGTTAAGGAGCTGACCCCACATCCGTCAGGGCTGCGCACCGCGGCACGATCCAAACTCCGAAGGCAGGAAGGCATCTCCCGCTTCTACATTATCCAAGTGGTGTTCCGAAATGCCCTGGAGATTGGATTTTTGGTGGGCCAATACTTTCTCTATGGCTTCAGCGTCCCGGGCTTGTACGAGTGTGACCGCTACCCCTGCATCAAAGAAGTGGAATGTTACGTCTCCCGGCCTACCGAGAAGACCGTCTTCCTAGTGTTCATGTTTGCAGTGAGTGGCATCTGTGTTGTGCTGAACTTGGCCGAACTCAACCACCTGGGATGGCGCAAGATCAAACTGGCTGTGAGAGGGGCGCAGGCCAAGAGGAAGTCAGTCTATGAGATCCGCAACAAGGACCTGCCCCGAGTCAGTGTTCCCAATTTTGGCAGGACTCAGTCCAGTGACTCTGCCTATGTGTGAAGGGTCAGGTTTTGGGAAGGCCTAGGGGTCAGGAGCCCCAAATCACTGCTCATGAGTGGCTTTATCTGCCGCTCATTCATGTAACTCGTACCCCTGAGATGTGAGCTCAGGCTGGGTAAGAGAAGATCTTGTATCAATGGGAGAGGAGAGGAAGCAGAACCACTGTCACGTGTCACACCACTGGTTCTGCAGAGACAACTGGGTGGAGCGATGAGACAGATGAGTTGGACTTCTTTTATGGCCCAGTCTGCTCTTGGCAACAGTGGACTCGCACAGATCCCAAGTAGAATGTAGCTCTGCTGAGCTCCGTATCCTGGTGAATGGCATGAGTCAAACACTTCATCGGTAAAGAAATTGTGACCTATCTCAATACATCCCTTCATCCTGGGCTGCAGGAAAACATCCTTGAGACATCTTTCGTGTACCTCCCCCAACCAGCATGCCCCTTTTCCTCAATCCAGGATAGCATGCCAGCTGTTTTTCTGAATCTGGCCTTACAGTAGTAGACCTAATATGGCTAATCTGCAAGTTAGAGGGAATGACATGGGGTGCTTTGTGGAGAATGGCCATGCAGAGGTTTGCACTTCAGCCCTATCCAACTGGCCCTTAGTCATTATGAAACCTTAGGAATGTCTCAATATTTCCCATTTTCTTACTCAGACTGCACTGGTGCTGTTTATTAGGGGCAGGGTTTGGGTGGGAGGGAGGGAATGGCAATATGCAACTATAACAAGTCTGTGGGATGGTCGTTGCACTGTTAGGCATGTGGTTATGAACTGTGGGATATTTCTGCCTTCCAGCTTGTGGACTTTGCATAGCATTAAAATATTTTTTTGTCAATATCAAGGGTGTCGACCCGAGCCACAGAATTTCTAATTGATGTGTATCACTTGTTTTTCTTAGAATTTTGTTGTGCGACACAACTGCACTTCATTTTGCCATGGTTTGAATTTACCTGTGTGCTCACACCACAGACCTTAATCAGTCCATGTCAAACCTGATTTATTATTCTATCAATTATTTCTGAAACACACACACACACAATCAATGACTTCAGAAAGCTGAAGCTAAACACTATTGGTTAACACTTGTTTACTGATGCTTATTTGAGACACATACCAAAGGTTCAAAACCCCATTGCTTTGGACTGTGATATGTTTCCTTCTCTCTGCTCTTATTTATTTAAGTGCCATACTGTACCTTTCACATCTACTGTGTATTTAGTTAAAGCATTGCCCAAGAGTAATATTTGGATAATGTGCTTTTATGAAGCCCTGTGTTTCCTTTGCATTATCATTCTGAGTTTTGATTTAGATATGGACATGGTGTAACACACAACTGAGGATTTATTTAAAATAAAGTTCTTGCCTTTTTTGTAAAATGGGAAGAGTTTGCATTTTTCTATTTTGACTGCAGTTCCACTTATTGAAGTGATATGAAAAAATGTTTTGTTATAATCTCAGAAGAATAGTAAGCAGAATAGTAAGGTCAGGAAATGAGTGGATGAAGAGTATTTGAGAGATGACCAGTGTAGTCTAATTAGTCTCTAATACATGAGCAGAAGCTGGTACATTTTATGAATGTCCAGAAGAGGATGGTGAGGTATCGAATAGCAGTGTTCGCTAACTGTGTTTCATTTCAGTCCAAGATTTCTTTCCTTATCTAAAGATACATCTTGTAAGAAAATGTCAGTGCTATCTATCAGCTCATTCAAGAAATGGAATTTCCCCCCACTTTCCACCATGTTTTTCTGCCACTTGTCACATCCGGCAGGATGCTGTGCAACCCATCCTCTCTTTAAGACCTGATGTTTCAAATGGTGCTAACCCAATAGTCAAACAGAATCTTCTTAGATCTGTGCTGCCCAACAGAACTTTCTGTAATGAAGGACCTCTCTAGTCTTTGCTGCTTGATTCTCATAAGCTGTCTAGTGCAACTGAAAAACTGAATTTCTAGTTTTACTTAAATTTAATTAGCCACATGTGATTAGTTGCTACTGTATTAAACAGCACAGCACTGGACTTTCTTTTTTTTTTTTAAGTTTTTTTTTAAGATTTATTTATTTATGCATACAAGATCTGGGGTAAAGATTATTTTTATTTACTTATACAAGAACTGGGTATAGGAGGCCAGAGGCACGGGAGGGTGAGAGGATTCACCAGAGACAGAGCGGGGAGCAGAACAGGCAGACAGACTGAAGACACTGCCGAGGGAGCAGCGGGCAAAGCAGGAGAGGTCTGCCGCACCATGTGGGTATCTCCCTGGCTGGCAGGGAATTGAACCCACGCTGCAGAGGCTGAGAACAGCTTCACAGCACAGCGCTCAACCCTCTGCGCCATGGGGGAGGCCCCACAGTACTGGACTTTCAATCAATCATTTCTTTCCTTTTGTTTTTTTAGGCAGAAAATTAAGAAATCTATTGTCAGATAAGGAGAAGGACAAGAAAGCTCTGAAGAGAGGGGTCCCAAGTGGGTGGCCTTAATCATTTCTTATTGGGTTATTTCAAAGAGGGCTTATCCTCTGCTTCAATGTCATATTACTTTTTAGTTAAGCATTTTACTATCATGTTTGACATTTTCTGTCTACATGCAGCCCCATGAGTTTGGTAGGCTGATGTTCTTTGCTTCTTCAATGTTATTTACCTTCTAATTCTAATGAGCACTTAGTCTGAACATTATGAAGCAATGTGGAATTTCCTGGGTGATTATTTCTCAAACACTATTGTTTCAGCCTTTAATGGTGGCAGTGCAAATGCTAATTTTAGTATGAAAATATGTTTATGTTAATCGATAGGTTTCCATCTGCAGTATAAATAAGCAGTTGAAGATGACTATCCTTAAGAAACAGATCCTCCTCTGTTTTGTGTTTGGTGAGCTAAAAATGTTTTAAGACACCTCCCAGAGATGGAAGAAGAGTGTTGCTTGAGAGCTCTTAGCATATGCTTGGGTGTGAAAGAAGTAGGAATCTGTGTGGAAAACAAGGGCTGTTGTATTTATGCCTTGATGTAAGATTAGAAAAACTACAGTGTTTCCTGGTAGGAATGCATTCTGTATGATTGGGGCTGATCTATTTCAGTTCTTTGATGTTTCCAAACACCTCCAAATGGAAAGATTAGTAATTTGTTTGTCAGTAGTGAAGAAGGGACTACACCTACCTCTTGGCATATAGTGTCATCCCTCAGAATGACTGATGTGTGTCTGACTGATTCTTTTGCTTTCTATTTAATGAAGGACACATACTGATGATTTTATGGTTCATACAACTATGTGACTGATGTGACCTTAATCTGTACTTTGTGAGAGGACAGCACCAAAATACAGTATTGAGCAGCAGGCTTATGGCCAATGCAAGCAGGTGTGTATGCTATGCGTGTGGGTATATGCATGGTGGGTAGTGGGTGACAGTGCATGAACTGGTTTGAAATGTTTGGAGAATAGTCTGGACTGAAGTTGTTCAGCCTAGAGAAAAAAAAAAGCTGAAAGTAGAGAATTTGTAATTTTTAAATCCTCAAGTATTTAAAGAGTTAAAATATGAAGGATAACAACTATAGTGTCTGATCTCTGAGCAGAGGAAAATGAAGAGTTTTTAAATGGAGGATGCAGTAAATTAGGAAAGCACTAGAAGAACATGGTTTCTCTCTCACCTCTGCCCTAGCCCCACCCCGTATCTTTTCCTGGAAATACATGTGTCAACAACTCCATTCACTGGACATGCTCCTCTTAAAAAAATCGGTCAAAAATCATTTGACTGTCCACTCATCCGGAGCCTATCCTAAATGCTCTTCTAGGCTGGCTCAGAGACCCTGCATGGAACCTTCATAAAAGTCACTCTGTCCCTTGCTGCATAAAGTTGAGATGTTTCTAGATCAGTATGTGGCTTGGAGGGATGGGTGCCTCAGTCTTCCATTGGGAACAGTTTTACAAACTTAGAGTACAGAAAAGCTAAAGGCATCCTGTGAAGATATCAAATCCTTATTGTATGGTCGAGGAAGCCAACTTGGAAAATAGTGTAAGCATTCCTCTTGGAGAACCTGAGGTAACTGGGAAACAACATTTAGATTGGTTTTACTTTGTATTTTTCCGAATGTATTAGCCCTCTTCGGCTGCCATAGCAAATCATATCATATCACACACTGGGTGGTTTGAACAACATTTATGTTCTCTCAGTTCTGGAAGCCAGTGGTCCAGGATCAAGATGCCGTCAGGTTTGGTTTCCCTGAGGCCTTTCGACTTGCTGGGGGCTGACGTCTCATTGTGTCTTCACATGGTCGTTCCTTGGTGACCACATGTCCCTCGTGTGTCTGTGTCCAAATTTCCTCTTCTTATGAGGACATTAGTCAGATTGTCTTAGGGCTCGCCCTAAGACTTTGCTTTAGCTTAGTCCCCTCTTTTAAGGTCCTATCTCTAAATAGAGTCACAGTCTGACCCCAGGAAATACCATTTATTCCATAATGCTAAGTATTTTCAAACATTTAGGGACCCTACCATTAGGGGGTAGATAAGTTATTGCACAAAATGTGATACCTTTGAGAATGAAAGGGCAGAGTGGTTCCTGGAATAGAATACCAGAACAAGGGCTCTAACGTGGATCTGTCCTGAGCAAATCGAATTGTGTGAATACCTTATTTAAGACAGTAAAAAGCACTGAGCTCTGGCTCCAGGACTTGCGAGTCTGGAGATAATAATAACACCCAAGTCTCAGCTCTTGGAAGAGCTACCAAAGCTAGTTCTCAGGCAAAAGAGATGAAAATGTACATCTCCAACAATGAGAAAATAGTATTTGAAAAATGCCAAAACTTTGCCCCACTCCAGATCACTAAATTGAAATATCTGATGGTGTAGTGTGGGCATCAGTATTTTTTATTTGCCCCATTCTTAGGGGATTCTGATGTGGAGATAGTGTGGTGAACAACTGAATCAGGGACATTAGCATCAAATGATAACAATCAGATGTTTGGAGGAGAAATCAGGAAAGGCGGAAATGGAAAAGTGTCCTCATTTACATTGTGATATTGTTTACAAGACAGTGTGAGCTGCAGATGCAAGACTGGCAATTCTTGGGAATTTCAGAGTGTAAGCAGCAGCCAAGGCAGTGAGGGGAACTAAGCAAGGGTAGAATCTGGAATAGAAAGAGGAGGATTTGCTCAGGACGGAGCCCAGAAGGAGCTGACTTGCAGAGGAAAGTTGCAAAGTGGCGTCCTAAAGTTAAAAGTGGCAGAACCTCAGGAAAGAAAAGTCTGTTACTGGGATTCAATTTTAGTCAGATAAAATAGCTAAATAAAAAAGTAGATAAAGGCCTCAAAAGCATTCACTTCCTTTGGGAAGGGAGTAGGATATGAGGAACAGAGAGTGCACACTGTCCTTTGAGATCCATTGGGACGTCCTGCAGATTCCAAGGAAGCAATTAAAATAAGGGTGAACTAAGAGTAAATGATCAACTCCATCTCAGCTAAGGATCTGTTATTCAGTCAGGCACAGGTGAGCCAGCTCTGTGACTACTGAAGGTTATGCTCATTTATTGATAGAAGATTGTCACACACCGTAGAGTGTATGTTAGTTAGAGACCTAGGTAAATGACACCTAAGCGAGGAGTTGTAGCTGGAGGGTGCACAGCAGCTCTTGTCCTTGGGTATTAGGGCTGTATGCAAGGACAGTGCTTGAATCTCAAGGCCTCTGAGAGGACACCGGTGCCAAATATCAACACATGGCTTGCTGCTGTGTGTCAGGCCCACGTCCACCCAGGCGAGTGTGCTCAGTCTCTGGGCCGTTATGGCAAATGGAGTGGTGAGGAATGGACCCGTCTCTCTGGTTCCAAAGACTAGGAATGTTCTCTAAAACAGGTCTATTAACTTAACAAATAAAGGCTCTCTCATCTATAATTGTACTCTTGCTCCTCCATTCTTAATTCCATCCTCGAAAGGCTTAATCTCCAAAAACATCAAACCTCAGAAGGCCATTCGATTCAGTTCTGTGCCCTTCTGAGCACCGCAGGCATGCCAAGGTCTAGATTAGGAAATACAAAGACAGATCCCAGGAACAAGACAGTCTCGTAAAGCAGAATGGGAAGCACGTCACGGTCAGTGCTCAGAGCATTGCAGTACCTAAGGAGGGAGGCATGGCTTCCCAGGTGGACAGGTGTGTGTTGAGGGCATAGAAAAATGTCTCCACTAAGGTGGTGCTGAGATAGGTCTCCTTGAAGAAGAGAGAGTGAGGTCGAGACAAAAAGAAACACTCACCTACAACAAAGAACCTTGGGCCCTATGGGGAGAGCCAAGGGATTTTGTTTTGCTTGGGGTTTACAGAAGAATGAGCGGGAAGGGAGATTGGAACATGAGTGGACCATGTTGGGCGTCAGGCCCCGGCAGCCACGCCGAAGTGGGGGGGACAATGTGGAGACACCTGTCCATGAGGCTGCTTAATCCCACGGTTCTGAGCACTTCTGGGTCCCCAAGCATCAGCCACAGGGTTCTGTCTGGCCGTGGAGAGATTCCATTTCAGGATCAGCTTCGGCTGGGAAAACACATTTCCATCTCAACAGCAAGGGGCTGGAGCAAATGCCCAGGGCGATGGCGGGGGAGCTGGCGGCAGGGCGCCATTATGGTTAGTGGGAGTTAGTCCGCTGAATCCCACAACTCAGTAGAATCCTGATGTTTATCTACCAAGATGACCTTTCTGCTGTAAACTGATAAAATATTTCAGGATCGCTTAGAACCGATTAAGCTTTGTAGCACCTCCTTGCCTCAAAGGGAAATCTCTTTGAAAATTGCTGCTGGGTGCCCCAAAATATCTGTATTTGTGGGCAGCTCTGGCCAATGGGAACATACAGGCACCTAAACACAGAATTGGTAAGTTTTGATGCGTAAGACCTTCGAGCTGAGGACATTTATCTGTCATACTTGTCTCCAGATAGAGAACAAGATGTTACAGATGATTACTTTCTCCAAAGAAATTTTACTTTTGCATAATTTTTTATTTCCTTCCCTTCATATTTTTATTTTCCCAAAGATAGTAAAAGAAAAAATTCCTGAAGGCTTTTTTTATGGGGAATCTAAATAGCCTAAAGGCTTCTATTTATGATCCTAGTCACAGCAAATGTGTGTTAAGCATTTCCCTTTAACCCACACGCTAGCCCCATTAGGAGAGTGTGAAAGATGATCACACTCATTTTCAGATGAGGAAGCCACATGTGTAGATGTCAAATCAACTTTTCCAAGGTCAGAGTTAGGGTGCAACTAATGCCTGGCAGCACCCACACTCAGTCCATGCATGTGATGTTGGACCCAAATTTTAACACGGCATGGCACCAGCAGGCATGCTGGTTGGCTACCTGGCTTTCAGCACATCCTTTCTGGCAATATTCCTTCTCCTCTTCTTCCTCTCCACCAGAGACTTTTTTCTAGAGGCGTCTCCACACAGCACGTGATTGTGGGATTTCACCAAGGCATTGCCACCTCATAGTCCTATTTGTTTCCCCAGTTTCTGGAACAGAGCAAGGCTTCCCAAATGTCTACTGATTGAATAAGTAAACGAAAATATAGATTCACAAGCCCTTGAGGTGGGTGGGAAACATCATTCCATTCACCCATTCATTTGTAGGTACAACTTAGATCCAGAGAGTAAGTTTGAATACAGAACTCCTGGAAATTAAGGCAGAATGGGATTAAGAGAGCATCTTCTGAAGTTGTCAGGAAATGATGATCTGGGCTGGACAAAGGTTATTAGCAGTGCTGGCAAAGTCAGAGGTCCTCTGACTCACAGTCCAGATCTTTCCAAGCACAGGTCTTGAGAATAATGAGCTGGCATGGTATCAGAGAAAAGGAGATGTTGCTTTGGTTACATACATGACCCAGCTCTGAGGAGCCATATTCCTAGACTTGGTCTAGGTCAGGAGATTAACTCGAGGGAACAGACCTATGACCTTGGCTCCAAGTTGTGTGTGTGCATGTAAGTGGGGGTCTATCTCTGACACCCCGGCCATCACCATACTCCCCTTACTGAAAAACCATGCTCTTTACCACTTTTACCAGAGCTCCTGGCCAGTATGGTAGGTCCCAGACAGAGGTCAGGGACAGCATGAAGAGGACCTCTGACTCCCACCTGTCCTGACTGCTGCTTCACGCCAGACTTTTCCCTGTCTTCCAGGAGCCCATGAGTGCACTGTGCTGCAAGCTCATTGGTCAGTGTTCCCCAATGCTGTTTAGAAGATTCTCTCCCTGCTCCATTTTCACCCATCACCATTCTTTAACTAAAAAAGTGCTCGGGAAATTCTTTCATTAGCTTATGAACTAATGCCACCTTGAATATATTGAATACAGTGTGCACATATTCAGCTTTGAATCAGGCATGAAGGATAGAGAAGACAGGTAGGAGAAAACCAAAGGAAACAGCTTGGGGTCTGCGCCTTTATAGGGAAACGAGACAGACATGAGGAAGAAGCAAGCAGAGTATTTGCAAGTCTATTTGAAAGACTCACAGTAAGTTTTTACTTTTATAACAACATATAGGAATATAACCTCATCTGATCCTGCAGTCCAAGGATAATTTAGTGACCTGGACATCAGAGATATTCTGTCTCTCTATCCAGAAATGAACATCAAATTGCAATATCATCTACTAGTTTCTTCGGTTATAAGAATTGTAAAAGTAATGATAATGGTCAAAATAACAATCATGACAGCATTAGTAAGCATTTGGATAGATGCTTTTTCTCACCTCTTGCCCACATATTATCCTACTTGGTCTTTGCCACCTCTGTCTATGGAGTGGGCAGAGTACCGGATGGGTGGCATTGTCTTTCCTTAGAAGAGCAAAACCTCAGAGCCTCAGTTTTGGAGAGTCATCCAAAACCAGTTAGTTTCAAGACAGATGAAGCAAAACTCAGTTCTCTGACTTCCCAGTCTGGTGCAATTTCTACTCTCCTTGGCTTCTTGACTTATCAAGAGAGATACTCAGAAATATTAGGAGGGCAATTCATATATTCTCAAAAAGAGGTTTCCTGTACTTCTAGAGAGGTTGCAAGGAAATGTGGCAGGCTGTCTTTAGGGAAGGCTGTCAGTCTTGGTCTCTTAAGAACTGTGATTTGTTCAGCGCTGTTAATACACAGAGCTTTCCCCTGGACTCCAGGCCCAGTGGGAGCTGAGGGAGCACCCTAAATAGGCAGCCAGGTCTGACATGGGATCTTCCCCTTAGCTGCTTTCTGAGCAGAAATAAAAAGCAGCACTTTTCTCTTTAAAAAAAAAAGAATCCAGCATTTATTTTCCCTAATTACAAAAGTAACACATATTCAGGGTAGAGAAACCACAGTGAAAAATTTCTGTCACTTGAAGAGAATCATCGCTAACTAGGTCTGTCCTCTGGCTTATACTTCGGCGTGTAGGAGTACTAGTAGAAAGAGAAATGGAGGTCTCCCTGGTGGTGCAAGGGGTTAAGAACCACAAAATGAAGCAATCCCGCAGCCTCTGCAGCACGAGTTTGATCCCTGGCCGGCCAGGGAGCAACCCACATGGCGCAGCAGACCTCTCCTGTCTCGCCCGCTGCTCCCCTCAGCAGTGTATTTCAGTCAGTCTGCCTGTTTTGTTCCCCACTCTGTCTCCGGTGAATCCTCTCACCCCCCCATCTCTGGCCTGTACCCCAGTTCTTGTATGCATAAATAAGCCTTTAAAAAAAAAAAAAGAAAGCGAAATGGGTACCAGTGATGTGGGTTTTCTAGAAGTAACATCACATTGTCCAACCTGTTTTGTAGACTTTTTCTACCCTACTTAAATTTGATGGCTAATATTTTCTACATAAATATAACTTTACAAAATGTTTTTGACTAGCAGACCTATATCCTGTGATATGTCAATACCACAGCTGACTTGAAAGACTATCTAGTTATGGATACGTGGGTTTTGACCAGTTGTCACTACTGTACACAGCAGAGGGATGAACATCTTTGCAAACCTGCAGGATGGCTTCTTTGGGATAGCTGGTCTACAGAGTAAGGATTTAAAGCTCCTTGCCACATTTTGCTCCATCTTCAAAAAGTCAACATGAGAATGTTAGTAGATGTTAGTAGTTAATGAGGATGTTCAAGAGGCAGTAATCACTGAGGTTCTGATAAAACTAGCTTATAGGACAGAAAGACACAGAAAGTCTCGAATTTACTTTTGGGGGAGGAGTGGAAGGAAATGTATGTTTTAGGTCCACTATTGTATCTAAAATAAACGGTGTGTGTGAGTGTGTGCACATGTGCGTATAATGGGAGCTCGCTCTCTAAATACAAGAAGTCAGCACGGAGATTGGGTAGTTATAGCAGCTGTGTTGGAGACAAAATTTGTGATCCAGGGACCTCCCTGGTGGCACAAGGGGTTAAGACACAACCTATGAAGCGATCCGCAGCCACTGCAGCACGAGTTCGATGCCTGGCCAGGGAGCTACCCACATGGCGCAGCAGACCTCTCCTGACTCGCCTGCTGCTCCCCTCAGCAGTGTATTTAAATCAATCTGCCTGTTCTGTTCCTCACTCTGTCTCTGGTGAATCCTCTCACCCCCTCACATCTCTGGCCCATACCCCTGATCTTGTATGCATAAATAAATAAATCTTGGGGAAAACAAAAACAAATGCCCCCACAAAATTCGTGATCCATGATCCAAATGTTAAAGATGAGCAGGATGTACAACCAGATCAAGAAAGCATTCTGCAGTGTCCATAAAATGACCAAAAAGTTGTGAGTGAGAATAAAGGATATAATTGAATTCTGAAGGCCAGCTCACACACTGGGTCACCAACCAGCCTCAGCTAAAGGAATCAGAACTAGAACCATTCACCAACTTTGTGAATGATGGAGAAGAGGTAAAGTCCTAACTCCTTTATCGGGGTGGCATTTTCCACCTGAGTCACTGAGCTTCCGGCTAGGCCTGTGCCTGGGCTATACCCCAAAGTCAAGTGGCTGAGATGGAAATTTCATAAGGGAACCAATGTAAAACTTACATATCTGGGGATAAAAACCAGGCTAGAAAGGATGCATAAGATCACTAGTCCTTATTAGAAAGAATGAAAATTTCCAAAGGAACCCTTTTTCTATTAAATTATTCTGAAATTTATTTAAGTGAAGTTACATTTGATAAAAATAGCAGTTTCTTTCCCTGTGCCTGGGTGCTAATGAGCTCGGCAGGCATTTATTCCTCACTTTGATATATTTGCTCTCCTTACCACACCTCTCTCTGGCACTCCTAGGGTCCCAGGGTGTTGAAATGAAGGTGGCTGGTACTTAAAAAGACTTTCCTAGGTGAGAAAAATACAATGATGCAATGATTCTTTTTTAAGGAATGAGGGGCAAAGGGAGGTGAGCGGTGGGTAGGAAAAGTTGTTTTAAGAAAATGGGAAGGTAAACTCTAACTCCACTTGTCTGCACACTTTGGTGGTGGTGGGGGGCGGGGGAGATAGACTTCTCTTCTAGCATGTCCTTGGGATATCTCTGGGGCCAAAAGCATTAAATGAGGAAAATGGGAAGAGGACAGATTGCAGGAGAGTAGATACAAGCACAGACTTTAGACTCAACTGTCCTCCAAAATAATATGTCCATAATATATGATCAATAATATATGATCCTCTTAAGTAATTCTACGACTATTTCCTGAGCCTTCACCAAGGGTCAGATGCTGAATTAGTCTCTCAATGCTTACTTTCTAGCTGTGCAGTCTGGACACAGTTAACCTCCATTTTCAGATCTCTAGAATGGGAATAATAAAACTATCCCTCTCGTTGGGTTCAGGAAGTTCTGATTTTGATTATGTTTGTAAAGAGCTCTTCACAGTGGCTGATTCCTGCTACATTTTTAATAAATGGTATTGATTTATTATAATACTGATCACTGCTTTTAATGAGACTACGTGACTGGATGCAGCCATTGGTCCTCTCAGTTCATCACAACCTTTTCTACCAGAGGGTAACGAAAAAGGAGAAAAGAGCCTAGAAAAGTGGGTCTGCAGTTTGTCCAGGGCCAGTGGCAGGACTCCCAGAGTCAACTGGATGGGAGGGGCAGGTGGTGTGCTGGGAGCACATGATATAATGTAGCTTTGACAACAATGAGGATGGACTGGATGGCCAGCACATACGGGTCCTTCCTGGAGCAGGCGTGGGTAGGAAGATACAGAAGAGTTGGCAGTGCCTTTTTACTTACTGAAAATTTGACTTTCTGTCAAGATCTAAATAAGCTTCCACATGAGCAGACCTTTATAGTCCAAAAGACAGCATCACCCACATTCTCAAGTGATCCTCCTTCAGCAAACATGTCAGACAGATAGAATAGAAAGTAGTTCCAACTTACACATGAGAAAATGAGGCTTGGAGACACTTATTTTTCATTGTCAAACAGCCAGGCATGGAGCTGAGGTGAAAAAGCAAAGTCAGTTCTAAACCTAAACCTCTAATTACTAAAATGTTCTGCAACTCCTAATACTGACCCCTTTACAGTTCATGTGAATATCTTTGTTCTTCAGAGAGCTTTTCTGAGTAGAGAGAAACTTATCTGAACTTTGACTAGACAAAATACAGCTTAAATAAAAATTCTGGAGACATTGTGAAGCATATAGAACAAGTTCTAAAACCAAAGAGAAATTTGAAATTTTCTATTATTATTATTTAGTAGCTTTGCCCTGATCTTTGCTTTCAGTGAGGATTAAGAGGAACTGACAGTTTTATTTTATTCATAGACTACTTGGCCACTACCAATGGATTCATGGATTATTGAATGAATAATAAGCTCAAAAACATTTATGGACAGTGTCTGGCACACAGTATGTCTTCAATAAACTATATTTTCTTCAGTGAAAAACAGTATTTATATTTATTGAGTGCTTATTAATAGTTTTACATGTAATCATGATTTGGTATGCAACCCTGGGGGCCCATTTTATTGACGAAGAAGCCCAGACTCTGGGAGCACTCAGTGTGGTAACTCAGCTTTGGCTATGTGCATTTGCATATTGAAAAGCCTGCAAGAAATAAACTTGTTACTGAGCGGTAGGATTTGGGGAAACTTAATTTAATTTTAACTTATGCATTTTCTACAATTACAGTATAATTTGTAATATGTAAATATGATGTAATTATGATATATAATTATTATATTGATATATTTAAAGTTGAAATTATGTAAGAGCTTTGGCTTACTAAAGGAAAGTAAGGGGTTTAACACTTTCTGGTCCTCTGAGGCTTAGCTTTGTCCTCAGCAGCTTTGGTCCTGCTCTTAGTTTTGTCACTTGTTTATTCATTAAAATCTTCTCAGACATGCAGATTAAAGATCCCATCTATTTCCAGCCTGTGCTCTGACTGACACCAGTCTCCACTACATGCCAAGCAAATGCAGTGTTTTTATGTAGATGGTATTTTTAAACTTTTTTTTTTTTTAATAGAGGCATGTTTTATTTATTTATTTATTTGTTTGTTTGTTTGCTTTGTTTATACATGCACTGGGTACAGTCAGAAGCGCGGGAGGGTGAGAGAATTCACCAGAGCCAGAGCGGGGAGCAGAGCAGGCAGAAGGACCGAAGTACACTGCTGAGGGGAGCAGCGGGTGGCAGGAGAGGTCTGCGCGCCATGTGGGAACCCTCCTCCGGTGGCCGGGGAACAGCCGGGGATCGAACCGGCGCTGCAGAGGCCGCGGGCAACCTCGCAACCCAGCGCTCAACCACTGCGCCACCAGGGAGGCCCTAGATGGTATTTTTAGACCCAATTTTCAGGTGGAAAAACTGGAGTGAGTGGTTCGTTTGCCCAAGGCCACAAGGAAAAGTTATATTTAATGACTGAGGCTTCTGCTAATTTTGTCTTTTACCAGAATCTTCTAATAAGCTTACGAAAGCACAGGAGGTAGAAGGGCATAGATAAGAGCTCAAGTCATTGACAGCTAAAGAGGAGGAAGATGCTAGGTTGCATTATTCCCTCCCCCAATGATGAAAATTCATGGGGAGAGAGTTGGGCGGAATGAGGGGTACACAGGGCGCAGGCAATGGCAGCTGTGAAGGTAGAATCTCTACTTCTACTAAGATTGAGCAGGGAAATTGCAAGATGATTGAGATGTTGGGGAGGAAATATTTGCAAGATGTATTCCACAAATATTTGAAAATTCCAAAGATTTCTCAACCCTTGTCAGAGTTGGCCTGAAATAACTGGTCCTCCCTCCTTCCTTCCCACTCATAATTTTAAAGGATTTTCATCTTTTCTCTTGGGAGAAATATGGGGGCAAGAAGCTCTTTCCAGGTTCATTCACTCCAAGTATGAAGTTTTAAAATTACCAGTCCATGTACCTGAGGGGATAAATCTAATAGTGTACAAAAATGAACACTGGTGTAAGAAAATAAACAAATTTAATAAAAATAAATAAGTAAATAAAATGACCAGTCCTTTTAAAAAGCAAAACAAAACATAAAAACTTAGGAAAACAAATATTTGACCCAAAGAAAGAAATGACTGATGATGAAATTTCATGTGTCAGCGAAGAAGCTATTTTCCAGCAGGATCTTTCTGGATCATTCAAACAAAGCCACAGAGGGGATCTCCCACTTTAGGATACCACTCAGCTCCCTCACAGACTCACAGGCCCCCGGGGTTGCAAGGCTACTCTATATAGCAAATCTAGGAGCTTCTTGGACATTTATATATAGCATCCCTCCCAAGTGCCTGCCATATTGGACTGGTGAGGTAGTGGTTCCCTTTGAGAAAGTCCACTACTTGTTCCAATAGCTCCAGTTGCTTGAAAGTTGTTCCTTACATTGAGCTGAAATCTCCTCCCAGGAGTTGAAGTACCTTTCAGATAAGAGTCCCATAGAAAAGTTGCTTTTATTCTCTGGCTTCTTCTCATTCATGCACCCACAGTAATTGCAGTCTGAGGTGGCATGGATGGCCACATGCTTTCTCTGGAGAAAACTGTTACTGCTGTATGGGCCTCCCTGGTGGTGCAAAGGGTTAAGCACCACACTATGAAGCAATCCACAGCCTCTGCAGCACAAGTTCGATCCCCTGCCGGCCAGGGAGCAACCCACATGGCGCAGCAGACCTCTCCTGTCTCGCCTGCTGCAACCCTCAGCAGTGTATTTCAGTCAGTCTGCCTGTTCTGCTCCCCACTCTGTCTCTGGTGAATTCTCTCACCCCCTGCACCTCTGGCCTGTACCTCAGCTCTTGTATGCATAAATAAGTCATTTTTTAAAAAAAAAAAAAACAACTGTTACTGCTGTGATGCCTGATATAACACACCCAGTAGGGAAGAAGGAATCTTGCAGTTCAAGGGTTTGGAATTGGAAAAGCAACGGCATAGTGAAGTGGGCTGGAATGCCAGAGAACACAAGTACTAGATTCAATGGCTCTGTCTCTTTGCCAGGAATAAAAATTTCATTCTGAAAAAATAGAAATAATAACATTCAAATAGCAAAGTATATTATTTATGCCCTCCCCCGGGCAATAAATAAATTGTACCAGATTCACATTTGAAAAAGTGGGCAAATTTGTTTGTTCATTCAGATCAAGTTGGTATCAAATAACCACAAATTCCATATGTTGTTTTTTCTGTTTTTGTTGCTAGGCACAAGGAAATCATGGGGAGCTTGCTAAATATGTTTGACACATTTTCACATGTGAATTATAAATATTGGTGGGTTCTTTTCTGGAGTGGCTGCCATTCAAAAATAGATTCTGAATAAAGCTTTCCTCCTCAGGAAAAAGACCTGGATTTCATCCGGGTGGGAGGCAGGTCCCTAGGTAGAATGAGAGGAGTAGTGGAAATCACAGTTTTTTATGATGGCTTTGCATGTTGCAGTTAACAAAATTCATCCCTATTCACAATATCATTTGATTTTCACAACTTCTCTGTGAGAGAAGTATTCGGGCTGGCAGCTGCCTCCTTCTCTGGAACCAAGTTGTGGACACAAGAGAACCCCTGGATGGGGATCTCCTGAGAATGACTCTCGAGTGTTCTGGCAATTCTGGGGCTGTACTTCTCCAGCAAGGGAAAATGCACTCCATCACCCTGCTGAGTGCAGCCATTTCATTTCTTATCTTGGTTTACTCAGCTAGTGGTGCTTACATAAATGTCCTTCTGGCATGAGGGAGGGAGGGAAAGAGCAAAGAAGAGAGGGAGGGTAGGAAGGAGGGAGAGAGAGAGAGAGAGAGAGAGAGAGAGAGATGAAACAGCAGCTGTCAGCAGAGTGTCCTGTCAGGCTGGGGACCTGCCATCTCCTGAACAAAGTTCAGGTCAGCTCCCACATTGTCCTGGGCACAGTTCTAATCGTGGCTGACAGGGTTGTCCCCAGACTCAGGATTACTTCCTGCCCTTAAAAAGAACCCAGAGAAAGGGTCCCTTAGCTGTTACCAAGGTGTCACGTGTAAATTATTAACCAGGAGCTGAAAGGAACTAGAGCAAGGTCAAAACAAATGAACCCTGATACTGAGGGCTCCTGAGACCGAATCTCAGATGTTGCTAGCTGAGCATTAATCTTACCCACTTGTCATAAACATGTGATATGTTTTGGGGGGGGGGGGCTGCACTATGCATTCATTTTAACTCTAACAAATCTTCCAACATTTAGTATTCTCCACTGGGTGGGAAAGCTCCTGTCTTTGGTGACCACGCTCCTGCCTCTCAGTACTGTAGGCCAGGTTGCTCTGGGGGCTGCACACCCTGAGGGCTCAATGTCTTCTTTTCCTGTAGTTCTCTGGGTAGGATCACAGCACACCAAACTATAGCTCCTACGTCAAGGTCTCAAAACCTACAGATTTTTATTTTCCCCTCGGAAAGTCACTGATTACAAGACAATCAAGAAATGAGACAATGGACTATGGTGGTGGACTATGGTGCTTCAGCGGTGGGAGCACTGTCATAACATCACCAAAAGGGGGATCTTATAGTTCCAAAATACAAACAGTGATGTGAACCAATGATACCTCAACAAACAGTTAAAAAAGAGAAGCAGCAAGACTAGTGAATATAGATGGTTGAAGCTGGCTCATCAGTGCATGGGGAATCATTCTCCTCTCTACTCTGTGTGTAAAATCTCCATCATACAAAATTTTAAAAAGTCAAAGCATCAAGATGATTGGATTTGACTGAATCACAGAATACAAGTATTGATTGAAAATCTGAAGTCAGGCTGGCGAAAGACCAAGTCCCAGCTCTACCACTTTCCAACAGTGATTAGACATGACCTTTAACCTTTCAAAGACCTCCTCTATGTAAAGTCAGGAATATTAATTACCCCATCAGGTCTCTGTCAGTAATAAATGTAATAATTGTTTCTTAACAAATGATAGAAATCATCTTTAATAAGTTTAAGAAAAAGGGGAATGTAGTAAAGGATATAAGGGTACTTCAAAGTTCTGCGATGGGGGGCAGCTGACTCTCAAGAGTCAACTTAAATCTGGGACTCCAAGGACATCAAGACCACATTTGGTTTCATGTCTCCACGTTTCTGCATGATTGTTCATTCTATAGTTTTCTTAGTTGCAGCTCTGTTTGCCAGTTGACACAAATGAAAACTTGACTGCCAATAGCATCTCCAGGGCTTGCATTTTCTCAACTCAATCATACAACCAGGCTGAGTTTGGATCTTTGGGTCTTGAATTCCAGGTTTTCTGATGTTCGTCTTTTATCTAGCTTGAATAAGAGTCCTACCCCTACACCCAACAATGAAGGCCAAAGCAGGGCTCACACTACAGTAGTGTCAAGGCTCCCGTACGTACAGACCATATGAATGGAGTTGGCAAGGAGATAATGCCAGAGGAAGGAGAGCAGTGTGTAAGAAATGGTCAAGGCAGCATGGTGATGCTGGACAGACAAAATGATGAGTCAAAACACAAAATGCTTAGAACACGATAGTTGTAGGTAGGTATTGGCACCTGCTCCTTTGCACTAAACTATATTCAAGCTTTTGGGGCAAAGTCTTGGGTTAGCCTGTCTAGTTACAAGGGGAGAACAGCTACAATTACAGCTATTCCATCACTGCTTCATTCCAGAGTGCCTCCTCTGTGCCAGGGAAAGAGAATACAGCAGTGAGATAAAACCCTGGCCTCATGGAACTTACAATAGGGTGGTACAATAACAAAAATCAAAATATAAGGTGATGCACCTTGGAAGAAAATTATTAAAGTGGAAAATGGAAAAAAGAGGTGCAGAAGGTTGTCATTTTAAACAAGGTGGCCAATAAGAAAAGGCCTTGGAACAACAACTTGAAGAAGGTGAAGGAATAAGCTATGCGCAGTTTGGGAAACTGAGGTATCAGGAACAGCAGGTGCTACACTCTGAGTCAGTGGGAATAAATAGTAAGAAGGCCAGTGCAGCTGAGAGGGTGTATCATAAGGGTTATATAAAAACAGTACCTTGGGGCCTCCCTGGTGGTGCTGGGGTTAAAGTCTCAGCTCTGTCAAGCTATTGCCAGTCAATACGGCATGAGTTCAATCCCCAGGCAGGGAGCTGATCCACATGACTGTCTCTCCTGCTGTTCCCCTCAGCAGTGTATTTCAATAGATCTACCTGCTCTGCTCCCCACTCTGTCTCTGGTGAATCCTCTCACCCTCCACCTCTGGCCTACACCCCAGTTCTTGCATGCATCAATAAATAAAAATAAGTCTTTAAAAACCAGTACTTTTACCCAGATCTTTGGCAGTTTACTACTTGGTGAAGGGAAGGAGAGGTATGGTAAAATGCTAATGCCAGTGATGAGTGCGTCAGTCTCATCCATTTCTTAGAGATCTCCGCATAGACCATGTTGAAAGGGAGCGAGCCTGCAGAAAGTCAGTTTCTTACACTGTAAGAATAAGAGGAAATTATAGACACAGTCCTAGTCTGAAGTCCCAGCTGTGTTGAAATGCAAGCACACCCCTCACCTCCATGGGGTTGTTTTTATCAAGCGATTGAGATCATTGCAGGATTTCTTGAAGGGTGACTGTCCATTTGCATACAGACAGGCAATTGAAGGAAGAAAATGCAAGGCTAGGATTTCTTGTAAGAAAGACAGTTAATAACCAGTTCTAAAAAGGCCAACATAATTTTTTCAGTGCCTTTAATTTTGCATACTAATCAAGACACGGTAGCAGAGGAGAATGCCCATTATGGGATCATGTGCCACAGTCCTTTTTGCAATAATCACTGCTGAGTATTTTCAGCAAGGACATTAACTAATAAAAGACCAGAAGGAAATGGAAAGGAGAGGCAAAGACAACCCTTCACTGTTCCCTGGAAATCAGCTCCAACCAAAGCCCACACCGATATGCCCTTTCCAGGAAGCCAGAAGAGCACAGAAGAGGCGCTCATGCAAAATTTGGTTCACTTCTGAGTCTTGGATAACAACATAGATGAAAGAATACATGGTTAGTGGGTGGGAGGGGGGTTTGAAGAAGTGAGCACCTGTCAACCATCTGGGGAGCACGCAGAGGGAGATGTAATTTAAACAGAGGCAGTGAATGACAAAGGAGAAGCATAGCAAATCCAATCCTCCTCCAGCAGGTGGTCCAGGAAAAAGGTGGGGACAGAATAAGCCTCTTAACTGACCTAGATTAGTAACAAAACCCCCTCCCTTTAATAACTGATTCTGATGATCAGAACAAGGAACTTCTTTTGTAGTTTGGAAGAGACAGTGTCTCACAGAAGTATTTCTAACAGGTAATTTGCATCTATTTTGAAACTCATGTGACAAAGTGCATAAATCCATGCAAAAATATTGGTCACAATGAGGCATGAAATGAGGCAGGGCAGGGAAAGTAAAACATTTTTGCCATGTCTTTCTCAACATTTTTGCACGTTGACCCAACATGTGAGTTTGGTTTTCTATTTATGATACAGATTATGATGACCAGTATTTCTTAATCCTGGGCATCTTTGATATCAAAGGCAGAAGATTTTGGGGTAAAAATGCCATACTATATCACGGAGTACATCTTTGTTAAAATGTGCCTCTATCTATCTATCTATCTATCTATCTGTCTATCTCTTATCTTCTCTATGTGTCTATTTTATAAGCAGTACAAACATGCGGCACAAATTCGAAGGTTATATAATCTTTCTCCCACTCCATCTCCAGCCACTTTGCTCAGAGAAAAGAGACACTATATGCACATCTGCATGACACACATCCTTTGTGCATGGTGCCACGTGCTGGTCTCACAATGCCCTTTCCACTTACTGAAATAATATTAAGAAGTCTCCCTCTCAGCACTGTAGCTCAAGTTCCCTCAAAGGCTACATAGTATAGGATCCCACTGTGTGTTTGTATCAAGATTTATTTAACCATTCTCCTAATGTTGGAAATTTTGGTGTTTCCAAGCTTTGCTCACACAGACAATATTTCTGTTTGGTAAAATGTTAGGTCTTATGTAAAGACAGTCAATTTAGAAACTGCTCAGTTTATTGGTAGATAATGCTTTACAGCTGGATTGGAAATGTGGAATGACAGTCTTGTGGCTCAGTTTGATGTGATGGAGAGCAACAGAGTGCTATCTTGCTCTACCATCAATTATCACGAAGTAAATGAATAGTGTCAGGAAGGAAGCAGTGAAATATTCTTTATTTTTAAAAATCAATTTGCAATCTTCTACTTAACTGAACAGGACTAGACTAGAATGAATAAGAGCTTTCTCTAATTTATTTCAGGAACATTTTCGATGCCTTAATTTAAGTAAGTTGAAGTCTAGACAGTAATTGCAATACACAGAAAGGGGATACAATGTGCTAGATTGTGCTACTTCTACTTGGTTATGCTGATAACTAGTTCAGAGCTGCAGTTGGTCAAAGAAGAAAAGTGTGTGAGATTTGGAAGACAGAAGCCAGGCAGTGGCCATTAGCAGTAAAGATCACATGGTCCCACATGGGGATGGACAGAAGATATCTGGTGGACTCCAGCTGGTTCTTGTTCGCCTCTGCTTCCTCCTGGGTCATCTTCTCAATCTCTGTCCTGCTGACCAACAGTGTTACCAAGTGCTTGGCCATGACCCCACATAGCTGCCCAGAGCACAGCCTCCCTTGTACCTTTTCTTTTTTTTTTTAAGATTTATTTATTTATGCATACAAGAGCTGGGGTACAGGCCAGAGGTGCGGGGGGTGAGAGGATTCGCCAGAGACAGAGTGGGGAACAGAACAGGCAGACTGACTGAAATACACAGCTGAGGGGAGCAGCAGGTGAGCCAGAAGAGGTCTGGATTGGTTCAATTGGATTGGTTGGTGACTTTTTCTTCAGTCCTTTGACTCATCCTTCTAGAACTTTCCCAGTCTTCCCACATTAGTATATGGTTTAATTTCTTTTTTTAAAAAAAAGATTTATTTATTTATTTATACAAGCACTGGGTACAGTCAGAAGCGTGGGAGGGTGAGAGAATTCACCAGAGCCAGAGCTGGGAGCAGAACAGGCAGACCAACGAAATACACTGCTGAGGGGAGCAGCAGGCGGCAGGAGAGGTCTGCGCGCCATGTGGGACCCTTGCTGGTGGCCGGGTATTGAGCCAGCGCTGCAGAGGCTGCAGGCAGCTTCGCAGCCCAGCACTCAACCACTGCGCCACCGGGGAGGCCCATATATGGTCTAATTTCTATTACAAATCCCTTATTCCTATAATAATCATCTTGGCATTGCTTTCCTGCCTGAACCCTGACTACAACACACAGGAAAGGAACCATTAGTTATATTCTCCCTGAAATAACTTAGCCATTTCTAGGGTCTGTGTTGTGAAAGAGAGATGAGATACCTGAGGGTAACAGCAAGATGATGAGAGCTTCCTATCTACTGAATCAGGGAAAAAAGAAGCAATCTAAACTCTCAGAAGTGATTCAGACAACCAAGGGATCATGTTTTTAAAGATTTATTTTGTATTTATTTATGCATACAAGAACTGGGGTACAGGCCAGAGGTGTGGGGGTTGAGAGGATCCACCAGAGACAGAGTGGGGAACAGAACAGGCAGACTGACTGAAATACACTGCTGAGGGGAGCAGTGGGCGAGACAGGAGAGGTCTGCCGAGCCATGTGGGTAGCTCCCTGGCAGAGGCTGTGGATAGCTTCACAGTGCTGTGCTTCCCTTGTGCCACCAGGGAAGCCCCATTTTAACAATCTTTGAAGTGTATGACTCAGTGGCATTGACTATACACAGAAGGCTGGGCAACTATCACCTCTGTTACCAATATTTTATCCCCCCAAATAGAAACTCTGAAACCATTAAGCAACACTCTCCAATCACCACTCTCCCCAGCTAGAGCTTGTCAAAGAAGAAAATTACTCCTCAAATCTACTTTCTATCTCTAGACAATTCTTATGTGAACAACACAGCATGTGTCTTTTTGTGCCCAGCTTTTTTCATTAAGCATATTTGGGGGCTTTTCATTTGCTAAGATCCAGAAATCTTCAGATTGAACGTAAGGCCTCTCCCTTTGTTCTTGGGAACCTAATTATGACTTAATTTCGTCTTGGCTTCTGAACTCTTCTTAAGAAGGGGAAGAGGAAATGATGGAGAAATAAATTCAGCGACATGAAGATACTCCTTGCCAAGGTTCACTCGTCGTAAAGACAACTATCATTCAGCTAAGATATCAACGACATATTTCTTTCCTTCTTTGTATTGAGACGGTTGAGAACACAGAATTGCTGATACAAGTGTGATTTCAAGGGTGCCTGAAATCACATAATTGTCTCTAAGTATTTAAATCCATCGAAGTTCTTGCATAGATGAGAAGGATACCCTGACCCTGCCTCTTCGATGCATGATTAATTGCTTCTGACATTTCTCTTTGGTGCTGAGGAAGATGACTGAGTTTGCTTGTGGCTGCTTTGACTATAACTAATCTCTGCCTCTTTCATTCCTGAAGGGAAATGTCATAACAAGAACCCGCCATAAAATAAAACATATACATCACAGGTTTTTAAAAAATTTCTGGGGAATGAAAGAGGTAACCTCAGAGTCAGAATGAATGTTTACTGAGCAAAGAAACAGTGAAACCGGCCTCCCTAGTGGCGCAGCAGGTTGAGCGCAGCGCTGTGAAGCTGTCCGCAGCCTCTGCAGCACAGGTTCGATTCCCGGCCTGCCAGGGAGATACCCACATGGCGCGGCAGACCTCTCCTGCCTCATCCGCTGCTCCTCTCAGCAGTGTACTTTGGTCCTTCTGCCTGTCTGCTCCCTGCTCTGTCTCTGGTGAATCCTCTCACCCTCCTGTGCCTCTGGCCTGTACCCCAGTGCTTATACAAATAAATTTTTTTTTTAAAAAAAGAAAGAAAGAAACAGTGAAACTTGAATGCAACATTTTGTTAGTTTGTTTTAAGCATTTGTTATATCCTGTGGCATGAAGATTATTTTGGAGTATAAAGCAATAGGAAAGTAACTACTGCCCACCTAGCTAGCAGATTCAAAATGATCCCCTTGTAAAAATATCAGCATTGACACATGTGTAGTTTGCTCATTTAATCGCTAATTCATCTGTTGGGTCAATACGATCCTGAGTGCCTGCTTGTGCAAGGTGCTGCGTGTGGCACCTTCTGCTCTCCCCACTGTGGTAGTCACTTGTCGCACTGGACTTGGTAATGTCATTGCAATCATACAAACCCGCCATAAAATCTATAGGTGTCTCTTGTTTCATAGACTGAAGCCTCTTCACCTGATAGGATAGCTGGTGCACTGGCATCAGTAAGGGGTAGTAGAGAGGAGCCAGGGCAGCAGGGCACCAAAAAGTCATCTCCACAAAAAGCAACAGCTCCTCTGCTGTACTTGCCATGTTTTGAGCACTCAATATTCACATGTAGGGGCCTCCCTGGTGGCGCAAGAGGTTAAGACATAACCTATGAAACTAAACGCAGCCTCTGCAGCACGAGTTCAATCCCCGGCCAGGGAGCAACCTACATGGTGCAGCAGATCTCGCTGACTTGCCCGCTGCTCCCCTCAGCAGTGTATTTCAGTAGATCCGCCTGTTCTGTTCCCCACTCTGTCTCTGGTGAATCCTCTCACCCCCCCCCCACCTCTGGCCTGTACCCCCATTCTTGTATGCATAAATAAATAAAGCTTAAAAAAATTCACATGTAACGAATGGACAGCTCGGGCAGTAGGTCATTTCTACACTGCAGAAAGTTCTAGTGGGCAGCACAGAACAGTATAACACAAAGTTACAGGCACAAAACAGTATAACACAAAGTTCTTGCCTTAAAAGAGTTTGCGATCTGGTTGAGGAGATGATATATTTGTGAAGAGGAGGAAAGTAATTCTTGTTTAGTTCTGCAATATATTATAGCAATAAAATAGCAGGAGCTCCCTCTTTGGAGGCCAGTGCTGCTGAACACTTCTCGAATGTGCGGGAAGAGAACAACATGAGTCCTAGTATCCTGTTTTTTGGCCTTTCCCCTCTTACCTCCCAAGTGTGGGGGGCAAATTAACTTTTGCCATTCTGACTATTGTTATGCAGATTTACAAGAAAATGGACGACAAACACTTCAGGCAGGCCCTGGCAGCCTTATACCTTCAGGAGAGGAGAAAGGGAGTCGGGAGGGTACGACCACAAGAGCTTTGGTTTCTGGGACTGGGAGAGTCATGGGAGGAGAGGATTGGAGCATCTGTGATGGGTACAGGGAAAGAAAGGGAATTGTCAAGGGTTTGCTGTGGACAATCTGTTCCTTCCAGATAGAGAGAAATGTGAATAAAAAGTTGAGTTATTTTGAGATTATTTTTTTTTTTAAGATTTATTTATTTATGCATACGAGCTGGGGTACAGGCCAGAGGTGTGGGGGGTGAGAGGATTCACCAGAGACAGAGTGGGGAACAGAACAGGCAGACTGACCGAAGTCTGAGGGGAGCAGCTGGCGAGACAGGAGAGTCTGCTGCGCCATGTGGGTAGCTCCCTGGCCAGCCGGGGATGGAACTCGTGCCGCAGAGGGTGCGGATTGCTTCATAGTGCGGTGCTTAACCCCTTGCACTACCAGGGAGGCCCATATTTTGGGTTTAATTTTTAACTGGACTGTGTTCTGAGACGGGATTATGTAAGTCACAGAATAAAATAAAATTTAACTATCAATGTTTTTACTTCTCTAACTTTCACAAAAAGGCAGTTACAATTCTTATCTTACTAATGTGCAAGCAATCTGAAAGCCAGAGAAATTACACACTTGCCCAGGGATTCACAGCCAATAAATGGCAGGGTCAGATCTGAACCTAGGTGGAGGTGACTTCAGGCTTCTAATTGTTCTGACTTACTGCCTCACAACATGAAGGCCCAGGGAGTGTGTGATGAAGAGCCAAGAAAATTGTCTGGAGCGTAATGAGGGTTATGAAAATATGAAGAAGCAGAGATTATAGTGAGCTGGGCTGACTAACACATGCTTCATGAAGAGGGTGAAATGATGCTGGTGCCCAGATATTTGGTGAAAAATTACTCTGGGCGTGTCTGCAAGGGTGATGTTGAATGAATTAGGAGTCTGGGTGGGTGGACCTCCTCCAATCCACTGGAGATGTCAACAGAACAGCAACCAAAAAAAGGCATAGAGTAAGGGGGAATTGTGCTTTCTTTATCTACCTATTTTTGAGCAGGGAATCAGTCTTCTACTTTCAAAATCAGACTTGGGTGAAGCTATACCATCAGCCCTCCTGGGTCTCCAGCTTGCTGACTCTAGATTTTGGGACTTCTCAGCCTCCATAGTCACTTGAACCAATTCCTTAAAGTAAATCTCATCTGTGTGTGTTTGCATGTTTGCGTGTGTTACACTGTGTCTCTGGAGAATGCTAATATATGTGTTTTTTGTGGATTGATGATGATAAAACAAGGAATCAGGAAGTTCAACTCTCTTCAGGTATCTCTTTGTGCAGCTCCTCAGGTTCAGAGCAAGGAGTAGGCAGCTCTGTCCCTGCAGACTCTGAGTTCAGCATGTAACTGGAGGGACTGCTATAAATACAGCTTTCCTACGGCCAAAACTTGCTATTGTCCCCAGACTTCTAGCAGAAACTTGATGCAAACAGCATGACTTTCAGATAAAACAGGAAAGGGAAAAACTGAGTAACCAAGGGAAGCAGGGAAGGTTTGTGAGCAGAGCAGACTTGGGCTGGGAACGTTCTGATCAAGAGCCTACCTGGGGCCTCCCTGGTGGCACAGTGGGTTGAGTGCAGCGCTGTGAAGCTGTCTGCAGTCTCTGCAGTGCAGGTTGGATTTCCGGCCAGCCAGGGAGATACCAACATGGAGTGGCAGACCTCTCCTGTCTCGCCCGCTGCTCCCCTCAGCAGTGTATTTCGGTCAGTCTGCCTGTTCTGCTCCCCACTCTGTCTCTGGTGAATCCTCTCATCCTCCTATGTATCTGGCCTGTACCCCAGCTCTTGTATAAATAAAATAAATCTTTAAAAAAAAATTGCCTACCTGATCTTACTCTGAATCATCTGCAAGTAGAATCCAGCAAACCCAAAATATCAAAATGGCCAAGCTTCAGTTCTTCAGCAAAGTAGAATAGTTCTACTAATGTAGTAGAACTATTCTACTTTGCTGTTCTACAGGCAACCTGTTCTGTTGAATCAGACTTTGGGGGTCAGTCTTGTTCCAGCCAGATTATGGACTTCTTTGTCTTGGTTGTGTGTATGTGTTGCACACGCAGAACAATCTTTACCATATGGAAGAGTTACACCAAAGGTTCTCGACATGGAGAGATTAGAACAAACAAACAATAAACTTGGTGCGAAGGCCTTAACGCCAGATTCTAAGATTAAATTCCTGGGATGGAAATCTAGCAGAAATACATTTTCAACATTCTAGCCATTCTAAAATGCAACCAGGATCAGGCTATGGATTAGCCTACAAATTCTGAGGACGATTAGCTCCCCACAGGTCTCCTTTATGTAGTTTTGCCAGCATAAGGCAGAGCCCACATTTTCCCTTCTCCTACTCTTCCTGCTTTGTAGTGACTCAGGAGTATATTTGTTTATTTTATTTTTTAATTTTTTTTATAGAGGCATGTTTTATTTATTTATTTGTTTGTTTGTTTGTTTGTTTGTTTGTTTGTTTTGTTTATACATGCACTGGGTACAGTCAGAAGCGCGGGAGGGTGAGAGAATTCACCAGAGCCAGAGCGGGGAGCAGAGCAGGCAGAAGGACCGAAGTACACTGCTGAGGGGAGCAGCGGGCGGCAGGAGGGGTCTGCGCGCCATGTGGGACCCTCCTCCGGTGGCCGGGGAGCAGCCGGGGATTGAACCAGCGTCGCAGAGGCCATGGGCAGCTTTGCAACCCAGCGCTCAACCGCTGTGCCACCGGGGAGGCCCGACTCAGGAGTATATTTGAAGGGGTTGTTCTCTCTCTTTCCCATAACTTCGCCTGAGCCTATCACCTTCTTCTAACTCTAGGTCTTTGCTTTTAGAATTATGGTCGTCACGCAAGCCCCAGTGGTGTAACCCGGATGATTGCCAGATACACAAAATGCTCCACCTAATGAGCTAAATTTTGTAATTTCATAAGATCCTTGGGTGATTTTTAAGTACTTTAAAATTTGTAATTCACTCCTCTGCACCTCTAAATGGATCCCACTGTGATAAATGACCCGATACTGGGACATTTCTTGGGCGGAGGACATTTCTGTTCCTTGTGTCATCTCCTAAGAAATGAGATCATTAGTTCCCTACCATAAAGTGCACTCTCGTGCTAGTCATTAAGTGAAATTATGTATATATATATAATGGAAAAGGAGAAAGGGGAGCCAGTTGTCTCCGGCAGTTGGTCAGACAACTGGTTGATGGAAGGGTGGGGGAGGGGAGTAATGCTTGTGGAGGGGGAAAGAGATGCATTGAAATACCAAAGCTCAACACTCAATTATGCACTCAATGCACAACAGCTGAATGTATGAGTGATTCAGATGCCACTCATATTTCTTGAGTCTCTTGCTTTAGACTTGATTTGGCTTGGGTCTTTCTTAGCTTGTATTGGGTGGGATCACTTTCCTTTAAGGCTTAGTGACTCCAGGCACTGGCAGCTGGGTCTGAGCAATGCCTTAGGTATTTGACTATTTCAAAAGGACATGTCAAGGGACTGATTGAGCCAAAATAAATCTCTTGAGCACACACTGTTCTTCATCTCATTATTAGTTGAAAAAGGAGCCTCTTGGTATTCAGACTAGAAACCCAGAGAAGTTTAAGTCAAGATGAGGTTCCTCTCCTCTTATACTCTCTGACCTTGGTCATGCCCATTTATTGAGGCCTGTGTCTGGGTTCCAATGGAGGAAACATAACAACATATAATACTGAGAGAAAGAATATGGATTTTGGAATCTGGTATATTTTGTTTGAATCCCATTTCTGCCACACTTAAAGCTTTAGTCTCAACGTGCTCCTTCCTGAATTTTAACATCTGTGTTCTCTTGTGTAGAATGGGAACAGCGAGGGAAACTACCTCATAGAGATGTTGTGAATATTAATTATCCAGTGCATAGTTTTGCATGTGGTACACATAAGTGCCCCATAAATAGTACTATGATTATCATCTATGCAGTAGTAACCAATGTAGATCCAGGGTCGGTCTGGGATTCCCTTAGGGACTGTAGTTTATGCTTAAAGTATACATTAAGTGTATATAATGTTCAGTGCGAGTTGCCTGAAGGTACTTTAAGTGTGAAGAACATAGGCATCCTTCAAAATAGTAGGCATATTTACTTAGACACAGGCATCTGGACTCCTAGGAAAAGCAGGAGTAGCTAAAGAAATCTTGGGTAGTTCTCAGGAATCCCGTAAAGTACAGCAACAAAATTCAAGTCAAAACGTAAAAGGATTTAGCACTGTGTATGTATTTGTGTGAGGAAAGCTGCTACCAAGGTTTATTCATTACAATAATTTCTGAGCCATGCTCTAGTTTCAACCAAGTGCTAGACTGCATTTACTGTCCCCAGGCTGCTAAGCTTCCCTGTGACAGCACAATTCAGCTTTACTGGAATTCCAGAGCTTGAGGGCAAAGAGTTTAGATTCCCTGATGCCAGGTTATTCTTGGTAATAAGCCACCATAGCCCATATGGAGTCATGAGGCTCTGTCCTCTTTATCTGGGCCTGCAACCAGGAGAGAGCTCTTCTGTGTGGATTGATGGAAGCCTGGGAATCTCACCGGACCACACCCAGGGGTACCCCATGGGTAATGAAATTAAATAATAGACTCCTTTTATCAAACAATCCCTCTTCATAAAACAGGTTAACAGCCTTTTGTCTGGTTGATAATATGTATGCATGCATAAAGGACTTTAGAACCTCTTTTTCTACATATTAGTGTTGTGAGTACTCCCTCTCTCACACTGATCCCCACACACACACATTCAGTGGCTCCTATTGCTTCCACCAAGGAATCCCAAGACTCCTTGAACATTGCTTAAAAATCACTGCACTAAATGATCTCTAAGGCATATTCAACTTCAGTTTTTCATTATGCCAATGAACCAAATATGAATTTGTGGGGACAGGAAGTGGTTCCTTATGATGAGGTGTGTAGGGTAGAATCTGTCAGAGAGAACAAAGCTCAGGGAGCATGCCTGGGGGTGAAGAAGGAAACAGGGGTCTCCCTGGTGGCACAGGTGGTTGAGCGCCGCACTGTGAAACTGTGCACAGCCTCTGCAGCGCGGGTTCGATTCCCGGCCGGCCTGCGAGAATCCTACGTGGCGAGGCAGACCTCTCCTGTCTCGCCCGCTGCTCCCCTCTGCAGTGTATTTCGTCAGTCTGCCTGTTCGGTTCCCCACTCTGTCTCTGGTGAATCCTCTCACCCTCCCACGCATCTGGCCTGTACCCTGGTTCTTGTGTAAAAATAAATAAATCTTAAAAAAAAAAAAAAGAAGGAAATAGCTAAGGGCCAAGAGAAGGCAGAGCGTTAGCAATAGAGGTGAGCTGTTTCTTTAAGAGCAAACAAGGCAGGAGGGAATCATTTCTGTGTTCTCAGATAGGAAACATGTGAGGCAGCATTTGCCTGTCATCAAATGGAACCTAGATTGCTCATGTACTGACAAAGTACCAATACGCTTCAAGGGCGAGCATGGTAAAGACGACCCTCCCCTGGTTTTCATTTCTGACATGAACCCTGAAGGAGGCCTTGGATTGGCAGAAAACCTAGGGCAGCAGGCTGAGCCCAATTGTCTATGGGGTCCAACTAGGACCCAAAAGCACCAGGCCTTTTGAGTTAACATTACAGTTAGGAACTGTGTCCTTATGAAGCTTTTTTGTGCTTACTCTCTACCTTGAGATCTGTAAGTCGGACATTTGATGAATCAAAGATCTTTACCAACTGATCTTTAGAAAGATCAAGTCTTAGAGAAATGGATGGCCTAGATAGAAAGAGGAAAAGCAATAAGAGGAAAAGCTTAGCCAAGCACACAGGCCAGGATTAGGGAATTTAAGGAAAATTTTAAGGAAATTTTGAGGAAATTTAAGGGGAAAGAAAGCCAAACACTTTTAAAACCAGGCCCCAAATACTCACTAAAACAGAGACCATTCTTTCCCTTCAAATGTGGTCCTAACATCCATCTTGGATACATAGATATTTAAAATTTTAGATTTGTAGAACTCTCACAATCTCTGAAAAAACGCCCCTTTCTACCATCCATGGGGACTGATCTTACAAAGGAGTTGTCAAGCCATTAAGAGTGATTTGAAAGAGTGATTTACTTTCAAAATTGGGCTCAGATACCCAAAATACCTGACAACTGTTGTTTCTTTGTTTCTTGGGCATGTGGCCACTACATGAATCACTGGACTTCTCTGTCCAGTTCAGTGAAAACAGGACTCAAATGATCTAAAGGTTATGGGAGGGAGGAAGGAGGCCGCAGGCTCAGCCTCTGTGAGTGCCCCTTTCACAAGAAAGAGGGAGGCCTTCTGGCCACTGAAATACCCTGCGGAGGCCTACTCCTGGGGGAAGTAGAGCTGTGTATTGATTTCTTTTCCCCAGTACAGAGGCTGGGATGGTAATTTGTACCTAGGCCTCAATTCTGTCCTGGAGTGAGAATGGGGCCAGAGGTGGAATTGGGAGAAAATCCACTCCGGCATGAGTGGAGCGGCACGGTGGGTGGAGTGGGAGAGAGGTCAGAAGTGGCTTGGATTTGTAAGGAAAGCGAGGCAACTGAGGTGACTTTTGCAGATTCTAAGCAGGCAGGGTAAGAAAATTGGGTTTGTCAGAAGGGCCCACCTAGGAGATACCATAGGTGCCAGCAAATCTACTTTTTTCGTAGTCCGAAGACATCACCAGGGACCCTATCTGCCAGCCTAGTTCCTTCTTCTCAGTTGGCAGTGAGTGGAGTCTGGGGTGTGAGTGGGCTTGTGTGGGCGCCTCCCTGTGTGATCCTCCCAGTTGTGCAGGCACCAAGCATCTGCTCTCGCCGCCTGCCCAAAATAGAACGTCTCATTGTGATGGATTAATCCTTGGCTCCAATCCTGCCCTGGTCACCAGCTCAGCCTGTGCAGCTTGCTGGGGGTGGGGGACAAGGGACACTTAACTCATTCAGCACATTCTCTCTCCTGCAGAAGCGCCCTGTCCGGCTGATCAGCTCTTATGTAGAAACAGAGAAGGGGCTACCCAAGCTGGGGTGGCCTCCAACAAGAGGATCATTGGCTTCCTTTTATGGACTCCTGGGGCAGAAGGCCAAATTCAAGGCCTTTCCCCGATCTCTCTGAACACTGAATTTCTACTTATCACTTAGTATATTTCAATCCTCTTCTGTAAAATAGGAGTAATAATTTTACTTTCATGCTAGAGCAAGTAGTATGATTAAATGAGTTAATGCTTACAACTTCACAGAAAGACAAACATTGAATGATTTCGATTATATGGAGTGCCCCACGTACAATGTCAAATTTATAGAGAGAAAGTCAGGAAGCAGAATATGGTTGCCAGGGAGTGAGGGAGGGGGATGGGAGTCATTGTTTAATGGTTATAGAGCTTTAGTTTAAAAAGCAAAAATTCTGAGGCCTCCCTGGTGGCACAGGCGGTTGAGCGCCACACTGTGAAGCTGTCCGCAGTCTCTGCAGTGTGGGTTCTATCTCGGCCCGCCACAGAGATACCCACATGGCGCGGCAGACCTCTCCTGTCTCACCTGATGCTCCCCTCAGCAGTGTATTTCTGTCAGTCTGCCTGTTCTGCTCCCCACTCTGTCTCTGGTGAATCCTCTCACCCGCTGCACCTCTGACCTGTACCCCAGCTCTTGTATGCATAAATAAATCTTTAAAAAAATGCAAAAATTCTGGAAATGGATGATGGTAATGTCTGCATAACAAGGTACATGTACTACCTACCACTGAGCCCTATACATAAAAAATGACTGAAATGGTAAATTTTATGTTATGCATTTTTTTAATTTTATGTATTTTTTACATCATTTTTCATTTTTGTACCATGTAAAATTCCCACCACCCACTCACTCGTGAACTATCACCATGGTTCCTTATGCTCTCCCACTCTTGTTTTGATTCTAGTCCCTTCTCCCCCCCTGTAGTGTGTCTCTGGTTTATAGTTGCCTGTTGATTTTGAATTTTAGTCTATTATAATTAAAGGTTTTTTTTGTTATGCATGTTTTACCACAATAAAATGTATACACACAAACTGTGCTGGGGATATAAGGAGTTATGCATTGCTGGCTATTATTTATTACCACTATTTCCTTATGACACATATAATTTCCCACTTAATTTAATAAATATTAATGTGTATATATTTTCACCCCCAAAAGCCTCTGGATGCTACATGAGCTTCCATTATCTCACTCACATACAAAGAATGAATGAATGAATGGACGAATGAGTGAATGAATATGTATCGAGTCAGAAAATAGGATATCCCACGGGACATTCTGCTACCCCTAACCCCTGATTTACAAAGGAGCCAATGTGAATAATCCTGAAGGTAGCTCAAGCAAAAATGCTTAGAAAGGCTACAACCAATGAAGACAATTACTGGTCCTGTAATTTTTTGCCCTGAAGTTTATGAATAATCAAGGTTATTGTGCATCTGTGGCCCCTTCTGGGCCACCTTGTTTGGACTACCATTTGGACGCTGAGTCAGTATGGGAGGTTCCTCAAGGGTTTGGACCTGCTCTTGGGTGAACTTGAGGCTCCTTTCAAGATTCCTTGTTGTAGTCTGTCAGTAGCAGTACAGCCTACATTCACTATAACATCCATTTCTTCAGCAGGGCGTGCACAAGTCCTTTCTTACCAACAAGGAAAGAGCCAGTCTTTAGTTGTTGGTAATTGTTCTAAACATAACTGTTAGGAGTCTCATGAGACATTGTTCAAAAAAAAAAAAAGCAGCACTGAGAATATCACCTAAAGGAATTCTTCGGAAAGATCCAGAAATGATTGATTGTATCTTGTAAGCAAGAAGAAAAAGCAGAGGGAACAGTTTGGGGCTGAGTATACAAAAACTCTCGAGTCTCACACAGCAAGCATTAAGCTATTTTTATGTGCAATATTTTCACAAACTCATTGGGAGTGTGAGGTTTCATCAGAAAGCAACGGTTCACCTTGTGGGAGACTAAGGTTAATTTCTGGGGACCTTAAACAACCTTTGGCCTTGGCTCGGGAGACAGGGGAAGGAGGAGGACTTGAGTGACACTGGGCTGCAGAAATGAAAAGCCACGAGGCAGATAATTAAAATGGTGGCTGAAAAGGGCAGTAGAGAAAAGGTAAAGCAAAGGCGTGACGATGGTGAGAGAGCAGCAGATGCTTTTGGAAAAACTTGGAGGGACAAAATGCACGTTTAGGTTTTGACCCCAATCCTCAAACTGACCTGAATAGTTTCTGCCCCAGGCTGACCTCCAATTTCACACACTTTGGTTTTCTAAAATGGGTTTTGCTCAAATTCCCATTTGGCTAGTGATTACAGATGAGTCACTGTGTATGAAGGGTTATATCTTTTGTGCCACCTGGGAAGGCACATTTTGCTGAGTAGGCTCAAAGGCAGGGGGTGATATGTTGATTCCTTGTCAGTCAGAGGCTCCTCTTTGAAGCCTCCCTGTGGGGCCTCTACAGGGGACAAGGTCAAGGCAGCCTGAAGGAGCCAGGGGACATGAATCTGATCCGAGTTGCGTGATTTTGGCCCCTGGTATAGGATCGAGTATAAAGATGCTACCCTCATGGGGTCCTGGACCCACTCAGACTCTCAAGATTAGCTTGATGCAGGGACAGACCATGAGGACGCCCGCACACACACACATACTCACACACATAGCCACACACACACACACACACACCCCACAGCACCTGGGACCAGCTTCTGGAGCCAGGCTTGGGGCCCAATAGGGCCATGTTTCAGGGGAGGAAGGAATTGTCAGCTAGAAATAGCAAGCTGTGGCTTTCAGCAATGAGGCTGAGATACACAGTCCATGCACACTTTGCACACAGACAGAAACCCAAACGAAAAACTGATTCAAATAAAGGAATCTGACAGTCACACTAAAGTGAGGAGAGGCAGGCTGGCTGAGTGCCCAGAGAATCAAGAAGCTGTCGTTTCTAAATTCAACTCTGCTGCTGGTGACCTTAGCATATCATTTAACCTCTTGGTTTCTCGATGTCTCTGAGTACAAATCAGGAGCTATAATTCTCATCAGCTAATCAGCTACACAAAGGATAATTGGCAGGGGTGGGGGGAGCATTAGTAAAATTCTTTGTCTACAATATATACAACTACGACGTAGGAAGGAAGGCAATAAAGCCTGCAAAGCGATGTCTCAATATGTTATAATTTCATGTCTCCATCCCTTTCCCAGTGGCAGCAGTGTGATGAAACAGAGAACACAGTCTCATGTCTTCTAACCTGCCAGCTGATCAGGTACGTCTTTGGCACGTTACCATGCGGGGTTGAGTCCTGCATCATCATTCGTAGAAAGCTTTGCTTCAGGTTTCTTGTTTTGCTCAGGTTTCTTAGAGATTTTGCTCTCCCCACCCTCCTACGATGGTACCCTCCACATAAAATAAAAATGTCACCATTTTATTAATCTACATTTAATTTATCTAAGAGCCGATCACTTTAAGATTTGGATTTGGGAGTATTTGATTATTCTGTACTTGTCAGGGGCAGAAATAATGGTTTCCCTCAAGCATCATCTTCTTTTCTAGGGGACCATGAATTATAAACTAGTTTTCATTCCAACCAAATCACATCTGCACTGAACCTCTTCTTAGCGGCCTACATATTTGGATCTTTGTCAGGGTGGAGAAAGGGGCAGGAGGACAAGCGCAAGATCTATAACATTCTATCAAGGGGTGGGATAAGGTCCACCATCCATGACCATGTTCACCTGTGTCAGATAACAGCTAATTTGTTTATAAAATAAGAATCTTTTGTTCGGTCCCCTATGAGAGACTAATCTGGAATATTTTGCTTTACTTAGGGTCCATGCTCTAACAAAATTAATCAGCAGTCCTTTGAAATAAATTATTTCCTCCTTAACCAACGCAGCTATTATCATTGGCTTGACTATTCTGCATGTCTGTGTTATTTTTCTGCAGCATTTCAATATAAATGTCTAACAAGGTGACCAGAAATAATAAGCCCTTGACATTTCCCTCCCCCCTCTCAAAGAGAACCTCATTATTCCCTGACACCGACTTTCCCTGTCAGGAGAGTCCCACAAAGCCTAGAAGCAAGGACATTTTAGCCTTTACAGATTAGCAGGCCTGAGGAATTTGTACGGGTAGCTTTTAAAATAGCCCAGGTGTCAAACAGGGGTCATTTTTCACTTAGGACATTTATGGTGAAGAGTCGGGTAAGTAACTCACATTGCTTAGCATTTTTATTTATAGTAAACTAACGACTGCAAAGCCCGGTCCCAATTAATTTCAGGAAGAGTAGGGAAGGCAAATACACACATGGAGTCACACACATACACACACAAACACAAATATGGTCTAGGTATCACTTAACACCCATTCTTCACGTTTTATTCTTCTTCTAATAATGATCTGTAGACATTTAGAGAAATGATCATAATCAAATACCTGAAGGCTTGATGTGAAAATAAGACTGTGTTCACTCACAAAGGGGAATTTTTTTAGTCTTTTTTTAAATTTAATTTAATTTTATATTAAAAAAATTTTTTTACATCATTTTTCATTTTTGCACAATGTATGCATTTTCATCTTGGTTATATTCCCTGTACAATTGTTTTTTAGTCCTTTTTTGCAGATTCATTTCTAGCATAGTATGAGAGCACCCTACAGGAGTGGAGAAGGCTACCCCCAATTCCCTTTTGGGTGTCTTTGCCCCCTATTACCTTCCTTCCCCCCAGATCACCCTAACCGTCTCCCTCTACTGAAGACCCAGCGTTCTCTAGGCTCTAGGGCTGAAAACAAACTACAAGGTCACTAACAGCAATATATTAGGAGTTAAGGAGGCATCACTTTGTTTTTTTTAAAGATTTATTTATTTATACAAGAACTGGGATACAGGCCAGATGTGCGGGAGGGTGAGAGGATTCACCAGAGACAGAGTGGGGAACAGAACAGCAGACGACTGTAATACACTGCTGAGGGGAGCAGCAGGCGCGACAGGAGAGGTCTGCTGCGCCATGTGGGTAGCTCCCTGGCCGGCTGGGATCGAACCCGCACTGCAGAGGCTGCGGACAGCTTCACAGTGCAGCGCTCAACTGCCTGCACCACCAGGGAGGCCCAAGGAAGCATCACTTTTAAGGCTACTTACCTGCTAAAGGTGCAGCCTAGAACTAATGGAAGAATTGGAAGCTTCTAATGCTGGAATTGTAGGGGGTCTTTGACAACATGGGAGGTGGGGGAAGAGGGTTTGGGTTATTTTGGAGATAGGGTCATCTTCCTAGTGCCCTTAAAATCATGATATTTGTCATTTATACACATTATTGACTAAGAACTGCTTGGTCATTCAAATGAAAGGCGATTTCGGCACTTTAGCAATCTAGGTTCAGTTTCACAATGCTTGGTTCTTTCCCAGAAGCTGTTCATACACCTACAAAACATGTTTATTGGCAAACAATGGACATTCTTTTGGCAAAAAGCCATCTGATCAACCTGTTCAGTGTTTCTGGCAGATGAGCTTGGTGCACCCCATTTCTGTACCTTTTTAACCCTTTCCCAACACAGTTTTCCTCTTCCAGGAAGACCACCTGGGTAAGTTTCCAGGAAGCCTATTCTGTTTTGGCTGTTTCTGGGCAGACTGGACCAAATGGCTAAACACTCTACGTGAAAGGGCAGATGTACATAGGTCCATTCAGTGACCTACCAGTGAGAACTGCCTACACTCCCCGTTCTGGGGGTTCCTGCCTGAGGAATAGCAGGGTTTTGTTCTGAAAGACAAGGGACAGCATGGTCACCAGGAAGGGCTGAGGGCAGGAAACACCATGTACTTTTCAGTCTGTCTGAACAGCCCTGGCAGCTGGACAGGGCAGAGATGGCTGGAGGCAGCAAGGGCACGTCTGTTCACAGGCTCTGTGCCTCTCGAGCCATAGAAACAGTTTGGTTGTGAGGAAACATGTGTAGGTTTGCACACGTCTCTTCTTTCACCCACTTATAAAGAGCACAGTCCTTAGAAAGGACAAACTTTCCAAGTTTAGAGCTGGTTTTTATACTCAGGGAAACGAGGAGGGTGAGAAGGTGCTGGCCACGTTTTATTTTACTTTTATTTTATTTTTTTATTTTTTTTCACATTTTATTTAAATTTTATTTTTTATATTCCCCATTAAATTACAACCCCCTTATTTTGACTCCAAACCCTCCCCTCCCTGCCCCCTCACCCCCCTTAGAGTGTCTCTAGTTCATAGTTGTTTGTTGATTTTGATTTTTTCTTTCTTATAGTTACTCATTTTCCTGGCCCCTTACTTAAGTTTTCTAGATTCCTGCTATGAGTGAGACCATCCGGTATTTTTCTTTTTCTTTCTGGCTTATTTCACCGAGCATGATCCCTTCCAGCACCATCCATGTTGCTGCAAATTGCATGAGTTTATCTTTTTTGAATGCTGAGTAATATTCCATGGTGTATATGGACCACATCTTCTTGATCCAGTCATCTATTTTTGGGCATTTGGGCTGTTTCCAAAGCTTAGCTATTGTAAACAGTGCTGCTATAAACATAGGGGTGCAGGTGCTCTTTGGAATTGATGTTTCTGTGTCCTTTGGGTAAATACTTAGGAGTGGAATTGCTGGATCCTATGGAAGCTCTATGTTTAGTAGGTCCAGAAATCTCCACACAGCTCTCCATAGTGGTTGGACCAGTTTGCACTGCCACCAACAGTGCAGGAGAGTTCCTTTTTCTCCACATCCTCGTGCTGGCCAAGTTTTAAGGTAGGAATTAATTCATGTTGCTGAACACATTTCACTCACTGTTGATTTGAACAAAAATGATGGTCAGTTGCCAGAGTCTGAATTGAGCTGTTTGGGTGGACACCACCTTTTCCACCTTCTCTGCAGTTTAACTCAAACGCCTATAAACTAAAAGCAACAATGAAAAGGGTACCCCTTTCTCCAGGCTCAACTAAGGAGTACAAGCCACCGAGCCAGGGCACAGATGGACAGGCCTCGTGAAGAAGCTGAATTAACAACAGAAACGTTCTCTCCAAGCAAATCAGTAACTTCAAAGATAGACAGACTTCAAGTTTAGTGCATTGCTAAGATGCTCCACTCCCAAAAGGTAAGACTACACATAGAGAAAATGTTAACAACCCTCTTATTTCCCTCAAAGCACTGTAAAAAAAAAAAAAAAAAAAAAGATCCGTTCTTTCAAACTAGTAGGCAAAAAATCCCACATAGCCACATCTAGCTCCATCAGGCTGATGCCCTTGCTGAGGGCTTGTGCTCCAGTATAATTCACACTTGAACAATCAACAGTTGGTGGTACTGACTCCCCACGCAGTGAAAATCTGAGTATAACTCCCTCGAAATCTGAACTACCAGGAGGCTGCTGCTGACCATAACCTTACCAGTAACTTGGCCGATTAACACATATCTTGTATGTTACATGTATCTTATATATTCATATAATAAAATAAGTCAGAGAGAATAGAATACTATTAAGAAAATTGTCAGGAAGGGAAGATACATTGACAGCCCTGGACTGTATTCATTGCAAATCATCTACACACAAGGGGACCCATGCAGTTCAAACTCAGGTTCTACAAGGGTCAACTGGATTTATCCAGAAAATCCAGAATAGGTTTACATTTCTAAATCCTTCTCCGGGCTGCACAGTGAACAAGCACATCTTACTGTTCAGCTCCAGGTGCCGCCAGCATGTGTATGGGGCAGAGGGTGCACGCTGCACCCCACTTCCTGCTGTCCCTGAGTAAAGGTAGAGTCAGGCTTTGGTCCTGGCTCATAAACAAGTTGCTGTATGTACGTCATCAAGACAGCGTATCAACCAAGTGGCTCTACACGGACTCTCACTTCCACATGGGGTTGCGAATATAGTCGTGATGGATCATTGTCTGGAAATGACTATTAAAAGGGTCATTATTGGGGCAGCCACCAAGCTCAACAGTCTCAGCATCTGTTAAGGTGAGTGATAACTGGGCCTCCCTGGGGGTGCAAGGGGTTAAGACACAGCCTATGAAGCTTCCGCAGACATTGCAGCACAAGTTCGATCCCCGCCTAGCAAGCTACCCACATGGCGCATCAGCCCTTTCCTGGCTCACCCGCTGCTCCCCTCAGCAGTGTACTTTGGTCAGTCTGCCTGTTCTGTTCCCCACTCTGTCTCTGGTGAATCCTCTCATCCCCCACTCCTCTGGCCTGTACCCCAGTTCTTGTATGCATAAATAAATAAATCTTTAAAAAAAAGGGTGAGTGATAACTGATGATCGAAGGACTGGGGTGAATAGAAAATGCCCCAAGTTTCAGGGCCATATTACAAAGTAAAGGGGGAAAATAATATTGAAATTGTGACAGAAGGCAAAGGGAAACTAGGGCGGATTCAACACAAAATGATGTGCACCTGATGTGATGATTTCTGACAAGCTCAGGAATATTAGTTTTAGCCACTAGCCCACTGGAATAAATAGGCTCTAACCTCTTAAGGAGGCTACAGAAAGGATGTGCCTCCCGCCAGCAAGGGGAGCACAACTTGCCTGCACCTTTGAGTTGTGACGGGTATAAAGTCCAGCTTGTAGATACTTCATCAGAACCATTAATATCAAATTACTGAAATAACGGTGTGTTTTCCAAAAAGCCCCTCCTGCCCCCTGCACCATCTGCTGAATGTGCTCGGGGCATCACACGGTCCAGCATGTAGAACTGTCCAGTCATTCGAGGGCAAAGTGACCTTCCCCGGGTAGAGAACCTTGCGCTGCCACCAGATGAGGACATTCCCTTGAGAACTTAGAGCCAAGGTGCCCTTTCTCCTCTGGATGTTCTCGGGATGGGTGCCAAGCAGTTTGGCTCTCCCACTCCTGGGCACGTCTTCCCGTAGTGCAGCCTGACAATAATCGAATCCTATTCATGTTTTACATGAGCCTGAACCATAAGGACTGTTCTATAACTACATCGCAAAGTGGGCCTCGTTAATATAGTTACACATCATCTGTTGAAATTACGTTTCTCTTTTCTCTGCTTTGAGCTTGTATGTAAGGGCCTTCTGCTGAAACAAGCCTTTCCTGGTGTACAATCCTGCCTGCTCCTCTCTCTCCATTCCCTCAAGCACTATTCAACTGCAGCCTCCATCACCTGGGTTCTGAGGGGCTTAAGAGAACCTCCTCAGTGGCCTCCCTGCCTCCAGTGTCTGCTCTCTGCATAGCCAGCCTGAACACCTGCCTGGCCCACCACCGGGTGCACTGCCTTGCTCCCCTGTTAGAGAAACTTTAGTGACCCCTGGTGACTGCTGACTCAAATCCAAATGCCAGCACCACACCTGGCATTTGTCTTCCCCCCAGATTCCCAACTTCCCTTTCTAGATTCATGTCCATTTACAGCCCACTTATAGCTCAGAGAACCATCAAATAGAGATATTTGCAATTTCCAAATACAAATTATACTTTCCCAGTCCACACTTACCCAGTTGCCCATCTCTTCGTCCACCTTCTGAAGTCCTGTCTTTTAAGGCTGAGTTCGTGGGTCCCTTTCCACGAAGCCAGCTCTAAGAAAGCGCTCTCTCATCCAAATTCTTTGGGCTTTTCTTTTTCCTTTATGAAAATAAAAAAAGAAATTTTTAGTGAAGCCACACTGGTTTATAGTTTTATATAGTTCCCCGGTGTGCTGCATGATGAATCAACATCTGTATGTTCGCCCCCAGAAATCTAGTTTCCATCCCTCACCTGACAACTGACCCCTTTCACCTGATTTACTCACCATCCCTTTCCTTCTGGAAACAGCTAGTTTGTTCTTATAGTCTCAGAGGTTTTCTTTGTTCATTAGTTTTGATCCTTCATCTTCCAAATATGAATGAAATCACATGTTTATCTCTCTCCGCCAGAACTATTTTATTTTGCACAATCCCAGCCAGATTCATCCATGTTGTTGCAAATGGTAGGATTTCAGCTTTTTTTAATAGTTGAATGTATGTGTCAAATTCTTTTACTTTTTTTTTAACATGGGCTTTATACCGTATGCAAGCATTACATAGTCAGTGAAAAATAAAAAAACTGAAACATAAAGAAAATAAAAATTATTCCATGTTGAACCCCAAAGATAACATTATCTCAGTAGAATATGCTGCTGTGTTGACTTCCAGACTTCTTCTGCATATATATATATGCATGCACACAGACACACACACACACACACACACACACACACACTTCACATGTTCTCTATCACCTAATTGGTCAGACTTGGCCATTGTTTTGAATTGTAGTGTGATAAAAGTGCGATGCAGTCTGGGCGAGGCTGTAGTCTCTCCACGGACCACACTTCTTTTCATTCCCTATGGCTCTGAGTACAGAGCTGTACTGAGCAAAGTTATGTAAATGTTTGTTGAAACCAGAATGAATTCATACACTTCCCCAAATACCTGGGGAACTCTCCATAAACAACCAGTGGCAATTAAGGAGATGTCCGCAGAAATTCATTTCTTTAATTGTGATGAAATGCTCAAGTTTTGATTTAATATAAGGTCCCTAGAAGAGAGCCAATAAGATAAGCCTAGCAATAAATACTTCCAGGAGAGTCATACTCTGCCACTCAGCTTTGTAATAAGTGGGGAAGACACAGAAGATGGAGGTCCTGGAGAGGAGAATGTTCTGGAAACTCCTATTGCTTGTCTAGCTTAATGTCCCAAGCTAGGATGCAAGTTCCTATCTCCAGACCTGCTCCAATTCTTACTGCAATATCTAACTTTTAGCTGCGAAACTAAGGGTTATGGCTCAGTGCTCACGTTTTTCAGTATTTGACTTTAAGACTCTCCACTACTTGTGCCTTCTGAAGTTGGTTCTTTAGCCTAGTTCTAAAGGAAAGGCCCATGCTTTGTTTTTCAACTGAAGCTAGTATGGTTGCTGAGGACTTACTCAGAAATTATCTCCATAGCAGTGGAATGGCAACTCAAGAGCTGAACTGCCTGGGTCATTTTTTTTTTAGATGACATATGTGGTGACAGCTTAACTGACCTGAGGAAGCAGCAGCTGGGATGCAAGACTGGTGGGTGTGGTGCTGCCTGGCATTGGGTGCATGGGGGAATCAATGCCGTCACATCTAAGCATTTCTGAGGGAGGGAGAGAAGGTTCTAGAGTGGCATTGTTTGGGAGTCTGGCAATGTAAATTGAAAAGGAAGCTTGGAGGCTCACCAACTATGAACATACTGCAAGTTTGTTTTATTGTTCTTGTTGCTGTTAATGTATTTGTTTGCTTTAGAAATAATACTTTAGAAATTCGAAGTAAAGTGCCGAGAATGAAGAACAATTCTGTTTTATTTAGGAAAAGTGTATGTTTATGAAGAGGAAGATGGAGAATGCATTGCTCATTATTTTATAGTCATGTCTTATAGAGACATTATTATTTTTTAAACGTCCTGGAAGTGTTAAGCAAAGTTCAAAATAACAGTTATTTGGGAAGATACACTGGTGATTTTCTTGGGCAAATTAAAATAGAGCTAAATGAATCAGCCAAAGGGACCTAGCTGTGTTTTGGTCTGAGCAATTCTGCAAAGGTTGGACATATGTTGTGGGAAATCACGACAGACTCATTTTCCCAGGCTGTTAAGGAATGCTACCTCTTTCTCCAGGAAAGAAAGGTAAGAAGATATCTCCAGGATGAGGGTTTCCCCCTCAGAGGCTCTAGAGGAAAGAGGCTGTTTCATGGAAACTATTCCACAAAATGAAGATCTCTGTTCTTATTCATCAGTCTTCTAATATTAAGTAGCTTCTCCCTGCAAGGCACTGTACTTAATACTATTATCTGTGTCTGGGTTGCTGATCATTTTTATGGGGTTCCCTATGCTGCAGCCCATGGAGCCCAGGATGCTGGTTCAACATCTAATCATGTCATTTGAGAAAACCTCTTTCAATTTTCTCTGTCTTGATCTCCCATGCCTGAAATGAAGGTTTAATTTGTCTCCCTCTCTCAGGAAGTTGTCAGGAGGGACAGAAGGAAGTGAGGAAGAACTGAAACTATAGCTGTAAGGCTCTCTGGGAAGATGACATGGGTTGCCAGGGGGAAGCCACTTTGGCTGAGAGACTTGACCATGGATCCATCCCCTCCCCTGACAGAAACAGCTTGAAATTGACTACAGAGTCAATGTAGTCTTGTTAGTACACAAACTGTACTGCTGATGTATTAACTCCAGGTCATATTCTTTGCCACTGGGTCCCTAATACCTAAGAGGTATTCAACAACTACTTGAATAACTGAATGACTGGTTGAATGAAAATGCTCTTTTCTGCACTTTAGTTCAGTGCCCTATATGCCTGGCAATTGAATAAATACATTGTTGTTATACAAGAGTCAGGATCTGCTGTTGATTGCTTTGATACTTCATTAAGATGGATGAGGGCTGGTGGTCTGAGCTGTCTACACCAGCACTCTATCAGCAAGGTACCCACATCTATGCAGTGAAAGATAGTGGCATTCAGCGTTTTCCTTGAGGATGGTGAAAAGCCAATGATTTTTCTCTCACCTCTCCCTTAAGCACTCAGCTTTACAGTGAAGAGCTCTGTTGAAAGGCTTGTAACTAAGAGACTGACTTAATAAGTCTTGATGAAATATGCTGGGAGTCTGCATCATAAGGACCATGTTCGTGTGATGCCAAAGAAGCCCTCTTAGATAAGAACTAATGACTTTGAGCAAATGAGTAACTTCCTGGGTAAACAGCACAGCAGAGGAGCGACGGCAAAGTCTGACACCTAGTGGTAATCTGGGAGGGCCTGGCACGAACTACATGTAGGTCAAGGAGGAAAATGAAACTGTCTAGAGCGCTGCTAAATCCCAGGCCTGGAAGGGACATAAAGAGAACCATTTCTAGCTTGAAAAATTGTTTTAAGACAACAGGTCCTTATACCCCCGACTGCTGGTCGATATCACTGAGTTGGTTAAAGTTGTGGTGGGAAGGAATCACGAGCAGAAAAATACAGATCAAATAAAGAAAATCTAGAGCTTGTGTACTGGAGGGGCAGATTGCCTCTATCTCAAGTTGCAAACACCACTCTCCAATTCAAGGAAGGAATGAAAAGAGTGGTCTTCAGTTCAGGAATTATAGGCCCTTCTTCCATAGCTTGCCTATAAAGCAGTAGACCTAGATGGAGTCTAGGTGGGTCTCTCTAGAAGACATCTCGGTAACGGTTTTAAACAGACGTATGATATGTAGGCTCCTCGGTGAGTAACTGAATTATCTTCACCAAGCCACTGAATCTCTCTATGCCACAGATCCATGGGAAAGTAGAAAGTAATTCCTATTCCCTGAAAACCTTCCTGAAAGGAAATTTAACTATAGTTAAAGAAGTTTAAAGGTGCCAAAGTCCTTTAACCCACAGTCTAGGAATGATGATGATGATGATGATGGTGATGATTTCGAAGTAGCTTATAAAATACTCTTTGGGATGAACTGTTTCAAGCCTTACTAAAACCTGGGTTACTGGTAAAACCATTTTACAGATGAGGAAACCTCCTAAGGAGATGATCAAACAATTGATGCGAGATGTGTAAATGGGTTGTTCATTACAAAAAAAGTTAAACAATTTAAATGTCCATCAATAAGGAATTGGTTAAATAAAATTAAGTACCTCCATGTAATGGAAACTAAGGAAGAATTATTTTTTAAAGGTCAAAGTAGTTCTAGATGTTCCAGCATTGTAAGATGTTAAAAATATCTTGATAAAAGGTTACAAAACAGTATGCTCATTTTTCTTGCAACAAATGTTAAACTATATGTTGAAATATTTGAGACTCAAAATTCAATGGCAAGACTGTGATCTTTTACTTTTTTGTGCCTTTTGAATTGTCTGATTTATTTTTGGCAATGAGCATGTATAACTTCACAACAGAAATAGTCGACAATAAAGCCTCTCAAAGTAGTCATTCCTATCTTTTAATCACCAAGAAGATGAAGAGATAAAGAGGTAATAGTTATGAAACTAATCAGCTTTACGCTAAGGCACATGATCCCCTGACTGAGAAAAGGTACTTATACTTATTTATGCTATTTTTCTTACTAATGAAGTGATTGTAGATTTTGAAAATATTTTACCAGCAAGCATGGTAAGCCACAAGATATGTCTTCCTGTGACAGATGCACAGGCACAGCCCTGATCTCAGGACTTCCCTCTCCACTCATGATGTTCTGTCTTGATGCCTAGATTCTGTCAGTCTGCAGTGTGTGACCAGACACCACCCATGAATCTTTGCAGGAGTGAATGAAAGATGCCTGTCGCCATTGAAAACAAGTAGACTTTAGGCTCACTTCTCCATCAATCTTCTGGGTGGATGCTGCAGATAAAACAGCACACTACTGACAAAGCAGGTCCTATGGTCATCCTTTCTGCTCTGCCCACAGCACCAGGGGTGTCGTCTACTTACTTAGTGCCAGGCAGAGAGCTTTGGCCCCTGAGTAACACTCGCTCAGAGATATCCAACAAATCAGAACTGGGGAACCTGGTTCTGCCCATTCCTCTTTGGCCACTGTGTGGAGATGGTAAGGAAGAAAGGTGCAGACTCTCATTTCGCTCTGAAGGGAGGGAGTCTGTGCGTGAATATGCACCTGGAAGAGGTTGGGTGAGGATGACCTGGATGTGGAAAGTGATCACAGTGGCAGGAACCAGGGAGATGGAGCTGCGGCTGACATGCAGTGTAGACTATATCAATGAAATAGAAACGAGTCTAAAAAATGACCTCTTAGACCACATTTGGGGTGGGGAAAATCTCTTTACCTAGGGAGAACTGTACAAGAGACAGAGTTGATTTCAGCTGCTCAGGAGGCGCTCTGGCTGAAACGGTCCTCTTCACAAGTGATTCTCAGAGACCCGTGTGCTGGGTCGTCTTCAGGGGAGAAGGGCACTGACACCATGTGCCCTTGCTGTTCTCCCTGGGCTATTTGGCTTGCTCTTAAGAGGCAGTTTGTAAACAGATATTTCAAGTTGCAGATATGGTTCACTTCCCCTTTCTTTCCTCTGGTTAGAGATGAAGATAACTATTCACCAAAAATACCACTAAAGAAAGTCAACATCTGTGAGTATTTCAGTATTTATAAACTTGAGCCATGATCTGCCTTGTTTTATTGTTGATAACGATATTGATGATGATGATGGTGAGGATGATTTCGAAGCAGCTTATAAAATACTCTTTGGGATGAACTGTTTTAAGCCTTACTAAAACCTGGGTTACTGGTAAAACCATTTTACAGATGAGGAAACCAAGGCTCAGAGAGGCTACCATCACATCTCTAAAATAACATTTGTCTCTTCTTACCCAACTCCTTTAGAAAAGGGCCCATGTCTTACTCATCCTTGAACCTTTGGGCACCTGCTTCAAAATTACTATTTAAAACTCTATTGATAAGTCAACTTTTGAACTTCTGTCAGGAGCCAGTAGTCATAGCAACAACCTCAGCAACTAACAGTTACTGGACAAAATGAGAGGCGATTCAGCAGAACAGTAATGATCTTGCCTTCTGAAATAAGAATTTTGGTTCCGACACTTACTAGCTCTTTATATTAGCATAGTTTTCTTAGCCCCTCTCTCTGTTTCCTCAACTGCAAAAGAATGGAGTCACTAGCACAGGGGTTGTTATGACAAATCAGTGAATCAGTAACTATGAAGTATTCAAACATTAGTTGTCATTATTATTATTATTATTTCTGTGTTCTTAATGCTTGCTATTTTGCATGTATCTTCTCATTGAACCCTTGCAATGGCTATTCTGATATGGAAACCAAAGCTCAAAGAGGTTAAATATCCACTCAAGCAGAAAGAAATAACCAATGGGAGGGCTGGGATTCAGATCCAGATCTGACTCCCATGTCCACCCTATGCCACCTAACCAGTGTGCTCACCTGACCAAGACATTAACAAAATACCGTGGAGTAGAGTGGACAACTGAACTTACTTTCCATGTTGCAGCAGGAAGAACTGTTTCAGAGTACTTTTGTAAAGAAAACAGTTAAGCTTGCTCCAGAGGCTAAAATAATGTGGTATATTGTTAAATATATGTAGGTCAGAACTTTTTCAATGTAATGACATTAGCCATTTTATTGGCTGTTTTAATGAAATGCCTGTGGATACATTTTCGCTACCTTTAGATATAATTTGATCCAAGCATTAAGTGCTGCCACCAGGAATATTTCTCCATTTATGAATGGTCTTTTCTTCTCTGCTGGTTTCTATTTGACTCAATCTTTACCTTCTTAGAGGCAAGATGATCACCAGGGGCTCTGAGTTTCATCTTAATAGTCACATCCATTGAACAGGAGCTTCTCTCTCCCAACAGTTTCAGCAAACATCCTGGATGGCACCTCTTTAAACTTGGAGTTACACGCCTTTCCCTGAGGCTAACCTTGTGACCAGAGTGACTGAATTCTCTGACTGTCCAGACTTGAGTTAAGTGACAACCCATGGACTAGGAGTGGGGTCAGGTGGCTTTCCAGAAGAAATGTTAAGTTAGTATTACCTAAAGAAAAAGGAATGGATGTGGTTAGCTAGAAAGGACCTATGTCCACTACCATGCTGTTCACATGTAGAACATGGTGCCTTGGACTGGAATGAGAAGATAGGAGACTGCTGACTAGCTGAGGAGCCTTACACAGATGCCTGAACCCTGCATCGCCTTGGTTCGCCCACATGTAGTAACACCTAGCATTTATATATGACCCTATCTACTTCTCATAATAACCCAATACTGTCTTTTTTATCCCTGTGTAACTTTCATTTTATAGTTTAGTAAACCAAAGAACAAACACATGTCAATTGTCCAATGTCATGGCTAAAAAGTGGCTAAGCCAGTATCTGAACTCAGCCATGCTGACTGCTATGTCTCCACTCTGAACCAGTAGGCTTTACTGCCATTTATCTGTAAAAGGAGGAGATGGGACAAGAAGAAGTCTTTTTCTTCTCCCTCATTGTTCTGTATTTTTATTTTTATTTTTTTTAAAGATTTATTTATTTATTTATACAAGCACTGGGTACAGTCAGAAGCACAGGAGGGTGAGAGGATTCACCAGAGACAGAGAAAGGAACAGAACAGGCAGACTGATGAAGTACACTGCTGAGGGGAGCAGCAGGCGGCACAAGAGGTCTTGCGCGCCATGTGGGACCCTCACCCAGTGGCCGGGGATCAAACCGGCGCTGCAGAGGCTGTGGGCAGCTTCGCAACCCAGGGCTTAACAGCTGCACCACCGGGGAGGCCCTGTTCTGTATTTTTAAAAGAACAAGGGGAAGTAGAAAAATAAGAAAAGATTGAAAGTCTCATTTTATAATAAATGCAAATTTGGAGGGATAATGTATACCTGGCCTCTGGATTTCATGCATTTTTATCTTGAGTGGATATTCTCTGAATCTGTTAACAGGAAAACTGCTGCTCTGTGATTTCCAAGTGAATTTTGAGTCTGTCTTTTATAATAGCCAGCAGAGCAAAGTCTTTACTCATTGTCAGTTTAGTTGCAGAAATATAATGATTTCTTAATGCAGTTGCCTGAAACACTTTACTTAATGAAAACTTAACAGATGAATATGACTGCGGAGAAGCTACTTTTCCGCCTAATAGCACTTCCTTGTCATTGTTTTCTTTTAATAAATTATTGAATCAACATCAAGCTGAATTACATAGTCTCCCAGGTCAAACTGCTTATCTCCAGAATCTACTTCTGGAACTGTGCTTTTGGTCACCAGATGACTTAAAATAAAAACGGCTTATAAATTTGGAACTTACATCAAAGTGAAAAGTAGTTCACTTAATGTTAAGTAATGAATAAGGCAAAACCTTCTCGGGTTGGCAACTTGGGGTTATATAAGTAAAAATAGCCATGTAATATGAAAAGTTAATTTATTTAGATGGTTTAACAATATTAAACTGTAGCCTTTGGCATAAAAATGTCAACATTAAATATATATTATATTCATTTTTGAAATTGTGCAGCCAAAGAATACTTAACTTAAACTTCCTGGTATCTTGAAGACATGTTTGAGTTAATAGATTGCTCTGGTGGAGGGATGCATGTTCCAAAGTGTCGTCTTCTTGTTTGGGGTGATTTGTTCAAGCTTCTCTCTAACATACCATACTACTATTTTTGAAGATGTTAATACTGGTGTCATGATTCTTATCATCTACCTGAGAGTCATGGATTTGGTGTTAGCAAGAATTCAGCAATCAGGCATGATAATTTCTTCTGTCCCTTCCTCCAAACACAACTGGTATATGTAATAATAACAACAAATATAGTGAAAGCAACAACTATTATTTATGAAGCATCTTCACTGAACCAGGTTTTATGCTAAGTATTTCCCTTGTATTTATTCATGTGATTCTAACAATCTGGGAAGTAAATATTGCTATATTTTTTCTCTACAGTGAAGATCAGAGAAGTTAATTGAAATTCCCAAAGTCACACACAGCTACTAGGTGGGGGGCTTAGGATTTAGACTGCCTAAAAGTCCTATTCTGGGCTCACATCTTCCTCACCAGTTCAGATCAATGTAAATTCTGAACTCTGTCGCAGGCCACTTATAAAGTATCCCCTTGCCATTTGTTTAGCGCTTAAGAGTTCTTGAATAGAGGAGAATTTTCTATTTCACCATTTCCCAGGGCATAGGCCAACAGACTGTTTTGTAGGAACAATCTTGAGGGTGAAGAAAGGTAACCATGAATTGGGGCCTACACAGATCACATGTCATACTGAAAGTATACTTTGATCACTGGAAGTTTTGTTCTTTAAGCCACTGGCACTGACTTTTTTAGCACAAAACACCACATGTATTATGCTGTCATCAGAGCCATCCTTGGTGATAATTGCAACATGCCAGCAAAGAAAACACCCAGCCCTGGCTCCCATGGCCTACTTCTGAACGGAACTGCGTGGCTTTACAATTATCACTCAGACTGACAGGGAGAAGGGGAGGGTGGGATAGCAGCAGGAGAAGAAATCTTTTCAATCTGGAGGAACAGATCAGCTGCCCTAGACACCATGCTGTTCTGGCCAAGCCAGGGTTCCTGTGACATCATGCGCCACTCTCATACTGTCAGCAGAATTCCCTGAGGAAAACAGCTGCCACTGCCTACAAATGAGTATTTCTGCTCACTCTACTAGTGAATGCCTGCCAGGTCCTCCTTAGGAGACTGCTCATCTCCTTTCTTCCCACCTCAATTGCTGAGTTCGGTGAGGATGGGGATTTTGGAAGAACATGTTTTCATGGCCATCTCCAGAGCTTTGCTACTGGGGCCCCACAAATGCGTTCTAGATGGTAGAAAACTATAGGTCTCTTTCACCCTCAAGTCAGCAAGATGGGGCACCAGGAGGCCAGGATGGCCACAACCTCCATTTTTCCAGGGTGCCATTCACATATTATTATTTTCCATTCATGCCAGGATGAGAAAGAGGGTGGGAAGTACAACTAAAATGATTGGGAGATATCAAGTTTTATTTCATTTATTATTAACAACAATAATGTGAAAAAACAAAAAACCTCACGGGTAGCTAAATTCTTATTTTCTGGGAAATAATGAAGGCATATGAGATATTGAAATTCTGCCATATTCATCTAATTCTTAGTTTTTCATCTTATTTATTCATTTCATGATCTATGATAAGAGTGTAATTATGTTCAAATGACAAGAAAATTCAGGGTTTCAGGTGTCCATGATTTTGTGTTTCGAAGTGAAGTTTCTTATCTCTGATGATCTAACCCTAGGGTACTGAAGGATTCTTTTTTTTTTTTTTTTTTTGATAATGGTTATCATTGCACCTTAAAGATATATAGGTCTTAAAAATGATCCAGAATCTTGCTATTTCTATAGCAAAACAACTTAAATCTTATTCATCGGCCTGATATCCTTATTTTTAAACTGTTGTGACTTGTGGAATTACAGCCGCTGAATTTGATAGAAGTTCACTGTCATTTCCTACAAGCATTAACTCATCTTTCTGGACTCGAGCTACTAAACAAGTAATGCCTGGCATCATCCCAACCCTGAGAATGAATTTTTCACCCAAGAAATTTCAGATTTCAATGAGAGACCCACTCTTCTGAATAATGATGTTAACGAGGCAGTGAACATACACAGACTCTTCTTGTATCTAAAGCCCAGAGTAACACCCTTGACCATGTTCTGTACGTGACTACAGACTGCACGAACAGTAGCCAGTCCCTTTCTATTTCCCTCTTATTTGTCAATGTAGAGCCTCTTCTTTTTCTAAGGAGACTGAGTTCAATATTGATGGGATTGAAGTCTCTCTGCAAGGTGCCTCTGGGGCCCTTCACTATAATGGTGCGACCCTTCAAGGAGATGTTGACATTTACTGAAATGTTGACAATCTGATGGCAGAGAACGGTCTTCATTCTCACAGTAGATGTAGCAAAGAGAGCATTCTTTTTTTTTTTTTTAAAGATTTATTTATTTTATTTATACAAGCACTGGGTACAGTCAGAAGCACGGGAGGGTGAGAGAATTCACCAGAGCCAGAGCCGGGAGCAGAGCAGGCAGACTGATGAAGTACACTGCTGAGGGGAGCAGTGGGCGTGGCAGGAGAGATCTGCGCGCCATGTGGGACCCTTGCCTGGCAGTCAGGGATCGAACCGGCGCTGCAGAGGCTGCGGGCAGCTTCGCAACCCAGTGCTCAACTGCTGCGCCACCGGGGAGGCCCAAAGAGCATTCTTAAGGCTTTCTGAACCACTGAAGGTTAAAGTATTTCGTGTCACTGTTGAGTATTTGATTGTAGTCTAATTCACTATGAAATTATAATCCATTATGATCCAATTATGATGACAAACGAATATTTTACCATTTTGTAACTTAAGTTTACTCTTCCGAGGTACTGTGATGTAAGGGTAATTTACCAAATCCTCAATAACGGACAGTGGTTATGCCTTAGTTATGGCATCATGACCTTATTATCCAGATTTCTTCACTGTGTTGCTCCATCAACCAGGAGAGACTTCCTTGGTCTTCTTCTCCACAGTCATTATTTATTCTTAAAATTAATTATGCCAGATTTAAAGATGCTGTATGTTAAGGAGTTAATTAAATCATTATCTCTAGACCATAAAGGATTGTTTCTTTTCTTCACTCTGAAAACAGATCACTCCTAGGAATTTGTCCATAGGTTTTTAGACCAAATTTGGCATCAAAAGTCTCTGGGCTGATTTTCCCAGACAACAAAGCAACCCCCCAAAACTGACTGCTAGTCCTAAATCAATACGCTTGTCATTCTCTTAGGTTCCACTGGTCCTTCTCTTATTTACCTAACTGTAAGTATCGAAACAATCATGCCCATATGCTACATATATGCAATGTTCTCTGATATTATCTCTTAGATCAGATTTCAAATAAAATTTCTTCTGACTCTTCTATTCTCTATTTAGAAATCTAGTTTCTAAATTACATTCACTGCTCGTTTATAAGCGACAATATCCTAAGTAACCAACATTTTGCTTCTTGTCTTCTTAGCAAAACACTTGGCTAAGAAAATCTTAATTTACACTAGAAACTCTTTTCTAAAAGTGTCAGTTTGAGAAAATTAAATGACGATTTTAAAGTACGCATGTAGACACTCAATAAATATTAAATTACTTATATGCAAGCTATTTGATATCTCTTTTGTTTTTGGTCAATAAAAATTTACGAAACTGCAATACCTTGCACAGAAATCTAGAGGGGAATGACAAGGCACAAACCTTATTGAACTGGCAATGAGATAGAATTAAAAAACACTTGGCTAACAATAAAAAAATACAAAATAATTTATGTTCTGCCTTTTAAATGTGTGGAAAAGACTATATATTGCAGAATGTGGAAGCATGGACAATTTCTTGAGAAACAGTCAAGTATGGGTTTTTGAAGGGAGCTAGATGGGCCTGGGAGAATCTCAAACATAAGGAATAAGAAAGTGGAGGCAGAAGGCAGGAGCACATACAAAAACAGCCCAGATCTTAACCATTCTCAATAAATTTGGGCTATATTAATTTAATTCAACTAAAAAGAAAGAGACATAATTACTGAATTAAGGGGGACTTTGAAAAGATAACTAGTATACCCTCCTGTCTTCCACTATGTCATATCTTAGCCCACTCCCAGGCAAATAATAAGATAGGAGCTATTTTTAAAGACCTAAATAGAGGCAGATTTCACAAGCTTCTTAGGTGACCTGGCCTGTTAACAGTTCTTGCTAAGAAGCAGGCTCGCCTGTGAAGATAATATTATAGTCCTGCTGTCCTCTCTGTTCTTGTCCTGCTGTTTGTGCTATTAAACAGAAATACTGGTTACTCTTCTTTTTGTCAGATGGGCTTTGTTAATTAAGACACTCCTTGGTTTTCTCTCCTTTGACCATTTCTGTATTCCAGCATCCCGTTTCCTTTCCTACATGGCCTTTTCTCATTCATTCTGACTTTGTGGCAACAAGAGGCCATGTCCCCTCCATTCCCTAAGAGCCTAATGCGGACTGATGAGCTTCCGAAGTGAGTTCTACCCTCTCCCCACAGTCACTCAGACCACACTGCACCAGCCCCTGCAGGCACCCAGGAAATGAGCAGGTGAAGAGGGTAGTCTGGTTTCCAGCAAAGGCTATGAAGTGAATAGATTATAGCTGCATCTCATTAACAGCCTTTGGAACATCTAGCAAACCACATCACTGTGATCTGAGAGATGAGGGTTACAGAGAAAATGAGAACTGTGAAAGGGAAGAGAATTGCCTTCCGTTCCTGTTTCTGTGCTTTGCATCTAGGCCACAGGATTGTTAATTTTCTACTCTAATTGGAAACATTCATTTTCATTAAGTTGTATAATGGGAGGGAAGGTCCGCTTGCATTAGTGATGACCACTGGTTTCTTATCCTAAAGAAACTATATTCTTCATAGCGTTCCCCAGCTCAGGGTTGTGACAATGGTTTTCTCTTGCCTGTAGCACCAACTTGGAATTCCTCTGCCTGATTTTTCAAGGGATCCAATAACCTGGCCCAGTTTGGCCCATATTTTTTATAATCCTCTGGAGTGTTTCCTTTGCTCTACCTGAGAGATCGGCTTGTCTACTCTAGCATAAGACGCTACTGTCCCTCCTACTATCCTTCACTAACATGATATGGCAAGTTATTCTTCTTGTCTTCTACAAAATCCAGTGAAGTTTTCTAGGTCCACTTCAGTTTTCTCTTGGAATTATAGATTCTCAAATTCAAGAAGGGATCTTTGAGGTTATCCAATTCTGCACCGAGCTTGTAACAGATACTGTAAATATTTGTGACTGAGTATATGCTAACTTTCTCCGGGAAACCCATGCTGGGATTGTTTTGATCATACCTATTTGAAATCTATCACCATGAGTCAGAACTAAAAGCTAAATAGACTCTCTTGAAAAACATACCCTGAAAAACTTCGGTTCCCCTTTTCAAAGATCTGGGAACAGCACTTTGATGGCGGGTGTTGCGTGTAATCTTTGTAATCACGAAAATGTACAACAGTGGTTTCAAATGATTAGTATGGACCATTGAGGATGCCTTGGCTCAATAAGGTCTTCAAAAACAGCTTCAGAATTTTAGACCAGGGAAGTATCTGTTAAGCGCACTCACTCCTAGCCCAGAGTCAATGCTCAGCTTTTCTGAAAGTCCTCCACAGAGGAGATAATACTAAGGAATGGGTACTGAAGGGAGGAGAAGGACATGTGGTTGGGAAGAAGGGTTAACTCCTGGGATTTAGGGACCTGAGCCATAGTGATGCTCTTCTCTTGAGGTTTAGTGTTGGGAAAACGGTGTCCTAGGGAAGAAGTGGCCCAGGGAAGGGTCAGAATAGGCAATTTGCCTGCCCTACTTTATCGAGAGCGCTTCCTGAAACATGCACTAGGCAGCTCCACGAGTTCTGAGCAAGACAGATGCCCCAGTTCATGTTTAGTTTCTCACATTCTAAAGCCAGTGACGCTTAATGGTCCGACTTTGCCCTTGAGAAAAGATTCTGCATTGCAAGCTCTGCCTGAGAAGAGCTCTGTTCCCGAGAAGCCAGAAGATCAACGGGTGTCAATGTTGGTTCCTTGAGAGAGGTCACTTTGCTTGGTGAGAGACTGTAAGTAAAAATAGCAGCCCCAGTGTAGCCTCTTGGGCAAATGACTTATTCATGGGTTCTAAATTATTGAGGTCATTGAAAAGACTGCTATATTTGATCTTTGAGAGAGGGGTGAACTGGGCTTGCAGAAAGGCTGTGTCTTCATAGGGCAAAAGGTAGACACTGCAAAGAATGACTGAAAGGAAAGGTAGGTGCCTGCATCCTGTGGTGGGCACACGCTCAGAAGCTTGTCGGGAGACGTCTGCCTCACGTGCACTGAGTGTGAGGAAGGCCCTTGTGCAGGCTGGGTTTGTACTGCAGGCAGGCGCTTTAGCCAGACTATTCCACAGGTATTTGGGAAGAGCCTCTACCACAAAATACTGTCCTCTCCCACTTTCCAGAGCTTGAAGGCTTTGTTTTTCTCTGAAATGCAAATGTTCCCTGGGGAACTTCACACATTGATAGTTAATCAACTGCCACCTCAATTTTTTGGTGAACACCTTTGCAAGCGAATGAACCAATAGTTGATTAAATGCAAAAATGAGATGCAGAATAGTTTTTGGGGTGAGGGTATGGGAGGAGGGTTGAATTGGATAAAGGATCTGGGATGTAAACATAAAAGTGAGACCCTGAGAAAGGAGGGAGAAATTGACAAAGGCAAACTTAGGTTTGAAAACACAATATCTCTTCTACACTGTCCCTGAGCTCCTTTAGGAAAGTTAAGGGTGATTTTCTCTTTTAACAATTCTTCATCCCCTAACCATCCAAAAACAAACAAATAAATAAGTAAACAAAGATGTTTAAAAAAAAATCCACTAATTCTTCATCCCCTTTTAGCAACTTCTCACCCAGAGGTGATCAATAGATATTTATAGATAGACTAAATTTGTTCAGCCCTGTGCATAGATTTATTGGTTCTTTCATTTGATATACTTATAACCCTTCTTTCTTGGAATTCTCTATCCATTTTTTTTGACTTCCCAGTATCTGAATTTCATTTGTAAACTTGGGAAATCTCCAAATTTTTGAGGCAAAATTTACTTCCCACTATAGGAGCTCCCTTGCAGTTATGAGATGAGCTTAACCTACCCACCTCAGATAGGAAGCCCCACCTACCATGGACAAGCAATCAGAAGTTGGTGGTCCAGTAGCATCCCTTCTGGGAAGAACGGGGGCAGCTACCTCCAATTTCTAATGGCAACACCTGGGGTCCAGGATTGAGGTCTTGGCAAAATGCAGTGTCTGTGGTGCCTGCCCTTCAGGCCTGTGGTATCTTCATGGGTCCTGCATTGTAGCCTGCCCTTCTATGCTTCCTAGTCATTCTATGAACTAGCCAATATCCTCCTAATAAATGCAATTTTGCTTAAATTGACAAGGGTTGGTATTTGATCTGTGCAACTTAAGAGTTCTGACTTTTTAAAATTTAATATATACAATTATTTCAAGTGCTAGCATTTTACAAATATTAACTAAGTCTCTGCAGTAGGAACTATCTTTATCCCCATTTATAAGGAAACCAAGATACAGAAAGGATAACCTGCTTATACCACCAGGCCAGTGGTGGAGCTGGGATGCAACCACTGCCTCTTCACCATCAAGTTCCACTGATTTCCAGGCAGATTTTCCCCTGGATCCTTCCCTTGCAATCCTTCCACTACCCCTATTTGCCTTTATACATGGGCATTCCCCTCTTGTAATGAATTATAAGGGCCTGTGACACAGACCTGCCTGGTTACTTTACCAATTGACAAACATGTCATTAAAAAAAAAAAAAAAAGGTAGGTGTTTCCTCCTGAGACCTAAAAACACTTCACTGCAATTGTCAGAAACAATTTCTTCTGAAAAAATCTTAGTGTTTGCTTAACTAAACAGCTGTGGGAATGCCTAGTACTTTTTAGACATAAGGAGGAAATATTACTGTTAGGGAACAGCAAGACCCAAATAAATAGTGATATTAGTTCACTCTAACATAGGACACCCTTCCCTGGTTGCAAAAGTTGGTGTTGAAATTTTGAATAAAGTAGGTTATTTCTATGTAGGATCAATATCAGTGCTGGTTCTGACAGTTTTTATGGTTTCTGTTTCTCACTGAAACCCCCTTCACTCCTGGATGCCTCATATCATTGGTCAGCTGTCAAGGGTTGTTTTTAAAGTTTGTCTTTGTCTCACCCTATATAAACAGTAGATCTTAAAAGTTCTTTATATGTTAATTTGCTTTTGATTCTGAGCAAAGAACTAACTGGCATCCGAGAGCACACATAGCCTTTCACTGGACAGGGAACCAAGCAAGAAGTGTGGTCCCAAAGACTTGCCAGTGCTCTGCTGTCATTTATTCCTTCCTTATCATTTATTCCTTCCTTATGACCCCAATAGGAGGGATTCCTTCTATTCCAGATCTTCAGAAGCCTCAGTTCCCTCTGTTGGCTCTTGCTAAGTGTCCATCAACCCCTTTGAAGGGGAAACAAACAACCCAATTACATTCCATTTAGGTCACACATACACTTAAGAGAATTGTCAGAGGTTCCAGTATGTGAAGAGATTTGCCATAAATGGAAAACAACAGTTGAGGACTGGAAGAAAGAACAGTGGTCATACACATCAGTAGTGGGGATCTGGATAACAAGTGGGAAGGAATTCTTGGATGGTGAGAGTAGAAAGGTATAAATATACCAAGGGAGACCACAAATTCTTCTTGGTTTTCTTTTTTGTTTGTTTGTTTTAAGGCAACTGGCAGTTTAAAATGAAGGAGTATCAATGCCTCAAAGCAGGAGTGTAGTTATCCATTATGCCACTATGTGGGTATTGATGATACAGGGAATCCCAAGAAGACCAGGAAGGAAGATGAGAAAGAGAAAAAAATGGAATTAGGCATATCGATAATGCTATACTCTTCATATTTTCCAAGGACTTTTAAAGTGCATGTTTGAACTAAGAAAAGCTACTCATAATGGGTAGCCAATGTACAGATGAACTAAGATTATATTGATAGAGTCAAGTATTCTGCAAAGTGAGGAGTACATGCTTTGACCCTAAGGATGATGGTATCCAACAGGACAGGACTCTAGGTGGAATTGTCAGGAGTCTCCATCCATCTCTCCCAAGTGTTTTTCCCACTTTTTTCAAACCTCTCCTCTTTATGCCCTAACTCAAACCCCATTTCTTCCAAGTTATCAATGATGACTCTGGCTTTGCTGATCAAACTTAACCTATGAAATCCTACTAAATTAGAGTCTATGCCACTCACTTTAAAAAAACAGATACTTATAGGTGAAGGTGGTCAAAAATATGCAAATTCCAGTTATAAAGTGAATAAGTTCTGGGAATATTGTCCGCCACCCCTTCACTCCTGGATGCCTCATATCATTGGGCAGCTGTCAAGGGCATTTTAAAAGTTTGTCTTTGTCTCACCCTATATAAAAAGTAGATCTTAAAAGTTCTCTACATAGGAAAAGTTTTTTGTGTATGCTAGTGATGGATGTTACTAGACTTATTATGGAGATCATTTCACAATACATATAAATACTGAATCCTTATGCTGTATACTGAAAACTAACACACTGTTTTATATCAATTATAGCTTATTTTTTTAATACCCAAATACTTAATAACATGCATTGGATTGTTTGTCCTTGTTTCCTGTGATTGGTCTTATTTCTCAATCAGGAGTTGAGCTTCCCAAGAGACCCATTTATCTCACGCTTTTATATCTTAGGCATTTTTATGTCTCATTGACAATAGAGTAGAAAGTAAGTTTAGCTGCAGGTAACTGAAAATTTCAACTCACATGGCATAAGCAAGAGGGATATTAATTCACCTCAAATAACAAGATCAATAACAGGATGTGCTCAAATTTGGTATGTTGGGGCCCCAGCTTCACCTCTCTCTTTGCTGGTCATGGCTCAACCTTTTTACTACCTTTTATGAGTTTGCCATCTTCAGGCTGGTAGGGAAATGTCTATGCCCATTCTTGAGCTCTTCAGAGATGACAATGTCTGATGAGAGAAAAGGGACCAGCTTTCCTGAGCTTCTTCTCAAGAATGGAAGAAACTTCTTCCATAACGTCCCAGCAGACATTACCTCCCACCTTATCCAGAATCTAGTTATATGACTTTCTACAACCATGTAAAGAGACTGGTATTACAATGCTGGGCTTCAAACTGTCCCCAGAGGAGGATCATCTTCCTTCAAGTCATACATGGTGATGATGAAAGTGGTGAGATACTTGAACACACCCACAGAAAGGAAGAAAGGAGAAAGAACATTGAATAGAAAATCATTGCTATACTGGAGTTGCCTTGTGAAGGCTTTTAAGAGCCAAAAGACTCAGGGATTTTGAACATTGGAGGTTAAACACAGCCATTATAAAAAACTAAATTATGTATGATTACAACTAAAGAGTATTAAAGCAAAGGTAACAAATGCTCAAAAGTCATCAATTTCCAATTATTTTTACTACTCAAACAATTATCTTGCTTTTGATGTTACTTAGTACAGTTGTATGTATTGTGGTGGAAATAGCATATAAAGGTGAACCACTGAGCATCTCTGTCCATCTCTGATTCAGTGATATCACACTAGCCATTTGAAAAGGGAAAAATACTTGCACCATGAAAATACTAAAAATGGAGCTACCATATGACCCAGTGATTTCACTCCTACGGATATATACCCAGAGGACACAAAAACATTAATTCAAAAGAAACCTGTATCCTATGTTTATTGCAGCACTATTTATAAGGTAAGTATTGGAAACAATCCAAATGCCCCAAAATAGATGAAGAAGATGTTGTATATAGACACAAGGATCAAGAAGATATGGTATATAGACACAATGGAATACTATTCAGCAATCAAAAAGGATAAACTATTTCCATTCACTGCAACATGGATGGAGCTAGAAGGGATTATGCTCAGTGAAATAAGTCAAAAGGAAAAAAAAATATTGGATGGTTTCACTTATAGGAGGAATATAGAGGAACCAAATAAGGCATTAGGGTTAAAAATTACAATAAAAAATAACAAAACAAAACAAAAATAAACAGACAACTATAAATCAGAGACATTCTGAAGGAGAGGGGTCAAAACAAGGGCAGGAAGAATATAAGGGACTGTGGAAATGGTGCAAGGGTGAACTGGTGGTGGAAATTCTATGGAGACTACATCTGAGAAAAGAAAGCAAACATTATAAAGAAAAAGAAAAACAATGTAAACTATATATACATAAATTAATTAAAAAATAGTTAAATGATACAATCAGGGCTTGATTTATTGTCTGCTGATTGTTTAGGATAAGAAAGTCATGGAGAAATGTTGCTAATGCAGATTAAACTTAAATATTATATAATCACACATAATTTAGTTAAACTTGAAATGTGTGTTGTGTCTCTGGATGTTTTGTTGTGAATAGGACAAAAAGTGAAAAGAATTATTCCAGCTTTCAAAAGCCATTCTTTGTACAGGCAAAGTCATTCACATCATTGACAGATGAGAGGCATTTTGACATATATTTTTCTTGTTTTTCTTTCCTATTACTCATTAACATAAATGAAAATATCAGCCAACATTCAGATAGACTTACATGCAACCATTGAATGGCAATGGATGTAAGAGTTCAGGAAAAACTCAACAAAAGTATTCTAGGGTAATGAGCTTTATGGAATTTACAATAAAAAGTACTGTACACATTACTATTTAAGTTTTTTTTAAGATTTATTTATTTATTTATTTTATACAAGAACCAGGGAACAGGCCAGATGCATGGGAGGGTGAGAGGATTCACCAGAGACAGAGCAGGGAACAGAACAGGCAGACTGACGAAATACACTGCTGAGGGCAGCAGCAGGCGAGACAGGAGAGGTCTGCCGCGCCATGTGGGACCCTCACCCGGTGGCCGGGGATCGAACTGGCACTGCAGAGGCTGCGGGCAGCTTCACAGCATGGCACTCAACCACCTGCACCACCAGGGGAGGCCTACTGTTTAAGTTTTATGCCACTCATCCTTTATATTAGAAAAAATTATAACAGCACATATAAGTACTATCAAATACAGTACATGTGCTATATGTAGCACCCGCAGAGAGATCATTCCTAAACATTTATCAGCACAATGTTGGGATTGCCAATATATTTATTACAACCAACTTAAATATATTTTATTCAAGTGCCACACAGCAAAATTACTGATGTGATTTTAGATTTCCCAAGTTAAAAGTAGATTCAAAATGGTTCACTAAGTTGCTTGGGGGTGTAGGAATCTAAAGGGACCTCACTTTGCTTTGGTTTAAGTTGCCAGAGAGTTCAGCAAACCTCTAGCAAGTTGCTATTAAGTCTTAGTTTGAATCAATTCAAGCTCTTGATAATAAGTCATATTGATATAGAGATTTACCATAATCACACAATTCAGGAGGTTGCTCAGCTCCAAGCTGATCCCAAGGGGAAAGAGGAAGTTCACTCAGAACTTTTCAACTTGCTTTTTCCTAGAGAATAGATTAGCATTCACCTGCAATTCTATGCCTTATCATGTTACTCTGTGGTGAGAGAAGAGTCTGGAACACCTGGCAATGCATGTTAAAATTTGACTCTCTCCCCCAGGCTGGATATGATCTGGAGATGTATCACTTTTGAGGAAGTCATGCTCGGGGCTTTATTTCTGAGTGATGGTTTCTCTTCTCAGCAAGGATGATACATGTTGAATTTAAGAACGAAGGAAACCCCATCAGTATTGTTTTCTCCTTAACCATATATTTCTTTATTGCTTATCTCAGCAGTGCTTCTCAAAGAGTTCCAACATGGGTAAACAAATTGTCACACCTTATGTAAGGCAGTTATTATTATTATTAATATAAGAACAATGCCAGTGATTTATTGGTGGTCTGCTATGTGTCAGGGACTAGACCAAATATTAATCTGTATCTTTTTTAATCCTGAGAATATCTACTCAGGTAGAGATAGTCATTTTCTTCTCACAAATAAGGAAACTGAAGCCCAAAGAGATTGAATAAGTTTACTCTGGTTTTAACTAGACTCTGTCTGACTCCCAAGTTCTTATTTTTCTTTCTTTTTTTCCAGATTTATTTTTATTTATTTACGCATACAAGAACTGAGGTACAGGCCAGAGGTGTGGGGGGTGACAGGATTCACCAGAGACAGAGCGGGGAACAGAACAGGCAGACTGACTGAAATACACTGCTGAGGGGAGCAGCGGGTGAGACAGGAGAGGTCTGCTGCGCCATGTGGGTCAGCTCCCTGGCCAGGGCTCTAACTCTTCCTGCAGTGGTTGGCGATAGCTTGATCATGCAAAGACTTAACTCCTTACATCACCAGGGAGGCCCCCAAAGCTCCTATTTTTCCACTATCAAGATATTTGTCCTCCTTTCCTGACTCATTAGGACTAAATCCTATTGGAGAAACATAATGAATGATGATATATTTCAAAAGTTGAATTTGGGTAATATCAACCAATAATCCAGCTGGGATATTCTTTAAGCTTGACCATTTGCTAGTGGGTTTATTCCTGATAAAGGTCTTTTAATGCATTTCTTGATATTAAAAAAAACTTTTCAATTGGAGCCAGGGCAATCAATGCTCAGAGACACTTCCTGAAAATCTAGTAATTATCCGAGCACACTGGGGCACAGACTCCTCTGTTTCATTCGTTTCATGAAGCCCTCGGTATTTGGATCTCAGAAAGCTGGCTGACTTCAGGCTCTTGAAATACACCTCACGGAGTCCTCTCAGGTGTCACTGTGTAGGTGGCATGCAATCAATGTCCAGCAATACCAGACAGAATTGTGTCCATCCTGATGTGGCTATAGCTTGTTTTTCTGGTGGAATCCCAGCCCCGGGGTCAGAAGAGGGAAGCAATCTGTGTAAGGCAAGGATCTAACAGTCTTTCAACGAAATGACCCTTGACTGTTACAGAATACCTTCATGCGATCAGAAGAAATAAAAAAAGCCCAAGCATAAGCATAGAATCATGTCAGTTCCTGGCATGCACAACTAAGTGGCATTATGCCTAGAGAGAAAAGAGCTATTGCTGGCATCCTTTCACTTCCATGATTGCTTCTAAAGATCGGAATCAAAAACAGATGGAGACGCATTACAGCATAACCACTGAGACGCCCCATGTCATTACAAGACTAGGCTTGGCCAAGATGTTAAGCTCAACACAGTCCTCAGACATGCAACGAGGTTCTGCCTCACCCAAGAGGATGTTCTCCAGAGAATATCTGAAATGAGCAATGGAGCAGTCATGAAATGAAGCACCATTAAAGGCAACAAAGTCTATGGCAGTGTGTTAAAAATCTCTCTTTTATACCTATTTATAGAATTATGATAAATATCTACCCCTGATGTATTTTAATTTACAAGTTTATCATTAAATTTGTGTAACAGCAAAGGAGGCCATTTGTTATATACTTATGTTGAACACGTGCATTCAAGATCTTCTCAACAAAACCTTGAAGCTACAGATTGAGTATATGTGATGTATTGAAAATATAAACCATATACTCATTGTCAAACTAGTAAGAAAATCACAAATAGATTGTGTCATGAGAAAAATTTTAAAAATTTCAAGGAAATTATTTAATATCCATCTCCCCTGACAATCTCTACCCTTCTGAGTCCTAATTATGAGAAAGAGGGGAGACATTTAGAGAACAAAATCACCTGGGTGACATAAATGGTGCTCTTATTAGTATTTCTCATCCAGCCCACCTTGGCTTCTTTTAGGGACTCTCACCCTGGAGTGACATGATCTTGATCTGACCCTTTGTTTTTACTCCCAGAGCAATGGACCTTGGAGAGATTGGGGGTGGCTAGCACGTGTCTTTCCTTTTAAAGTGCGAGAGGGTGTGTTGTGAACGTGCCGGGAAGCAAAACCTACAACAGAGGAGCTTTCAAGCAAAGTCTTTAGGGAAGGGTTATAGAGAAGTTAAAGAGTCTGAAAAGTTGTTCTCTAAATGTTTTCATTACTGTGTACAGTTTAGAAAGTAGTCCTGACCTCCGGCAGGAAGGACGCCATTTTTTTGAAAATCACTATGTCAAGACATGGGTCTAGACACACAATGTCACACAGGACTTGAGTTTCTGAGTTACTGGGTCTTCTTTTCCCTCTTTGCCTTCCTTCCTTTGTTTCTTCCTTCCTCCTTCCCTCCTCCCTTTCTCCATCAACAGAGCGCAGCAGGGAGCACCTGTTTCTTCTCCACTATTTGATGCTCTCACAGCTGTTATAGAGGGGAGAAATCCCTATGTATCCTATCTTTGTGCTGACAGATTTCCTCTTCACACGGAGACATGGCAGAAAGGGAAATTTATCATTAAATTCATGAATCTGCCGCGTCAGAGTCTCACATTCACATCCTCTTCCAAGGTCTTAGGAGGGTCCTTAATGTAATTCCGATGCTATGTATTTCATAAATTTTGCAATGAAAGATATTTTGGCATGCTCTTACTAAAAGAGATCCCCTTTCCAATATAGTAAGATTCCCATTCCATTAGGATCTCCAGAATTAGCAATTTGAAATGCAGCATATCCATTAAACTTGAATTTCAGATAAATAATTTTTTTAGTTATTCTAAATATTGCATGGGACATACTTATACTGAAAAAAATATTTGTTTTAACATGAAAATTTGCCTCACAGCAGCCCTGCATCCCTCAAAACTTTGTTATTTCCTTGTTTGGACACAAAATGGCAAAGTAAGCCTTCCAGTTCCTGATTCGGATAAATAGAGCTTTGGGTTTATATTGTAAACTCTTCTCAAACTATAATTTGAGACTTTCAAAGTCAGTCCTGACTGCTCTTATGCAACCTTATTTTCTGGCACTTTTTTTTTTTTTTGCTACAGAAACACAAATCAAAATAATTTCCCAACTTTGTGGGAAAATGAGAAACTTTGTTTGTTCTCTAGTGAGAGACAAGAGAACTGTGAAATGTGACTGCTGTGCTTTGCTTGAATCCAGCATGGACCCTGTGTTTGGCTCCAGAAGGTGCCCACAGAGCAGCAACTTAGTGGGGGAGAAGAGGATGGTGGTGATAGGAAATAGAAGAACAGTGTTTCCCAAGTGTTTTGAACCCTGACCTACAGTGAGAAGTACATTTTTGATGATGATTCAAAACACACCTCCTCATAGATGTGACAACCACAAGTTTCATGAAATAGCCACCATTACTCCCCGTACAGTTACTATGTGCAATGTTCACTGATATTTCTACTCATCTATTTCACTTTTTTTAAGGAAGAACTGATTGCATTCAATTGATTTCATAACCAACTACTAGATCAAGATCTGTAAAAGCTACTGTTTACTAGAAGAACTTAAAAGACACTTAACCAAAGAGGAATTGCAAATGGCCAACAGGCATATGAAAAAATGCTCAGCATCCCTCATAATCAGGGAAATGCACATCAAAACCACAATGAGATACCAACTTGCACCAGTAAGAATGGGACATATTAAAAAAACTAACACAAATGTTGGCAAAGATGTGTTGAAAAAGGAACTCTGCTGCACTGCTGGTGGGAACACAAAGTTGTCCAACCACTATGGAAAGCTGTGTGGAGGTTCCTCAGTCTACTAAAAATGGAGCAACCATATGACCCAATAATCCTACTACTAGGGATCTACCCAAAGGACACAAAAACACCAATTCAAAAGAATACCTGTACCCCTATGTTTACTGCAGCACTATTTATAATAGATAAGACTTGGAAACAACCCGAATACCTAAAAATAGACGACTGGATCAAGAAGTTATGATATATAGACACAATGGAATACTATTCAGCAATCAAAAAAGATAAACAATTGCTTTAAGTAGCACTGCTCTTAGGCAGGAAGTTTATATATATATATATATATATATATATATATTTTAAACTAATGCCATTAGATAAACTAATGCCATTCACAGCAACATGGATGGCGCTAGAAGGGATTATTCTCAGTGAAATAAGTCAAAAGGAAAAAAAATTGATGGTTTCACTTATAGGAGGAATATACAAGGTATTAGGGAAAAATAATAACAATTAAAAACACAACACAAAAAAACAATAAACAACAACAAAAAACAAACAGACCAACTATAAATCAGAGACATTTTGCAGCGGAGGGAGAGGGATCAAAACAAGGGGAGGGAGAGAGATCAAAACAAGGGCAGGAAGAGCACAAGGGACTGTGATGATGGTGCACGGGTGAACTGTGGGTGGAAATTCTATGGGGACTACACCTGAGAAAAGAAAGCAAACATTGTAAAAAAAAAAATGAACAATGATGTAATATATATATATATAAACTGTATATATATATGTTATATTTATATATAAACTATATATAAACTATATATATATATATATATATATATATATATAAACTTCCTGCCTAAGAGCAGTGCTACTTAAAGCAATTGTTTGGGGGACTGGCTGTGGTAGCCTGCAACAGAAAAGGAGTTGATATTACACTGTGAATCAATGAGCTGCTACCTTCATGGAGAAAATCTTGCTTTGAATCTACAGATGAACAGCATGCTTAGCCACAGTGGATTCATGTTGTGATGTGAGTTTCTTCTCCTGTCTCACTGGACAACAAACACTTGACAGGTGAGCACTATTTCTCAGGCAACCCTTTAAGAAGTAGTGGAGCTAGAGTGTGCCCCACAAGAGATGAGATAAACCCATGAAGGAGGGTACAAAGGGACATGGAGGGGTGCAGTCTAGAGGGAAAGGTAGAGCAAATGGTGAGCGCCACATAGCATATCCATGAGTACACTTTACTAGGACCCAGAGGTCTGCTTGGAGAACGTACAGAAACTTTTTCAGAGATACCACCCACTGGAGGAGGAAATCTCTTTCAGAAAACTGACTCAACAATAGAAATTTAATTGCTGCCTAGAACAGTACCCAAAACATTAATAAATGTTCAATGTATCCAAGTTTTAAATGTTTGCCAAACATTGAGAAACTGAATCTCTTTCAACTGTGGGCTTGTTGACAAATTCTCCTCCCACATGTGTGAGACAAAGGGTCAGACACCTGTGTTTGGATGTCTCCCACTGTCTGTACAGGCTGCGGAGATGCAACTTGGGGCATCTTTCCCCAAATTCATTTTTAGAGATATCATGTTGGTACCGTGATGGGGCTATTTAGCACAACAATCACCTAGTAGGTGCAAATAATTAGCACAATAATGAGCTAGAAGGTACAAAATGGAACTTTTCCTTTGGAGAGCCGGCTCACCAGTGTCCACTATATGCCACCGTCATGTTAGGTAATATGGAAAACCCGTCATATTTCCTCTCTAGCAAGAAATTTCAATCTCACTTAGGGAAAATGACACACATGAAGAATCAAGAAGAATCAGGGAACAGCTGTGCAGAGCCGGTGCATCTGTGGTCAGACAAGGCTGCGGGCTGTACGGGCTGGAGCACCAGTGGGCCGGCGGGAGGTGGATCCCACTGAGATCAGCGGGTGGAGAGGGTCTCTGTGGCTGCAGAGGACAATCCCAGTGGAGGAACAGCGAGGACCCAGGGTTGGTCATAAGCTCGGGAAATGTAGCTGGAGTGGAGTGAGAAGAGTAAGAGATTGTCTTAGCTGGCAAGAGTTGCTTTTGATCATTTTATTTATAAATATGTTTGGGAAACTGGATCACATTTTTTAAGTAAAGACTCCACAAATTACAGAACTCCTGCCATTTATTTAAGGTCAAGTATTTAAAGGGTAAAAATATCTTCCTCAATTTTTGAGATTGAGGTTTTTTTTGCTGGAACAAATTTTCCTTGAAACCATGCACATCTCCACCAATCCTCCCCATCACATATCCAGCCTGCTGGGTGCTGTGGCAAGGTAAGGACTTTCCCCTATCTTGGGCCTCAGTTTCCTTATATGTGAGATGAAATGGTCCCAGTTGATGGTGTCTGAGGCCCTTCACAGCTCAGATAAAATGTATGTTTTTAACTGGTTGGACATCAGAACTGTATTTTTCATGAAGTCTAGGAAGCCTAGGAAAACACCATGCTGAAATGTTCCTTCCTATAGTGAAATGACTCTCAGGGATTCCAAATTGCGATTAAAAGGTAAAATAAAATGACTCTTGGTCATTTTTTTCCCCTTTAGCCAGAAAGAGATTTGGTGTCTGAGGCTGGCAAGGGGTCTCAAGGGTTTTCCCCATGAGCACCATTAGGTAAACCCAGTGGCCATGTGACGGGGAAACAAGGTCACTATTTTTAAATCAACAGGAAAAGAGCAGAGTTGCGAGACAGAAAGATGATTTATCCTGTGGCCAGAGAGCACAAAATTGACTGGAGAAACTAATCAAATCAGACTTAATAAAGCTGATGCTGCTTTATATACCCTGTGCCCAGAAGCCTCGTCAGAGCTGGATCCTGACTTAGGATACACGCTGACTCCTTTGCCTCTTCCAGATGCAAGCATTTAAGCTACTGGAATTTTAAAAAATCATTTTTAAATATAATACAAGACTTTTGATGATGCTAAGTCGTGGCAAAAGTATGATACCTATTGAAAGGACCTGCTCCCAGGCACCCAGGGAATGCCCAAGTAGTAGTGGGTTCTGGGCTCTCCAGCCCCTTTTTTCTCTCTCCCTCTTTGCCTACCCCACATCCATACAGGCAAAAACAGCTGCCGTTAGGTTGGCTCCTTCAACCCACCCATCTCAAGCCACCAGGAAGCCTCAGGACAGCAGGAAGCTGGCCTGATGTGCTTTCCCCATTCAGCATAGTCCAGCTGTGACTCAGAAGTGCTGCAGGCAGCCATGCTGGCATCTGGCTCAGAGAAAGAGGCAAGGCTCTTTTGAATCCAGAGTTGCCCAGCCCAGCTGGCTGTGGCCATGCAGAAAACAAGAGTTAGGGTTGAGTTACCCCAGAGGGCAACTAGACCTTTGTTTTGACATGAACCTCTTAATCTTTTCAGTGGGAGAATGAAGAATGAAAGATCTGGGGCTCAGGATGGTTCAATTCACCATAGATTTAATGGGTTCCCGAATCAAGGGCAGAAAGGTGAGTACTGTGGGCCAAGGGGAATAAGGACATAGAAGACTTCACCATCCGATGTGTGAGATTTTCCATGAACAAATACTTAGAGTGGAACAGGATAGCTTGTAATATTAATGGATGCACAGGAGCCTTTAGGAGGAATCTATAGGAGCTTAGAGGAGGAATCTTAGACCAAAAGGAATTGTCATGTGAGCAGCATTGTGAAGTGCAAGGAAGAGTCAGGTAAAGCAAGTTAGAAAAACAATCAGGGAGAGAGAAGTGCACAAGCATTAACAGCACAGAACCATGGGGTGGGGTGACCAGGGGCATGACAAGGAAGGATGAAAAGTGAAAGACAGGACTTAGGAGACACACAGCTAGAGAGCGGGACTGGAAGTGCCCGCAATAATGTGAAAGAGTGAAGAGAGCAGGCTCACCCCCTCCCCACATAGCCAAGAAAATAATACACAGGTGAAAACAACAATCCCAGAAGGATGACTGGATGATCATTATTGTTGCAAGGAAAGTATCATGGCTGGAGGTGCAGGTAAAATTGCAATATGATTTTGCTTGGAATGCTACTGGAGCAACATAGCCCAAGCGGGAGTGAGACAGCTGCAATATAGAACCTTTTTTTGCTGTTGACTGAAGGGCCATGGCAACATTAGCAACTCTAGAACTCAGGATGTCCTGAGCAAACTCCATACAGGCTTTGTGGACTCCACCCCGACTCTATCAAGACACTGGGAACTCTACTAAACATAGAGCTTCCATATGATCCAGCAATTCCACTCCTAGGGATTTACCCAAAGGACACAGAAACATCAATTCCAAAGAACACCTGCACCCCTATGTTTATAGCAGCACTATTTACAATAGCTAAGCTTTGGAAACAACCCAAATGCCCCAAAACAGATGACTGGATCAAGAAGATGTGGTACATATACACCATGGAATATTACTCAGCATTCAAAAAAGATAAACACATGCAATTTGCAGCAACATGGATGGCGCTGGAAGGGATCATGCTCAGCGAAATAAGCCAGAAAGAAAAAGAAAAATACCGGATGGTCTCACTCATAGCAGGAATCTAGAAAACTTAAATAAGGGACCAGGAAAATGAATATAAAGTAAAGTGAAAATCAAAATCAACAAAAAACTATGAACCAGAGACACTTTTTGGGGGTGGGGGGCGGGAGTGGAGGGATTGGGGTCAGAATGGGGGGGTTGCAATTGTATGGGGACTATAAAAATAAAATTTATTATTTAAAAAAAAAAGGACACTGGGAACTACAAATCCCATGATCACCAAAAGGAAGGTTGCGCGGACCTGAGGGTAGAGTTAAGCAACTAGGTTCTCCGTTTGAGTATTTAACTGGCCATGTGGCAGGGGGTCATCCTCTTGGCCACGCTGCGTGCTTGGTTTTTCACCAGCTGGGCGGGTCATTGGGATTCCAATGACCTGAATGGGTAGGACAGGTATCTCCCTCTTTTTCTCCCTGAGTTATTCATTTCCCCTTTCCTTGTAAATAAACCTTTTATCAACCTTTTGTGTATGTCTGCAGTTTAGCATTAATAAGCCCCCTTTAAGTGCGTGGGTGAGGACCCAGTCGGGCAACCCATTTTATATTGGGGTTGCTCTGTAACAGAACTTTGGGGCTACACTAGAGGGGTTGATGCACATGACTGGTGTGGAAAATGGGCTTACCCCAGAGAATACTAGATTCAGGGGAGTAAAGATCAGCAGCAGAACACCTTGGGAGCAGATAAGACACAGGCAAGGGCATAACCCCAACCAAGGTATCAGGACTAGAGAGTGAAACACCACACTCCCCTGCCATTAGGGGTGCTTGAGGCCATTGGGCGGTACTTGCAACTGCTGGTGTAGCACTCATCTAAGGTGGGGTCTGTCAGCTCAGCCTGCAGCCCCCAGACATAAGCAAGTGGAGCTCTAGCTGGTGGGGAAATTCTGATTAGATGAAGCTGATGTGAATGAGAAGAGGTCCACCAGTGGCCCTACACATATAAAGATCCTCCCTATCACTGGCTTTCACACTTGTTCCAACTCCACTTAGTGTCATATGTAAATAACATGCAAGGAGAAAACAATCCCATTTACATCAACATTAAAAAGAATAAAATGCCTAGGAAAAAAATTAACAAAGGAGGTAAAAGATCTACATGACAAGAATTATAAAACAGTGGTGAAAAATACAGGAGGCACAAAGAGATGGAAGAATCCCATGCTCATGGATAGGGAGAATTATATAATAAAATGAACATCCTACCAAAAGCAATGTACAGATTCAACACAATATTTTGCAAAGAAATAAAACAAAAAGTACTAACTTATATTGAACCATAGAAAACCCTGAATAACTAAAGCAATTTTGAGAAAAAAGAAAAATGGAGGCATCAGTTGACCTGACTTCAAATTATATTATAAAAACTACAGTCATTAAAATAGTATGGTATTGGAACACATTGATAAATACAATAGAATCAAGAGCCTACAAATAAATCCACACATACATTGATACCTAATTTATGATAAAGGAGCCATGATAATACAATGGAGAAATGAAAATCTTTTTTAAAAACGATGTTGGGAAAACTGGATAGCCACATGTAAAAAAATGAAACTGGATCACTCTCTAGCTCCATACACAAAAATATATTCAAAATGGATTAAATACCTGGATGGATGATACAAACCACAAAATACATAGATAAAACATAGTGATAAGTCCATGATATCAGCATTAGAGATGTCTTTCAGGACTTGACCCAAATCACAAGGGAAATAAAAGCAAAAATAAACAATTGGGAACTACATTATTAAAAAGTCTTTGTACAGTGAAAGAAAATATTAACTGACTTGAAAGACAGCCTTACAGGAGAAGATAATTTCATATCATACATCCAATAAAGAGTTGCTATCAAGGTACATAAAGAACTTACTCAATCAACAACAAAAAACAAAAAAAGCTCTTTCCTCATACTCTTCCAACCTTTGAATGCAGCTCCTATTATCTAGAACCTTCCAATTTCTTGCATTCCAACCTTTAAAAACTTAAGTTGTGGTTGTAAAAGACAGTCTCAGAGGCTCCAAACCATGCAAAGACATGAAAACCATTTTCCACTGCTATAAATAAAAACCTGAAACCTGTCACACTTAGTTAATATCACCCACATTAGGGAACTCAGACAGAAAGGAAAGAGGCAAAAGCAAAACATCTGTTGCTTTATTTAGAAACCAAGCACATGCCAGAAAAGCAAGCCTCCAGTATGTAAGGATGCAGAGATTTCAAATGCCTCACCCTCTAACATTTGAATTAGGGAGCACATGGTCAGTTCTGGTTAGTGTATGCAACATTCTGTACTGGCTAAAGCAGAAGGAAACAGTGAGAGCTTCTTTCTCTGCCTCCATTGACATCAACCACCCAGAGTACGAAAAATCTGCATCTCAGACACAAATCCGTCACTGAAAGATTTGCTGGAGGGAAAGCAGTGTCCATCTGCCCAGCAATCATGATCCCCAGCCATTTCTCCACTAAGTAATTCTTGGAAATCTAGGAGTAGCCAAAAGGGAGTGGTCTGCACACCTCTGAGGTCAAGGCTTGCCCCAAGGCAACTGCCCCAAAAGGGTGTCTTAAAGATGCCCCAAACTACCCCATCCAAAGATCTTTGTGCTGTGAATTCTGCACTATCCTACAATTCCTCCACAAGACTTGAGGCTGTGCTTCATCAGTTATGAGTTATAAGGCAAATGTGTGCCTGGTCACAAGCAGTCCTGGCCTAGGTCCTGGTAGCACACCAATTAATTTAGAAATGATATTTGAAACAGAAACCTAAGAAGTGTGTGAAATGGGGGACAGAGAGGAGACACAGAGCACCCATGTGGAGTTGGGAACATTGTGTCCCCCTGGGTCACAAGAAAGCAGTGTAAGAATGTGGACAACAGAGTAGAAATATGCCAAAGAGGACTTGCCACCTTAGCAACTTTACCTAAGCTCACCAAATCTGTAAAGCCAAGCTTAAAATTGCTACCAAATCTGTAAGTTTACAGACCCTACAAGTTCTTGGAATTTCTTCTCAGGAAGGAATGGGCATTTCATTCATTCATCCGACCAACATATAATTAACAATCTACTAAGTGTTATTTATTGCTCCAGGAACCAGGGATATAGCAATAAACAAAACAAAAAAAAATTGCCTTCATAGAATTTGCAGCCCAGTGGGAGGGAGATAGGCAATAAATGGAATGAGTAAGGGAATTTAACTGGATATGATAAGTGCTAAGTGCTATGGAGAGAAATTATGTTAGGTGAAGCATAGAGAATGGCCCAGTTTATTATTTTAAATAGGAGAGTCAGGGAAGCTTCACTTCAGGTGTAATTGCCTCTTAATTACCTAATCTCATTCCACCTCTTTTTTAGAGTGCAAAGAACCTGGAAAGTCATGGCCATGCAGTGGGAGCTAGTGGTGAAATATAAATTAGTGGTCTTTAAGTAATTTTGATTACAAATCCCATCAGTAAAAGTTTTGAGCATCTGTCCTCAAATATATACTTATATTTTCTTTGTAATTCATGTATTCGTTTTCCTGACTTGAAATACTCCACTCATTTTAAACACATGAAAGCTATGAGTTATCGATGAAAGAAATACTTTTAATAATGAGTTGGCCATTATTTATCATTATTAGCAAATATCTGAAGTCACATTTATAAACTTAGAACAAAGTTCGTTGTTAAAAATAATTAATGTGAATGTTCACAGAAATTTAGGATTCTGGCGGGGGGGCGTCAACTACTTTCAGCTTGTATTAGGCCATCATGGTGTTTCACTTTTTTAGTGAAGCTGCTAAAATGTTCCTACTAGGAGCTGTTAAAAAAACAAGTTCATGTAAGTAAATTTGAAGATATAATTGACTTTATTTAGTGATTAATGATTTGGAAAAAAACATCTAACAAATAGACAGGTACTCTGAGGAGCTGCAAAAAAATGGATGACTTTTACAGTCAGACTTGGAGCAGAACAAGGAAGTTACTAGCAAAAGAAAAGAAAGCACTGTTTCAGACAAGGTTACCATCCCATGCATATCTCAAAAGAGAGCTCTAGATTATTTTACTAGTGTTGGTCAGAAAATTCTAGACTAATGGGTCGAAATTTTCATTCCTAGGAGAGACTGAAACTACAATTAGATTAGGTATTAAAAGTCTTGGTGGGACTTAGCATAAGTGACTCCATTTGGGGTCTTTTATTTTTCTTTTTATTAGACTAGAACCATTGATTTCTCATTGCTCATTTGTATTTATATTACTGGCAATTTCTTCACAGGAATTTCTCAAAAGCTGTTCTCCTCCCTGGTTCCCTTAGAAGAAAGGATGCTTTGAAGACTTTGTATACAAACTCTCCTCCACCAATCTTTCTCTCTTTCTTCCTCCCTCTCTTCTCCTTCCCCATTGGCTTTTTTCATTTTCTCCTCTTCTTGCTCTATCAATCACCTTAGCTTTTCTGCTATGTCAAGACCTTTCTCCAACCTCTCCCATAGGCTCTTGTTGCTAAATATTCTCCATCTTAGAAAAATAAAGCTTGTGGATTCTCCTTTACCCAATCACAACAGAAGCACAGGACTGGGAATGGGAAAACTGGAAAACATACATACATTAATAAATCTATTTCTTTTCCCCCAACTCTATGAATAAGGGATTGCATTGTGAATTAGGAAGAAACATCTCTACTCACAACCCACGAGGAAACCTGAAAGAGAAAATGATGTCAAGTTCTAAAGATTTTGGAGCCATATCTACTTAGAGGAAGAATCCATTCCTATTTAGAACATAATTTAACTATGACCTCGGACAAAAGTGAAAGGATTAGAAGTAATGAATCCATGAAACCTAATATTTATAATCAGAATGTCAAAAACATAATTAAAGGGCCTCCCCGCTGGCGCAGTGGTTGAGTGCTGGGTTGCGAAGCTGCCCGCAGCCTCTGCAGCGCCGGTTCGATCCCCAGCTGTTCCCTGGCCACCGGAGGAGGGTCCCACATGGTGCGCAGACCTCTCCTGACGCCCGCTGCTCCCCTCAGCAGTGTGCTTCAGTCCTTCTGCCTGCTCTGCTCCCCGCTCTGGCTCTGGTGAATTCTCTCACCCTCCCACGCTTCTGACTGTACCCAGTGCTTGTATAAACAAACAAACAAGTAAATAAATAAATAAATGAAACATGTCTCTATTAAAAAAAATAATTAAAGATTACTTATTGTAATTTGGTCATTGATAGTCTATATTAAAAAAGGGACTGAGTTAGGTGAATTGATATGTAAGATATGCTTTGAATGTAAGAAAGATTAAAGGCTGTCAGATGTAAAATAAAAGATTAAACCCCAAGAACAATTGAAGTTAAGTCCCATTCAAAGACAGCAGCAATTTTTAGAAAAGAAAGAATATAAAAGGTATCCAAGAGGCAGAACATGTGAACTTGTAATATAAGGAAATATCTCATGGAAAAGAGTAGAAACATAGGGTTTACAAACCCAAATGGACATTCCTGGTTAGGAGAATATTCACTGGAATACACTGATGAGGAAAAAAGGCAAAACAAAATGTAAACAGGGGCAAAGTTACCAGTCAAAGTAATGAGAGATGAAAGTCAAGGAAAGGTAAGAAATGAAGGGCAAGAAAGAGTGAAATGAAATCTTATAAATGCAAGAAAAGGAAAGAAGAAGAAGTAGTAGCAGACTTAACTACAGAAAAAGGAGTAAGGTTAAAATGCTGCTAAAAGAGAAATTTCTGGTGTTAAAGGAGTTTTTATTATGGTTTTTCTGAGAATCGGGGTCAGGAGGAATATTTCCCAGTCTTGAATTTCTTTCTAAATGACTCATTGTAGAAAGCAGAGTCACTTGTTCATTCCTAAACCAATCATTGTCAAGGGGAATGACATGACTAAGTTTGGTTAAGATACTCAAGTTTCATAGGAATGCTACCTTATCTGAAGTATATGGTCATCTAAAAACTAAAGAAAATTACTTCTCTTTGGAAAAAGAAGAAAATGGAGGTGACTGCTGGTCAGGAAACCTCAAAAGGGAACCTACTACAGAATTACTGGTGGTTTTGGTGAAATCTGGGCTAGTCCTTGAAGAATAGGTCAGATATGCACATGTGAAAAGGGAAATGGGTTTTTGATTTAAAGGAAATGCCCCAAGTAAAGCCCCAGACAGCAAAGCCTGACTGTTTCTGTCTGATGTTGTGTGATGGTGTTGTACATACAGAGGAGATAAATCAGAAACAGGATATATAGGTTCCAAGTCATAAGGGGGCTTGAATGCCGGACAACAGAGTCAGTGTTACAGAATGATCTCTGCAAAGGGGGAGGAGCATCACAGCATAGTGAACAGGAGCCATTTTTTCCTGCTCCCATTTATATGCTGCTGCCCTGGACTACAATTCCCAGCATGCCATGAAGCTGACTTTCTGAAAGGGGAGAAGCCAGGAAGACACAAGTGGATATATAATTTGATGGGGAATGAAGAAGAAATGAAGAGCTATGTGAAGAAGACACAATTGTAGAAGAGACACATGGGGAGGCTGCCCTTCATCCTTGGCAGAGACAATGGCATCCGTTATCTTGACCTCATGAGTGATTATGTGGTATATTTTGAATTTCAGGTCTCTTTTTTTTTTTAGTTAATTTATTTATTTATACAAGCACTGGGTACAGTCAGAAGCGCGGGAGGGTGAGAGAATTCACCAGAGCCAGAGCGGGGAGCAGAGCAGGCAGAGGACCGAAGTACACTGCTAAGGGGAGCAGCGGGCGGCAGGAAAGGTCTGTGCGCCATGTGGGACCTTCACCGGTGGCTGGGGATTGAACCAGCGCTGCAGAGGTTGCGGGCAGCTTCGCAACCCAGAGCTCAACCGCTGCGCCACCAGCTTTCTGGGATCTGCCTAACCCCTTTCTTATGTTTTCTACCATAAGCAATCTTAGACTTATGGCAAGTGTTTGAGCCCCAGCTGCCCCATTTTGGTCTGAATCTGTTTGGCTGGACATTTGACCGTGAGAAATGGGCAACTTGAAGTTTTATTGGGGATCTGTTATTTAAAATCCTCCTCCCCTCCCCTCCTCTTCCCTCCTTTCCCCTTCTTCCCCTCCTCCTCTCCTTTCCTCTTTTCTCTGATCACCAATTAAAGAACTTTGATACTAAGAGTATGTTTTCTTTTCCTATGCGTGTACAGGCAGCCAAACCCTTTTAAAACATGCACCCCTTAACAGTTTGGCATCCCTTGATCATGCAATTGCATCAGGACTTTATTTAGTAAAGTGAGTTGAAATCTACTATATTTCATTGTATTCTTAAGAGTTTTGATTCTTGTTCTTCTTCCTTACTTCCTCATGTTGGCTTTGAAGGAAGTCAGAAATAGTAACCCTTTTAGTCCCCTTATGTTTAGAAACATTAAGATATAGATGTAGGACTCAGACAGGGAGTCTGAGAAATACCATCGGTATTTCTGCTACAGGGTTGGCTGGACTTGGTGGACAGAGTTTATGAATAGAGCAACAACGGATTCCCTAATAAGCATCTCCAAGTCAGATTTAGCTCCCTCAAAATCAATCATGGTAGTGCCAGATATCCAGGTGCCATGGAGGAGCAGAGTGGATGCATCTTTTGAGGGGCAGAAGACCCCCCAAAGAGCAAGAAGGGAGCTGTGACAGATACATTTAGCTTCTCCCAAATTCACCAATCACATAAGCTATGAGAAGACAAGGAGGAACTGGAGTAAGACGCTAAAACACCCTCCACTTGTAACAGGAAACAAGGGGAAAGAAATCCCTTATGCCCCACAACACCTGCTTTTTAATAAGATCAAATAAAGTTTTTTCCTTGTGACCACAGCATGTCCACTGCTTTCCTGATAACCTTGGCCAATGACTCATTATGATGGGTCATTGTGAGACAAACTGGTGACATGGTATCGTTTCCTCCAAAACTTGATATTGCTTTAAGCTGAACCATAAATTCTGTTTTATTAAGTCTAAATGTCATGTGATAGGCCTTGAAATTACACCTTCCTGATTAAATTATTTAACATGTGAAAGCACTTAGCAGAGCAGCTTCATGCCCATAACTGTTGCCTCTCCAACCCATTCTCCATGCCTGCTTTTCCTTTTTTGGTCCTTGGCTTTGCATGCCCCTCTGCAACTTCTTTCCAACATCGTTTTATAGGTTAAGCTGTTCTGTTTTTGAATACTGCTTTTCAACACAGCAATCCTTTAACACCAGTCCTTCAACACTTACAGAGGAAATCGGAACTGGGTATACTTTTATTGTCATCTCCTGCCTTAAAACTTGAAACCTCAAACTACTAGACTATAAAGCTATTCCAGAAGCTGCTGTGGGATATGCCTTCTGATTATCTTTGCCCTAATACTCCATTACATTGTTATCAGTGCTCTATAAAATAAGAATCCATCAGCTCTAACACACTCTGATGCTACTGAAAAGTAGAATTAACCTATAACAAGATTGATACCAGAGATGTTCTTTTAGTCAGATTTTCTTATTTAAATTATTCCATATTTACTTTCTTTAATTTCCTTCTTTTTTCAATTCCTCCCTCCTCTCTTATTTAATTTGTTTTTCCTCCTAAGTGCCTGCCAGGGACTCATTCCATACATTTCCTAATAACAGGGGCTACTTTTTCATGGGGGTGGGGCACGCAATAGTTTGCCAAGTGCTTCTCTAACTTAGACATGAACTTCCAGGGGGCCTCCCTGGTGGTGCAGAGGTTAAAGACACAGCATTTTCAGGCTTCTGCCAGTCACTGCAATGTGATTTCAATCCCCAGCCAGTGAGCTGACCCTCATGGCGCAGCAGAACTCTCCTGTCTCACCCGCTGCTCCCCTCAGCAGTGTATTTCAGTAGATCTGCCTGTTCTGCTCCCCACTCTGTCTCTGGTAAATCCTCTCAGCCCCCACACCTCTGACCTATACCCAGTTCTTGTATGCATAAATAAATAAATCTTAAAAAAAAAAAAGAAAGAAATGAACTGCCATAGGACAAAATTCTTGAAAGCGTTCACTTTGACTCTTAGAGTTGATCTGAACTCCAAGATTAGACTTCAGGGTCTAATCCAAACCCTGAAGCAGTTTGATGACTTGTCTATGGAGATAATAGGAATTCGGAGGATTTGGCGGAACACCCACACTCTCAGCATACATCCTGTAGGAGGTCCTGTGTAACTAACAGTCTATCCGTTCTCCACCAGGGAACTGATGACCAACTGACCATTTCTGTGTCTCTGTGTTCACAGTGCTCCTGCCAAAGGCAGCAGGACAATCGTCAGATTGGGACGGTTCTTATTTCAAAGTTATCCCTCATTGTTACGTGCTGACGAACAATCAGCTTTAAGGACAGTCCTCACGCAGGTCTGGCTTTGCTCCACAGTTCTCAGCTGAGCACCAGCTGCTTGATCTCTTCTCGGCAGCTCATCTCTCAACCTAAGTGCCCCGTGCCTGTGTTCACTTTGCCAGGTTCAATTCGTACATGGAATGGAGTCAAGAAATGTTTGAAAGGCTGTTTAGCAGGAATCATCACTTACTTCTCGGAGATATTTTCCTCTGAGATGATATATTCCCTAACAGCATCACTATCTCCCTTCTTCAATGACAAATTTTCGAGAGCCCAATGTACAGACGTAGCACTCTGATATCATCCTGACATCCTGTGCTGGTCTGTGCATCTGACATCTGCAGCTGTGCCTGTCACCTCGGGGCCTCAGAGGACAATCTAGCATATTGAAGATGGCAAGGCCAAAAAAGGGGGAAAAGGTTGCATCCCTGCTGATGATGTTGAGCCACTAAACTAACCCACAGTAGAACTGTTCTACCTCTGGAATTTTGTCACGCCTTTAATATATTTCTTTATTTAGACTTTTTTTTTTTAGTTGGCTCTTCTGTTACTTGTAATTACTAACATCTTAACAGACTGTTTTCCCTGAACACCAATTTTGAAAATAATCTTTGCCTTCTTTGGATTTCTATAACTCTATTTCTATTACGACGAGTATCAACTTTATACCACTACCATGATTTGCCTAAACATCATTTCCTTCTTATTGGTCTGTTCTCCTGATCTGAGTTAATGGCATTTTCTCTGCAAGTATCACTCATCACGTGAGCTGCTCCATAAACACAGGGTCCGTTCTGTTTGGGAAGTGCAGTCTGTTCTATCTTTCCCTTCCTTGCAGATTCACTAAATGCATTAGCTCGTGGAAATAATATGACAGAATTGTTCAGGGTAAGATTCTACTCCTTACTAGACGTGAGGTGATCTTTGGTTATTTAATCTTTATGAGCCTCAGTTCCCCACATGTGAAATAGGTATAAAATACCCCACAGTGTGGTTATGGGAACCTGTAATAATGTGTACTAAGTATTCATTCTGACACCTGGTATGTCCCACATTGCCTTTGGCTCCTGTCACCTGCACTAGGAGATTTTGGCGACATGATCCACATCACCATGTGCTTTGGGTAGTTGCTCACAGTTTACTTTAAAGTTTTCCCAGGGACTGCACTTACAACATAAATTGCTAAGAGACCATAGTAGGTAGAATTCATGTTAAATGCTTAACAATGATTAATGCTGGGGCTTCCCTAGTGGCCTAGGGGTAAGTCTCAGCACTGTCACCTCTGTTGCCTGGGTTCGATGCCCAGCCAGGGAGCTAACCCACATGGCGCAGCAGACCTCTCCTGTCTCACCTGTGGCTCCTTCAGTAGTGTATTTCAGTCAATCTGCCTGTTCTGCTCCCCACTCTGTCTCCCAAAAGCTTAATTAAATTTGGGAATCAAATGGCCTATCTCAAACATTTTATTTTAGGAGAGATATATATTCATTTACCAATCATTTATTACAGAGCCTGGAGATGCTCTAATGAAACCCCTAGAAGATTCTCAGTCTCCTCTTGACACCCCACTCCGGAATGCAGATTATTTTGAGCAGACAACAACAAAGGCCCTACGGCCTAAAGAGAAATTCTTGCCTTTCCCCTACTTATAATCAAAGAAGTGATCACTGCTCCCTCTAATGACCTGAAAGAATGTAGTTTGGGGGGTATCATCCAGGTGCAGGTATTTCAGAGACCATGTCCTCTCTATCTGAGAAACACATCTATTTGAGTAAAGATAAAGCCATATCCTTGTCGTGTGAAGTCTCCTTCCTCTCTTGTCAGCAACTAGGGCCCCATGACCTTACCCCATGGTTTAGGATCTAAACTCCTTTCTCCCAGGACAAAACAGGACCTGTGTAATCATCATGACAACACTCCTCTCTGCCCCCACCGTGCGCACATTATTAAATTGATCGTTTTCTTTGCTAGCCTGCCTGGTGCTATCTGGATTACTTGGCCAATTCAAGAAGAACATTGAGGAGTGGGGGAATGTCCCTTGCATCCCTGACAAGCCAAAGCCTTTTACTTGGAGCTACTGATTGTAGTTCTATATTATCTTTCATAAATAAACCACATCTATCACGCATTTCCTTTTATTTACATTTACTATTTCTCAAGTGGAAAAATAACCAAAAACACTTGCAAAGCCCTCTACATCTTCACCACACGAACTCTCCCTATTCATGAATAGGTGTTTCTCCTGTACCTAACTTGATAACATTTTCAAATAAAGTTAATTTTGTTGGATTATTCCAAAGCATTCAACTACATTTTTATAAGCTGGAGAACCTCTTCTATTTAAAAATTCCTTTTAAAAACAAGGCATAATGGACACTTAGGTCCATGGATGCTTAGTGTCCTCTCCACAGCCCTCCTTCCTGTCCTGTTTCACACACACCTTAGGTTTTTGTTCAGTGAATAAATAAATGTCTCAATGTACAGATAGCAGAATTGAGAAAACCTGTAACGAGTTGTTACATTACAAAATTATCACCTGGTTCCAAAGACTTCTATTTTCCATTTCTTTCTGAAGATCTACAAAAACAACATTCTTTGAGTACTCTTTACTCAAAATATACTAGCCAAATACTAAATTAGGATTAATCTTATGTGCAAATCACTTTATCGCTTGATGTTTAACTTTTGCATTATAGTCTCACTTAAAGTTCATGGGTAGTCCTCTTTGTTGTTTCTATGCAGTTACTTCAGTGCCCCTTCCTCTCTTGATAAAAAAATACAGTGATATGACTAAGAACACAGGGAGAAAAGTGAGGCCACATGGACCTCCCTGGTGGTGTAGGGGTTAAGTCCCAGCATTATCACTGCTATGGCCAGAATTTGATAATGGCCAGGGAGCTACCCACATGGCGAGGCAGACCTTTCCTGTCTGGCCCACTGCTCCCCTCAGCAGTGTATTCCAGTAGATCTGCCTGTTCTGCTCCCCACTCTGTCTCTGATGAATCTGCTCACCCCCTGCACCTCTGACCTATACCCCAGTTCTCCTATGCATAAGTAAATAAATAAATCTTTAAAAAAAAAAATCAAATGTTTAAAAAAAAAAAGTGAGGACAATTTTTTTTTTTTTTCTGTTTTACAGGCTACCCTTATCCATAAGGTTTTCTGCCTTGGAATAATTCTACTGGTCTATTAAACAGTGGCCCTGAGAAGGAAAAAACAGTTGCCTCAAATCTCCTTAGCAAGTTTAACACTATTAAGTAGTGAGAACCTCATTCAGTCAGAACTTCAGAACCTGTCTACGAACTCTTGCAAGTACATGATCTTCACATATTTTTAATATTAAGGCAGAGCAATTAAGCTTTCCATGGATTCAAACAAAATTCCATTTAATTTTCTTAGTCTCCACTATGTCTCAGCACTTGGTTATTAGTGATTTTTATCTGCATTGGATTGACTCTATTAATCCCCCTAGAACAAACATCAGCTCCCAGGATCACGCCGATGGATGTGAATGGAGACTGGACAAAGTGACAGAGCGACTGGGAAACTTCCCAGCGGAGAGCAATCATGATGGGTGAGAAAGTAGGAGGTGAGAGATGGGACATGGTAAAGGACAATTTTTAAAATAGGATATGATGGTGATTCTCCAGCAATCACAAAATGAAGATGTGTCAATTCTTTTATTTCACTCACAAATTGATGAGGGAACTAGTAAATGTTACCACTGATTTGAATGTGGATTTGACTTCCAGAGCTTTTTATTCTCTACTGGACAAAATCCATCTGTATGTCCATATACATGGATCATATGAATGAGCGACATTTGCATTATTATTGGTTTTCTACAACTTGTATTTTTGTAAAGTCATAAAGTAAGTCTGTCAAAGACCACCAACGCCGGAAATAATCTAGACAGATGAGCCAGAGAAGACACTCACTAACTTCTTTTGCTGCCCTATACAAAGTCTTTCATAATTTTTCTATACGCTTATGAAAAGATGTTATTACTCCTAAAAAAAGATTAGAGGATGTAGGAGTGATATTACTCTTAAGGGATACTTACTGAGCATTTAATATATACTAGGAATAACTCTAAATTCTTTACATGCACATTTTCATGTTCCTTGCCAAGCTAGTAAGGAAGGTATGACAAATAAAAAAATGGGGGCTCACTGATACTAATACCAAGACCAAGAACACACTGCTGAGTCAGGACTGAGACTCACATTATTTCACTGAATTATTGCAGATCTAGCAGCCCTGTCCATAAACTGTATTTTTTATATTTGGAATGACAGGGAAATTGTGACCTCCAAGGTCACAAATCTCCCGTTGTCCTTCCACTCACCATTTTGCCTACTAGATCTGGTAGGCAAATATAAAATCCAGGATGGGTGCTAATTTTCCCGACTATTGGCTTTTGAAAGTGATGATAAATGTCTCAAAAGTAATATTTAATGGGTTGGGCCACAGAAAACATTAAAGCAAAAGATATACATACTGACCGCAAGCAAAAACAATTAGATATTTCAGCAACAAAAGGGACTGACTGGAATGTGTGCTCATGGCAAGCTGCACAGGCACTTCCTCAAATTGAAGGCTAGCGACCCTCTAAACAACTTCTGGAGGCCCTTACCCTCAGTTCTACCACAGGGGAGAACAACATCACTTTCCATGGGAACTGTAAAGCATGTTGGGTGGTATGGTTTGCTGACTTGTACATGCGTGGACACTCCCTAGACTCCTGAACTCATTTAAACAGGGTTCTGAATACTAATGATCCCTATATACAGATAATTTTTTTTTCAGTAGACAGTGATTAACTTCTGAGAATAGAGAATGTCTGAAAACTGAAAGGCCCTATAAGAATACTGACAACATCTCAGAACTCTTCAACCTAAATTAAAGAAGAAAAAGTGAAGTTGATGACAAGTGGAAGTGACTTCCCGTACTTAGGGTCTCCAGTGTTTAATTCATAGTGCTCTCTGGGGCAGCTTCTGACTCATATCTGTCTAATTACCTCCCCACAGAACTCGTTGGCTCAGTGAACAGCTCAATCAGCCGCTGCAGTGCAATTCTCAGTCCTCAGATCAGGTGGCAGGGTGGCACCTGTGGCTCTACAAGGTGTCTGACCCTGTTAAGTAGAGCGAACTCTAGCAGGAAACTTATCTGACTGAGCGTGGGGGGTACTGACTTAACTCTTCACAGCCCTCGGCACTTTTATTCCCCCTAAGTAGGAGGATTCTGCACTTCTGGCCAGGTGGGACTGCTGATTCTGTTTTAGTCTTCACATATTATACAATATTTGAGAAATAGAAAAGAATTTTTTTTTTTTTTCTGATGAAAGAGGCTCTCATTCCTGTACAGGAGAATCCTAGCTTCCAGTAAAAATGTAAATTCAACCTGTTTGGGTAAATAAATAATATCTTTCTTTCTACCTGAGCACCAGGACTAGCACAACTGCAAAGGATAAAGAATGACGTTAATAATGATGGCGATAACAGCGCATCCGGAAGAGGGGGCAGGCGAGGGATTGTGTCAGAGAGCTGGAGGATGAGTTAACTTTGCAGAGGAGGTGTATGTGGACTGTGAAACGGTATCTTGGTGAAGAGAGGTAGCAGGAAGAAAGAGGTTGTTCTAAAAACAGTTTGGACACTTGCAAGTGATGACAAGAGGAAGGTCACATTGACTGGGAAAAAGTAGAGTTAGACCTAGCAATGAAACACAGTAAGCTAGAGAGTGAGGGCCTTGGAAGGATGACTAGGCCTTCTTCAATCTAATATCCCTACTGCTTAGCATGGAGCCTGGTTTAACATATTTACTTAAGGGGTTTACTGATTAATTAATTGATTTGTAGGCAAGGTCAGATTGATTTGGAGGCCTAACAACATGATCCAAGCACCAGAAGGGGAAGCCACGCCCTCCTCTTTATTGATGACCCTGCCAGTCACTTCTTCATTCACAGGGCAGCTGTCTCATCTGCCTGCCACCCCTGCACTTCCAGAACTCCCCAATTAAGACTTCAACAAGTGAGTACCAGAAATGAATAACCACTGAAACACCCAGGGAACATTTACAAATACAGCTCCTGGGTCCCCAGATGCTTCTAAGCCATCACCCAGGTTGAGCAACCAGTAAGTTAACCAACACAGGGAAGAGAAGAAATCAGAGTCCTGGAGGTGAGGGGGTAGAGAGAGGTGGGGGGCTTCCCTATAAAGGCAGTGGGAGCTTGATGACCCCAGGCTCTGAGAATCCCCTAACCCATTTCTCCTCCATACCCCCATCTTTCAATCCTGTGTACCATCTATCATTGATGCCAGAGCAGCACCTGGATTACTTCAGATTGACAACCTTCAGGACCACAGCATCATGTCCGCTGTCACTTTGGAGTCACCCTAGATCATCAAAGTAATTATCTGTGCAGAAAGGCGGCAGCATGCTCAGAAACAGTCTGTCATCTTCTAACATCTCCTATTCAAAACACAGCTTCTGAGCCTAATCACTGTTCCTCCCATCTCCCACCTCCACCCGTCATCCTCAGCCCTACTCTGAAAATTCTTCTCTCTAACCTGCTTCATTACTATAAGAGACATCCAGGTCGCAAAGGATTATATTCCCACTATTCCTTTGTTGACTAGTTTTCTGAAATTCAAAGTGCATTTCCCTGAAAAATTCTGATACATTCTTAGACTCACCCACAAAGTTCACTTTGACATACAATTAAATTTATCCATGACATTTTATTCTTTCTAGTTGCTAAGGTAAAGTGGATTGCCAGACCTAAGGCTCTCAGGGAGTGAGGACAGGAAACATCTGGTGGTTGTGTGGCAGGAGCAAAGGCACAGAGGTGGTCTTGATTGACTGGAGCTTAAGCAGTGGAAAACAGACTAGAAAGAGGATTATGTCAATGCAGCTCTAAAAGAATCAGGGGAAAGGACTGGGTATCTTGCCAGGAATGGACTCGCACTGGTGTGAGGACAACTCCTGCCCGCCCCAACTCCAATCTACTCTCCCCACTTTTAAGTAACGTATCATTATATAAGCTAGCTTATAGATAGGCAGTTTTCAGTGTCAAGCACTCCACATATATGCACATACTCTGCAAAGTTCTTGCCCCTATTTTAAAGATGAGGAAAGAGAGGGTCAATAAATAACCAAGACTATAGTTGATGGTTGATGGAGTCAAGTTTATTCACCACTTCACAACACTGGACCTTTTGTGTGTATTAAGCCACACAGAAATAACTCTCCTTAAAGATCTGGAGAACTGCTAGGAAAATATACTGTTGGGCCTCCCTGGTGGTGCAAGGGGTTAAGATGCAACCTATGAAGCTATCCACAGCCACTGCAGCAGTTCAATCCTCGGCCAGGGAGCTACCCACATGGCACAGCAGACCTCTCCTGGCTCAGCCACTGCTCCCCTCAGCAGTGTATTTCAGTCAGTCTGCCTGTTCTGTTCCCCGCCCTGTCTCTGGTGAATCTTCTCACTCCCTGCACCTACAACCCAGTTCTTGTATGCATAAATAAATAAAATAAATCTTAAAAAAAAAAAACAAAGTAAATGTAAACCTTTTGGCATGTGATTAGCTATGTGATTATCACAGCTGCATCAGAACCTGGCATGTAGGTACTCCAGTTCCAATCCCTGTGCACTGCATATGCCATGAAGTCCTGGCAAATCCTCAGAGTTTGCAAATTTAGAACAAAGTATACTATGTCTGCCTTCATTTTACATTAAAAAACTGTATTTTTGTTTGACCTGACTGTTTAGAATTGACATTTTAGACACTGTGGGAGAAATGATCATTCAAAATCAGTTCCCTAGAAATACCCCTGTGGCCTTCTATGGAAGAGGAAAGAATTCATTAGTATTTCTAGGAATGCCCCTGATGATAACGATCAGCCTCCAGTCCCAAACAGTAAAATGCAATTCTTCAGCAATGAATTAAAGAAAGGCAAGCCCTCTTTTCCATTTTTTTTTTGCAAAATTCTACTATGCCACAATATATACTATTCATGTAATCTAGAAAAAGCACTGAATAGGAAATGGAGTTAGGAGACTCAATTTCTAATTGCTTGTTTGCCACTAAATGACTCTGTGATCTTGGGTGAGTCACTTCCCCTTTCTGTGTCCACTTTCCATCCACAAAATGCTGCCCCTGGGTTAGACAGTCTTCATGATCCGTTCTAAATCCAAGATGTTCTGATTGACTGCTAAGCTGGTGATATTATTATTCCCATGACACACTATCATCCTTTCTTCTTTCCCAGCTCGGGGTGTACCCAAATGCCTGAATCTCTAACCAGTGCTCAGTTCAGAGAGCAACCATATGCCATTAGTGAGAGGAGTCTCCTGTATGACAACTAGAAGCGCAGGTGTCAGTGTCACCGAGCCAAAACCTCTGATCTGGAGAGTCATTAAGGATGGATAGATTTAAAATTGAATAGCACAAGCTTTCATCTCCACCAAAGACATAAAATACCCCAAAGAATGTAGATCTAATATGCGGAATTGTCATGGCAACTCACACTAGGGTCATAATATCACTGGAAAGCAAGCAGCTAAGAGCTGCATTTCTCTGTCCTCTGGTTCTCCAGCAGGGGTGGGGTGGCTGCTTCAGGGGGTTTAGAGGACAGCTGTTAACAGAGTCACAGCAAATGTCTCGCTTTCCTCAATGCCCACCCGCACCACCTCTTATGAGTGGAAAATTCCTGAGAGTTGGGCCACCCAAGAGTGGACAGACAAACCCTCCTTTGGGAGGTGAGGGAGAGGGTATTTTCCATTCCTGCCCTGACTCATGCCTAGTGTGTAGGTGTCCAGAGAGCTGGGAGCACCCCATCTGTGTGGATGCATTCCCTGTGGTCCTGGCGATGACCTCAACGCGAAGAGGAGGCCAGAGTGTCTTCAGGTACACGTCAGTAGTGGAGAGATGACGGAGCTGTGGCTCTGCCACAGTGGCCCTTAAACTCAGGTGGATATTCTACACGGAATGAGTGCCACCATGGGCCAAGTATTTCCTACCCTGTTTCCTTTGATCCTTGAAGTTTGTTTCAATTTGATTCTACCTATATAAAAATACTAGAATTGGGAGAAGACAGGAAAGAAGTGTCTCTTCCACCCCCACTTTATGAATTAATATTTTACTGTTTTCATAAGTATATAAAGAAAGCCTGCGTTGTGCTCAGTGCTGTCACGAATTGCATATTGTGGCTGTAGGCAAGACAGGCTGTAAAAACAGAGTCCTTCGGAAGAGTTTATCTTTTGTATGGGGAATCCAATCTGTCTCAATTGGTGAAAGCAAAATGCAAGAACATTCACCCCTGATAAAGGCACACTTTGTTCTAATTGCAAACTCCTTCCCATCTCCCTCTGTTCTCTGCCCCCCTAGTCCCCCAAAGAGCTACATCAGAGCCTTGCAGGGAAACACCTGTGGTGGTTAGAGCTTCTGCATTGAGAACTAGTATGTAGACCAGTGAGGTCAGAAAGTCTGATTCTGCATGAACAGGTTTGCTTGACCTGTGAGAGGGCTCTGGGTTGTCTAGCCTTAAAGGCCAATTTGAGCTCATCATGAGGAGGGGGAATCTGGAATCAATAAGCATTTGGAAGAAAGTCACCCCTCAGAGACTGTGACGACATCAAATCTTCTCGACAAAGAGCAAACTGTTGAACCAAGAATCGGGAATAATTCAGACCTCAACTCACGATGTGCAGGCCCTGGGCTGAGCATGGGTGAATAGGGATGAATAAGAGAATTTGGCACCTGTCAAAGACCTCACAGCCTAATGGAAGGAAAGTGATCACAATTTCCGACATGCAATTCCCAAACTATAAGCAATTTTAAAATTTTCGAGGAAACAAAGCAATACTTGACATCTGTTGGACAGGACATAAATGACTAACACAAAGTAGTTCAACTGAAACAATGACTGAAACATTTCTTTTGGTAATGCTGTATCTTTGACAGCTAGGTTTTGGGCAGTTGCTGTGCTAAAAAGCAAGTAACGGGCAAATCTTCAGATGGAAAAGAAAATAAGGGTGATTGTGTCCAATATGATTCTGTGTTTGACAAGTTTTGAACGCCAAATGGGGACACCATCCATCAGTATTGTGTTTATTTAAGAATGAAATAAAACATGTTACATTTTTCTTCCAACTTATGTGTATTGTTTTTTAAGTGACTGCTAAGTTGTTAGGACAGAAATATTTATAAAGTTGTTTTTAACTACCTAGTGAATAAAACTGTTTGGGATTTCTTTTGTTCTGTGTGTGCACTGTGAAAAAAAATTACTGACACACGAGGGCAAGATGAACACAAACATAACACCCCTTTCCAGCATTGTGACCTTGGGAAAGTAAACACTTCAAGATCAACCACCAGTTCTTCAGTTACAAAATAGGGACCATAAGCCCACCATCTTGGAGGCTATGGTGAAAGTTACATGAGATAACACAAGTAAAGAATGCAGCACAAGGCTTGGCACTTAGTAAGTGATCAGTAAATACTGGCATAAATCCACAGAACGCTGAGCACCATATATTAAGTAGTATTTAGCCCTAACTAACCTAACGATCTGAGTTTTAAATTCATTTTGTGTCTACAGTGTCTCCAATCAGTGTTGTTGCCATGGTGACTGTTGTGCTATCAGGTGTCAACCAAGTCATTCTGTAACCAGGAAATTAACAGTCCCCCTGAGATTTGTCATTAGTCTATGTCACTGATATCACTGTCAGTCTTCTGTTAGAGCTTTCCTCCTTGGATTAGTTCACAGATTGCTTATTCTGTTTGATAAAAAATCATTTTAGTAAATCAGGAAATACTTTAAGAAGTAAACTTAAGACAAATTGCATGAACATTATTATCTGGCATCTCAGAAAGAGTCCTATGCTTCAAAAAGCTCTCATGTCTTGACTCTACTATGATTTTACTGTGGTTTGTAATCAATTTACAATATTTAATTTTCAATCAATTTTTTTGATTTACTATATTTTTAAATCAATTTTGGATCTAAGATCATTTTTCCCTTCAAAAGATAAATTGATAGTAAGAATCATGACTTCTCATTTAAAATAAGCAAAGAACGCCTTTCCCTTTGGATGCTGCTCCACCAACCCTTAATTGTTCATGAAGATGGGTATTTCCATCATTGAACAAAGCCTTCCAGGCTTTGTAGCAATGCTAGAAGTTTTCTGCCCATTTCAGATGGGTGTTAAGTACTAAGCTTGTTAATTTTATAAAAGATCGATCAGATTTAGATAGAGAAGAGGGGAAAACCCACACTGTACTTGTCTAGATCAGTGGCTCTTAAATGGGAAGTGCAGGCGGATTTCATACACAGCAGGAAATACTGCCAATGTCTGGAGATACACTTGGGTGTCACAACTTGGGAGGAGGGTTCGGAGGTGGGGAGAGAGAGAAGGTGCTCTACTGGTATCTACGGAGTAGAAGCCAGGGAAGCTTTTCAAACATCTTACAATGCACAGGGCAGTTCCCATAACACAGGATGACCTGACCCAAGTTGTTAAGAAAGCCAAGGGTGAGAAACCCAGGCAGTTCTCAAGATGATTGATATTATTCCTTTTTGTTAATGAATCACACTTTTGATTCTTCTTTCTAATGTCTCTTCTCCATGAGTTCTTTTGAATAACTAGCTTTTGAAATTAGATTACCAGCAGCTACAGAAAAACATTAAGTTTTTGTCCAAATTGTAGTTTTCAACATTTCTGCACGTTAGTATCGCCTGGGGGAACTTTCAAATTATGTCACCGTCTGGACTCCACCCTCGAGCAATTCATTCCAAACCTCGAGAGCTGTAATTGTTATAGGGAAGGATGAGGGGCACTCTAGAACCGCCAAACCTGCCTGCTCTAAATAGGTCTTGCCATCCACCACATCAAGGCAATCACATAACTCTGCTAGGCCTCAGAGCTTGACTCAACCTTTAATTGAGTTTGAAGAGGACAGGAATGTTTCTTCTGTGGCTCTCAGGCACCAATTGAACCTGAATGCCTCCCAGGATTCTGAACAGCCAAGGGGAGGTTTTCCAATTTATCCTTCTCTGTCCCTTTTGCCCCTACTCTCAATCCCCCTGGCAAATACTGGTCAAGCAGATGGTTTTGGTGTGATGCCCCAGAGGTGAACAGCTGTTAATTTTGACGGAATAACAGGACAGATCTCTCCCCTTGCTGCATTCAAACCCAGCATATGGTCTGCCTCCCCACTAACTAATGGTGCTTCATAAATGTTCCAAGGTAGGATCAAAGACTTCTCAGAATAAGGGGAAAAGTAAAGTCAGTAGGAAACACTGATTTCAACATCACAGAAAATGAGCACTTTTAGGAGAAATTTACTTCAAATTTCCTAAGAGTTCAGTAGTAATGTGACAAGACTAGGGGTTCAAGAAGACGGAAGACTCAACCCTTGACTATGTAAAATAGTGGACATTTATTGCCACTTCTAGTCCTGCCCAAAGCCCTCCTTGAAGGATGAGAGATGTTTAGGGAAACTGATCTGTTTCTCTAGGTGGTTGAGGATAAACTAAAAAGTATTTTATCAAAATGGGCTCCTGGTCCTCAGATATATCCTCAGGGGCTCAAAAGTTTTCTTTTAATGAATACTTTTAATATTATGTTATCAGTTCATCTTAAACAGTATGTTCAGCACTATTCTGATCATCTAAATAACTAACTACCTTATAATTATGATACTACTCCCTATCGGTCTGTGTTTATGTCCAAAAACTGCAAACAACAGAGGACTGCCCTAAACTGTTGGTGATAGTTTGACTAGAGAAAAAGATGGTTAAATAGAGTCATCACATGGCACACAGTACAGCAATCCTGAAATACTTACTTCATGAATAAACACACAGAACAGACAACCCCCACACCTACCACCTGGAGACCAGAGGTGGGAAACAGTGAATAATCACAGACAATAAAACAGTGTTTCATTCCCAAAGGAATAAAAACACTGACTATTAGTATTAATACCACTTTGTAATACATACCCTGCTTTAATGCTTTTTTGAAATATAAAAATGACTAATTTAGATTTGTGCAAGAGACTACTTTCTAATATTAAAACCCAAATCAGCTGTTTTGCTTCTACAAATTACTATCACATTTAACTAGTATTTTCATTTTCATTAGTCCTATATTTTGTTTGTACTTAATGTGCACATTTGTCTTGGTTTTATGTTTACCTAAGAGTCATAAGCATCTTTATGTTTATTCTTAGGTAATGCTGGAATTCTGTGAGCATTTATTTCTTTCTTTGCAAAAGATTCATACATTGGTGAATTTGATACATGCAGGACTAGATTTCTTTTGAAGCCAAGCAGGTTGAAACCTCAGATTTAGATCGGAGTTTGGCTGGCTGAGCCAACCCAGCCATCCACTCTACTAAAGGAATATGAAGGCAGATTCTACCAACTTCCCCTGCCTTCACCAGAAGGCTAATGGCCTTATTTCTTCCCATTATCCTTAGGCAGATCTGCTGAATGCTTGTTCAATAATAAAGAGAAGGAAGAAGTTAGAAAACAAGCAAACAAATCTGAAAATAACATTACTGAAAGAATGTGCATCTCAAACTTTATTTACTATTGGTATAATTACAAAACGAATATCTACTGCTTCACTGCCTGATCTTAGCCCCCTGCAAAAATCCTCCCATCCAGCTACAACTGGGCATTCTCTGTGTCACAGATGACTTTAAGGTATCTAGACAATCATCATGAGCTGTTCACTGCTTCTTTCAGGTTCTTCCTGGAAGAGCTGTTCTTCCCAGGAGAGGGGAGAGCTAGAGCAACTGGTTCCCCCATCAACAGGCTACCACTTAGGTGGACTCTTTTGAGTTCAAAGCAATGAAGTAGAAGAGAATGCCTCCCCTACACCTATTTATGTCACATTTTATTAGCAGGCTACCAAGGCCTTGCACTTCAGTGTCTTACAGCCTTTCTATTTAAGGGAAAAGAAGAAAAAATCTCTTTCATTTTTTACCTATAGTCTCCTTTCTCTAGGATAAGAAAGTAAAATTATTAGCTTAAAGGTAGAAAACTCTTTGTAGTTCTATGGCAATAGGCAAATTTACCCCCAAAAAAGATTGAAACCATTTGTAACACTATATCAAAGCTTGAGTGCAACAACTTCCTACAGTTTTGCTGCTTTTTACTTTTCAAATCGTTTTGCTTGTTGATCATTTTAGTAACTTGTACTTTTTTTTTTAAGATTTATTTATTTTTATACAAGAACCGGGGCACAGGCCAGATAGACTGATGAAGTATACTGCTGAGGGGAGCAGCGGGTAAGACAGCAGAGGTCTGCTGTGCCATGTGGGATTCTCTCCGGCTGCCGGGGATCGAACCCGCACTGCAGAGGCTGCAGACAGCTTCACCACGCTGTGCTCAACTGTCTGCGCCACCAGGGAGGTCCAGTAACTTGTACTTTTATCTACTCACTTTTTAAATAAAGTTACGAGTAAATTCAAAGTTTTAGAAAACTGAAAGGAATGCAAATGATTCTTGTCACAAGAGGTAATTTATGTTTGAGAGAGAGCAACTAACTAACTTGGAAAAGGACCATATTGCATCTGTTGAAGCAAATTCACTTCAGCATTCCTGACTGCTCCTGGGCTTCTCCTTTAAGCCAATCAAAACATCTTGTCACTCACTAACTCATGGATTAATGAGTTAAAGAAAATGTTTGGCATTCTTTCATTTTATATGAGAGCCGTGATTTACTTTTAATAAAATCCTTGAACACAGGTTTCCCTTCATCATTCTATTAAAGACTGAACTGAGTGATTTTGCTCTCCTCAGAGGAGGCAGAGGACAGGAGGTAGGTAATAGGGGTAAAGATGAGACGTGTGTATGTGTGCATGGAGGAGGGGCCATTACTATTGACTTCCAAAGTTAAAGTCTGTGTGAGAAGTGCTCTGCCAGGAGCCAGGGGAGCAACAAGTGAGTTGGGAAGGGAGGCAGAGAATTCAGACTTTTCTGAGGGAGATTCAGGGCCTAGCACAGACCAGGTGTCAGAGGGAGTCAGGTAAGCAGAGAGTGCGGAGTAGAGGCACTAAGAGGAAGCACAGTTTTTATAAAGGTTAGGGGAGGTTTTATGGGCTGTGTATCTCCCCCAAATTTATCTGTTGAAATCCTAACACCCAGTACCTCAGAATGTGACTCTATTTGGAGATAAGGCCTTTAAAGAGATATTAAAGGTAAATCAGGTCGATAAGGTGGGACCTAATCCAATATGGCTAGTGCCTTTATAGGAAGAGGTGATTAGACACAGACACACACAGAGGGGAGACCATGTGAGGACAGGGAAAAGGCAGGCATCACAGAGAAGCCTTCTTGAGAGTGGCTTCATGAGATACCAACCCAGCAGATAACTTGACCTTGGACTTCTAGCCTCCAGAATTGTGAGAAAATAAACTATTGTTTAAGCCATCCAGACTGTGGTGCTTTGTTATGGTAGCCCTGGCAAACAATACCAGAAAGAGTATGGGACTTTTGGAAAACCACAAATATTAAGGGTCCTATTGTGTGCTGCTAATCTCGCTTTTCTAGGTAAAATCAAGTGACTCATCAATAATTAATAAGTGCTTAATAAGTGAAACATTAGTTTCCACCATTTCCAGTCCAAGTACTATGTGTTCCGTGAGTTTCCATATTCATCCTACTTGTACTTTTATTATAAAACCATATTCAATTCATGTTGAAACTATGTTTCAACCATATTCATTATCTGTTTCCCTACCTCTGGACTAATAGCCCCTCAAAAGCAGAGACTATTGGTTGCAGATAGTAAGTGTCTAACAAGTGTTTGTGGAGCAAAGGATTAATGGGGAAAAGCAACTTTAAGCCAAAAGATAACTAAAGGAGCTTTTGTGGGGGGGGGGGTGGGTGGGAACTGCTTAGACATAACCAGCTAGAACTATTAAGTCAAGTTGTAGTGGCAGCTGGGCACCAGGGTAGAGTCCTCCAAAAGTCATTGCACATCTGCCCTGTCATGTCTCATTTAATCTGCACACCCCCTTGGCAATCATTTTGCAGGGATCTTCTGAGTTCCACAGCTCCAGGAAATCTACAGCCTCCTATCCCCGACATGAGCTTGATGCTGGCAGGGCAGAAGCTATCTGAAGTCAAAGCTTTGCTCACCAGGTATTATTTGTTATTGAAATGATTTATCTCTCCCCTTCTGAACTGCTTCTTGGGAGCTACTTGCTTGCTATATAAATAGTTTGTCCTTGGGCCTCCCTGGTGGCACAAAGGGTTAAGTCTCAGCACTATGAAGCTACCTGCAGCCACTGTAGTGCAAGTTCGATCCCCAGCCAGGGAGCTAGCCCACATGGTGCAGCAGACCTTTCCTGTCTCACCTGCTGCTCCCCTCAGCAGTGTATTTCGGTCAATCCACCTGTTCTGCTCCCGACTCTGTCTCTGATGAATGTTCTCACCTCCCCCAACCCCCGCACCTCTGGCCTACACCCCAATTCTTGTATGCGTAAATGAATAAATCTTTAAAAATAAATAAATAGTTCATCCCACAGGGGTCAGCAAACATTTTCTGTAAGAGGGTCTGATAGATACTTGAAGATATAGTCTCTGTTGTAACTATTTACTCTTCTGTAGTCCAAAACAGTCATAGAGAATACAGAAAGGAATGACTAGTGCTGTTTTCCAATAAAACTTTGGACTTTGAAATTGGAATTTTATATAGTTTCCATGTGTCACAAAATATTGTTGTTTTTTAATTTTTTCCCACCATTTAAAAATGTGAAAAATATTTCTTAGCGTGAGGGCTACACAAAAGCAGCAGCAAGTAGGATTTGGGTCTGTGGGCTGTAGTTTGCCTACCCCCACCTCCAAACCAGACAAAACAACCTTGTCTGCTTCCCTCCATGACTATCCCTTGTGCTTCAAATCGACTATTTCTAGATATCAGTGGACTCACTCATCAGGCGTTTCCCAGTCATCAGGCATCTCCCCACTCTCCTCAGAGGATGGGGAGAAAAATAATCAATTAGAAAAAAAAATAAGTAGCAAAAGGATAGAAGAAGACACAGTCAAGTTAAATCCAACAAAGCCTTGCCTGCAACCTGCAAAGCAGAGCTCAGCTTGGTTGCTGCTCAGGTCAAGTTGATTTGTCATTGGAAAAAAATGAGCTTCTTTCTCCCATCAAAGTAAATGTTCTCCTTTCAGAGAAGCTGAAGAAGATGTTGCTATGTCTGAGCCACAGAATTCTATTCTGTGCAACCTGCTGACCTCAAATTCAGTGGCTGCCTGTGAAGGGTTGGTCTGGGTCCCAGCGTGAGAGAAACAGGACTCACAACTGATACGATCTAATGTTATGCCAGTCTGCACAGAATTAGAAGAGGGATTATTGTGGATTTGTATTCCTTTGGGAATTAGGGTTGGCACTGGCTTAGCTTCAGCACAGTGGAGGTATTAACTGAAATGCATTTCTCTCTTAACAGCACATTCCATTTAGCCATGGTGACTTTGTCGTGACTTCTAAAGCAATTTCATCGGAATGAGTCAGCTGATTAAGGCTAACTTTCATGTCAGAGTTCTAGGCACGGAGACATGAAATGCACCATCGATCCTCCTGCTGCAAATAATGAAGCCAAACGGTGCAAGTTGGGCTAATGATTATTGGTTGAATTTTCAAGTGGGTCTCCTTCAGCCACCTAGATTCAGGACGATTCAGAGTAACAGAAAACATTGCAGGCAAGGTGGGGATGTTGTGCGCTTGCTGGAGGGCTCTCTCACGGTTTGTGATCAAGTCTGATTTGGAGTCTTTTCCTCTGCTCCTTACCTGTTTGGTCAATTCACTAAGCTTGATAGGAGCAAATATGAGCCGGTGCCCTTAACATGGCTTCCTTTGGCTGGCCCTCCCTCTGTGGAGAAGTCACCTCACCTTTGAGAGTTTCAGCATCCTCATCTGCAAAAAGGGGCTTAGAGTACAAACCCCTGGAGAGCTGTCAGGACTACATGAGTTAAGATATGTGTGGATGCCTCATAAATTCTCCAAAGATTGGCTTTCATTTTATCCTCTCTTCTTGCCTAGAATCCAATCAAGTATAGGTCCTATTCAGCTGCCTGCAAACTAGGGGATGGGCAGCTGAGCCAATTACCCAAGGAAGAATTGCTTTCTGCTCGTCTTGACGCTTGGCCCCATCAATAATCATGTATCAAAGGCTGTATGCACAGGGGAAGGAGATATTTGATTTACAGAAACTCTAATTTGTTAGAAAGGTCAGGACTAAAAATATTTTTATTTCTGATGCAATTCAATTTGTTAGTAGCCCCTGCCTTATCCTCACTGCCTTTCAGTCCTTCAAGCACACAGAAAATTCCCAACATGGTGCCATGCAAATAATCACTGTACATATGCCAGACTGGCCTTCCTAACAGACAGAGGTGGTCACCCTTATTCTGTGGGGGTACCGAGGTTTTTCTGCTATAAAATTACTAACTTGGGATGGATGCCTCAAACACCCCCACTTTGCAATTGTTCATTGAAACTAGAATCATCCCTTTTCAAATACAAAAATTCCTTAGAAAATTGGTATTTTGCTAACACCATTTAACACTTCATGTAAAATTTTGTTAATTTACATTAACACTTCATGTAAAATTTTACATTATTTTCTAAAGTAGGCAACTAAGGACATCTTTGAAACTAGTGCAATGGAGAGACAGAGAGCAGGATATATAGCAAAAGAATACCAGAGAGACCCAACATTTCCCTTCACAGTTTCATCTTGGATTATCTCTATTTATCCACATACTTTTAAAACAAATATTTACTGAACAACACATATAAATCAGGATTGTTTGTTATAGCAAGATATCAGGCAAATTTAAGCAAAAGAGGATTCCATTGCAGGGATATTGGCTCATTTACAGAATCACCCAGAAGGCAAAAGAGTAGGTCTCAGAAACAGGAAAGAGCAAGGGAGTTGAGGGTAAATGTAGGATCAAAGGCAAAATCCACATCAAAAAGCCAGCTAAGAAAGGATTTTGTAGTTCCCTCTGCCTGACCCTGGGTCATCCCTTGATGGACCCCTCATTGCCCTCCTGCTGCCCTAGATACGCAGCCCCCCCCAACTTGCCAAGTGGATCCTTGGCTATCCCTGCAGCTTTGTGTCAACTATGCCCTAAGAGCATTCAGATGAAATTGAATTGGTCAAGCTCAGGCCTCATGCTGGAGCCCTATTTGTATAGCCAGGGATGCAAAACTGCCATGTTTTCACCTCTTAAGTGGGAGGCATGCTTGATCTTACACCATGGCTCATTAAGTGGATAATTTTCCCTAATGTAGAAAAGGGTTGAAATGGTAGACTGTTCCCAAAATAGCAAATGCCCTCTGTTCACCTACTAAGTCTTAGGCACTGTGCCGGACTTCAGAGATAAGACACAGTCATGATCCTAAAGGAACAGATCATGAAAAGGCAGACAGACACATAAGGGGATAGCTACCCACTCCTGGTCATTAGAACAACATTTAATATCGTATAAAAAAGTGCCACGGGTGGGCCTCCCCGGTGGCGCAGCGGTTGAGCGCTGGGCTGCGAAGCTGCCCGCAGCCTCTGCAGCGCCGGTTCAATCCCCAGCCACTGGCAAGGTTCCCACATGGGGCGACAGACCTCTCCTGCCGCACCTGCTGCTCCCCTCAGCAGTGTACTTCATCAGTCTGCCTATTCTGCTCCCCACTCTGGCTCTGGTGAATTCTCTCACCCCTCCACGCTTCTGACTGTACCCAGTGCTTGTATAAATAAATAAATAAATCTTAAAAAAAAAAAAAAAATGCCACAGGATTCCACTGAGGGAGTGACTAACTCCCAGGAAGAGGAAAAGGCTACAGTGAGGAAATACCATCTGAAATCAGTCTTGAAGAATCAGTGGGATTTGTTTCCTGGAGAAGAGAAGGAAGTAATCCTTGTGTGCAAGGAAAGGTGGAAGAGAGGCTTGAGCAAAGGCATGCTGTTGTGAAAAGAAACGACTCAGACTTCTTGTTTGCAAACAGTTTCCACTCAATCTGGCCCACTTAACCCAAAAAGGAATTCATGAGGTGGATGACTGGTAGCTCAGAGTCAACAGAAAGGCTGGCAGGAATCAAAGGACTGGCGTCGAAGGCTGGAACTAGAGCCAAGGCCTCGCCCTAGGAATGACCTGTCACGACCCCGGTTCACTGGACACCAACCCCACTGTTGCCCCCAACTCAGAATACCTGTCCCCAACACAGAATGCAGAAGAAGCTGTTGGTGTCCCCTGCATCTTCCACAGTCTTTCCACCCAGACTCACTTGCTGGGATCCCCCAAATAGGAAAGGGGATTGTAAGCTGAGCAGTCACAAAAAATTTTACAGACATCCTCTGCAAAGGATATGACCCAATCTGGGAATATTGAGAAATTCCTCCAGTCAGATCCTACATGCGTGGAGAAGGTGATACAAGAGGAGCCTGGAGAGGAAAGGAACTTTCACAGGTTGGTGTGACCATCTCATTCATTTGAGCTTTCTCCGCTAGGTGTGAGAGTTAGTAGCACCAGTCAAAGTCATGTGACAGAAGAAGGCAGGAGCCTCTATTGGTGACTGAGGTCCAAGAAAGTGACTAGTTTAGGATCACACGGCTGACAGCACTGGTGTACTGCTTTCTGGTGACATATTTGACCACTAATCCACGTGGCCTTCCTTAAATGCTAATATTAGCCATTATCTTACTGTAGCATCAACGAGAGGTTGGTGCTATGCTAAGTCCTTTAAATACACTACCTCATTCCATTCTCCCACCAACCCTGCAAGATAAGGGTTTTTTTTATTCATCTCACACATCAGATCATTGAAGTTCAAAGGTATTTAGTAATTTACCGAACACCACAAGCCTGGAAAGTGGTGGAGGCAGGATTTGAACCTGGCTTAACCATTGAGCCTGTGTCCTTCATCCAACACCATCCCACAAAATAGACCCTCAAGGTAACAACATCTAAGTTCCCTTTTTTTCTTCACCAAACAAATAAAATTATTTCATTTTTAAAGACTTATTGTATTTATGCATACGAGAGTTGGGGTATAGGCCAGAGGCGTGTGTGTATGTGTGTGTGTTGGGAGGTGGGGGTAAGAAGATTCACCGGAGACAGAGTGGGGAGCAGAACAGGTGGAATGACTGAAATACACTGCTGAGGGGAGCAATGAGCGAAACAGGAGAGGTCTGCTGCAACATGTGGGCAGTGCCCTGGCAGGGGATCGATCTCATGCTGTAGTGGCTGGTGATAGCTTGATAGTGCTGAAACTTGACCCCCTGTGCCACCAGGAAGGCCCCCAAATCAAATTATTTTAGATTTCTTCATAAGATCTGTGACATTCTTTTAATAGTACTATTTATGTTCTCTTAGTCTCAAGATCAATAACTTAGAACTAATTGGGCCAGATTTTTGGTGAATAATCAATGCATGTGTACAATTGTGTGTACACACACACACACACACACACACACACACACAGAGAGAGAGAGAGAATCCCTTGGTCTAATCACCCTGGAAAGGGTTCTTCTCCAAGTTGCAGCTTACAAGAAATAGGAAAATAGGGACTACTATGACTCTGAACACTACAAAGAATTTGAATTTATTTCAGGAATACAAATGTGCAAACTTGTCCCAGAAGGGCCAAAGACCTCTGAAGTTTTCATGGCTCCCAAGGCCTGGGAATTGCTGGAATATTACAAATCCTTGGAGAAAGTTTAAGCTGTACTCCACTTTTGACCACTGAATAACAAGAGGAGACCACATAGTTACCGCGAGCGTGTCCACCTGGACACACTCCCTACCGACTATTTTCCTTATTTAGCATCAGTTCTGGTCTGCCCGATGAACCCTGTTTTGAACAAGTATAAAATGTGGCTGGCTTTGATGTTCCTTTCCCACTTATGATAGCAAATACAATTTTAAGATCTTATATATTTAGAAATTTAAAATTTCAAAATAAACAACCAATAAATACAGTCATTTTCTTTTGCTCTTTTATGAGCAACACTTATATACTACACAGAGGTTAAATTTTACTGATACATTTTAGATCAAGTGAGCACTGAGATAAGCTTAGAAGCCATTAATCCAGGGCTAACAGCACTGTGCTGGTTGTTTATAACAATGCTATGATAAAAATACTATTACACCATTTTATAGAGGAAGAAACCAAGGCTCATTGAAACTAAATCATTTGCACAACATCATGAAGTTGAAAAGAGAGAGAGCTGAGATTTGAATTGGGAGACTAGTTTCCAATTGGCTTCCTATTATTTGACACCATCTACAAATTAGTATCTAATTGATGATTTTAAAAAGTAGTCTGTTTAATGCAGTCACATTTTCAAACATGGATTCTGGAGGTGGTGCTTGCCATAATCAAGGTGCTTGTGACTCTGGGAGATTTGTGTCTGCGTGAGATGTCGGGAGGACGAAAATATTTTTAATTTTCCTCTTCCAGTTCCCAGGACTGCAGATCAGTCCAGGATCCTCCCTGTTGTTTTCTATTTCTACTCCTTTTTGTCCTTCATTGCTTTTCTCCTTCACTTGTCCCTTCTCTCTCTACGCCGTCCCCCAAGCCACAGCAAAAATTCTCACTTGCAATGATTTTATCCTCTAAGTTAAAAAAGAAAATAAGAAAGGTCATAAATTACTTCCTTGGCCAAGGGTACCCAGCATCTAGGATTCATATTTCAAGAGCTCATCCTGAAAGAAAATGAAGGCCCCTCACATGCAGTGGACCTTTCTGCTACTACAGATCTTGTAGCAATAATTATACCTTCCAAAATCCCCATTTCAAGAATCCCACTCTGTCACGCTCACATCCTATCTTTTGAGTGAGAGCCTTCCCAGTGCCCACCTTCTTTTACTTTCCTGTCTTTATTGCAAAAACATAATTATCCCATGGATCTGACTATATGAACCCCACTTCTTATCTTGGCCCCTCTGGGTCTGCTACTGACTAGGCAAATTGCTTTACTGAGCTTCCAAATGGGTATCATAATGGCACCTGTTTCATAGGGCCATGGTGTGAGTTAAAGAAATATTTAGGCAACCAATTAGAAAGCACTCAGCAAATGATCCTTTTTTACATTTTGAAAGGACAGTTTTATTAGGAAAAGGAGGAAGCATACCTGCATAGTCACAGGCGGGCAGGAGAGCTGCTCGGTAAATGATTCTTATCCTAAGTAAACTCTGATCAGGTGAAAATGGCTTTGGGGAACCATATGGTTTACTGCTGAACCCCACTGTAACTAGATTTCGAGGAATCGGTACAGCTGGATCTGCGGTGAAGAGTCCCCCTGCAGGAGCTGGTGAAGCTAATATCTTAAGGGGCTGCGTTCCATGTGCACACCAGCCTCACCCCCTTTTCTAGGAGCACAGCACAGGCAGAACTTTCAGAGGCAGCGCATGCCAGACAAGAGCTAGGAGCTCAATGGCACAGCAGCTCTGTGATGTGGGCTCTTTCAGATGCAGAGAGGCTGATTCCAACCCTCACTTCAATCCCTGAATTTATGAAAAGAAAAGCATCAAGGCCTAATTGTGAGTGAAGGCAACAGGAAAGCATTTGACTTTTTCATCAGATTTAGAGAAAGTCCAACAGAAATTGATCTTTCTTTTTTTTTTTCTTTTTTTTAAAGTTATTTATTTATTTATTTTTTTAATAGAGGCATGCTTTATTTATTCGTTTGCTGGTTTGTTTGTTTGTTTTGTTTATACAAGCACTGGGTACAGTAGAAGCGCGGGAGGGTGAGAGAATTCACCAGAGCCAGAGCGGGGAGCAGAGCAGGCAGAAGGACCGAAGTACACTGCTGAGGGGAGCAGCGGGCGGCAGGAGAGGTCTGCGCGCCATGTGGGACCCTCCTCCGGTGGCCGGGGAGCAGCCGGGGATTGAACCGGCGCCGCAGAGGCCGCGGGCATCTTCGCAACCCAGCGCTCAACCGCTGCGCCACCGGGGAGGCCCAGAAATTGATCTTTCAATAAAAGAATGCTGAAGTTTCTTTTAGCTGTACCATCTCCAACCCTGCCTCAGGCGATGTCAGTTTCTGTTGACAGGCAACTCCATCATGGAGATGGGGTGTCTTTACCACCACTAGTGCTTCCCTAGGGGCTGTGAAAAGACACTACCCATGGGGGTGTGATAGCTATCTTCTAGTGTCTGGAAGACCAAGCGGACAGTGAAAGGGTCAGAACAAGATCCCATGGGTTAAAATTACAGGAGAGATTTGTTTTTCACTTAACCCAATAAAGATCTTTGTAAGTCTCCCAAACAACCGGCAGATAGTACTATGATAGAAAGGTTACATGTAGGATGCTTTCCAGATCTAATCTGCTAGCAGTCATAGACTGCCTTGAAGAGGGGGATAAGGATTCTGCACACCGAAGGATCAGAAGTCAAACAGATGTGTGATGCTTTTTGAATGTCAAGAGTGTTTTTTTATGAGAACAGGACAAATCTGAGGAAGCTTAGATAGGCATGGATTGAAGCCTTAGGGAACACAGCTTCTGCTGGAGTCCCACATGAAATGCCCCCTGAGCTGTAACTGCCTTGGTTCACAAACCTGGTCCCCTGTGCAATCCTCACAGCCACACATACTCGGCCAGACAAGTTCTTCTAAAATCCCTCTTCCATGAGGATCTGCAGTAACTTTCACAAAGGGTGACTTTCAGAAAGTTACCTTTCAATCCTGATCGAGAGGACCACAATCCTTGGCTACTGTCTCATTTCCCACCATAGTAGTCGCTACACCCTCATTGACACTCCAAAACTGTGATCGGCTAGGGAACTTTTCTCCACTTCCCACTGCTGATCAACATGATTTCTTAGGATCCTGATTTTAACATAAGGGAGGTAAAAAACGGATTAAGCTTCCAAAGCTTAAATTTAATTATTGTTGTTATGGGAGTAAAGTATAAACAGCTCTTTCCTGGTTCAAAGGGGGTATTCTGATTAAGGTTCTTGTAGATCCCCAAAGCCCTTCACTAATTGCAAGGATTCCTAATTTCTTCCCTGTTTCAATTCCTTCCATCATCTTAATTACCTATTTGCCAAACAAATCAGGAGGAGAAAAAGAAAATGGGAATGAAGGAATCACTATCAGTATCATGTTGATCCTCATTCGGAGATGTTTGTCTCTACCTATCCTCCTTGGGGATCTTCAGCCCCTGTGTGACATTATTTCATGGATTCCTCCCCTTAATTTACCTTCTGGCACCAAGATTATCTCTTCAATCCTCCCTAACATCCAGCTTCAACAGACCAGACAAAGGCAAACTTTACATAAGTGCTAAGTATTAACTAGGCAGAAGACAAAGGCAAACTAGTCTAAGAAGAAAGAAACTAAACGAGGACAGTTTGCTTCGGTGTGTAAATAAGGAAATGCAGAATGAAACGGGAGGTCAGTGAGTTTGATGGTGGAGAACAAAGGGAGAAACATCAACCCGCAGTTATAGCTCTATCCCGTCAGCTTAACTGAGGAGCCCAGTGTAGACCTCCCAGTTCTATCCAAAGCCCATGCAATGCAAGCAAATGCCCACTGTTTGTTATAGATTAGCATTTTAGCTCAGAATTCCTGGAAACTCGTGAAGGCTCCTTTAGTCTGGATAGAGGAAGCTCAATTGGCTTGCTCCTTGACTCCTTTTCTCTTGCTCTATCGTGGGACTGTTCTCTTGCTCTCTGTACTGCATGGACTTCAGCCATAAAACTGCAGCCTTCTCATAAGAACTGGCACAAATCCCTTTCTCTTGGACTCCACCCTGGTTCTTCTTCCAGGCCCCCCAGAAAGGAGGGCAGGATTCTCCCCATAAGGGCTCAGATGAATCTCTGTAATAATTTATATTAATTACATGTCATGCCAGGGATTATTCTTGAGAGCTTTATGTGCCTGAATTTATTTAATTCTGACAGTTCATACATCCATCCTATGAGCTAAATACTATTATAATCCACATTTTACATGGACAAAACTGAAGCTCCAAATTAAGTGAGTTGTACAAATTTGGAAAACTGGCATGTAGACAAAGTGGGACTTCAATCCTGGAGTTCCGAGGCCACACTCAGCTGTGACTCAGGAGTGAAGGGAGTGATCCAGAAATGCATTTCCCTGGTCCCCATGGTCCATATGGGTTGGACAAGGACAGCACAGTGTCCATGTCGTGGAGTAAAGCTCCCTTTCCCCATAGTCAACAGTGGTCCTCACACTGGGAAATGAGAGCCCCCTATGCTGCTGTAGAGCCTTCCAAGCGTGACGTGGGTGCAGTCCATTATAATAGTTTGAAGGGAACTCCTTGTCCTCACTGTTCATGGGTATTTCCCTAAAATTGATCATCTCAAGAATTTACCACTGAGGGACAGGCAGACTCACCCTCCCACCCAGCTTCCATAACAGTCCTTACAGTTTCCAATAGAAAACAAAACACACCTTTCATCCTTCCTTCCCAAACATTAATGAGGTGAATTTGCCCCAGCTGTAAACCTCCAGGGTGCCAAATAACTGGATATTTCAGAGCTGAGAAAGTAAATAACTCTAATGACTGAATACACAATTCTTTTGGAAAGCAAATGTTTACAATTCTTTGCTTTCCACAAAATGGAAACTCTACCTAATAAAACTGATGGATTCATTACAGATAATTGTTGATGCTAACACACTATATGATTTTTGGCAGGTAATTCATGAGTTCAAGAACTGAGTGATACCACAGTCGCAGATATTTATGTAAATAACATCATTTGGTGCTCCTATCAGTCAGCATCTTTTCTGTCCTCTTTCCACTAATGTCAGTAGCATTTCCCCCCTAGTTGTGACAATCGAGTGTCTCCAGATATTGCCAAAAATCTGGGGGAAGAGGGGAGCAAAAGCACCCCTACTTGAGAATCATTGTTTTAAAGGGTATTTTAGCGTAAAGTTATAAAGATCACAAATGACTGACATGAAAAACAATAAGCATAACACTTAGGAATTGGGGTTTTAAAACTTCTGAGCCTATTCTTACTTGCCTTAGGCAAGACAGTTCATTTCTCTAAGCCTGTCTCTTTATCTGTAAATGGGCATACAATTTATTAGCGTCCTATAGAGTCGCTGTGAGCCTTAGTGAGAATATGTATGGGAGCCTTTGCAGTCTGACACACAGTAATCTATCAACAAATCCTAGACATTCTTAAAACAGTGATTCTCAACACTTTTTTCAGTATGTACTTTTCCTTCACAGGCTTCTTGTCTATCGCATCATCTTTGTAAACTCCTCTCCTCTGTCTGACATTCAGACCTTTTATAATCTGTCCCGCACTAGCTAACCTCCTTATAAAAAAAAAAAAAATTGCACACCAGACTTAAAATTATGCAACCTAATTTCTTATCTGAATCTAGTTCTGTGTTTTGTCACCAAAGACCTCTGTGAACCCTTGGCCTAGTTCCTCGAGCATGTGCACGTGTATGTGTGAGTGTGTGTGTGTGTGCACGTGTGTGTTTGGGAGACAATCTCAAATCGTCTCTTTAAACTTAGGAGAAGAAGGAACAGGAAAAGGAAAGAAGAGGAGGAAGGAGTGATAATTTCATAGACCTGAGCATCAAATTCTTTTCTAGACAGGGAGAACCCATGCCGTTTTTTCTATTACAGACCACACTCTCCCTGCCTTTATTCATGCTGCCGCTGCTCTTCTCTGCCAATTCTGACTCCTTCAGAGCCCAGTTTAGATTCCATCTCTCCTCTTAAACTTGGTCTGTCTCTCAGTTCTCTCAATTTCATTAGCATTTGTGGTCTGTTCCACGCAGTTTGGCACTTAGTTATATACTATCACATCCCGTTGGTCTCCACTTATTTCTTGTGTCCATCATCTGGCCCCATTGATTTTATGACTTCCTTCGGGTACAGAGTACATCATATCCTTTTTCAGTGTGAGTGTGACACCAAAACTACCTCACAGTGTGGAATGAATACTGGTTAATCAGTTAATTGTCTGGATCATTATATTTTGGCTACACATTAAGTGTGTGTCCTAGAAAAGTTTCTCTAGAAATTATCATGGGGCTTGAAAATAAATAGCCACTCAAAGTTATACAAGCGTAATCAGGGCTATGTCATGGAAATTCCCCAGTTGTTTCACATTTAATGTGCCCTTCCGTGACAGAACAGCGACAGGAGGCACAGGGAGCATTAGATACCCAAGCTACTCTTGTTCATGTACTTTTATAGGCTCTAAGAGCACTCTCCTAAGTAATTCTCTCAATTGTGGTTCATTAACAGCCGTTAACAATCCCCCTCTGGCCTTAATTAATTACCTGGCCTTGGAGTTAAAGAGGGAAAATGGTTGTCAAGGGCATTATTTGCTCAATTACCCAAAAGTCATAGATAATGTGTGGTAATGAATTGGAAGATGGAACACCCAGCCCTTCTCCAATGCGCCATCTATAAAACCTTGCTCTGACCTTTAAGGTGTGTAGTATCAGCCCTCAGAAGGCATGTGCATTCAGGGGGACCCCAAGTGAGATAAGAGGATGTAATATCTTCATTTTCCTTTTAGCAGAAACACTCTAATTCCACATTAATGATGTGGCTCAGCTTTTTAGATAATTCAAGGACAAATTGTTCAGGCCTCTTGCTTTTCTCACATTATCTACTCCTCCTCGGTCTGCTTTTGGGTCATTTCCTGACTACTTCATAGTTGACTCTGTCCATAGGCTCACCAGGCCCTATATGGTATCATTAGCTCTCCATTCGAAGACCTGCCTGCTATAAAACTACATTTTACCTTTGTGTGCATCTAAAAATTATGTTCTATTAGGCTTGGGTTTGCGATTATAGAAAGGAATGATGTGTCTTTTTTAAAAAAACGTAGTCATCATTTGACAAGAGTTCACTCTGATCCCACTTAAGATAGTTGCTAAGGAGATACTAGATGCCCTTTTAGAAGGAACAGAGATCCAGGAGGTAAAGAGCTAAGGTGAAGAGAAGGAAGTGAGAGGCCAACCACCTCTTCTCCGGGAGAAAAAAAGAAATCACAGCATTTCTTGCTGATGTGCTCTTTTTTTGCCAGAGATCTTTCTCTTACTAGTTGAACCAAATGATGGAAAGCAAATATTTCCGATTAAATCAGAAGTTGTCAGTGGTTTTTGGATTCCTTCTGTCCAACAATAACAGATCTTGAACAGTCACTACATTTGGGATCCTAAAACAATTGTAATTCTAGGGTCAAGGGTAGTTGAAATGGGGTTGGATTCAATAGTGATTGAAAATCGCTTTGGAATGCACACCAATTGAACTGTTCTAATTTTAATTTAAAATTTAAAAATATAATTATAAGGAAATGGTCGTGTAAAGTTGCATGGTATGGATAAGAGTAGAGGCATATCAACCTGCACTGATAGCCCTTAAGGATCCTTGATTTTGTGGTGGCAGAGGGGCATGTGAGGTGGTATGAGTGGGTGTGTGCTTGAGTGTGGTTGGTATGTGTATGGTATGTATAAGTTTAAGTGAGTCTTTGTGTGATGTGTGTGTGTGTGTGTGTGTGTGTGTGTGTGTAAACTTCACTCAGAAGTAACTCCTGAGCAGAGTCTTGAGGGAAGAGCAATATACGTGGCTAAATCACATTTGGTCATTAAGGTCAAGAGGTATCATCGTGTCACCTGTCATAGTTTGGCACATCCTTGAAGGTAGAAACATGAATCTGGAACCTCTCCAAGTTCCTCCAGTTTTGATGACTTCATGGTCTTAACTCTAGATTTAATTATCTGCAGTCCATAAAGGCTACAACACTGAAAGCTAAATAATACTTTTTGTATGCTTTCCTTTCAAATGTCTGATCTCTGTAGATCACCTTTCTGTGTCAGAGGAAACCATGTTGACACGCACAGTAAGAGTGAAGCATCACCAGGAGCTTCCCTGCTGCTACCCACTGAGGAGAGTAAGCACTGAGACACTGATGGGCATCAAGGCCCGGCCCACTGGGAGCGCTTGCACAGGGCTCCCTCACTGTGGGCTAGGATGAAAACACACATTCTGACCCCGGTAGGCATCAGGCATCTAAGAAACTTAACTGCTGTATTGTGAGGTGATTTTTGTCCCTCAGTCCCCAGTACCTGTCTTGTTCTGAGTGCCATCACTGGAGGTCTGGCACAGCGCCACAGTGCCCCATGCTGCTTTTCTCAGTAAACTCATATATTTGCAGTTTACAAAATCATCAGTTCATGCCATAGTCCATTTGGATAACTATAACAAAATTACCACAGACTGGGTAACTTAAAACAAACATTTGTTTTTCAGTCTGGATGCTGGGAAGTCCAAGATCAAGGTGATAGGGGCTAGGGAGTAAGGGAGGACACCTTACCTAGTACAGGAACCTGCACATACACACCTAGCACAGGCTGCATGTACACCCTATATGACGAATGATGTGTGTTTAGTTCTTGATTTGAACTGAGATTCCTGCCCTGATGATGCCCCTCTTCCTCCCTCTCCCCTTGCACTTTTTATCTACCTATACATAATCCATTTGTGTAAACTGCTAGACTGTGGCAGGTGGATTAGCTAAAGTGTTGGATATCAATAAGGACCGACCCAAGGAAGAAATTATCCCCAGCATTGACTCGAACACACCCCTCAAAGAAATATCCAAGTTCAGTAAAGATAGGTAAGTGGACTCCAGTGAAAGATGGGGAGCAGGGAACTGGGACTGATGTTGGAGACTCAAATTCTGGGGTCTTTGAAATCATATACCCAGTTGAGAGGATAATAACCTTTGGCAATAGCAGCCCAACAGGAGCAGTTTCAAAGACTGGTTCTACTTCATATTTTTATGAAGACCACCTTTTCCCTGTAAGCCCCCCAAAAAACTTAGACTTGTTCTATCATGAGGTCAGTGGAGGACTAAAGCTTCTACAAATAAGTCTCTCCCCTTTTTTGATGTCATTTTGGTTATCATGATAATTAGAGGTGTGACCAAACAGCAAGGAAACCCCAACTTCAAAGAATTTAGTTAAGGTTTGTGGCTTGTAATAATACGGTCACCAAGATGATCAATGATCCCTGTTTCAGAGTATGAAGCTCACTCTCATATAGAGCAGGACTGGCCTGTGTAGCCATGAGGACTGTGCAGAAATGATGGAATGAAATGTCCTAGGCTAGGTCATAAAAGACGCTGCAGCTCCTGCCTTTCCCTCTTGCTAAGATTACTAGCTATGGGGAAAGCCAGCAGTCATAGTTATGAGGACACTTAGGAAGCCTATGGAGAAGCCCATCTGAGTCGGAGCTGAGGGCTCCTGTGAATGGCCTTCATCACATGAGTGAACCATCAGAGAAGGGGATCCTCTAGTCCCAGGCAAGCTCAAATGACTGCAACTCAGCTGACATCTTGAACCCTTGACTGTGATGTCATGGGAGACCCCAAGTGAGAATCACCCATGGTTTCACGCATATGCCTGCCAGCTAGTGCTTGTTATTGGCTAAGACTTTTTGGTTTATACTTTTCTAGGCTCATGATGAGAAAATGGAAGCTACAATGCCTTTTTAAAGTCAGCTTAGAAATTCAGTCATAGGGTTAGTCCAGGTTCAAGGAGAGGGGAAAATCCACCTCTCCATGGGAGGAGTGTCAAAGTCACACCTCGACATGGCCTGCAGCTTGAGAACTATGGTTTCACTGTGACTATCTCTGGAAACATCTATGCCTCAATTTGAATTCTTTTAGGAAATCTGATCAAGCCTCTAGTTCTCACTTACGAGTTCTTTCCCTATTCCATAACTGTAGATGTTAGAAATGCCTTTATAAAATCTGTCTTCCCTACAGTCATACCCATTTTCTCTCATATCCTTTAATATGGCACAGAATAAGTCTATACTTATACTACTTTATACCAAAAGACTGAAATAGCTAAATATCTATTTGTACTATTTATAACATTCGAGTAAATTCTTTTAATAGAGTCTGCATCAGTAGTTTGGCCTCAAACTTTTCCACCCTAACCATCAGCTTACCATGGGAAGAACCTTCCTTCCACTGCATCATATTTCCTGGCTATTCTTCTTCTCAAAGGCTGCACTGCTTGTAACAAGTCTCCTCAAAGTCATGTTTCTCTTTCAAGGTTCTCCCTAGGAGAGCCTCACTCTACTCCTTCCACCACATCTCTCCTCCTCGCAGAGGGCTGCCCACTGTCTCCTGTCCATTATTCTTATTGTGCCTTTTGAATCATTTGTTTTTTGATGACCCTGAAGCCCTATTAGACAATCCCTCAAGACCCAGCACACCCTCACCTTCCATGTGGAGTCTTTCTGAGCACACTAGTCCTGACCAATGTCATGTTTCTCATATGTGGAGTGGTGACCTGTTGCAGCCAGGACAGCACTTAAATGCTCTTTAGTTTTTCTGCATATACCACACTGCTCTTCCCACCTAGACTGCACAGGGCTCCACTGTAGACTGCACAGGGCTCCAGTGTGTAAAGACTGACTCAGCACACCATCACAGTGCCTGCAGTAAGCACTGTTAGCATACTTACGGGAGCATTGACAAAGAAGGATGTTCAGTGAGATGGGAAGAAGCAAAGGTGCAGTAAGGTCATTAAATGGAGGCTAGATGGAGAAGAGACAGGGTCAGAGACTGAATTCTGTCTCCCCAAAATTCACATATGAAGCCTTAAACCTCAGTACCTCAGAATAGAACTGCATTTGGAGACAGGGTCTTTAAAGAGCAATTAAGTTAAAATGGGTGCTTTAGGGTAGGTCTTGATCCAATCTGACTGTATCCTTAGAGGAGATAAGCACACACGGTGAGATGCGGGGTGCGTGTGCACAGAGGAGAGAACTAGTGAGGACATGGCATGAAGACAACCAACTGCAAGTCAAGGAGAGAGGTCTCATGGAAAACTAAAAGCTGCCACCACATTCATCTTGGTCATTTAGCCGCTGAACAGTGAGAAAACAAACCCCTGTTGTTTCAGTCACTCAGTCTATTTTGTAAGCTTGCCCTGGCAGACCAACACAGACAATAATGGACAAATACTAGTAAGCTAGTCATTTGAAGAAACAAAGTAAGAGTACGAGGCTACAGTACAAAGCAGATATAGAAGGAGCCAATCTTCTTACAGTTTCACCCTTGGTTCCAAAGTATTTGGAGGGAAAGAGCATCCCCATGAACCCTCTGAGAATATGAATTGTGCCAATTCTGGATCTGGATGGCTGCCACTACCCAGATACCTGGTGCTGAACTACGGACCATGTGTCTAAGTTTTCTCCTGTTATAGACCAATATTACTGTCTAGTAATTCTTGTTTGTGAGCACTTTGACTCTGTATGTGTCCTGGTTTATATGGTCAATTACGTGGTCATCCTTTATAGTTCAGTTGGGATAACAGGCCTCTCTACAGGAAACCTTTCAGCTGAAACTAGAAAGCCAACCAACAGTTTCTCAGGATGATTTACTGAAGGACTAAAAGAGGGAAGTGTCAGTGGCTCTCAGCAGCCTCAGCCAAAGCAAATGAGAATGCAAATTAAAAGCAAGATTTTGGAGATTACTGTAGAACTTTGTACCACACACTAACACACACACCATCAGCCTAGAAAACCTCCACCATCCCCACGTCTACGTGCATGTGGCTTACTCTATGCCTAACCGCTCTTCCTCATTCTGTCGAAGGGTTTCTAAAGGATTTTAAATTTTGTGATTTCTCTCATTAGGCCTGCTTTCTAAAGAAATTCACTTTTACTTGGTCCCATCTGCATAAATACCTGTGGGTCTAGGAGGCGATCCCATGGGGTAATGGATCTTCTCTCCTTCATTTTCTGCCTCTGCACAGAAGGGAACATTTTCCCTTTTCCCAAGTAAACTTGCTGACAGGCAGAACTGGATACAAAGAGTAAAAAATTTAAAGCAGCTGTAAAAGAGAGTAGATACTAAATGTTCTTTCTACATATACACAAAATAAATTAAAATTAAGTGATTATGGATGTGTTAACTAAACTGAGTGTGGTAATCACGTATATACAAGTATCCAGTCATCATAGTGTACACCTTAAACTTACCAATGTTATGTGTCATTTATATCTCAATAAAGCTGGAAAAATAAAAGAGCAGTTGTAATGAGATGACCAGCAAGAACAGAGGCTTAAGAAAAAAAAAAAACTTTATATGAAATAACAGGAATCTAAGAAAGTGGACTCCTATTTCTATTTTCAGCATCTCAGGTTAACACAGGTTGAGTTCATGATGTTTTCGTATAGCTCCCCAGCAATTCAGAAATGGCAGGGCTCAGACTAGTAGAGATGTACTTGCTGCAGATTTGGAAGGGACGAGGAGCTGAGCCTGGGGACTGGGCTGGGTCCCCAGGCTGCAGATATGCAGGAAAGTAGTAGTATATCTGGGATTCTATTGTACCCCGGGCACATGGCAAATTTCACAGGTCCTTTCCTTGTCAGATTCACCAGTTTGAATCAACTGCTCAATTTCGGTGCCTAGCAGGCTTTTTTTTTTTTTTTTAATTGAAGTAACCCCAAAGGTTCAATGATGGAAAATGAGCCATATTAGAGTAGGGAATCATTTAAGAATCCTGAATTCCATTTCACCCCTGGTGTTTATGCTTTCCATGGGAGAGATAAAAATGTGTAGGTTCAGAAAAGGGAAATTTCTGAAACCCTATTGGGAAAGTTTGAGATTGTTTCCTGCTGTTAACGGATTGTTAAAGACCAAGGAATCAGCTCAAACAGAGGTCTACTTTTTGGATGACTGGTGATTGTCATTAAGAGACTTTATGTCAACCTTTTTAAGTTAGTGAAGACTGGTAGAGACATTCTGAAGTTCCAGCTCCACTTTCTTCTCTACAAACATTTTCTCAACATATGACTTTCATGGAGTTATTTAATTATTTTCTCAATGTTATTTAATTATTCAAAAACCTGACTCATGAATGCTTCACAAGCTTCAGCAACTGACGTGTGCGTGTTTGTGCGTGCAGTCACGATGCATGTGTACATATTTTCATGGGCACCCATAGGATAACTCTCTGTAAGTGTTGAGATAATTCTTTGGATTATAAACTCTGCGAGAACTCCTCCTAAGGCTACTAATATTGAACTCTATCACTACGGAGTGTTCAAGACATAAGCACAATGGACATGGTAAAAAGTAGAGCACCATTCCTAAAAATAAATGGAATATTTTGTTTATTAATATAATTCATTTATCAACTTAAGTCATCAGATTTCATTATAATATTCAAATATTCTATTATTTGTGTTAAGGAATATTTTACAAAGAAAAGCATTCAAATGAGATGAAACAGACATTCAGCCTAAATGACCGATAAAGCACTCATCCGTGGTACTGCATGTAGCAGCATCTCCTTCCTTTTTTAAGGCTGAATAATAGTCCATTTTACAAAATCCACATTTTGATTACTTGTTTATGTATCAATGGACATTTGGGTTACTGCCACCTCTTGGCTATTGAGAATAATGCTGCTATGAACATAGGCATGCAGGTAAATCTTTGAGACCCTGCTGTTAATTCTTTTGGATATATCCAACTGCAGGATTGCTGGAGTATAGTACAGTTGTATCGGCAAAAGGAAATTTTTGAAGCCCTAATAGGAAAGTTTGAAATGTTTCCTGCTGCTAACAGATTGTGAAAGACCAAAGAATCAGTTCAAGCTCAGGTTCACTTTTTGGATAACTGGTGATTGCCATTTGGAGATTTTATGTCAACCTTTTTAAGTCCATGCAGATTGGTGGAGACATTTTGAAGTTCCAGTTCTACTTTCTTCTCCAGAAACATTTTCTTAACATATGACTTTCATGGAGTTATTTAATTATTTTAAATTTTTAGGAACTACCTTCCTGTTTTCCAGTAATGGCTGAACCTTTTTACTGTCCCATCAAAAGTGCTCAAGGGTTCCAATTTCTTGTTATCTTCACCAACATTTGTTATATTCTGTTATGTTAACAGTAGCCACCCTAACGGGTGTGAGTCTTACTGATTTTTATCTAACGAGTTTCACAACTTCTATTAGAGTCTATTTTAGAGTCCTATAATCTTCATAATTGAGTTAACTTGTTCTATGTTTATTCATTCATTCACTCAGCCTTTATTTAGCACCTATTTCATGCAAGGGATAAGGAAATATCAAAGCTTAAAAAAATCTTACATGCCATCAAAGAGCTGACAGTCTCGTTATCAGAGACAGGTCGGTAAATACAACATCAAAACACTATATTTACATCATTTGAGGACAGTGATAAGTGTCAAAATACACTCAGTACAATATGACAAGATAGTACTAAGGAGGGACTGCTTAACTGCTTGGGCAGAGAACCCCAAGGAGGTAATATTTAAGCTGACTCTTGAAGCATAAGGCTCCTAAGACAGAGAAGGAAAAAAGAAAAAGTCCTAGCATGCTTGCATGTACAAAGGCACAAAGGGATGGGAGAACACTCAAGTGTAGGAAACCATCAGTTTTTCCTACATGTGTGGTAATAGCATTGGATATGCGATGGTATGTGACACAGGCACCAAGAAATGTGACAAAGGAAATGACAAAGTTGGCGCTAAAATGTAAGAATAGGTAGACATGAAGGGCCTTGTGTGTGATGCTTTAGAAGAAAATGTTACTTACACAATCCGGGAAGTGACATGGTTGGAAAACACAATGTGTCTGTGAGAAGGTTAGGAAGATGGAGATTGAAGGTAAGAGACAATTCAGACATTTCAACTGTTTTTATATGAGTTGAATTAAATAGGGATGTTGATGTAGGGCCAGATTCAAAAGATACTTTGGGACCTAAATAAATGGACTCTGAGGAGTAGTTTAATGTGGCACATAATGGAAGATGAGGAATGCAAGATGATTCAGATTTCTTAGTTGGGAAACTGGGTGGATGGTGCAGGCATTCATTACCTGAGAAGAGAAGATAGGAAGAACAAGCAGGCTGTTGGTACTCATTGGGGTGGGGACACCAGGAGGATGGTGAGGAGACAGAAACAGCATGAAGAACAGTCACACGTTGCTTACTGAGTTTTGGTCAACAATGGGGGGTCCCGATAGGCTATACCATACAGCTTAGGTGTGTGGCAGGCAACACCATCTAGATTTGCATAATTGCACTAGGACATTCACATGATAAAATTACCTAAGGACACATTTTTTTTCAGAAAATATCTATACCTATATATTGTACCTGTAAGACAGAAATGTTTAGGAGGGATAGTTAGGAAAATGAGCCTGGAACCCCAGAATGAGGTTTGAGTCAGCACAGCATGTGTTTGAAAGTCCTTACTAATAAACTGGTAAAATTATGGGAGGTGATGATGTTACTTAAGCTAACCATGCCGAATAGGATAAGACTGAGCACGTAGTTTTGAGAAATCCCAACATTTACAGGGAGACAGATCCAAGAGAGGCTGGAAGTGTCAAAAGAAAAGAGTTCTCTAGTTGGCGAGAGAATGAAATAATGACTGAAAATTGCTGAGTGCATTTGGCAACCAGATTACTGTCATCTCAGCGAGAGTATTTTCAGTGGATTAAAAACCAGAGGGTTGCAGCTACCTGTGGAGGTGGAGGCACTGAAAAGAGGGTAGGAAGGTAGCTGGAAAACTCAAAGGATGTGGATCTTGTTTTCACTCTTTTATGTTTGAGGCTAGGAACCACGGAGAAAGAAAAATTGAAAATGGAAGAGGGAAAATTGATGAAACGAGATCCTGGATGAGGTTCAAAGGTGAGGGTAAAGACACTAGCATTGGCATGAGGATGGCTGCTTCCAGATGCTCTGGGTGGCACCTCACTCTTATGCAAGGGGAATTGTTCCTTCTTGCACCTCACAGCCAGAGTCTTCTGTCTCAGTCAAGATGCAGTACGGAACAATATCTTTCTTCATTATTTAAACAGAAATACAAATCCTATTAAGTAAATTTCTACTCTTAAGTCTAATTAAATCTTTTGTAAAAATCACCTTTAGTCTGAATAATCCAAACACAACAGAAGTTTTTCTGAGGTATTGCTCCTTAAGATTTCCCAACAAAACAAGAATTCTGAGTTCATTGATGGTAGGGTTGCTAAGCAACCATGTCACGATCTAACATTATCTACCAAAATGACCTGATAGGAAATAATCGTACTCTAAGTGCAAATGTAACTCCATTTGTCATTTTGTTCTCACTCCTTTCCCCATAAAGGTGGCCATCTTTATGAAAGGGAAAATTTGCCATAAAACACAAAGGATATTTGTTTACTTAACACACAGATGTGTTAAGTCATTTTATCCATGATGAAAAATAGTAGGTATGCCCATTCCAGAACTGAAATGGGGGAAATTCTTAAGAGTTACTAGTGATTTCATTTAGAAAAACTTCCATCTGTTTCGTAATTGCGTTGAATTTATTGCAGAGAAAAATAGGATATATTTGCCATATAGGATTACAGATAGGACTCAGTATGAACAATTTTAAGAGATTTGAGGGACAATTTTCTTGAGCATAGAGCACAAGTAGGTGAGAGAGAAAAATAATATTTATCACTTATGCTCATATTTATTATTAAAATTCTTGGTGATGCTTTGCTTTGTGGGAAATGCTGAGACTTATAGCATTTAATGCTTACCGGCTGCCTTTTCTTTGGAAACAGCATTTCTAAGATGGATTATGACAATGGAGAAATGGAAAGGGAATTGATATGGAGTACCCAGTGTAGGTGGCAAATCTCACACACATAACCTCATTCATCTCCCAACCTGTGAAATAGTTATTATCCTTAGCTATTTGCTATGTCTACATCCATTTATTTAGAAAGACAGAGGCCTACTGCAGTGACTCAAAAGGTATATATATGTGTTAGATCCAGGACAGTCTCCTCTGTCTTTTCCATGTTTTAGAGTAAGGCATCTCTTAAACTCTGGTAAACTAAATGATCTCTACCTCTTGGATGCTCTCATTGCTCACTATTCCTTATAATTCATCTGGTACTTTCTAGTACATACCTGAATTCTTACTTACTCAAAACTCTGTCCTCTCGGACCCCCTTTCACTCCCCTTATCCAGTTCTAATTCTTACATTCCATTTCCTCATCATGCCCTCCGCAACAGTGCCAGAATTCCTTGATTGCAGGATACCTGCGGACCTTAAGGCTATCTTATCAATTGACAACACATTCCGGAACTTATGGTGTCGGTCAACAGATGAGATATCGAGTTCTTCTATCAAGACTTGACTTTCTGAGATGGGAAAATGTCAATATGAATGAAAGATCTTCTAAGCCAGGGAATAATATATACAGCATATTCCTTAAAGCCAAGAGAATGGCATTACTCCTGGATCCTGTATGAAAAGCCAGTGAAGAAGAAATTGACACTTTTGACGACTGACAAAGCTGACAGTTTTCTTCTCTAATCTACAAGGTTTGAATTCTTCGGTAAAACCACAAAACTCTGGATACTACTGTTATATAAATGAGAAGGCCCTTAGAATGAGGTGTCTCTAATGCAGTGGCCACCTATGCAAGCAAACCGAGAACTAAATCTGTAAATGGCTCAAAGTTACACAATCAAAACCTGAGGAAAATAATCACAGTCAACTTAGGTTTTAAACTGTAGCCAGTCAATAATTCCCTTACTTCCTCCTTTTCTCTGTAAGTCTCTCTCCCAGCTCCTGGCAGTGGAAAGCTCTTAAGTACTTCCAGTTTATTTTATTTATTTATTTATTTATTTAATTTAATTTTATTTTTTTTTTTGTGGGACCCTCGCCGGTGGCCAGGGATTGAACTGGCGCTGCAGAGGCTGCTGGCAGCCTCTCAACCCAGCGCTCAACCGCTGCGCCACCAGTGGAGGACCCTAGTACTTCCAGTTTAGCACTGCCATTTGGAATCAATTTCTGCTCAAAAAAATTCTTAACATTTTTAACATGCATCAGTTTAACTTCTAATACCATTCTGTAAGAACTATGAATTGAATGAATGTGAGAAACTTGGTGAAATGATTAGAAATTGATTAGATACTGGAATTCTCATCTATTGGTGATTGGTCGCTTCTTTCTTACAAGAGATATCTCATTGAAAATTATATTCTTTTTTGTCTTTTTAGTCAATATCTTTGTGTCTCTAATGCCTGGCAAGGGAATCACTCAATATATATTTTAAGTTCTTGACAATGGTTGTTGTGGTCTATTCCCAGTTAGAATAGGTAAGAATAGGTAAGGGCTCATACATTCTAATTTGTAAAATCACCTTCCTTTGAGTTTTAGAGAAAGTAATTTTAGAATATTAACTAGCATCTATCTAAGGCAGATAACTGGCTTCTGAAAGGAGTGTGTGTGTGTGCACTGTGCTGTGCTTTTGGTACCTTTTGGACACCATATTGTGTTTCCACATTCACTCTTCAGCTAAATTAATATTGTGTGTATCTGATATACAATTTGTAAAAGTCAATTTCCATCACATGGACATATATCTACCTTAAAAATGTACTTTCACTCTAAATGAATATTTGAAAACAGGCATGCAAAATTAAGCAATAGATTTTAGTATAGCAAAACTGATTTTCACTATAGTTTTTAAAAAATTGGAAAATTAAACTCTGTACTTGGCAAATTTGGTCGTAAGAATGAACTAAGGTGGTTCATTTTTCTCATCTCCTATAACTTCTGATCAAAAGTCAATGTCTTTGTGACCAAATGAGCTGTCTGTTTGCCTGTGGTATAGCCTGGGCTGCCATGTTCATGTGGACCCATTATTTACTTCAAAAAGCATGGATTTAAGACCTTGCTTTCCTATTAATGCACAAAATTATCCTAAACAGCAAGATGTTTTGTGTTCCTTTACCCCCCTCTGCTGGTAAATTCTGATATAGCACTAAATTTTTTTAAGTCAAATTGACAGAAACATCAATTGTTTTGAAAACTCTAAGAGGAAATAATGTTGAAAATCAAGATAAACAGTCAATATTTTCCTAAGTGCAATATTTCTTTCCATTTGAAATATTAAATATTATTTTCTACAACAGATCATTGATTTCTATGATTTGTTTCTAGTGTCCAAGTACATTTTTTCCCATCACGTTAATGTGATGCATGGTCAAAAGAATGCCTCCACAAAGAATAGAGAGTATTTTGGCCATAAACCTGAATACATTTACAAACTAAATAACACCATACTTTGGATTAAGTTGTTTACATTACAAATTATTCTCATTTATATTTTATTTATTTCTTATAATGTTATCTTGAGATGGGTATGACATCTAAAATTTAAAACTTACTTTTCCTAAAAAGTAAAAAGAATCACTGGGGTCAGTCTCCAGTAAAATTCAGAAATAGATTCATGTGCTTGGCCCCTCCAACTGTTCCCTTTTTTTTTGCATTGCTTCTATAAACCCCTCTGGCTCTTCCCCCAGATAAAGGAATCTAATGTTATCAAAGTCTCCCTTTAGAAAATAAGGTATCTGAAACATTTATTTACAATATGTTTCTCCTCACTTAGCATAATTTGCATTTTAAAAGAAAGTCAAAAGTAAAGCCAAAGCAACCAGCCCTAGTAGGAAATCACAGCCACTAGAAAGGCTTTTTGTTTGTTTATAGATAGAAAGTTTGCAGTTACCACCCAAATAAAAAGGTGATGGCTTCTGAATCAAGTGTGCACCCAAGTTCAAGGGTGTCCCCCATGGGGACAAGTGTTGCAATTGACATTGGCGTGTCAGACTGAGGTTGGATTTGGGAGCTTGGCAGATCCAGAGTGGAATCGCAGCTATGACATGTAATAGTTTAGGACTTTGCACAATTTTCTTGACCTTTCCACACCTCAGCTTTCTCTTCTGTAAAATAGGCGTAATTCCCATATCACAGGGCTGCTGTGAGGATTAATGCCTGGCATGCAATTCCCTCTGCCTCTTCCATGGACGGAGTTTCTCAAAGGGTGGCATAAATTTTGCAAAAAAGTAAACAGTAACGCTACAAATGGTCATTTTGTGCAATTGAATACGTTCTTTCTTTGGTAATTTTTCAGGGAAAATTTCCTGAAAATATTTCTACATCAGACCCCATTGTTGCTTCACCCAGAATTCTTGCAGGTATTAAGCACTCTCTTCTGGATGTGAGATAATCCACATGGTTTCATGTTTCTCTCTGTCCACTCTCTTTGTGGGCAGCAGGAACTATCTTTAGCTCCTAAAACACTTCTACTTGTGGTGCACAGGAACAGAACCTGTCCTGGCTGCAAGGTTAATGGAAGGACAGGTCACACATTTGAGTCAGTCAAGATCCTAGATGTAGGGGTCAGGTTCCTAATATCCTTGAGAAACCATCAGCACCTTCTTAACCATCAGCTTAGTCTCAAATGTGTGAGGATGTCTCACCAGCTACTTCTGTTATCACCATCTCGTCTCTCCCTTTGCCATAGCAGCTCCCTACTGCACACATCCTCGTGTTCCATGGAGAGAATTCTGTAAACACTGAAGGCAGTTCAATGAATTTAAGACAGCTGACAGGGGTTAAGTGAATCCACCCTTGTTTTAATTTTGGCCATAAAAATGCAATGAAGTAATTCATTCCTCTCATCCCCTATAAATTCTGATCAAAAGTCAAGGTATTAGGGTTTTAATGCCTCATATTCTGTGGATTATAGTGATATACTTTACTGTGATGACCTTTTCAATATTCTGTAATGTGCTTAACTGAGCCTTGAGCTCACTTTTTATGGCACTATTGATCTCTGCTGGGAAGTACACAGGTAAATAGATAAGCACACTAAACTCTTCAAGAGAAACTTGCAAAGGTGTGGGGGGGAACATCCCCCCACACGAGTCATTCCAGTCTAGGGAATGCTGTCCTTTTTCTCTTATATTGAGTGTTTGAAAGTAAAGTTCCTCAGGGCCTCCCTGGTGGCCTAGGGGTTAAGTCTGAGTGCTATCAGGGCTAGGGCCTTAGTTCGATCCGGGTCAGGGAGCATAACCACATATGACATTTGGTGCATTTCAGTAGATCCACCTATTCTGCTCCCCACTCTGTCTCTGGTGAATCCTCTCACCACCACCATCACCAGCCACCGCCCCCCCCCACCTCTGGCCTCTACCTCAGTTCTTCTATGCATAAATAAATAAGTCTTAAAGAAAGAAAGTAAATTTCAGCAGAGTGACTGTTTTCTGTTGAAGCAAGGAGGAAGGTGGCATTCAAAAGATTCTGGAGAACAGTGTTCTGCACACAATATACAGACTTTCTCTTACCTTTCAGCATTTCATTCAGCTGTCAGAATTTCCTGGGGGTGTAGACTTCTGACTGTACCAGCTATGTGCACCTGTAATAATCATCAGTTAGCATTCAGTGAGGTCTTCAATGAAATAGGCCAAATGCTTAGCACTTTACTGGAGTTATTCTCAAAACAACTCTTGAGGTAGATACTTTAATAACTTCCATTTTACGGAGGAGGAATTGGGGATCTAGATAAGTTAGATAACTTTCCCATATTAGATGGTAGAGCTGGAATTCAAACCCAGGTCCTTCTGATTTCCTGCTGCCACCATTGTCTTTGTACCATGGGCTGCTCCCTTTCAGTGGCTGAAGGTTACTAATGATGGCCCGTTTGTGTGGGATATAGGACCCCTCTAATATGTGACCTTACAGAGGAACTCCCAAGGAGCCTGGCCAAGATTACTTAGAACTGCACAGCAGTTTAAGGTTCTTCCAACCCTCCTTCCTTTCTCTTCCCCTTTCACAGGTAACAGCCTCCACCTGTTTATTCCTGCTTCCTTTTATTTATTCTTCACAAGCACTTTCCCCAATAAATCTCATGCATATCTAATTATATTTATCTCTGCTCCTTGGAGGACCCAAAGAACACACTGCCTTTGCCTTATTCTGGAGAGTGATATAAATTCCCTGTCCTTGTCTTCATATGCCCAAGGTCAAGGAAGAATTACTAGTGACATTCTGGATTAACAGAATTTGTGTCTTTAAAAGACCTTTGATGATTTCAGTGGATTACTTCCTTATCTTCTCCTTTTAATGAAAAAAAATATTTTGTATGTTTTGTACATACACTATGCTTCGTACATAGTGTAGACTATGCACAAATTTCTTAGATCTGAGCAGTCACAGAAACATTTGACCCAAGCTTGGAGACACAGTGTCACACTAAGTAGAAGAGCATCTCTGGAGGGTGTTCTTAGGGGTTTTGTGTGAACATGGAGTGGTGTGCACCAAAGCTCATTTCCCAAACACCAGCCCAAGTGCTTGAAAATAATAAGAAAAAAAAATTCTGCAGTCAAATACTAGGTAGTACAGCCTAATTCCCTACTCTTATTGGAAAGTTCTGGTGTGCCATGGTATACTGAAGACCCCACAGAGATCCTGTAGCAAGGAGACTAGTTTAAGTCCCCATATTTATTTCACAAGGGATCCACTTTTGAACACTCAACCAGAGGAATGGAGATTTAGCATCGAGACATGTTGGTCTATAGGTTCACCTGCCTTTCTCTCTCCCTAAATCTAGCCTTTTCATTTTGTCCTTAAAAGTATTTTCTTGCTTTTGTTTGTTTACTCTATCTAAGAATAGTGACTGAAAGCTTATCTTGCTATAGTAATAGAAGTTCCTCATTCTTTGCTACAAAAGGCATTCATTGAAAACATTACTAAAAGCTCTAGGCTATACTCTGTGGGAAGTACATGTGAGACTGGCTTCTGCCTTCCAGAGGGACTTAGACTTAGAGAAAAAGTAAGGCACGCAACTAGGTCAGTCACTAACAGGTAGTCTTGCTGTTATGGCTGTAAGTGCTGCTTCTAGGAACTGTTAGGGAAGAGTTCGTGGGAAAAGTCACCTTTGGGCTGGCCTTCAAGTGTCATCTTCCTTCATGTTGATGATCGCTCCATTCAAACGTCCCAATGGAAATGACTTTTTCTTTCAACCATTATAAAGTAACTTTATATTTTCTAGGGCTGCCAAAGCAAAGTACCAGAAACTGGATGGCTTAAAACAACAGAGGTTGGATCTGATTTGAAAAGCTATACAAGCCATCTTATTCCAAGCAGGGATTTAGGAAGAAAGTTCAGGGAGACACTTCGGCAGACACTTGATTTCCCTGAAAAGAGAGCTAAGTGAGGTAACATCTAAAGAAAAAGATGCGTGCCATCTAGTGGCACTAAGAGCAAAGTCTAAGGTTTCGATAAACATGATTTCTCTTTCCCAGAGAAGGCATTCTATAGGGCTTTTAGTAGTCGTATTTTGCTACTTTAGAAGTAGGTGTGGGAGTTCACTAAATCAGGATAAAATGACTATGTTTGGGGCTGGAGAGCCATATAGGAAAAGATAAAATTGGATCTACTCTTTATTCTACACTGGATATATTCCAAATAGATCAGATATCCAAGCCGCTTAATTTCATAGCCACACATCTTTCCTTCACAGCCCCATTGTGGGGCCTCTCTGATGGCCTGGGGGTTCAGTCTCAGCACTACCACTGCCACATCAGCCCGAGTTCAATCCCCAGCCAGGGAGCTAACCCACATGGTGAGGAAGACCTCTCCTGTCTCGCCCGCTGCTCCCCTCAGCAGTGTATTTCAGTCAGTCTGCCTGCTCTGCTCCCCATTCTTTCTCTGATGTATCCTCTCCTGCCCCTCCCCACACCTCTGGCCTGCACTCCAGTTCTTCTACTCAAAAATAAATAAAATATTTTAAAAACCCAACCAGCCTCATTGTACTTCACTATATGCACACACCATTCAAAAAAGAATCTCTACCCCATTCATAAAAAAGTAAAAGTGAAACTTTTTAGGTAACTGAGATACCATTTTCCACTTACCAAATTAGCGGAAATTTAGGAGCTTGATAATCCACTCTACTGGAGAGACTATGGGGAGACAGGAAATCCCATACATTGCTACTGTGAATACAAAATTACACAACTCCTATGAAGGTGAATTTGGCAATATAAGCAGAATAACATGTTTTTCTCTCTAAGCTAGTAATATCACTTGTAGGAATCTATGCCAAAGCCCATTACCAAAGCATATTATGTACAAGAAACATTTTGTAATAGCAAAATACCAGAAATAGGCCAAGTAGCCATCAACAAAGACCTGGTTGAATAAACTCTGGTACATCCATATTATAACCAAAGAGAAGAATTTTGTCCAGTTCACTTAACACACAGTATTTTGTACATTACTAATGGTATGATATAGCATGAATTTAACAAATTTGAATAACAAACTTAAACTTCACTCAACAGTCTTATGTTAGCTATATCATTATTGCTATATAGGTTAAGCATATTGGTATCCATGTTTGTGTGTATGTATGTCTGCATGTAACAGGGTGGCCCCCAGGAAAAGGGGAGGTTCGGGTTTCCCTTCCCCCAGGGAAGGGTGGAGCTGAGTAGGGAAGAGGAAAAGTTGGAGAGGAGACTGGAGAAGGAAGGAAGAAAGATAGGCAGCAAGGAGAAGACCTGGAGGAGCCGTATGGAGCAGAGAGCCATGGATAGAAGCTGAGCTTGCTTCTCAGCCTTGGACTTATACCAGGAACTTGGGGGACATGGAAAAAGACAATTGAAACAGACGTGGGTGAGAGATGTGTGGGGAGGTTAACAATGACAGCGTTTATCTTGATTTTGATTCACTCCTTTCCTTTCAGACTTGACTGGCACCTTCTGCCCCTTGCCTATGTGTCCCCACCAGAAGGTGCCTTAGACGTATGGCAGGCTTTTGGGCCTTGGTGGCCCTGCTTTGGGCCAACCCTGTTTGGTTGGGCATTCACCTAGGAGGGGGTGGGGGGAACTTTGGGTGTTTCACATAAAAACATGTTTATCTGTTCTCTCCCTTCTCTTCTCTTTATTGCACACTAATTGTATAATACCTTTAATACCATTAATACCATTAAAGGTATTAAGCACTAGAGTATGTTTTGTCTTGATGCAATGGATGGCAGAACTTATTTAGAGTAGGCAGTTTTGTTACCTGCTTGGTAACATGTATATGTATAAAACAAACAAGTAATTATGTAATTACTTAAAATTAATTATGCTGATTATTAAAAACCAGTATTTTCATCAAAGAGTTCAGCATTAGGACATAGAAAAGGGTACTTAATGTTCAAAACATCTAAAAATCAAAACAATGTTAAGTTTGGAGGAGAAAGGCAGCTAAAGACAGCATAACTAATTTTTAATGCTTAAACATAGTTTAAGCATTGAAACATCATAGTTTAATTTCTGATGCACCCTTTCCAATTAAAATGGTTAGCTTCTCATTATAATGGTTGGCTTCTCTGTTTCCTGAATGCTGGTCCCTCTCCACCACCATCTCATCTTCAGTATATTACCAAATTAATTTCTGCTGATTCTTAGGGTCAGTTAATCACTGTAATACCCATCCCCCAATGAAAAATCTTTTATTATATGGTATCACAGATTCTAATACCTTTCCATAGTGCATTTTCTTGATTGAGCATTGGTGTAATTTGTTAACAAATATTCTTCCCCTTTCCAGGTCTGAAACTTTCTGGTTTTGCTCATCATCCTATATACACCATAGTGCCTAATTACATAGTAGGTGCTTAATAAACAATTGTTAAAGTAAAGCAAACTGTTTAACTCCATTCTGTTCACACCTCTTGTGTGAATTTTTTCTTGAATTGGAAAGGGTAGAACACCTAAAGACTTTAACTCCAAAAGGAGCAGTGATTCCAAGGAAACGTTTTATACATAAATTCGAGCACTCCTGGCAGATTAGACAATGACACAACAGTGGATAAGAGAGGCAGTTTTGTCGCTGCTTTTACCAAGTTTTCATGGGGGTGAGGTAGGGTGGGAGTCAGCATTCACCACGCTGTTTAAATTAGAGTCCACGTCTCCTATCTAAATGAATCACATCCTACAAGCGATCCTGGTGGGATGGCCAATGTCTGAGAGTGGAGAAGCAGCCTGCAGCCAGGAGCTGGCTGTATCAGTACTGCCCATGACAAGACACTATGGAGCCAGCAACGAGTGGGCTGGGAGTCAGGTTCCTTTCGGGTCTCCTAACTCTAAATTCCACTGAAGGGAGCTTCTGCAGCTGAGGCCTGCAGCAGATTTAATCTTCCTTCAAAATTCCACTCTTCCTTTATCATCAGTGTTGTGTGCAAATATTTTCTCCCATTCGGTGGGGTGTCTCTTTGTTTTGGTTACTGTCTCTTTTGCTCTTTAATTTGGTGTAGACCCAGCTGTTTATCTTTGCCTTTGCTATCACTGCTTTGGGTGATGTGTCTTCATGGATGTTGCTGAGGTGAATGTCATGTAGTGTTTCGCCTATATTTCCTTCTAAGCCAGAAAGAAAAAGAAAAATACCGGATTGTCTCGCTCATAGCAGGAATTTAGAAAACCTAAATAAGGGACCAGGGAAAAGACTAATTATAATAAAGTAAAAATCAAAATCAACAAGCAACTATAAACCAGAGACAAAAGGGGGGGTGGGGGAGGGAGAGGGGGTAGGAGAGGAGGGATTAGGGTCAAAATAAGGGGGGAGGGATTGTATGGGGAATATGGGGAATATAACCAAGATGAAAATGCATGCATTGTGCAAAAATGAAAAAATGATGTAAAAAATATATAAAAGCAAAAATTAATTAAAAAAATTTTAAGTTAAAAAAATTCTACTCTTCCGCGACAGGTATTCTGTGCTGTACTTAATTACCTATGTGGTACGATTGGAACAGACCGTTTTCTAGAGCCGAAGTTCTCACCGAAGGTCCTGGCTTTCCAAGACCAAAATCAGCGTTTGTGAATTCCGGCTTAAACTGTCCTACCTCGGGCTCCGTAGAACCGGTATCGCCACGAAAGGGCCTTCAGTCGCGTTCTGAGAAAAACTGAGCAGTAGGTGTCCACGACGTTTCCCGAGTATATTGTCTTAAGCTGAAGTGGGATTTTGAAAACACGCTTCAAAGAGAACTTCGATTTAAAATCATGCACGAGGCGGAGCACATGGGTCTTTCCAGGTGTCTAAACTTTGTCCGCCACACCCCTTCGCCCGCAGCTCGCTAGACAGGCAACCCCTGGCCACCCTCTGGGGTCCTGATTTTGAAAAGCGGATCCGGCCAATCAGAGCGCGGAGCGCCGTTTGGCGCTGCCATTTGAGCCAGCCCGGAAGCGAATGCGGCTGCAGCGGCTGCTGAGGCGTCGGGGGGAGGCATGGGCAGAGCCGCTTGACTTCGGGGCGCGAGCGAGGATGTGCGGGCTGGGGGCCACGGGCAGGCTGATGGGGGCGGGCAGGAGCACCCTGTGAAACGGGGTGACGGTGGCAGCCAGCCCGGGCGGGGACCGGGGCTGGGAGAGGCGCCTACGCAGCCGGCTGGCCCGGCGGCTGGGCTGGGGTGGGGGGCTCGGGGCGGAGCCGGGGACACCCCGCCGAGCCTGCGGGCGTGGGAGGGGCGAGGGGGAGAGGCGAGGGCAGAGTGAAGTTTGGGGTACAGGGAATCTTTGAAGTGAGAAGCTGGGGGAAGGCGTCGGCGCCGCGAAGTGAAAGGGTCGGAGAGGAAAAGGGGGGGCTGTGGAAGGTGGGGGGACAGGCAGCAGGAAGGTCGGGGTAAGTGAAGGGAAGGTGAGGGGTGACGAGCTCAGAGAGGAGGAGACGGTCGGTGGGGTGAATAGGGGATCCCGCTGGGGTTCCGGGTCGAGTGCAAACCTGAGCGTGTTTGGAAATTGGGAGACTTGGGGGCGAACGAGACTTAGGGCCCCCCTCCCGCCTCGGAGACGGGGCGACATGTCCGGGGCGTGGGACCCCAGGCTGGTGAGGTTGGCCTTGTTGCAGCAGCTCCGGGCTGTCTACGGTATCAAGGTGAAGGGCGGCCGTGGCCTGAGCGATCGCAGGAGACACGAAGCCGCAGCCACGGAAATAGTGGTGAGTCTGACAGAGGAGACTGGGGGTTTGGGTTTTTTAATTTTTTTTTTTAAAGGAATGTTTTGTTTTTTTTTAATGGCACACTTTGTACTATTTCTTATTTCCAGATTATGCTCATTCGTGATTCGCGTTTGACTCCAAATGTGATTATTGAATGTATCTAACTCAAGACAAAAAACCAGCTGCTGAAATTTAAAAAATGATATTTTTTTTAATTTTTAAACAATATTGGTTTCCCCCCACCCCCTCAGATTGAGTCCCCATAGAATCTCCTTCCCCATGGCACCCGTGCACCATCACCTCAGTCCCCTGTGCTCCTCACTTCCTCCCTCTCATCCCTCGCCCTACTCCTCTCCTGCAGGATGTCTCTGGTTGTCTGCTTTGCTTTGTTGTGTTTTGTACTGTTACTATTTTTTTACACTGATGTCCTATTTGGTTCCCCTATATTCCTGTTATAAGCGAAACCATCCGATATTTTTTTCTTTTTCCTGCTGGCTTATTTCACTGAGCATATAAAGAATGATATTCTTGATTCTATTCAGGGATCTTAGATCATTGAAAGAAAGTTGCAAGACTTTTTTTTTTTTTTTAATCTCAGCACTGTTGACATTTTGAACTACATTATTCTTTGTTGGGTTTGGGGCTTGGGGTGGTTGTGCTGTGCTTTGCAGAATGTTTTAAGAATCATCAGTGGCTTCTGCCCACCAGTGGCATTGTGCAGTTGTGACAACTAAAAATATCTCCAAATATTGCCAATGTATTGTGTTTTCAACAAGTGCTAAGTAATACTATTTTACCATAACTGTTTCAGAGTACGATTTGTAGTGGGACATGGGGTACATTTTCTAAGTGGATCAGGAGCTACAGAAGCCATTTAAGAGGAGTAAATTGAGAGACTAGATTGGAATGATTGAAAAGATGTTGGTGATGTTTGAATGGACACGGGTAGGGGATTTTGAGTGAAATTCTAATACCGCAAAATGAAGAATTTTATAGTGAAAAGATAAAGTGAATTGAATGGAAAACGTTTTAAATGCATGTGCCCTTAAGTACTTAGAATGAAAACTAATAATTTCTGAAAGAAAATAAGCTCTTGGAGGAGAAAAACTAACAATTTGTTTAACTCCTGATAGCATATAAATTCTGGAGAATTTGTTCTTATTGTTTGCAACTTAATGGCAAAATGTTTGTTTAAAAACTACAGAGGTCCTCCCCCCCCCCCACACTATTAAGAAACTGACACCTGTCTTTAGATTCAGCCTGCTATGTGTATGATTTGGGGCTGCTCGTTTAATTTTCCCAAGCTTCAGTTTCCTACTCTATAAAGTGGAATAATGATATCTCATTTGGTTGCTTAGGGAACTTAAAAAAACAATAAAGTCTGTAGATAAGACTTGCACAGCCTATCACATGCCACTTATTCAACTCATGATAATCAGTGGTCTACTTCCTAATTCATAAGCAAGCCGGACATCCTAATAAAAGCATTCTGATAAAGAAATACAGAAGATTACAGAAAAATGAGATCTAACAGGATCAGTAATTTGTTCAAAACATGATTTTTTTAGCTCTTTGGTATTTGCTATCCAATAGTTTTTGGAGCTTTTTAAGAGTAGTACTGGAAATTTTTCAGAAATTATAGTGTTGGGTGTTTTTTTTTTTTTTTTTTTAAGATTTATTTTTATTTATACAAGAACAGGGGCACAGGCCAGCGGCAGAGGAGGATGAGCGAATTCACCTGCGACAGTGTGGGGAACAGAACAGGCAGACTGACTGAAATACACTGCTGAGGGGAGCAGCCGGTGAGACAGGAGAGGTCTGTCCCGCCCTGTGGGCTTCTCCCTGGCTAGCCGGGAATTGAACCTGCACAGCTTCACAGCGCTGCACTCAACCCACTGCACCACCGGCGAGGCCCCTGAAATTATAGTTTAAATGCTATTCCAATGTACAAAAATTAATAAAGCATGTAATTTGTTTTCTTTAATGAGACTAATTATAGCAATAATGAGACTTAAAGGGCAGAAAACAGCCCTGAATAAGTTAGGCTTGACATTTGTAGACTTGTAATCAGCTTTAGTGACTTATTTTTGCTTTAGTTGCACAGTAACAACAAAATTCTGATTTGCCCAAATAAGGGATTATGTGTACTGGCATTTTCTGGAATAATATATCAGACATTGATATACATCTTTTACATCTCATAATTACTTAAGAACTATATGAGGATAATGGAGCGTAGAAAGTGTTAATTGAAGCAGTGCAACTCACCTAGTAAGTGGAGGAGCCTGCTTTCCACTCTACCATGTTTTCAACATGTGTCAACCAAGTAGAATCACATGTTTTAAAAGGGAGGCCTAAAATTTTGTTACTTTGTTGAATCATTAACAATGCTAAATGATTTCTTATTGTAAATAGATACTAATTAAGATATTTCAAAAACAAAAGTGCTATCAGGGCATTCATGGAGCACAGATAGCTGCATCTAAGCTAAATTAACAGGTACACATGTGATTAGGGATCCTCATGTAATTTTCTGTAGGCAGAACATGCAGGCTTGAATTTTTAAGTCGAGTGCAAAAGTACAACCTTCTTAATTAGTGACGTTTTTAAGAAGCTTGAATGTGTGTGCCGTGATGGTGGTGACCCTTTATTCAGAGGTGTGAACACTCAAGTCAACCAATGTACATGTTTACTCTTCAGTGTTAAAATTTGAATGTGAGTAATACATTTGAATATTACTTTTAAAAAATGATTTTCAAAGTAGTTACATGAAATTTGTATTAAATATAGAATCCTGCCTTGGGCATCTTAGGACATAGTTGAAAACACTGTTCTGTAGAGTATGGAAAAGACAATCAGGTCTGAAAAAACTGTTCCTGATATAATTTTTAGAAGTACTCTGTGAGCGACAGAAATTGCGCTTATGTATCAATCTAGCCTTTTTTCTAAATTAGCGTTTATAAGGTGATGGAAGGAAAATATAAGATCACTGAAGGACCTATAGTATTTTGTGGAAAATGGTAGTGTTTTAGGTCAAATTCTGTTTGAGAATTTCCTAAGCACTAGCCAATTTATTTTCCACTGTTGAATTTACTGTACTGCTTGTGGACAGTTATCCTCCCTATCTTTTTACCTCCTGCATCTAGCATAAAATACAGTATATAGTGCACTTGATTCCTAGTGGCACCAGCCCCTAAGTGCAGTTGAAAATCCTCCTCTAACTTTTGACAACCCCAAAACTTAACTACTGATAGCTAGCTGTTGACTTTATCAATAACAAAAAGCATTGATGAGCACATATTTTATGTTGTATGTGGTATATATATATATTATATTAATATAATAAGCTAGATAAAAGAAAATGTGATTAAGAAGAACATAAGGAGTTAGTACATTTGTAGTAGTGCACTGTTTCAATGCTGTAAGTTTGTTTACAAGAAAATCCTTATATAAGTGGACCCAGGCAGATCAAAATTCAACTACTTAATTGTTCCCAAATACACTCAAAATAATCATTTTATCTTGACTGGCAGTTTATTTCTATTATCATTTTTATTTTCCTAGGGTTTTTAATTTGTCTAATATTTAAGAAAACTTAATATTTGTGTTACATTAACTGAATTTGTCATTTTAGGGTAAAATATTTGGAGTGCCTTTTAATGCATTGCCGCATTCTGTTGTACCTGAATATGGACAAATTCCAAGGTAAGCAAAGTTTGAAATGAAGAATAAATATTTTAAACTGTTGTGTGTGTTTAAAAATAGTTGATTTGAACTAGTAAATGACTACATTTCTCAACATTGTAAAGTTATTTTAATTTTTAACATGTACATTTATTTTATTTATTTATGCATACAAGAACTGGGGTGTAGGCCTGAGGTGGGCCAGGGGGGTAAGAAGATTCACCAGAGACAGAGTAGGGAGCAGAACAGACAGATCTACTGAAATGCACTGCTGAGGGGAACTGCGGGGCGAGACAGCAGAGGTCTGCTGTGGCATGTGGGTTAGCTCCCTGGCTGGGGTCAAATTCATGCTGCAGTGGCTGGTGATAGCTTGGTGGCTCTGAGACTTAACCCCCTGGGCCACCAGGGAGGCCCCGAACTTGTGCATATTTTAACTTTAATTTGTATTCATTCCCAGAACTGAGTAAATATTAGAAAGTAAATTCTTTTTTTGTTAAATCAGTTATCAATTCTATATTAATTCTTTTTTTTTTAATTTTTTAATTTTTTTTTCTCTATATTCTTATGCTGCAATTCAGAGACTGTATTCAGTAATGTTCTGAAATACTAGTACAGTTATAATTTTAATACTTTTTAATTTGTTTCAGGAATATTATTATTTGTAAATAGCCTTTTGGACTAACCACATCAGAAATTTACTAAGGAAATTTACATTGAAATAAAATAGCTTAAAAATGTATATGAAGAAAGAATTTTTGGTCTTCCTATTTCATTTCCCTTCTATCCAAAGTAGATTTTATTCTGATTATTCTGTTCCAGTAACCTAGGTTTTTAATTGATGGCTTGCCCCCAAAACATTTATTGAACATTTGACTGCTTTAAAACAGTTTTCCTTTATTCAACCTATAGGAATAGATTCTATTTTGCCTCTTCTGTAACCTATAAAATGTTTGCTTATAATGATCTTCAACATTTAGAAGTGCAGTTATATCCTCAGTAATAACGATTAAATCTTTGCTGTAATTTCTGACTCCTTTTAAAAAAACTGTTTTGTTAATTATGCCCTCTGTGACTTTCAACCACTGCACCAGAGAAACACTGTCAGTTGTTTACAGCTGAAATCCATTTTAATTCGTTGATGCCAACTATACCAACTAATCTAAGGCCACCATTTTGTGTTCAAAATAAAGAAATTGAACACATCTTTAAATAGGAGAAGAATATAAGGATTGGTATGTCCAACTTTTGGGGTGAGAAAAAAGCTTTGCTTTATTTTGAGGTAAATGAAGTAGATAGTAAATGTTTTAAGCCATGTGTGCTGTACAATATGACATATAGATGAGAATAGATTTTTAAAAAAGACCTTGAAGCCCCATGTTAGCCTAGCATGTGGAGGTCTTGTAAAATCTGTTACAGGATAGGGAGAGGGGCACCCCAGAGCCCCCAGACCTGCCTGCTCTAAATAGGTTCTGCCATCTGCCGCATCAACACAAAACATGTAAGACCTTTAATGAAAAGAAACTTTAATACAATTAGGGAACAATATAGAAAAGACAAAGACTATAGTTTCTAAATCAAGCACCCACTGTACCCGTCTCCTCATGGGTAAAAGTCCACTCAAATGGGACTGGCCCAGAGCAAGGCCCCAAAGCCTGCCCCAAGTCTAAAGGACCTTCCAGTGGGGACCCACAAAAAAGGATCAGGAACAACCAAACAAGTCTTTTTGCTGAGTGAAAAAGAGAGGCCAGAAAAGGAGTTTGAAAAGGAAAAATCAGAGAACTAGTAGAAAAACGAACCAGAAGATCAGTGAAAGAGTGTTTTTCAGATATACAGGGAATCGTAAAGTGTATCAGATGTTTATAGGACTACCAGGCAGGGACAATGGATTAACCACAAATTTGGCCAGGCAGAGGCCTTTGGTGACCTTGATGAGAGCTGTTGGTGTAATGAGAATGAGAGTCTTTGGAGACGATTGAAGAGACTGGGATATGATAAAGTGGAGGCAGTGGAAACAAATTTTGTGCTCTGAGTGGACACAGAAATGGAGTAGGATTGAGAAGAACGTAGAATTTGAGCATGCTCATTAAAGTTCTTATGGGTTAAAAGATGGACCTTAGAGAAGAAATTGCAAAGCAGTGACAACTAAGTATCCTTCTATCACAGAGATTTAGGGATTTGTGGCATCAGAACTTCTGAAAGGACAATAGTGCTTAGTCATCCTACTCATGTACTTTCACAGGAGAATAAGATACGATGTGTAAATGGCATATTACTCAGCAATCAGAAAAAGATAAACTCATGCAATTTGCAGCAACATGGATGGAGCTGGAAGGGATCATGCTCAGCGAAATAAGTCAGAAGGAAAAACTGGATGGTCTCACTCATAGCAGGAATTTAGAAAACCTAAATAAAGGACCAGGAGAAAGACTACTTATAATAAAGTAAAAATCAAAATCACCAAGCAACTATATACCAGAGACACACTGCCGGGGGGTGGGGGGGAGGTACAAGGGAGTAGGATCAAAACAAGAGTGGTGGGAATTGTATGGGGATTATAACCAAGATGAAAATGTATACATTGTGTAAAAAAGGAAAAATGATGTAAAAATATAAAATTAAAAAAATATATGATGCATATCTGGTCACCTGAGATTTCTCTTTCAGCTTTCTTGTTGATGCTTGCACATCTTTAGAAGAGCATATTCACACAGAAGGACTTTTTAGGAAATCAGGATCTGTTACTCGTCTAAAAGCACTAAAGGTAAGCATGTTCTTAAACCATACTTTTCACTTGTATCACTTTTTGATTTGGTTTGTTTTTTTTTTTTTAAGACTTGAAAGGTTAAACATTTTTATTTATTTATTTATTTATTTATTTATTTATGCAAGCACTGGGTACAGTCAGAAGCGCGGGAGGGCGAGAGAATTCACCAGAGCCAGAGCGGGGAGCAGAGCAGGCAGAAGGACCCAAGTACACTGCTGAGGGGAGCAGCGGGCAGCAGGAGAGGTCTGCGTGCCATGTGCGATCCTCCTCCGGTGGCCGGGGAGCAGCTGGGGATCGAACCGGCACTGCAGAGGCTGTGGGCAGCTTCGCAACCCAGCACTCAACCGCTGCGTCACCGGGGAGGCCCTTTGATTTGGTTTTTATGATTGAAATATTTAGAACTGCTCCATGAATCAGTGACAATTGAATTGCGAATAGCTTTTTAGGGTTTAGTGAGGTATAACTGACATATATTTAAGGTATACAACTAGATGTTTTGATATATAGTATGAAATAATCATAATCAAGCTATATAATATTTTAAATTTATTGAGTACTTACAAATGTACTATCTCTGTACTATATGAAAATAAAAATTATTTTTAGCCTTCTAGAAAGATGTGGTATATATTAAAACAGGAGTTCATAGAATTTTATTAAAGAATACCTAGAGTACAAATAAATCAAAGTATAAATATACTTTGCAATAAATTTAAATTTTCTTACATCATTTTTGTACAATGTTTATACTAAAATTTTCTTACTGTGTTGTTTATTTTTGTACAATATTTGCTTTCCCCCCTCAAGAGTAGTTCCATAGTTCTCCCACCACCTTAGCACCAGTGAACCATCATCATAGTCCCTCTAGCTCGGTTTTAACTCCTTTCCCTTCCCCTGTAAGTGAACCTATCTGATATTTCTCTTTTTCCTTCCAACTCACTTTGCTTAGCATAATCCCTTCCAGCTCCATTCATGTTGCCACAAATGGCATGAGTTTGTTTTTTTGTTTTTTTTTTTAAATAATAAATTTTATTTTTATATTCCCCCATACAATTGCAAACGCCCCATTCTGACCCCAATCCATGAGTTTGTTTTTGATCACTAATTTCCATTGTGTAAATATACCACAACCTTTTGATCCATTTGTCTGTTTTGGAGCATCTAGGTGGTTTCCATATCTTAGCTATTATAAATAGTTCTGCAGTAAACAGAGGAGTGAAGGTTTCCTTTTGAATTAGTGTTTTTGTTTCATTTGGGTAATTTCCTAGTAGTGGAATTGCTGGATCATATGGTAGATCCATTTTTAGTATTTGGAGGGTCCTCCACACAACTTTTCATAGTGGCTGGACCAGTTTGAGTTCCCACCAGCAGTGTAAGATGGTTCCTTTTTCTCCAAATCCTTGCCAGCATTTGTTGTTTCAGGTTTTTTGTTTGCTTGTTTGTTTGCTTTTAATATGGGCCATTCTCACCGGTAAGTGTCTCATTGTGGTTTTGATTTTTTTTTTTTTTTTTTTTTTGCAATAAATTTTTAAGCCCACAAAATGCTCAAGATGCTTATATTTCTTTCAGAATAAATTGGATCATGGTGAGAGTTGCTTGTCTTCTGCACCTCCTTGTGATATTGCAGGACTTCTTAAACAGTTTTTTAGGGAATTGCCAGAGCCTCTTCTCCCAGCTGATTTACATGAAGCACTTTTCAAAGCACAGCAGTTAGGTACAGAGGAAAAGAATAAAGCTACGTTACTGATCTCCTGTCTTATTGCTGACCACGCAATTGATGTATTAAGATATTTCTTTAACTTTCTCAGGAATGTTTCTCTTAGGTAAGTAGCAATTAAGCCTTGGGAAATGATAGCTTCATCGTCATCTAGCTAGATTTACCCTTCTAGGTAGTAAAATTTCATTTAGAACAGGAATTTTTCTAAAAAATATTTATTTCCTTACTATGAGATGGACACTGTATAATTTAGGAGACAGTACCAAATAATTTATTTTTTTTGATGTCTTAGAGTCATCATTTTGAATTCCTTAGTGACTATTAGTATTTACATGATTTTTTATTCACTGAATAGCTTTATATTACTGTGTTTTAAGAGTATTTTTGTTTTGCTATTTAAATTTATCACCCTCTCTGCTGTCAGTAAGCCTGCTTGTTGTAGTTATACTTGCTGCCTTCTAATAATTTGAAGACGTATATGTTTGTTTGAAAATTAGATAAACTCATTCTATGTATGTGGAAAACCAAAGTGTAAACTGTATAATTAACGTAATCTTTATGATACATATTTAAACACAGAGGTGGTGTATTTCTAGATTGTCTTACTGTATTTAAATCGTCATGTAGATGGATGACTGTTAACTGTATTTTGACTTGGGTGTTATTGATAAACCAAGAGATCTTTAAAATGCGCTTAATCTATTATTTTAATTATGTTTTTATCTTTGACACCATCTGAAAAAACCTTTTTTCCATTTAAGATCTAGTGAGAATAAGATGGATAGCAGCAATCTTGCAGTTATATTTGCACCAAACCTCCTTCAAACAAGTGAAGTACATGAAAAGATGTCTGCTAACACAGAAAAAAAGCTACGATTACAGGCTGCAGTAGTACAGACTCTTATTGATTATGCATCAGATATTGGTAAGATACAGTTGCATTAAGTAACAGGATTGTTAAAATGAACTTTCAAGTGAACTCTGAAAATAACTTAGAAAGTTAGCAAATGCTGTTTGAATATTTTGAGGGGCAGTAGAGAACAAACCTTGATTGTCAGCATTTTATTTAGGCCATGTTCCCGATTTTATCCTGGAAAAGATACCGGCTATGTTGGGTATTGATGGTCTCTGTACTACTCCATCACTGGAAGGCCTTGAAGAAGGTGAATGTGAAACTCCTGGTGACTGTAAGAGAAAGCAAAGACAGAGTGTAGGAGGTAAGTGGCTTTCTCGTTGTATGGAGAAAAACAACCTTTGGTCTACAGGAACATAGAGAATATTTGAACACAGAGAAGCATATGGACTATGGGGTCTGTCTTTTGGGTGCTTAACAGCATAATTGGGAAGATAGAACATCCGAATGTGAAAAGTGAAAATGATGATGCAATCTAATTTTTTTTTTTTTTTTAAAGATTTATTTTTTTATTTATTTTTACAAGCACTGGGTACGGTCAGAAGTGCGGGAGGGTGAGAGAATTTGCCAGAGCGGGGAACAAAACAGGCAGACCAACGAAATACAATGCTGAGGGGAGCAGTGAGCGCGTCAGGAGAGGTCTGCGCGCCACATCTAATATTTAAATACTGTCTTTAAGAGAAACTTAAAATGTGTCCAAAGGAGAAGAGTTCCCTGGGTTGTAATGATCAGGGACTCCTCAAAGAAGAGGTCGCTGAAACTTATTGAAGCATGGATAGAAAGCAGAGGAACTGGATGTATGGTCAGAGTATTTGTATACTATTCTACATGAGAAGGATACCGTGAAGAAATATTTGTATAGGGCAAAGAACTCTGTGTCTGTAAATAGACCAGCATGACTTGAATCAAGGATTTATTATGAGGGTTAGGATAATATGGTGAGCTCTTTCAGGCTAAAGAATTAGAAGGTAAGCTGGGTATTGGAAAGCCATTAAAGGTTTTATGGGTAGAGGCATAACATGATTAAAACATTTTAGAAAATTATCTGGCTTGCAAGAATTGAAAGTGGGAGGTAGAGAGACCAGTCAGATGTGTGGCAATAATCCAAATGTGAGATCATTTTATAAAATAGTAAAATAAACTAGTTAGTAGTATTAATCAAATAATGAAGCAAATAAACCAAGGAAGAATCAAAAACACCCAAAAGTCCATTGTAGAATGAGGCATAAGACTTCTTATTGCCCTGGGCCTCCCCTGATGGCTCAGCAGTTGAGCACTGGGTTGCGAGGCTGTCCACAGCCTCTGCAGCGCCAGTTCGATCCCCAGTGAAGGTCCCACACACACACACAAAGACTTCTTATTGCCCTGATGTAGATATGAAGACCATTCCTCTTCCTGTTGCCTTAGGAAATTTCTTAATATTTTTGAGCATCAGAAACAACTATACTTACTGTCTCATTCCTGTTTAAATCTTTTGGCTTATATTGCCTTCTTGATTTTTTTTTTTTGGAGGGGGACCTCCTTTGTAGATTCCCCTTATGCTTTTTGTGTTCATTTTCTGGAATTACTATCACAAAGTACCACAAATGGGGTAACGAAAACAACAAGTTTATTGTCTCACAGTTCTGGAGGTTAGAAGTCTGAAACCAGGGTGTTGCCTGGGCTATGCTTCCTCTAAAACCTGTGGAGGAGATGGAGGAGACTTTTTTTTTTTTTTTTTTTTTTCCTCTTCTAAATTCTGGGGAAAGCTGTCAATTCTTGGTTTGACTTGCTGGATTACTCCAGTCTCTGCCTCTGTTGTCACGTGGTATCCTCCTGGGTGTCTCTACCCAGATCTCCCTCTTACAGGGATGCCAATCACATTGGATTAGGACTTACCCTGATGACCTCATCTTTATTTGAGTACATCTGCAAAATCCCTAATTCTAAATATGCCACAGACTCATAAACTTGTTAATACATACAGATCTTTCTCAAATCATGTTTTTATCCTTTTCACTTTATGATTTCAATTAGTTAAATAGGTGAACACTGGATCTCTGTTATCTCCTATTCAATGTTCCACTTTAAGAGTCTTAACCTCAATTGACTGAACTAGCACAAAACCTCACTTCTACTTTAGTAATGGTCTGTGAGGCAGACATCTTTGCTTCTGCTTTTCCTTGATGCTTTTTTTTTTTTAAAGAATTATTTATTTATACAAGAACTGGGGTACAGGCCAGAGGCACAGGAGGAGGCGACAGGAGAGGTCTGCCGCGCCATGTGGGTATCTCCCTGGCTGGCTGGGAATCAAACCCGTGTTGCGAGGCTGCAGACAGTTTCATAGCACTGCGCTCAACCCACTGCGCCACTAGGGAGGCCCTCCTTGATGCTTTAAACATGGTGTTTTCAAGTGATCATTGTTACCCTTTCTTTAGACTGATGTGCTTAATTCCTTTTTCTGTCGATGAAAGTTCTGTTCTGTTGATCACCACTTTCTAATCATTCAATCTTTAAACCATGGCTTCCTAACTCTTGCTTTATCACCTAGAGTCAGAGTTTTTAGGTACTATAGGATTCTGTCTGCAGTGTTTGTTGCATCTTTACTGTAAAAAATCTCCTTTTGGTTTTTGTGCCTCCTCCTGTAATCTTCTCTGCTATTGCTATGAAGTCTGGCATTTTTAATGTGTAACTAATAATATAGCACGTATACACATACCCTTCAGAAACTTATTGATAAACTTACTATTTATAACTGACATTTAAGGTCTTTCATAGGATTGCTTTTACATACTTTTCTATTGTTTCTTTTTTTTAAAGATTTATTTATGCATATAAGAGCTGGGGTACAGGCCAGAGGTGTGGGGGTTGAGAGGACCCACCAGAGACAGAGTGGGGAGCAGGACAGGTGGATCTACTGAAATACACTGTTGAGGGGAGCAGTGGGCAAGATAGGAGAGGACTGCTGCGCCGTGTGGGTAGTTCCCTGGCCAGAGATTGAACTCGTGCTGCAGTGGCTGCTAATAGTTTCATAGTGCTGGGACTTAACCCCTTGCACCACCAGGGAGGCCTTCATTTCTCTTTCTTATGTCTCTTTTTCCTCGCCCTCACTAACTTGGTGTATCTGTCCAGGTACCACCAAGGTTGACTTTATTAGCCATTGTCTGCCAGGTAGAACATTGGCTCTTTATTGAGTATTCCTTAGTTTGTTTATTTCATTTGAGGATTTCTCAGTGATATATAATTGGGCTATGCTGAACTTCAGTTGAAATAATTTTGAGTGATATTCAATGACTTATTGATAAACATATTTAAAGAGCTTTTGTGTTTCATTGAGACTGAAAACTAGGGGCATATTTTTGCATAAAAATATTCCTGTTCAAGTTAAAATTTCCTAACAACTAAGTCCAGTACATTCTTAAAGCTTATATGAATCATTTTCTTTGGCCACATGACTATTTCCTTCCAGAGATTTTTTTTTTTTCTCTCCTTGTCTTTTTATAATCTTGTGCTTTCTTTGTTGTTTACCTCTAGCCATTTGTTCATTTTTATTTTCTTTTCCTGATCCCCTCTTAAATGTTCATTCTTCCATACTTGACCTCCTGTTTACACTTTACCTTCTTCTGAAATGATCTCATTCACTATTATTTTTCTAAAACTACCATTTTTGGCTGGTGATTCCCAAATCTACTTTTCCAGCCCTGATCTTTCCACAAAAGGATTCCAATCCATTTCAGTGTCTTGCAGACATGTCTAACTCTTCCTAGCTTATTTTCCTTTGGTGACACTATTATCTCCTCAGTTATCAAAATCAGAATCCCTATCTATTCTTTCCTCCATCCTATATCAAGGCTTGTCAGTTTGATTCTTAGATATGTAGTGCCTGGATTGGCCACTGAGCAGGTTTCTATCATCTAAGCAGACTGGGGTAAAGGAGATTCCTGGAGCCCTCGGTGGGTTTTCCAGGCTTTTATTGACCTTTTACATGTAGTGCAGCAACCAGGTACATGGCAGGCAGGGGTGCCGGGGGGCCTCCAAGCCCCCAGCAAGTCTTCACTCTGGGCTTCTCTCCTATTCCTTCTCCCCGTCTCTCTCCTGCCTTTTTCTTCTGCCTCTGCTTCTCTCCAAGAATATCTCAATAGTGAGCCATGGCCCACAGAAGTAAACAACCCAGCTTACAACAATGTAACAACTGCAGATGCACCATCAGGCAGGGCAATCCTAATGGGAGGGCAGAAAAACCTGAAAACCATTTACCCTATGGATACTTTCATTTCTACCTCCATTTCCATGCCCCCTGTCTCAGTTCAGAACTTCACTTCTTTTCTAATTTTTTCTAATTCCCCGCACTTAAAGTTTCAACTTAAATTTCACTTCCTCTCTGATTTCCAAATTTATCATATTTGTACTTTAGACTGTATCGCTTAGTCATTTTTATTTATTTCCTTTATATATTTAATATTTGTTTCCAACACTAAAATAAGTTTCACAAAGGAAAAGACCCATGTCTGTTTTGGTCATTGTTGTATCTCCAGTGCTAGCACTGAGCTTGACATATAGTAGGTACAAAATAAATAAGTAAAAGTAAGTTTGTTGAATGACTGAATAATATATTTGTAAGAACCCTTTCTGTAGTTTGCATGCCTCCTTAAATCTTTCACACTGCTACCAAAGTAATTTTTCTAAATTGCGGATCTGATCATTTTCCTCCCTTTGCCTTTGGAGAAGTTTAAGTTTTTCAAAATGACACACAGGTTCTGTTCTTCCTAATACACTAGACATCTCTTTTTGTATCCATTGCTCACTATTTGCACTAGGAATATCAAATTACTGGTTTCTAATACAGGTAAGTCCTTTTCTTATGCCTTCGTATACACTATACACCTTGCATAGCTTTTTTACCTTGTCCAAGCATTAACTCCATACTTAATCAATGCCTCTTAAACCTGTCCACATGAATTGTTGGTGAGAAAGAGATAAACATTAAGTTATAATCTATTATATCACTATATATGCTTTGTATTTCAGATTTTGTTAGTGGAGCATTGAATAAACTTATATCTAACAGAACACCCTCTATTACACCTCAGCAGGAAAGAATCAGTAAGTATTATGTTTATTAAAAGGAAAATATATTAGGCAAAAAAGTTATTAAAACAACATACCTAATTTTGGTTTCTGTTTTTGGTGGAGATAGTGCACTAGAATACTATGTTGTGACATTGCCAGTTATATTGGCAATAATGACTGAAAACTGTAGATAAGAGGTTTTTTTGGTCTGTTATATCTTTAATATAAATCATGCTTTCCTGTTCCTTGTAAGTTTGGTGCTATTGAACATATGAAAACAGCTCAATCTCTTTTTTTCTGTTGTATAACCAGAAGCTTATTAATATGCATTCCAATTTTTATCTTTGATTTGCTTATGGCTGAAATTATCCAGCCCAATAATAGACAATGTGATCGTTTGTTTTATTTTCCAGATTGAAAAAATTAATTGGTTAATAGTTATGTAAAAAGCAAAAAATAATCTTTAGATCAGCTTCCTTTCAAACTCTTGACTATAATTTTCTTCCCTATGTTAATATTCTTAAATGTGAGTTATGTACATCTTTTAGTCTATTTGGTTTAATATAGTAGTATTTGTTAAGAATTTTGCCTCATAATTTGTTGTATTACATGTAATAATGTAAACTATATCCTGTTCTTTGCTCAGCTGTAACTAAAATCTTTATAGCAAGAAATTACATAAAGCTTTTATATTTTCAACTCTGTGGGAGAGACAACCAAATGGGTTTTTTGGTTTTTTTTTTTTTTCCCCAGCTCAGGTATCTGTATCACCAGTGATTCTTACACCAAATGCTAAGCGTAAACTGCCAGTAGAGTCTTCTCATGGTTTCTCAAGTAAGAAAAGGAAACCCATCAAGCACAATTTCAACTTTGAATTATTGCCAAGTAATCTCTTCAGTAGCAATTCTACTCCAGTATCAGGTAGCAAACAGACTTTATGTAATTGGGTTGTAAACATTAACATGCGTGGGTAAAGTGTTACTTTATGTAAATACTGTAGAAGCCAGAGCTTTATTCTGTGCTTTTATCAAGTCTCTGAAAATTTTTTTTTTTTTTTTTTTTTTTTTAAGATTTATTTATTTATTTATACATGCACTGGGTACAGTCAGAAGCACGGGAGGGTGAGAGAATTCACCAGAGCCAGAGCAGAGAGCAGAGCAGGCAGAAGGACAGAAGTACACTGCTGAGGGGAGCAGTGGGCGGCAGAAGAGGTCTGCGCGCCTGAAAATTTTTTTTTTTTTTTTTTTTTTTATTTGTTTATTTATTTTTATACATGCACTGGGTACAGTCAGAAGCGCGGGAGGGTGAGAGGATTCACCAGAGCCAGAGCAGGGAGCAGAGCAGGCAGAAGGACCGAAGTACACTGCTGAGGGGAGCAGCGGGCGGCAGGAGAGGTCTGCGCGCCATGTGGGACCCTCCTCCGGTGGCCGGGGAGCAGCCGGGGATCGAACCGGTGCCGCAGAGGCCGCGGGCAGCTTCGCAACCCAGCGCTCAACCGCTGCGCCACTGGGGAGGCCCAAGTCTCTGAAATTTTATTAAGTTTCCTAACTTTGAAAAAAGATAGTGGTTTAGTATAACATGTGTATGTGTATGGCAGCCATGCCTATCTGAAGTTATGAGAAATAACTCAGAGTTTGGGTTTCTATTGATAGTACTAGTGCTAAGGTTTTATATGATTGGATATTCTGAATTCTTGGTTTCTTCTAATCTATAGCCATGGCTATTGCTATCTTCTTTTGAGTTGACGTCAGAAGTTTTATCATCTTGAATCCAGAGTGGATTTAGTAGACCCAGGGATGTTATATTGGAGTAACTATTGTGGGTTGTAGTTGGAAGAGAAGGGTATCTTTAAAGTTTTATCCTCAAGTAGCTTTTATGAAAAACTTTGTTTATACTATCCTCATGGCATGGTCTCCAAAACCTTACCAGTCCCATTATTTCCTTCCAAATGAACAAATTCCTAATGTGCCTGGCTGCAGCCTTCAGAGAATAATATAATCATGTTGATTTAAATACCAGATTTTTGTTAGTGTGATCTTACATTGAGTTGGCTCCTATTGGCTCATAATAACCTTATGGTCAACCCAAAATGAATAAAACCCTGGCTAATCCCAGCATGCTCCATCTTACTGTTTAATGAAAATGTGAGTGCTCTCTAATCCCTTTAGATTTTTATTGGTTTCAGGCAATGTGAAGAGTTTCCTTTTGAATTTGTTAGCTGGGTTTATGAGAGCTTATTCCCAAAAGCCTCTCTTTGGTTTCTGTTAAAAGATTGATGCTTCCCTTGATTTTTTTTTTTTAAATTGAAACATTGAACAGAATAGCAATTTGTTCTCTTGATCATTCATAGGATCATCACGTGTGAAGAATCACACGTGATGACTCTGTTCATTAAAAGGAACTGTTTTCAGATTTCCATATTAAGAGACTGAAGACTTCAACGCCTATAAATTAGCAAGTTCAGCATAGTAGTATTTTAGTCACCATTCTTCTTTGAAGCTACTTTCTCAGCCACAATTCAATAAATTCCATCTGCAAAATTGAAAATGGCTTGGTTTCTGTTTGGATTATCATAGATAATGTTGCTTTTTTAAAATGTAAACATAATTTTAATCTATAACTTGTAAAGTACCTACTGATAAGTATTTTCTTATTTGTGTGATCACTTTGTGTTCTATATATGCTCGCTATTCCTCATTGTGACCACTGCACATTTTCAAGGTGACTAGATTGCAGCTATAGAATAAAGCTGCCTTTGTTACATTAAATACATTATTTTGACCTCCAAAATTTTCTTCAGCCAAATGCATCTTTTTTTCCTACATGAATTCTTTATCAGTATTAATAAGTTGGGAGGGTTCTTAATGATTGTATGTATCCTGGGCACGATTCAAATATAAGTCAAATATATGTGGAACCTTTGTAACTATTTTACTTTTCCCTTCATTTTTATTGTAGTCAGTGTCATGATAGTGTGTTAAATAACTTAAAATAAATGAGTCATAACCATCAGTTGTTAGCATGGAGCCATGGAACATGGCAGAAGCTAAGTGGATAGGTATGTGTTATAATTAGTTTTGCTTGTTTGCCAAAAATATTGGGCAAATTATACTCTAGAGCCAGGTGGACAGCAGTTGGTGGCACTGGATTTTCCAACTTTAGAAAGTGTTTCGATGCTTTATTTTTGTTAATTGCATTTTAATACTACATACCAGGTACTGTTCTGGACCATTTATATACACTACAGTAATTCATCACAAAAGTTCATTTTCAGAACCTAAAGCCTTTTTATTAAGTGGTGGGACAACCTTGAGTCTGTCTGTCAAAAGCTTGTTCTTTCTCCAGTCTGCAGCAGCTCTTGTAGTACTAAGAGTTTAAAGCAAACTAAAAATAATGTTTAATCTGACTTTTACTTGTCAACTAAAGAACAAGCTATCAATGCTTTCATTTTTAAGTTGAGTGGGAATATTTTGCCCCAGAAGTTTCTAGCCCGAAATGTGATTTTGGTTTAGTTTAGGCTAGAAATTGAGACTTTCAGTCTAACTGCTATTAATATCTTCAACTTTGGAAAGAAAATATGTGTGGCATATTACATGTGGTTATTTTTATAGTTCACCTTGATACAAGCTCAGAAGGGTCATCTCAGAGCTCACTCTCTCCTATAGTCATCGGTGGAAACCATTTGATCAGTACAGGTGTGCTAAGGCGAAGTAAAAGGATTGCGAATAAAAAAGTTTGCAGGTAATTTATGCAGGACACTTTTTGTTTTTGTTGGATAAATATTTGGTTCACATATATGGTTGATAAAATATTTTGTCTTTTTACTGAAAATATTTGAATCATAATTGTTAAAGATACCTCCCCCTTTATGATCTATGCTATTCAGACTTTAGTTTCCAGAGAAAGATTTTTTGTGTTCACTTTGCTTAAAATCCTACTTAACATGGATAATGTGTAATTTTGAAATTTCCTGTTAATTTACAAAGCTAGTCTAATGATTTCGTCACTAACTTTGTGACAAATAGGAAAAATTAATTTTATGTACAAATAACAATATATTCATATGTCATATCTTCAAGTTAATCTATTTTTAGAAAATCATTATTCTGTCTAGTTGCTAGTAATATGATTTTCCCTGGATGTTCTCAAAATTTTCATTTTTCAACATTTTCTCTAGTTTTTCTGTTATAAATTGACATTTTTAATTCCATTCTTTTTAGGGTAGAATCAGGAAAAACAGGCTGCTTTTCTCCTAAAGTCAGTCGTAAAGAAAAGGTTCGAAGATCTCTTCGTTTGAAATTTAGTTTGGGGAGAAGTAGCAAAGATGTAGTAAGTGTCTTTCACCATTTCATTGATATTACATTGGCATAAAGCTATAGACTTACTGCTAAAAGACCTTCTCAGTCTCCCTTCCCCACCAACACTGTCTTCTTTTATTTTTTTGTCCTATTCTCTTTATACCAGAACCTTGAGTTGATATCTACAGTTCTTCCATTTTTATTTTACTTATTTCAATTCAGTGTGACTTTGATCCCCCAAGTCTAATGCAACTACTCTCATCAAGATCACCCATAAAATTCAGTTGCTCAAACCAGGAGACAAGTATCAATCCTTGTTTCTCTTGACCTGCCAGCGGCTTTTGACATCACTAATCACATGCTCCTCTTTGGAATACTTGCTCTCCTTGCTTGAAGAACTCTGCATTCTCATGATTTTCTTCCTCCTTTTCTGGTTTCTTTTTTAATTCTTTTGCATCAGAGTGCCCAGAACTTTGTCCTTATAAAGGGTGGAGGTCCTTGTACTTCTCTCTTCTCTCTATTCACACAAGGTGGCCCTTGGCTTTAAATGTTAAATATTTATTTAAGACTTCCACGTTTATATCTCCAGCCCACGCTGCTCTCCTGAACATCTTGATTATCTCTTAACATCTTCTAACTTGACTTCTCCACTTGGATGTTAACCTAATGGATAGCTCCAAGTAACCTGCCCCAAATAGAGCTCCCAAGGTGCATTTCTTTGCTGTTGCTGCTTCTCCGCTTCTCACCTCTCACAATCACCATTCTACCTGTGATCTTCACCATCTCGTTTTTCCACGTAAACCATGCAGGCATTCTTCACTTATCACTTTCTGTCACATGCCCTGTCTAAACCATTAGGAGGTCTTGTCTCACTCTGTGTTCAGAGTATGTCCAGACTGACCAATTCTCAATGGAACTGCCTTTCCAACCATCTCTAAGCTCTGTGATCTTAAACCTGGGTTACTATAATGAGCGTTCCCTGATAGTTCTGCCTTGCTGCACTGCTGCAGCTAAATTTTCATAACCAATTAAGTCATGGTGCTTCTCTGCTCAGAACCCTCACGTGATTTCTCATTTTACTCTGTGAAAAGGCTAGAGTTCCTCCATTGACCCTACAGTATTCCCTATGGGCCACATCTACTTTTGCCTCCTTGCTGTTTGTCAAATGTGCCTCTCTCTGAATGTTCTTTCCCCTTTTACCTTACAGTTCTCACCCTATTTTTCTTTAGTCACAGGACATCTTCTGATCACTCTTTTTAAAATACACCTCCAGTGTCTCCCTGGTGGCACAAGGGGTTAAGTCTCGGCACTATCAAGCTATATGGCAGCCACTGTGGCCTGAGTTCTAGCCCTAGCCAGGGAGCTACCCACATGGCGCAGCAGACCTCCCCTGTCTCGCCCACTAGACCCGCCTGTTTTGCTCCCCACTCTGTCTCTGGTGAATCCTCTCAACGCCTACACCCCAGTTCTTGTATGCGTTAAAAAAAAATTATACCTCCACCCCTTACAGTTCCTTGATTATTCTTACCCTACTTCATTTTTCTCCATGATACTTTTTACCTTATATATTGTATATTATGCAATGTGATTCTGTTTATCTTGTTTTGGTCTGAATCTTCCCATCTAGAATATAAATTTCATGAGGGTAAGGGGTGTTTAGTTTGTTTTTCCTTTTTACTACCATAAATAGGCCCTGGCACAGAATCATCACACACACAAAAAAATGTTTAATGACTATGTGAGACTTTTTATTTTATACCTTTAAATACTCACTAATAGCAAGGTCAAATGCTTACAGTTTTCATTAGCATGCATGCAAATATATTTTTGTTTGCTATAAAATTGTTTCTCAATTTTATATACCATTTTTAATCAGCTGTAGAGGATTTTTAAAAGTATAAAAATTTTACTTTGTCTTAATATTTTTAATTAACTAATTTTATTTCTTAACCAAAACTTTTTCCATTTTTCTTTTCTTTGCAGAATGAGTGTTCTGGTATCAAGAGACATGAAAATGTTGGTCGACGACTTGCAAATCAACAAAATTTAAAAAATAGAATTGAATGTGTAAAAACCGGTCTACTTTTTAGCCCAGATATTGATGAAAGATTAACAAAGAAAGGTACGTTTATATGGTATTGTTAGAACTTTATTTATAAAGCCTACTTTTGGTGCTTTTTTAATGGTAAAATGTGCTAAATAATTTACTGTTCTGGAAATTTAAAATGCATGTTTCTCTAATGTAATTATTTGAATTAGCAATATGTTTTTCTATAAACATTTAGAGGATGCTTATAAATGTAAATATAAAAATGTTTGACATGTTTATTTAAAAAATTAATTCTTTAACAAATCTTTTTATTGAGATTAAGTGCTTAGTATCTTCATTTGCTGTGTGGTTGGATAATATTTCAAAACTGGTTCAAATATAAATACTTAAAGACTGAACTGCTTTCTTTTAGATTCAAAAAAGATCAGTAAGTCTGAGGAAAACTTACTAACTCCAGAGCGACTTGATGGAACAAGTTACCGGATGTCTTGGGCAGGACCTAGTAATTCAAATTTTCAAGAAATAGATGTAAATGAAGCTTCTCCAGTAGAGGCAAGTTGTGACACGGAGAACTCTTTGGAGCCTGATAGTATGATTGAAAAGTCACCTGTTAGTTCATATGATCTCACTCCTAATATATTCAATAAGCATAATAACAACTTAACTGGAGGCTCTCTTAGTGGGGAAGGAAATAACTTGACCACAGAGACTTTGGAGAAAATTCAGAAAGCATTTTCTGAATCTGGAAGTGATCTTCATACATTGATAAATCATAGGGAGTCATCAGTAACTAATGTAGGGCAAGTAAAATTAAATGAAACCTGTTCTATAGAATATAGCCCAGAGAAAAATTTATTTGAAACTAATGATTTGACTGTTATAGAATCAAATGAATGCCATACTAGCACACATGAAAATAGTTTTTCAGAAAGAAATTTATCATTACATCAGACTCAAAAATTGGATGGAGAAACAATTATGAAATGTTACCCAACTCAGATGAATATGGAAAATGACAATAGCATTCATGCAGATAGACCAAAAGATAATTTAAGCAAGCAAGAATGGCCTATCGATGAACAAATGAAACAGCAGTCCCCAGCAGATAAACTAAATCCTACATTAAAGAAGACTGAGGATATAATTGAAGAGAACTTTCTGCAATGTGCAACTTCTAGGGAGGATGAGGATGCAGCTAAGACCACTTCTGTAGAGCAGATTACATGTAACAGAACCAACTTGTCAAAACCTAGGCTTGTGAGAATTGTTAAACAGCAGTCATTGATGGAAAGAGGGGATAAAACGGTTTCTGAAAGTTTACGAGTGACAGAGCATGGTAAGGTTTCAGACCATATACAGTGGTTTAACAAGCTTTCTTTAAACGAACCAAATAGGACAAAGGTTAAGTCACCCCTTAAGTTTCAACGTACACCTGTCCGTCAGTCTGTCAGAAGAATTAATTCTTTGTTGGAGTATAACAGACAGCCAGTAAGGCGTAAATTGACAAGTCTCGGTGATGCTGCTTCTCCCCTGGTTAAAGCAGTAAGCTGTGATAGTGCTCTTCCCACTTGTGTAGAAGGTGCTTCAAAAGATTCCTCCAAGTCAAGTCCTAAAGAACAGAAAATTACATCATATGAACTGTCAAATGTTGATTCAATTTCAAAATCGAGCATGGACTTGACTTCTAACTCTTTCTCAAAGATGAAGAGACACCCAAACTCCATGAATGCTACTCTTGGGTCTACCAGAGTTTGTAAACAAGAAGTGGTAACGGATGGTCAAATTAAGTTTCCCTTGGATGATCTGACAAATCATGATATATTGAAATCTGTTGTAAATAATAATAGGGGTGTTTCTCCTGGGATGAATCACAAGGTCCTTAGGAAACCATCAGAAAGAGAGAGGATCTGGTATAAAGGCTCTCCAAATAATCCTATTGGAAAAGTTCAACTACTACCAACAAGTAAACCTGTAGACTTGTAGTTGGTAGATATTTTACTTGTTATTAGTGTAAATAGAACTAGCAATTAGTGGTATGACTTGCAGGATAATCTACCTGTTAGTTTGTAGCTCAGGATGATTGTTACATGATTTTTATTTCATAGCACAAGCGATAGAGATTTCTATACTTGAATAAATGACTGCTTTTTGTTAATTGTGGCAGTATTTGAACTTTTAAATTCTATTTAAATTTTATCTCAAAAAACTGAGGTTATACTTTACCTTTTTAAAGGAATTGTTGACTGGGTTTATAGAAATTTATTTTTGAAAATTAAGAATTTATTTTTTAAGTGTGGTAGGAAGAGTGGAATGAGTTTTGCCTATTTGCTGTTATTTCTCCTAAATCAGATTAAGTTTCTCTGAGAAATTTCCCGCATGTAATTGGAAGAGATAACCCAGCAAATCTCATTTCTTGAGTTACATTAATGGTTTTTACCAGAATCCCCAGAAATTAATTTGCTTCAGTAGCCTCAATTCTTTATTCCTATTTGGGGCAGAATAATTAAGTTTTTATTGCCTGTAGAAGTGTGCAGTACATTCACTTGAATATTTGAAGCAGAAGAATGACTCAAGTGTTGTGTTCATGTAATATGAAGCTGCAGAAGGAATTGATGACTTTTAAGCCATATTATGTTTTTAAACAAATACATTATGTTTGCACAAATACATTTGCATCTGTTTTGTCCAATGTAGAATTTTAATTATTTAAGGAGGAATAATTAAATGAAAAATTTTAATAAGGTGATTTCTTATATGCAGATGCTTGATTTTAAAATGTGTAATAGTGATGCATCTATGTACATTTAACTTGGATTCTTAAGCTTTAGAGTCTTATAAAAAGCCCATGATGATGTTGTCTTGTGTATAATGTTATTTATTTAGCATAGACATTAAAAGTAACTTTATGGAAAGTGACTTGCCTAAGACTCTAATGAAATTATAGTACCTTTTAGAATTTGATTCAAATTGTCAAGCAAATCTATCTAAATTTATATTAGAGTATTAGAAATTGCCAATCTTTAAGGAAAAAATATCATCAATAGAGGGTATTCTTTACATATTAGAGGACAGAATATGCAGAATATGCAGGCAGACAGAACTACTGAAGATGGCTTTGCAGGCCAGTTATTAAAATGTCACATTGAGATGTTGGAGCAGAATAATGTTGCACACCTACTCAGTTGTCACACAGCAATCAGACGTGTATGTGTAATTTCAAGTAATCAGACAAATACTACTTGTTAGTTCTACTTGCTAGTGCATTTATTTTATAGCTTTTCCTGTTTCTGTATTCATTACCTAGAAATCAGCCCTTTCTCAAAACTAATATTTGACCTCTATAAAGATTAAAAATCTGTAGATATGAATAACATGTTTATCTGATATAACAGGTTTATAATATAAACAATGTGTTCCAGATATTTCTAGAGATTGAAAATATTCATGGTACAGATAGAAGATATTCATAAACTCTAAGATACGTATTGTCTGGTTCAAAGTAATTTTTTTAACTTTTAAAATAATGTCCTTTTATGTCCATGGGAATTGGGGTGGGCATGAAATGTTGCATTGGAAGGTTAATTAAGAAGGCATTGGAAATTTAACTGCACAAGCCTGACTTACTGACTTTTCTGGGAGGTTACCAGTAACAGTATTTTTTTTTTTAATCACCATCTGTCACTCCCACTGTTGTGAGCGTGAAGTTTATACAGATTTAGTGCAAAATTTTAAAAGTGAATAGCTTAGAAGTGTGTTAATTGGGAAGTCAGGAAATTTAAATTTACTCCCGATTTAGTTCAGTTTTTGTATGGGAGTGGAAATTTGATCAATCGTCTACATATAAACATACGTAACAAAGCTATGGGTGCCTAGGATGTGCAGAAAGCTTATTTTCACTTTGTTACAAGTATAAAAAAGGATTTAATATTAACTATCATAAGCAACAATAGAATTAATTGGCTTGGCAACATTCTCTAATCACTAAGAAGTTAATAGGATTTTGATAATCATCAAGGCCCAAGGTGTATAGGATAGATGCTTTAAAATGATGAAATTTCATATGAAATATACTTTTATGTGTTTCAGTTCTCCAGTCAGCACAAAAAGTAAATTGTTATGATTTTGCCACTTTCCCAAGAACAAAATAAAGGTAGCAAATGACAACGTTAAAGCAAAATTCAGAATTGGAAAAATACCTTAATTTGTGCAAATAATAAATATTGATCCCCAGCATGATCTTTGAGTCTAGAGCCAATAGATAGTACCTTATCCTGTTGATTTAGCACGAATTAAGCAAAAAGCTGTGAACAAGAATACCATGGAAGAAAAAGCACCAGGAAGGACGTTTGGCTTTAAACCAAAAGGCACATACAGCCTTTCGTGTCTTAAATTTTGCGGACCCATCTTCATTGCATAAAATTTCTGTAGCTGATGATAGATTTGAAGCTTACAAAGATCTGTATTCTAACCTGAGACTGAAACACTTTACTCGTCCTTAAGTCTTACAATCTGTATTTAATGTATGACTACATTTCAGTTTTTGTATTTAAACAAAATTCAAATGTTCAAGGTTGCACATAGGTGCTCTATAAAAAAAAAAGTGGTTCTCCCTCAGCAGTGTACTTCGGTCCTTCTGCCTGCTCTGCTCCCCGCTCTGGCTCTGGTGAATCCTCTCACCCTCCCGTGCTTCTGACTGTACCCAGCGCATGTATAAACAAAACAAACAAACAAATAAATAAATAAAACATGCCTCTATTAAAAAAAAAAAAGTGGTTCTACCTGGATAAATTTCTACAATGTGCTAATTAATGTGGTTTCTCTTCAGAGTAAGGAAATTTTGCTTGCTAGTTGGTGTGGAAGTTTGTTTTTTTTTAAGATTTATTTATTCATGCATACAAGAACCAGGGTACAGGTCAGATGTGCGGGAGGGTGAGAGGATCCACCAGAGACAGAGTGGGGAACAGAACAAGCAGAGTGACTGAAAGACACTGCTGAGGGGAGCAGCAGGTGAGTCATGAGAGGTCTGCGGCGCCATGTGGGATTCTCACCAGCCGGCTGGGATCGAACCCACGCTGCAGAGGCTGTGAACAGCCTCACGGGGCTGTGCTCAGCTGCCTGCACTGCCAGGGAGGCCCTGGTGTGGAAGTTGAATAACAACTAATATTCCTAGAGGTTTTCATGTGCTCTTGGTGTATCACTAACAGGCGTTTCCTATATATTAAACACCCCCACAGTCTTCCTGCTCAATGCAGGGGCCCTTGAAATCACCCTTAGATGTTTCCTGTCATCACCATCACTAAAAGTTCTTAGGATCTCTTCATTTTTGTCTTACATTGCACCATTGCCCCTTCCTTCTTCATAATAGAAGATTAAGAAAAGAAAACGCTACGGGGTGGGGGGAGATTGGCGGCAACATTTAAAATGTGGATCTGCAAGAAGGTGTGGTGCATATACACCATGGAATATTACTCAGCAATCAGAAAAGATAAACTCATGCCGTTTGTAGCCACATGGATGGAGCTGGAAGGGATCATGCTCAACGAAATAAGGCAGAAAGAAAATGAAAAACACTGGATGGTCTCATTCATAGCAGGAATCTAGAAAACCTAAATAAGGGACCAGGAAAAGACTAATTATAATAAAGTAAAAATCAAAATCAGCAAGCAACTATAAACTAGAGACACACTACGGGGGAGTCAGGGGGTGTGGGAGGTACGGAAGGATTAGGGTCAAAACAAGGAGGGTGGGAATTGTATGGGGAATATAACCAAGGAGAAAATGCCTACATTGTGCAAAAATGAAAAATGATGTAAGAAATATATAAAATAAATAAAATGTGGATCTGGGGCGAAGGACAGAAGTGGCAATCTGACATATCTGGATAATTGCTTTAGAAAAGGTGGGGTGTGGGGCGAGGAGAGGAAGGATTAGGGTCAAAATAAGGGGGTGCAATTGTATGGGGACTATAACCAAGATGAAAATGCATACACTGTGCAAAAATGAAAGATGTAAGAATTATATAAAATATATTTAAAAAAAAAAAAAAGGAAAAGGTGGGATGTGCAACTGGAATCGCGGGAGGAACGCGACTGGTTTCGGGGCACCCCTAAGCACCGGCCGGCGTCCTGCCGCGGCCTGCACCTGCCGGGGGCGGGGCGGGGCGGGGCGGGGCGGGGCGGGGTGCGGAGGGGTGACGCGCCAGCCCGCCCCCCACGCGCCGCGCGACCCCGCGAGCCCCGCCGCCGCCGCGCCCCGGCTGCCCTTGGTGAGTCTCGCGCCGCGGCCCCGGCGCCCCCCTAGGTCGGGGGGTTCTGGCGGGGGGCGGGGGTGTGCAGGCCTGAAATCCTGGGAGTAGACAAAGGACGGGTGGGGGCGAGCAGGTTCAGCCAGAAATAGGGGGGAGAGGGGCGGGAAGGAGATGGGGTCGCTCGTGGAACCCCAGCGGCGCCGGCCGGGGCGCGGACGGGCCGGGAAACGTCCCAGCGGCCGCGGGGGATGGAGCGGCCGGGGCTGCCTCCCGCCCCTGCTCTCAGGACCGCGGGCGCGGCTGCCTCGGTGCCTTGAGGCGCCAGGGCAGCTAGGAAAAAAAAATCTTTGGCAGGAAAATAAGCTTCTCAAAATACCCGTTTTCGGGAATGAATTGCACGCCCCGAAGCGCCCACCCCACAATGGCAGAACAGGCCAGAGCAGGCGCCACCCCGCTGCCGGGAGCGCCCCCACCAGCAGCTCCCCAGCTGCAGAGGGAAGCTGGGTGGATATTGCAGACCTCTGAGCATGGACACCCCGGGCTCGTGCTTACCCCACTCTCGCCTGTTCTGGCTTCCCCATCGCTGCCCAAATGCCAGCCTCCAGATCCCCGGTGGTATGGCCATCATACTAGCCACACAGGGGGGCTGGCATTGTGTTGCGCCCTGTTTCGTGTGTTCCCACACTTGGCCTCACAGCAGCCTTTCAGGAGTCCGTGCGTTCTGCAGAGGAAGAAGCTGAGGCATTTGCTCAGGATTATCCAGCGGGTGCTTGGTGGAGCGAGGTGCCTCATCTCCCCTGCAGGCTGCCTGCTGGCCTGCGCTGGGTGTTTTCATCTGCTCAGGATCTCAAAAGTGTTCATTAAGCTAGCTAAAATCTTCTCTCCCCTCCATTGCTAACCTTCCCCTTCTTATCTGCCATTTGTGTCTTCCTGTCTCCTTCCTGTGAGTCTTGTTGTCCTCCAAGATGTCACGCTTCCCCTTCCTTTCTCAAAATTGAAGCAGGTTTTTACTGTTTGTTTTTAAAAGGAGGGAGAAAGCCATGGGATTAGGGGTACTGCAGAACTCTCAGGGACCTGCAAGGATAAGAATGAGTGAGCACTGCCACTCCAGTCTAGTCTTTCCGAGAACGCTCATCAGAGGGAATTGGATTTGTAGGACAAAACTGCACAAAATTTGTACAAAACAGTCCCAGACCTGTTTTTACGCCTTCCACAGCCAGCAGGGCATCTTTGGGATTTTTCATTGCTGTCCCTTTCTGGGTGGTCTCCCTGGAGGGATTGCTCGATGCATCATCACAGTTGCCAATTGTCACCCAGCAGTGGTGTTTTCCTGCAGGTTAAAATGGTCTCCAGGATGGTCTCCGCCATGCTGTCTGGCCTACTGTTTTGGCTGACATTTGGATGCACCCCAACATCTGCTTATAGCCCAAGGACCCCTGACCGGGTCTCAGAAACAGATATCCAGAGGTTGCTTCATGGCGTGATGGAGCAACTGGGCATCGCCAGGCCCCGGGTTGAATATCCAGCGCACCAGGCCCTGAATGTTGTGGGCCCACAGAGCATTGAAGGTATTTGCTGCATTCTGCCAGTTTCCATTAGCTCTTTAAGTAATTAATGCATACTGAAGCCACTCTGCTTCCTCCCTCTGTTTTCCCTTTTTTTTTTTTTTTAAAAAAAAAAGATTTATTTATGCATACAAGAACTGGGGTACAGGCCAGAGATGCAGGGTTGGGGGTGGGGGTGAGAGGATTCACCAGAGACAGAGCAGGGAACAGAACAGGCAGACTGACCAAAGTACACTGCTGAGGGGAGCAGCGGGCGAGTCAGGAGAGGTCTGCTGCGCCATGTGGGTAGCTCCCTGGCTGGCCTGGGATCGAACTTGTGCTGCAGAGGCTGAGGATCGCTTCATAGTGTGGTGCTTAACCCCCTGTGCCACCAGGGAGATCCCTGTTTCCCCTTCATATCCTACACGGTATTTACCTGCCCCCATCCACGTGAGGATGGAAGTGCTGTAAGAGCAGGCAGTTTGTCTGACTGCAGCCCAAGCCCCTAGCACAAAGTCCTGTACATTAATATTTATTGTTGCCTCTGATATTTATATTGATTGAGTGAAAAAAGAAGTATCTAGGGTTTTCCCTAAAAACAGATTAGAACCCAGATCCACATCTTCTCCCAGAATGATCTTTGGGGAGTCGTGTTCCTTGACTAGCTGTCAGTTAGTGGTTGTAAAAGATTGTCAAAATGTAGAAACTACAGGAGCATCATCTAAGGGATGATGCTTTATCTGACCAAGAGGAGAAAAAAAGAGGTTCTGACACTGAGTTTGTGTCAAAAGCTTTTAAAAATATTTCTAAATCTAACAAATATTAATTGAATTGTTTTAAGTTGGTGAGACCATGCCCCCTAATTTTTTCTAAGTCCACAATTTTTTCTATGTGCTTGTAACCCTTTTCTCAGAAAGCACTGCTCAGTGGTTTAATGATTTCGTTCTGGAGAGACTCTGAATTTAGCTCTTAGAGGTGGTGAGTGTATCACTGTTGGAGCAGCTGCTTTATTCCATGCCTTGTTTTGTATCCTCTTAGACCCTGGATGATTTTCTTCTTCATTGAGGGGGGAGTTCTAAAGCGGTAATAGGATGAATTAAGTCTGAATGCATGAGATCCCTTCAAGTGTTTGCCCTTGGGTGTGAGTCTTGAGGGAAAATGTGAATTCTTTCTCTGCTATTCTTAAAACACCCACCCAGCAAATGCTATTCCCTGTGGGTTGTGGATCAGTCTGCTTGAGTCCGTGATGTTCTGGTAATGCCATCTTTCCTGGAGTCTTATGGACACCATAGATATTGTTAATATATGGTTTCCATTTGATTGCCCTTTGTTTCATGCCACTGAATAAAACTAATATTTGGGTCTGTGGTCTATGTACATTGACCTTTGGTTTCAGGAATGGATGCCCACAGATCACTAGCATCAGCAAGCATGCAGTGCTAGCCTAGGCTTGCTTCTGAACAATCAGGCAGGACTTTGTGCCACCCTTTTGAGGATAACCTAAATCCGGGCAGCACCTGCCACCTGTTACCTCAAGCACACCCATCCATTTCTGACCAGCTCTTTAGAGACAGGAAATATCTGCCCTTTTAATGATGCAAATGCTGGTTACTCACCCAGCTGTTGTCATGGAGAAGGCTTTCCGAGTCTCCGTTAATTCCCAAGGCCTGATCATCTGTGTGGAAAAGAAGCAACTGCCTAACCATCACGAGCAGAGGTTTAATTGAGGCCTCGTTTCCTTCCCCTGGTACCAAATATTTGTTTAGCACTGACTCTACGCCAGGCAGGGTGCGGGAGTCAGGGGCAGCACAGCCCTCAGAGTCAAGGTCTGGGGATGGAAGAATCGGGGCAGGGTTATTACAGGGTAACGTGCGAGTTAGATGGTAGATGCTCAGATGGGAAGTTGCCGTGGAAGCCGAGCTTGGGATGGAGGGGTGGTGGCTATAAGGAACTGCTTCTTTGAAGATGCCATATTGGACTTGGGTTTTGATATTTGAATAGGAATTTATCAGAATGGCAAATAGAAAGGCATGAAGTGTAGGAGAGCATGCATTAAGACAATGCAAAATTAAAAACTCTGTTCCCATTGTTACCCTCGGGGCAATAGGAGGTCATAGCCATGTCTCCTGAAATAGTGGCTGTGGAAGGGGTAAATCTTGCTTGCGTTTTCATTTTTTATCATGGCGTAGAATACACTACCCATTTATTTTGTCTCAGTTTCCACCCATCCGAAGACAGTTTCTCAGTCTCACCAGGCTGAAGTCCGGTTGTTGGCCAGAGAGGCAGTCCTGGCCGGGCTCCAGGCCCTCCAAGCTCAGGAAGGTTACTGTCAGAGGTCAGTTTCTTAATGTTGTAGGTCTGTGGCCCTCCTTTTGTCTTGCTGGCTGTATGAGGGATCCCTCTTGGCTCTAAGAGCCCCCTCAAGTTGTAAGCCACGTGTCCTTTCTGCTTCCTCGAAGCCAGAGAGGGAATGTCCCTCTAGTCTGCTCATTACAGTGTCATGCAGTCGTGCAGAGACTATACCACCCCCTCTGTCTGTGGAGGCGTCTGTATCCCTCTGGCTTCACAGGTGTCACCCCTACTCAAAGGCAGAGGATCACGCAGGGCATGTACACCAGGCTGGGGCTCCTGGGGGTCATTTAGAATTCTGTCTCTGATAGCTTGGATGAATGCTCACAAAAAATAATCCAAAGACTGGGGGCAAAAAAACCAGGAAGAAATCTGAGTTTTCCCCCAGGCCTGGACCTTGGCATTTAATGTGTTAGGTGGTCTAATAGATGTTCATGTGAATATAGCATCTTTTCAATTCCCATTTATTTATCTGGTTTCTGTGCAGACTTCGCTCATGCTAGTTCCAGAGCTTCTATGTAACTAAGCCCCTTCTGACAGGTACATTTTGTGCCTTCTCCAACATTTATTTTAAGATTTTGTTAGGAAGGAACAAATTAGAATATTTTATTCTAAGTTTTATAGAACGAATACACATAACACATGTACCTGGTATGAATTTTAATACGCATTTAACCTGGACTCTTCCTAAAAGGCTGGATTTAAATGCACACCCCATCATTTATTCGGGTTATGAACAAATTGTCTAAGAGCTAATCTTTCACTCAGCTTGGGCGTAGGATTTACTTACCTGCAGGCAGGTAATATGTCGGGTCAGAGAAACAAGAATGAAGTGTTAGTATGAGTGACCGGAGTGCTGTGAAATCACTTCCACATGAGTCCGCACATCCTTCTAGATGGCAGTCGCTGGACTCTGGGTTCTTTCTGGGCAGGGCTGTTCACTGCCTGGTAAATGGCACAGAGAAGACAATTAGCTCATTTATTTTCTATTCTCATATATTAATTATATGATCCTTAGATTTTATTGATTTCATTATGAAGATCTATATTACCTCTCAAATATAGGATTATAAACTTGCTTTCTCATAGAGAGCATAGTAGAAGCAACATTTGCCTCCCCACAGCCTGCCTCTTTGGCATAAGACTTATTTTAGATTGTTATTTTTAAGAAACTGTAATAGACATAGGACAAGCTCTGAACTGAGTCAGAATTACCCCTTTATAAGAAATATTTACATATATGAAGGAACCCTCCCTTTGAAAGGGTGCCTCCCGCTGCACCTGTCGTGGGAAGAGGAGTGTGACCAATTCTCATCTCTTGTCAGTGGAGAAGGCAGTTATCAGTGATGTCCTTCTTGGTAACCTCCCTCCACGCCCCCACGCCAGCATTACTTGTCGTTAGCTGAAGATGTTATTTAAGGTGATGGCTCAGACCATTCCAGTCAAGTACACACGCCTCCTAGGTCTCACCCATGTATAAATGATATATATGAATTATGAAGCTTCTGTTTGTTTCTCTTCCATCCCTACCTCTGCCATTATGTCATGTACGTCCTCTATCTTAAGGAGTAATTTACAACATTTCTCCTTTGATCTCATGTTCCTTCTAGTTGCTTTTCTTTTTCTTTTTCAAAAGATTTATTTATTTTATACATACAAGAACTGGGGTACAGGCCAGAGGTGAGGGGGGGGGGTGAGAGGATTCACCAGAGACAGAGCAGGAGCAGAAGAGGTGGACCGACCAAGACACACTGCTGAGAGGAGCATTGGGCGAGTCAAGAGAGGTCTGCTGTGCCATGTGGGTAGCTCCCCGGCCAGTCAGGGATCGAACTCATGCTGCAGTGGCTGCAGATCGCTTCACAGTGCTGAGACTTAACCCCTTATGCCACCAGGAAGGCCCATAGCAACTTGACACCTTTGATTACACTTCCTCCACTCCTTTTTTCTTGTAACCCGTTGTGGTCCACTGTTCCCACCACTCCTTTGTCAAGTCAACAAGTATTTCTTGAGTGTTTTGGGTACCAAGGAAATAAACATGAGCCTCATGGACTGCCAGAGCAGAAGAGAGAGAATCCTCAAATAAATAAGTAAATAATAAGTCCAAGTTATACGTGCTATAATAAAGCAAAGGAGGGGGCAGAGGAAACCATTTAACATACAGGGTGGAATTCCTGAGTCAGCTAAGCAAAAACCTGAGGTTGAGAGGGCCTTCCCGGTGGCACGGGGGTTGTAGTCTCAGCGCCATAAAGCTATCACCAGCCACTGCAGCACGAGTTCGATCCCTGGCCAGGGAGCTACCCACATGGCACAGCAGACCTCTCCTAACTCTCCTGCTGCTCCCCGCGGCAGTGTATTTCAGTAGATCCACCTCTTCTGCTCCCCACTCTGTCTCTAGTGAATCTTCTTACCCACCGCAGGCCTACACCCCAGTTCTTCTATGCAAAAAACAAAAACCAAAATATAACCTGAAGGTTGAGTGAGCTGCATGGTCTGTGCAGGAAGACATTCCAGCAGAGAGACAGCAAGTGCCAGCGCTGGAAGGTGGGAGCAAGGAGGCCAGTGTGGCTGACTCCCAAGGCCAGGGAGATAGATCGAGAGACAGGTCAGGGCAGGAAGGGGTAGTGGGAGGCTGGTGTGGGGACAGATCATGTAAGGTCTTACAGCCTATGAGGACTTTGGCTTCTTCTGAGTGTACATCTGAAGTCGCTGTAGACTTTGGACAGAGTGATGTGATCAGCCAACTTTGAAAAGGATCACTCTGACTCAAAGTATGGGAAAAGTGTTCCAGTTTTCTGGAAGTATTCCAGTTTTCTACAAGAGGAGCAAACCGAGAATCTTGGGGAAAGTCTCAAGGTCAGCTTTGCACATGTGAATTTTTAGATGCCTTTTAGATTGTTCTCCCTGAGAATGACCACCAGCTTCCTCGCCAATTTCACCCATGCCCTCTGCCTTCATCCTGCCCAATCCATTCCCCACGGATTCTTTCCTTTCTTGTTTCAATGCCAAGGTGGCACCCCTTTGGCCGTCATTCTCTTCCCCTTTCCTTTAACTGTTTCTTCCCAGTTTCATTGCCGTTTTCTCCTGCTTTTCCAACGCAGCCTTTAATCCCCAGTGTCTCCAGACCTCAATGCTGACTCCACGTCTCTTATTCTTCTGAATTTTATTCATTATCTTGCTCGAAATGCTGATGGTTCCAATGCTGTATTTTCACCCCAGGCTTCTTTCTGTCCATAGGCTTATGTGAATTACTAAGTTGGCAGGTGCGGGTCTTGAGTTCTCTGCCACCACCTTCTAACCTATCTGTGTCACTTTTCTAAGTGAATAGCACTGCCACTTAACCGTATGTGCAAGCTAAAAACCTGGAGCAGTCCTGGATTTGCTCCATCACATATCATCCCCAAATCATAATTTCTTTTCTGTTTCTAACATACACCTGTAATCTGCCTGCCCTGTCCTCTCTCACTCTGCTCCAAACACCCCACTCAGTACACCATCATGTCAAATATGGTTTTTTTCTGTCTGCTTCTATTCCCAATTCCTTTCAAGTTATTCTGCACAGAAGAGGCAGAATTAAACTTTGAAAGTTTCAATCCGATCAATGTCATGGTTAATGGTCTCACTCGTAGCAGGAATTTAGAAAACCTAAATAAGGGACCAGGAAAAAGACTAATTATAATAAAGTAAAAATCAACATCAACAAGCAACTATAAGCCAGAGACACATTATAGGGGGGAGGGGAGGAGAGGAGGGATTAGGGTTAAAATAAGGGGGGGGTGCAATCATATGGGGGATATAACCAAAATGAAAATGCATACATTGTGCAAAAATGAAAAATGATGTAAGAATTATATAAAATAAAATAATAATAAAAAAATTTCAACCAGGGGGCGTCCCAGCCTCCCTAGATAAAAGGAGCGCTGTTACCTATGAGGTAGGTAACAGCTGGTGCTGTTACCTATGAGGATGAAACTTCTTGTCCACCCTCTCCTTCCTCTGCTCCACCTGCCCGGCTAGGCCCTGCACACCAGCCCTGTCCCGCCTCCAGGCATTCACTCCTGTTCTCCCACGCCGTGTGCGTATCTCACTTTTAAAGTCACTGACTCAGGCATCCTGCCAGGGCTGCTTTTTCTGAGTCATCGCCATTCTCTGTCAGTGTCTCTTTTTTTTTTTAAGCTCCATAGCATTTTTTTTTTTTTTTTTGCAGCTTATAATGCATGTTTATTTTCTTCTGTATTGCTTATTTTGCCACTGAATTGTATGCTTCCCAAGCCTATGTCTGCTTTATTTACTGCTCTATACCTAGAAACATAGTAGGCACTCAGTAACTATTTCAGGAATGAATATAATATCAGGTGAAAATAAATATATCTGGCAACAGTTAGTCTGTACATTCTGTTCGACATTTGGATCTGTTGAGACTTTTTTCTTTTCAATTGAAGTAAAACACTTCCATTTCTAGCCTGTGTTTGAACATACTAACCTAGAACTAAGTTTTTGTTATGAGTTCAGTGATACAGTCTCAGTAAAAAAAAGGAAAGAAAATGTCTATTTAAACTACCTACGGGGCGCAGGACTTTTTGCAGTTCTGGAACTAAGTCAGCAGGGGGCCCACTAGGCTAGAAATGTCCCTTAGAGGATGCCTGAACCCTCCTGCCAGCTTCCCAGTGCCTAGTTGCTCTCATGGTCAGCTGGGAGGAAGACCAAATGCTTAACATTTGTCCTGAGAGGCTCTGGGGTTATTTTTTTTTATGTCTCCATAGCACCTTAATCATGACTTGTATAAAATCCCAGTCCAAATCTAAACAAAAACAAGTGAAGACAAACAGGGATTAAGTTGGTTTTTAGAGAAGAAAGCACATTTAGGTGGCACGAAGACCTGGGGTGTCTCGGCTACACTGTGCCCTCACTGCCAGGCACCAGCTACGTGTATATTGGCAACTTTTTCTGGCCTTAGTTTTCCATTGACATTAAGAGGGGCTTCAGCCTACTGTCTTGCATACACTAAGTGGGTGCTGTTAGCAACTAAACTACAGACCTGACTCCTCTCACTTTAGGATTATCAATGGCACTACCTGTTTTTGATCATAATGGCTCTCCTTTGAGAGTTTTCCATCATCCAGCCAGTTAGCAAAGTGTGTTTTTCAGCAGGGCCTCTCTCTCCCCCCAGCCACCCTGAGGTTCCTCGTGGGTCTCTGTGACATAGCTAAGTGGCATTACATTACCCCTCAAAACAAGTAAAGCCACCAGCTGTCCAGTGATTTACAGTCATTTGCTGTGGGATAGAAATTCTTGGGAATCAGCACTGGCTCTGTTACTAATGGTCACCTTGGGCAAATCCAAGCAGAAAATGTGCTCTCATTTTCAGAACACTGACAGCCTCAGTTAAAGAGGGGCTCCACAGTGCCACCGGCTCATGCTCCCCACAGTTCTAGACCACCAGACATCTAGCCTTGCAGTAACACCACATATCAATTCTCACTGATAGGCACTTATAAATATTGACATTGGATGGTTCCAAATGATTTTAAACCCATGTTGCCAAAGATAAAAACACCAAAATTATTTTTTGTAGCACTGACCTTTGGTTCTTAACTTTTTATTTCAAAATAAAGAACCAAAATTATTGTCTTACTAATATCAGGTGGAGAAAGTTCTTTGTAACATGAACCCTATTTGAAGGGGCAGATCCTAAGGAGAACCCACCATTCCCATCTGTGGGGGAGCTGCAGTGCCCCCGATAGACCACAAAGTGGCGACTGTTGCCTCCCACTTGGAGGTTGAAGGTACAAGGGCCTTAACCATGGAAGAACAGGAGCCAGGCCTCACAGAGTTTCTGGCTAGTCTCTCTCTGCAGTTGGAAGGAGTGGGGCTGATTCTTGACGTAGGTATCCTGACTAAAATCTGTTTATAGGTTATCTTCATCCTGGTGGAACTAATGAGAGCCTTTGAATGGGCTGGGGTTCCCTGTTTGGCTCGCAGTCATGGGCCTATGGCCCATGTTTACAGTGAACCAACCCTGGGCTCGAATCCTTTCAAAAGTCCCTGGATGACTCCCAGTGTTCTGTCTGGAGCCATTGCATGGATAGTGGAAAAGGAATTCAGAAGAAACAGGGAGAGATGGCAGATGGAGAAGGTACTGGAAGACTCAATACGGAGGGCCAGGTAGAAGAAGAATCTGCAAAAACAAGTGAGGAAGATTGGCCAGAAAGGAGAACCAGAGAGACACAGCATAAAGGAAACGAGGAAAGAGCCGGGGCATGTCCAGATCAGCGGAGACATCATGTAACATAGGGCCAGTGGGAGTCATAACCCTGAGTTCTCTGGGGCACTGTGGACAGAACGGGGTCCATGGATACCAGAGGCACACGCGCAGGCAGGCAGGCAGGGCAGAAGAAAGGATTTAAAATGTGGCCTGGATTGTCAAGTGATGGAGAGAGGGAGCCATAACTGTAGAAGGATCCAGAAAGTGGAGTGACATAGAACCAAAGAAGGTTTTTATTTAGACTCTTTTTTTAGTTTGGGAGTGATTTAAATTGGTTCCAGGGCTCATTGGCTAGAACTCAGTGGAGAAAGTGAGTTGAAGGTTGGAGGGTACAGAAGAATGACTTAATGGTTAACGTTCCTCAGGAGGAGGAAGGGGTAGAGCTGGGCACAGGTGGAGGCCTGGGCCTAAGGTGTGTGCTCCCTGGGCGGTGGGGCAAGGCAGGGGTGCATGCAGGTGCAGTGAAGTTTGGAGGTTTGGGCCTCGCTTTTTTCCAAATACCCTGCTATTTCAAGCCACCTGCCCAGAATTTAAATAAGAATGCAAGACCAAAATGTAATCAGCTTCCCGAATCTCTCTTCTTTTTATACATGTCACCTATGTTTTTTGATATTTGGCAATTTTAGACTATCATGGTTTTAAATTTTTATGAATGTCATCTAATGACTCATCATTATTCAGCATATTAAAACATTTTAAATGTAGAGTGTATAACTCCTAGATAGCTATCTTGTAAGCTGTCATCCAAGATGAAAGACCTATAGTATCACCTTTGTCTATTTTCTTTTTTGCTTCATAATAATAAATGTTTTAGTGAGGCATCAACCAAGAGCAAAATGGCAATGATCTTAATGAGTTGTTGGGGAATGTTACGTGTGTGTCTGCTCTGACTGCAGCAGTGCTCAAAATCAGCACGGGTCCTCTGCTTGCACAAAATGAGCAGTGATGTGAATGCTGCCCAAGTCACACTTTGTCAAGAATCACAATTTCAAAGGAATTGGCTTAGCAATTGTAAACAATGCCTACTGCATTGTAGCTGATAATCAAACAGTCAGCATTCTTGATCAGAATCATTCTTGAATTGTATGGACTTTGAATCATGTGAGATCTTCAGTTCCTGGCTTAAACATAGGTAACTGTCTTTTTTTTTTTTTAAGATTTATTTATTTTATTTATTTATACAAGAACCAGGGTACAGGCCAGAAGCGTGGGAGGGTGATAGGATTCACCAGAGACAGAGCGGGGAACAGAACAGGCAGACTGAAGAAATACACTGCTGAGGGGAGCAGCAGGCGAGACAGGAGAGGTCTGCTCACCAAGCGGGCTGCTCTGAGGCCAGTGGGGATCCAACTGGCGCTGCAGAGGCTGCGGACAGCTTCACAGTGCTGCGCTCAACTGCCTGCACCACCATGGAGGCCCTAAGGTGACTGTCTTTTCATGGCAAAGAGCCACAGGGAAAGCCAGCATAGTCCCGGAAGCAAGTCCACTGTGATGAATGGTGATGCCGGTGCCGTCTCTGGGACTGGACTTGGGAGGAGTTTCTTTCCATCCAGACAGGAGCTGGTGAGCCTGTATTTTCATGGAAGTCGGTAGAACCTTCATGCATTGGTCAGATTCTCCAGAGAACAGAGCACATGAGCTATTTATATATTTGAACATTTTTGAATATGTGAAAGTAGTGAATACTTAAACATTTATTTTTTTGTCTCTCTGTTGCTGTGTCAGAGAGAGATTTATTTTAAGGAATTGGCTCGTGCAGTGGAGGGGCCTGGCAAGTCTGAGGTCTGCGGGGCCGACTGGCAGGGTGGAGCCCCAGGGAAGAGGTGATGTTGTAATCTTGGGTCTGAAGGCAGTCTGGGGGCAGAATTCCTTCCTTTTCAGGGAACCTCAGTCTCTTCTATTCAGCCTGTGATGAGTCCCACTGACATTCTAGAAGACAGTCTGCTTTACTCACAGTCTGCTGATTTAAAGTGCTTTCCAGAGGGGAAAAAGGGTGTGCGTGAATAAACCAGATATGAAGGGTCAGTTGTATGGAAGGAGAGACTTGGGCTTTTTTTTTTTTAATTTTTAATTTTTTACATCATTGTTCATTTTTAAACAATATTTGCTTCCCCCACCCCTTCAGGTGTCGTCCCCATAGTTTCCTTCCCCAAGGCACCCGTGCACCATCACCTCAGTCCCCTGTGCTCCTCCCTGCCTCCTTCTGATCCCTCTCCCTCCTCCTCCCCTGCAGGATGTCTCTGCTTTATAATTGTCTGTTTTTGCTTTGCTGTGTTTTGTACTGTTATTATTTTTTACACTGATGTCTTATTTGACTCCCCTATATTCCCGCTATAAGTGAAACCATCTGATATTTTTCTTTTTCCTCCTGGCTTATTTCACTGAGCATAATTCCTTCCAGCTCCATCCACATTGCTGCGAATGGCATGAGTTTATCTTTTTTGATTGCTGAATAATATTCCATTGTGTAGACCTGGACTTTTAGTGGTGAACTCAGTGTATTACATACAGATGTTGATTTATAAGGACGCACCCCTGAAACTTGCATGATATATAATGAAATGTCACTTCAATTTAAAAAAATTTTCATGTTAACATATCTAAAACATACCTTCACAGCCACATCCAGACAGGTGTTAGACCACCAAGCCAAGCTGACATACCAATTAAACATCACACCAGAGCCGATGTGACCCAGTTGCTATCAAGCTATTATTTTCTATGGAAAATGATTTAATCCACATAAAGACAGTCTTCTGCTCAATTACATTTGGAGCGTGAGTTTGTCTTCATGTGGGGTATACCTCTTTATTTGTTCACCTCTGGTCCACAAATTGTGTCCAGGCATCATATCTCCAAGCACCGTATCTCCAGGCCCTGCACACTGTATACAGTAATTTCCTTGCCACAGGCAGGGAGGGCAGGTGTCCTGCTCACATTGATCAGATACGGAAAGAGACTCTCAGGGCAGTGACTTATCGGGGGCTGCGGCTTGTGGGTTCCAAGTCTTAGCCAGACCCAGGTGTGTTCTCCCCATGGCTCGTTGCTGGTCCTGCTTTGAAGTTGCTGCTTCTAGACCCTGTGAACTGGCACTTACAAAAGAGGAGCACTCGCTCCTCACTGGACTGTCGGATCCGCAGGCACAGACATGAGGTCGACCTGTTTTTTAATCTGCAGTGCCAGGCACTTAATAGACACTCGCTATGTTTGGAAATACCCTGGCTGGGCACTTCTTTAAAACAACACTGACTTCTGAGAAGCCAACAAGTGAGACTAAGTTATTTCCAAGATCATTTTGCCCATAACACCTCTAAGAACATTTGGAGCATTTTAACCCTGCCAATCCAAGATTTGCTGGCTTTTCTCTCACTTGCCTTCAGGACCTCGACTCCCTGCCCAGCGCCCTAAATACTTCTAGAGATTCCAGCGCATACCATGTGTATGCCCCTGAGTGTGAGGAACCGATCCCATTCCGTGGGGCTATTGCCTACCTCTCCTGTCTCCTTCTGGGCACACCTTGGCCCCCAGTCACTGAGCTGTTACAACCTCAGGGAGCTCTATATTGGGTACGCGAGGAAGCCAGAGGGAGATCCCTCAAGCTCCAAAATCCTAGAGAGTTTTTAGGAAAACCATTTTCTGTTTTACTGCTCACGGTTCCCCATAGCACCCCTCCCCATGCCCACTCGTGAGCTTTTGTAAGTTTCACCCAGGGGCTGGGGACAGCTGAGTCCCGGCACCAGAGGGGCTGAAAATCCCTTCCTCCTGTTGACCACGCAGGCTTGATTGCTCCCTGTCTCGGGTCAGGCAGCCAGACTCCTTTTTCCTTCAGTGTGAGATTTTCCTGGTGGGAGCTCAGTTCCTCAGGCAGAGAGGCTCCTGGCAGGCGTCCTCGCAGCCGTCCCATCTGAAGCCACAGTGGGCTCAAGCCAGGGCCTTGTTTCTCGTTACCTGGGATGTGCCATCTGGAAAAAGGGTGAGGCCACGAGAAGCGTGCTGAGTCACCGGGGAAACCACAGAGAACAATTTTCCACAGATAATTGACAAAGTGGATCATGCACATGTAGGAAATGGAATAGTGGTAACTAAGCTTTATGTAATATTTTATGGTTTGCAAAAATACTTTCCTGTACCCTGTCTCATTTGATATAACCTTTATAACAGTTAAAGAAGTTGAAAGTTGCCCACAGTTACACAGCTTGAGCTTTACGAGTTATTGGCAAGCCAGCTGTGTTAGATTTGTATGTATCTCTCTCCCAGCTGTCTTCTCTCCCCGTAGACTTGTATAATCCTGTGATATTTAGCTGAGAAGCTGTAATAATGCTGGGAGTCGCGGTAAACCACATGCGGATTTGGGCAGATGGCGTTTCAGGGACATGAGGCTACGGGAAGCAAATTTTCTGACAAAATGCCCTCTTGGAACAAATTGGTGCAAATACCTTGGGCACCACGGTTCGTAAAGAAAACGATTGGAGCAGGCTGGAAGAGTTTAGCAGACCACAGCTTGGCACCACAATTAAAACTAAGCATGCACTTTGACCACGGCGAGCCACGTGATTGACGTGGGCGAAGGGACGCGTGGTGTGGCTGGTGGGGAAGGGTGGCCGATGTGTGGCATGACAGGAGAGACACTGGGCAGAAAGCCCTGGGGTTCTCGTCCTGCTCAGCCGTGTCACGCTAAGCAAGTCCCCTAAACTCTGCGGAGCTTATCTTCCTCAGCTGCAAACGGAGATCAGCTCTCCAGGCCCGTCCCAGGGTGATTATGACAGTCAAATGGTGCGTCATTGTGCTTTGGGCGATACAGAATGTCACTCAAATACAAAGCACTTCTCTCGGTCTTCTTTCATCCTACACAGATATCCGAGGGGGTCCATGGCTTCCTCTGGGCTTGGCTGGGAAAACTGTCCCCAGTGGCTGCATGTTAAACTTTGCAGGAACCCGTCCCCCCGCACCCCGATCTTGAGACATGCTCTACCCCCCATCAGTGTGGCGTTTAGGAGTGAGGAACTTGTGCCTGCCGCGAGGATGGATGCGGCCTGGAAACTGGAGTGAACAGCCACTTTTCCATCCTCCACTCTGCCCTGTTCTGGTCCTTGTGCTTGTAGCTGTTCATATAATATTTGGCCATGAACTAGGTTATAGGAGCATCTTTCGGGTCAAAGAGACCATTTGGCCAGCGGCCAAGCCCCAGGTGAAGTGTGCGCACGTGGACGCAGATTTCGGGGCGAGGCGGGGTGCGGGTGGACAGGACAGCGTGCGCCCCGTGCCTGCGCATCAGGGGGGCCGCCGCTGACACCCTGCCGGAGCCAGGTGTCCTCCCAAGTCATCATCTGACACATCCCCACTTTAACTTAGTCACTGTCCAGTGCCTGTTACGCACCTTGGTGTGTTTTCAAAGCAATAAACACTCGTCTCATTTCTTTTCACGGGCTGTTTGTGAATAGGTACGAGTGAGTAAGCGACATCTTTTAACCTTTTAGTAAAGGTTAGATTCTGACCAGAGGAATTGAGTCCTTGGACAGAAAATCAAGGCTGAAACTGGGTTAGGTTGATTTTCCCATCTCTATTCCCTGATGTACTTTCCACGGGTGCTCGCCCTGGAGGCGCCCCGAGGTGGAAGGGTGACAAGCTAAGAGCATCCGGAGGGGGGCCAGCTCAGCCGGCGATCACCAGGGAGCCACAGACAGAAGGAGCAACACCCACTGGGCCTTAGAGTCTTTGTTTGAGGAACCTGAAGTCTGAGTGAGATAGATTAGAAGCAGAGAGCTCTCTGTGAATCAGTCAGTCACTCCTGGGGGGCTCTCCGGGGGGGAGAAGGGGTTGCCCCCAGGGCACAAAGGTGGGATATAGGTCATGGGGACTCAGACTCAGGCAGGACAAGGGAGAAGAAATACACTTTTCAGCCAGAACGTGTTGAGTGCAGGGTGGTCTTGGGGGAGAGAGAGGAGGGGATGGCAAAGGGTGGATACTTTTTTTTAAAGATTTATTTATTTATACATACAAGAACTGGGGTACAGGCCAGAGGTGCAGGGGGTGAGAGGATTCACCAGAGACAGAGTGGGGAGCAGAACAGGCAGACTGACTGAAATACACTGCTGAGGGGAGCAGCGGGCGAGGCAGGAGAGGTCTGCTGCGCCATGTGGGTTGCTCCCTGGCCGGGGATCGAACTCGTGCTGCAGAGGCTACAGAAGCTTCATAGGCTGCGTCTTAACCTCTTGCGCCACCAGGGAGGCCCTGGATACTTTTAGGTGTCACGAAGTCTCTACTTGAGAGCATCTGGGACAGGACACGTGGTCTGTATTACTCAGGCCGGAAGCTCCCCCAGGGAAGCTCCTGCCTTCTGCAGCCCGTCTGCACCGTGTCTCTGGAGTGTCCCCTAACACCTCACCTTGCAGGTAAAAGCAGCTGCTGCACACCTGGAGATTCCTCTACAGCAGCAGGGACGGTGGTTGTGGTATAAGGTGTAAGGATGGGTTGGGTATGTCTCTTCTTGATGCTCAGATGCTCCCATGCTCGTCCCCAGCACCCTCTCTCCCCTGGGGATGGAGGAGGGTGTTTCTTCAGTCTTTCTGTGTGGGTGTCCTGGAGCCCACAGAAGGAATGTGCCTCCTAGGACACTGGGTAGGAGCTGGAGAATCTGTAAAATGGATCTTTCCTCCGGCAGCTCCTCCTTTTCCATCTGACCATTCACTCGGACACATTTGATTATAAACTCAGACACTGACCTCGGCATTTTTTAAAGCATATTGGTGTCCAGGGGTGGCGGCGCTGCCCGCAGTGGGGAGAGAAGCCTTCCTCTGGCATTTGGTCTGGCCGAGACGGAGTGGTGCTTGGCCTGGGCCTGACGTCATCCATGTCAGATCATGTCCCGACCGGTCATTTCTCCCAGCGGCCTCTGGGTTTTTTTCTCATGAGACAGAGACTGTGGCTGGGGGGGGGCAGCCCCTCCAGGTGACACCCCTCTCCCTCCCAAGGCCCTGGAGACCTTCCGATGCCATCGTGCCAGCTCCGCAGGCCTGTGTCCACGAGCACGGTGCAGTCTGGACAAGTGTGGGTGACTAACGTTTTCCTCCCAAGCTGCAGGAGTGGACAGGCCAGCTGGGAAGCATCCCTCTGCTGGAAACTCCAAACGCTTGTCTCCCAAGCTGAGCTAGTGGCTGTCTCCTCCTCGTGCTATCTCTTCTCTTCTTGCTTTCTTTTTTAAATTTTAATCCTTCAGTGGATGAGGGAGGACCTTTTGCCAAGCATGTCCAACCCCCTGAATAGTCCTTGGTCGCTGGAGTGTGCAAAAATATGGCAGCAACGCAGGTGCTATTGTCTGAAAATGTTTCTGAAGAGAAGGCAGGGGGAAGAGAAGTTATTCTGACAGTAGATGATACATTAGACTAATATCAGGATTTTTTTTTTGCATGTGTGGTCAGTGAAGAGAATTTTTGGCAGTCAGCTCTCTTTAACTAGGTCTGTATACAGCACACTGGAGCCTGGTAAGTGCCTCTGGCTTTTTTTACAGGCAGAGTTTTGGTGCCTAGGGGTCTGGGCAGGACATGCCTGCAGGCGGGAGTGGTCAGCTGGCTCCCAGCTCCCCTCGAGGCTGTGGATCAAGTTATCAGTACCCTCTCGCCTCTTGCCTCTCGCCGCAGCCTGTTCAGGCTCCTGAGTTCATGTGTGCCCCACGCTAGTCAGGTCGCCCCTCGCCCTCAGCGACAGTCCCGAGAAGGCAGGAATGGGGGCCATCCTTGCTCCCATGTAGGCAAACAAGGGGGCCGAGGGGCATCAGAGGGTGTGTCCTGCTGCCCCGGGAGCACCAGGCCTGTTCGGTGAGGAATCACGGGAAGGAGTCTATCTCGGAGTTCGGCTCTGGCTACACAACTTTTAATTTCCGAAGCAGATTTATCAGCACAGCTTGAATCATTCAGTGGAAGGGAATGAAGCAAGAAACCCAAAGGCGTGAGGCCCCAGGATCATTCGCAGGGCAGTTGTGCTGGACGAGAGAGGCACACACGATGTCTCAGTGCGCTGGGTCCTTCAGTGCCCCGTGCCCTTTCCAGGCCCAGCCTTGTTTGTGCAGGGAAGGCCCGATGGGCAGTGTTGGGACAGAAGTTCCGCTTTTTCATCCACATCAGCCCCAGAACTTAGAACATTTGCCTCCACGAATTTTTGTCATTGAATTTATAGTTTCATCCTGTCAACGTGATATTAAAGCTCTGTCTGGGGAGAGCACATCAAAGCTCTCTTGATTCCAAAACTGTGTTGGAAATGAGTAATTAATTAGGGTATTAATGGTAATTTAATAGATGTAATTTAAAGCTTAGAACACTATTTCTAAATACCTTACAGGAGAAAGTGCACCCTTGAATAATAGTGTGCTTTTTTTAAATGTGGCTCTAGGGGAAAGAAGACTAATGTTTATTTTGTGAGGGCTGCATGCTAGGCACCATCTATGCTGTTCTTTTGTCCTCAGGAATTCTGCGCATGGTTCCCTTTCACAAGGGCAGGTTGAAGGCAGCATTGACCAAGATCGACCAGCTCAAGGGTGAGGGTCTAGGCTGAAGTCCCACATGGAACTCTAGAGCAGAGTTTATACTCTAGAAGTTTCATTTTTCCTGCCAATGCACACAGAAGGAAATTTGGAGGTACCTTTAAAGACTCTAGGTGCTGTGGATTGCTTTTTTATTTATAATAATTTTCTTCTTGGGCCTCTCCTGGTGGTGCAGCGGTTGAGCGCTGGGCTGCAAAGCTGTCCGCAGCCTCTGCAGCGCCGGTTCGATCCCTGGCTGCCAGCGAGGGTCCCACATGGAGCGCAGACCTCTCTTGCTGCGCCCGCTGCTCCCCTCAGCAGTGTATTTCGTCGGTCTGCCTGTTCTGCTCCCCGCTCTGGCTCTGGTGAATCCTCTTACCCTCCGGCCCTTCTGACTGTACCCAGTGCTTGTATAAATAAATAAAGCAATCTTTAAAAAAGAAAATTTTCTTCTTATAAAAATACTAACGGCCATTGTGGATGATTTGAAAAATCACTTGTTTTTAATCTGCCCTCCAGAGATACCCACTTCCAACATTTGCTATCTTTCCTATCTCTTTTTCTATAGGTGTATATGTGTAGTATAGATGATAAGCAGTAGTAGGTACAGTTTTTAAAATCCTACTGTCAATATTTTTATCAGGGTTTTTATACTTTATATCAAGACTCTTTGTCTATTCCTTTAAAAAATCAGTGTAATTATTTTTAGTAACTGCATTATATCCTTTTCCATGTTTATGCCATAGCTCAGCTACGCATTCCCCAAGTGTTTTACGTTTAGAGATTTTCCAGTGTATTCCCATCATAAACATTGTGCACATGAACCTTTGTGTGCACTCCTGATAAGTTCTCTAGGGTATATAACGTCTTGAAATTTCTATTTATTGTTAATTGAGGGAATATTGGGATACCCCATCAGGTATGGCCGCGATAGTGCACCCACCACCAAAGCACCCACAGTCCCCGCCACAGTTATGCTGCCTTCCCTCTTTGTTCTTGCTCCCCTAGGGCATATAATTCTGTGGGAAGAGAAATTGGGTCAGGCTCCTTGCGTATTTTCAGGTTCCATTTCGTACATGCTGTCACACTGCTTCCTGTAAATGCTGTACCGGGAGAACTTCTCTCTCTCCCTTGTTTGTGGGAATCTCAACTAACTTGTTAATAGCTATGAGTATTACTTATTTTTAATCATTTGACAGGCAAAAATGATACTAGTTTAATTTATATGTGCTTGATGACCAGCAAAAAGTGGTCATCTTTCCATCTATTAGGTAGAAATTTGCTTTTCTTATTTTCCAAAATGTTTGTTAGATGCAATGCTTCTTCGTTAGCTCTCATTGCGTCTAACCACTTTTCAGATCTGCTGATTTCCTTTTACATGGGAACTGAAGTGTCTTAACCTTTTTAGTAGCAATAGAGGAAGACATGGGGCAGTAGTTGGGACAAGAGGTGGAAAGGAATGCTTGAATATAAATCAGAAGTTACCTAAACTAGAATTCACTGAACTCGGACATTGGAAGGAGGGGAGATGGTGACTTGTGCTTGAGGTCATCAGACCTGGAGAGAGGAGGGAGCACCGAAAGATATCGGATGGTTTCACTTACAGGAGGACTGTAGGGGAACCAAATAAGACATCAGGGGAAAAAATAATAACAATGCAAAGCACAACAAAACAAAACAAAAACAACAGACAATTATAAACCAGAGACATCCTGCAGGGGAGGAGGAGGGAGAGGGATCAGAGGGAGGAGGGAGGAGCACAGGGGACTGAGGTGATGGTGCACGGGTGCCTTGGGGAAGGGAACTCTATGGGGACTACACCTGAGGGGGTGGGGAGAGGCAAATATATTGTTTAAAAATGAACATTGATGTAAAAAATATATAAATAAAAAATTATTTTTAAAGTAAAAAATATATATATATATATCGCATCAGGGATGTCCTATCATGGCCACCAGGTGGTGCCATCGGCCCTGGACAATTTGGTTTCGCTGGTGGGAGGGCTGGGGAGGGTATTTATAAATGGTCTTGAGTGACTGAGGTGATAAAGAGGCGGAGTGCCAGTCACACACATGGGACATTCACTGCGTGGGCATTTGTCATTAACCTGTCAATCAAGAATCATGAGTTGACTTGGGGTGGTGGTGTGTGTCCGTAGAGGAAGGATTGGGGCTGGTCTTTAAATATATGTAACAGTTTCCTTGAGATATAATTCACATATCATGTAATTCACAAATTTAAAATATACAATTTAATGGTTTTTATAGTCAAACCACCTCCTTCGACTCTGGAATATTTTTATCACCCCCTCCCCCCGAAAACAAAACAAAACAAACATTGGGGTAGCCATCATTGCCCCAAGTTCCCCCCACCCCTATACTCTTTCCCTAGACCCTGACAACCACTAACCTACTTTCTGTCCCTACGCATTTGTTTACTGTAGATTTTTCATATAAATGGAATTATATAATGGGGGGATCTTCTGTAATAGGGTGGCTTTCTGACGCATTCCTTGCCCAGCCGGTATTGCCCAAGTTGACTTTGCGGAACAGACATCAGCATGGTTAGATCGACTATTTTAATTGCTGTAACACTTTCCAGACGAAGCTACTTAGAAGAGTCATTTTTCTGACATAATCGATCATCAGAATCCCCTTTCAAATGAACAATTCCTGGTCCACAGTCTCTGCAGGAATGTATGCATGTATGTATGGACTTTCGAGGTACTGTTGTTTTACACCCTTGTTAATGTTTTGACAGTATAGGATTCTCCCTTCAGGTGTGGTCACGATAGCTCCCCTACCACAAAAACCCCCATAAAAGCCCCACAAAAACCCTCATTGTGCTCTCACCCCTTCCTCACTGCCTCATCCTCCCCTCCTCTGTCTTTCCCTGTGGATCTGCAGAAGTTTAAAGTTGGTAGTTTCTGGGAGTCGTTGGGGCTACTTAGGATTTTAAGGGGGGTGCCCTGAATGATTTTAATGACTGCTTGGCTGTCAGGCGTGGGCAGTCAAGTCATGGAGAAAAAGAAGCCTGGTTTTGAGTAGAGGCATAAGAAAGGAATGGCCTTTCCCCAGTTTGCAGAGAAACTGGCCACAGCTTCAAATCCAGGGCCTCTTGTGGGAAGGGAGCTGCACCCCCATCATTCTTGGCTCACGTCAGAGTGTCATCTTGGACTCAGCCTAACAACGTGCTTATTTGAAGGCCGTCAAACCCAGTGACGTCAACCTTATTTACCATTCAGCTGACAAATGTCTGCACTATGCAGAAGTTGAAGTCTGAAACTCACCAGAGTAACCCAGAGTACCCTTAATGATGTTGTAAGCTTCACTAAGAATGGCTGTGAGGTGGGCACGCTGCACAAAGGAGGTATTGGGATTGCAGGACAAGATGGGCCTTTGGAGAGACTTGTGTGCTTCTTTTACTGGAGAACATTGTGGTCCCTTGACGTGACATCCCTTGCTTAAGGTCACTTACCAGTCAGGGTGAGATTCTTGACCTTCCCTTTTCCTACTTATTCTGCCATGCTTCTCTCTGTCTCTCTCTCTCTGTCTCTCTCTCTCTCTCTCTCTCTCTCTGTCATCATACCATAAATGAGGACACCCAGAGCTAATGTGTCCACACTGACAGAGCTAACTCATCTATAGTTGCTTTGGAGGAGTAGGAGTTAAAATAAGGACAGATGAAACATCGAAGATGGCATTCCTAACTCATTTTTTAGAGCAGCCCTGAGCAGATCCAAGTTTTGTGAGGCCTGAATCTTATGCAGTGTGGAAACCCTCTTGAAGGAAAAGAATACAAAATTACAAGTACAAAATTGGGTTCAGGGTCTTGCCAATTGGATCTGTAGGCCTCTGAGGCCTAAGATCTGTACCTTTCATTCACTTCTCTGTAAGTTTACTTCTAGGATCAGTAATAGTGAGATTTCTTGTTGTGTGTTCTGCTGGATTTTTTTATTTGTTTAACATGTGGCCTGCTGAGAACTGTTTAGTCACCTCCAGGCTCACAGAATGGAGGCCATTGTATCAACAAGTAAGTATTGAGTACCTGCTCTATGCAGAGAATCCTGGAGGAGACACAGGTCAGGAAGCTGCAGTCTCACTCAGGAGATGCGGCTCAAACACGTAATAAATACTGATAGCAGCTTCCCTCCGAGCTGAGGCCTGAGCCAGGTATGACTCCGGGAGCCCAGCCTCTCTCTGTGTCTCCAGGGTCTGTCTCACAGCCATCCTGTCCTACTCCAACAGAAGGGTACTGGGCATGGGCACCAGTCAACACCCTTTGGAGTTTCTGGATGAAAAAGTTTTCAGGGCTTACACGACAATTTTGTGGTGTGCCCCCTCGTCCTCCAAGTCCCTTGAATCTCCTATCAGTGTTTTGAAATGAATCAAAAGTACATTTATTCACATGGCCACTTTCCCCGAAAGTGTGCCTGAGAGCACTGAAATATTGGCAACAACATGAGGGTCCTGAGTCAACTCTATGCCTGTTCTCAAGACACTGGTTTTATTTCCATTTTGGAAATAAGTAAATAAATAAATACCTACTTCTATGTAGTTAAGCGATCATATCAGCGTTCGCTCCTGTGTTAAAAAACCAAACCAAACCACTAAACCTCGTTTGTGCTACTTGCCAAAAGATGCGGCGTGGAGATAGAGATAAAAGTAGATAGAGTCAGGGGGGAATTAGTTTAATGGAGGATGTTTTCTCTTTGTTCATTTTGTTTCATTTTTTATTGTTACCTTTAGTTTCACTGAACTTGAGACAAGCCAGGTTTGCATCTTGTCAAAATGTCCCTTTCCATTGGTGGGAGAAATGACCAGCCTCAGTATCATCCCAGACTCGCTTTGTTTTTCACAGCGGTTTCACTGTCATTTAGAAATGAGCCTTCTAGAACAATCAGGCACGAAGGGGCATTAAAACCCTGGAGGCCTTTCAGCCTCTCCTTGAAGAGCTGGATGGAGGGTTCCGGGAGTTTGAGGAGTGGCTGGTGACTCCTGATGTCAGAACCAATCCTGTCTCTCTTGTGTCCCTCCCTGTTTTGAATCATGGATTTCAAACATCCTCAAAAGCTCTTCGCCGGTAATTCCAAAACTCTTAACAAATCACTCCTGAGTAAAAATAAACAAATATGCAGAGGAGCAGAAGGATATTTAGAATATGGTTTTAATTAAAATTGTTAAGTTTCCCTTCTCAAAACCTTGTATAAGCCATTAAATATGCAAAAACAAACCTCTGGGTAAGGAAAGCAGACAAGGCTATTATCATTCGCGATTGTGAATTTTATAAGAGACAAATAATTTATTTGTTTCTCTTCTTGTTAACACCAAGGAAATCATGTCATGGTTGTAGCTATAAAATGCCAAGTGACTGCCTGTTGAATGATGCACACAGAGGGGTATATCATCTAAGATAAAAACGTATCCTCCATCAACCTATGAAACCGTGAACGCTTGCTGTTCCAAAGCTTTGGTAAAGGTGCTGCAGAAGAAATCATCTAGCAGGCACACTAAAACTGCCCGAGGTAGTTTGGAATCATCTGGCTGCTGGCTTGTGGCATAGTTACCTTGTGACTGCCCAGCTTGCCAATTATCTGGGCCCATTTACCTCTGTTCTCACTCTGCCAGCCATTTGGCTATTTCTCTGTTTATTGACACCTGAATCCACGGGGAAAGAAATGCATGTTTATTAAGTGTTTGTACCAGTTAATCTTCTCAATGAAGCACTGTTATCACCCTGTTTCACAGGGAAGGGAACTGATATTCCAACAGGTAAGATAACTTGCTCAGGATCACCGAAGCTTTTAAGTGTAGAGCTCAGCCATTGTACAACAGCGACCACTTACTGTTTGCCAGAATCCATGCCAAACACCTCACCGGAACTATTTTATTTTACTTCAATGTCATACAAACCCCTTTAGACTGGCACTGCTTGAACCTCACTTTACAGATGAGGCCATATATCTTGTGGGTTGGAGCCAAGATTCAAACTCAGGCAGCCGGACTGCAGAGTGTACTTTGGCCCACCATATCCATTCCATCATCTTCCATGCACCGAATGGTCCAGCCACATGCAGCCTCACCTGAAGTGTGGCTGGTTTGACTTGTGATGTGCTCCTGCTATCAAATACTCACCAGGTTTTGAAAGCAGGCTGCAAAAGAGAATGGAAACTATCTCCTCAGTCCTGTTCGATATCACATTAGAATGATAATTAATCATTGGGGTATATAGGATGTATTGTTACATTTAATTTCACTTTAATTTTTTGAATTGAAGCTACTGGACCATTTTAAAGACCCACATGGTTCACATTTGATTTCTACTTCAAGGAGAGAGACTGGGAAATTGACTGAGGCCAAGGTTGTTTCTTATCAGTGCTTCTCGTCAAACTTTGGGTTGAAGCCGTTTTGGTTTTTTTTTTTTTAATTTTATTGATTTTTAAAGCAATTTTTGAATGTAAGTCTGGATTTATTTATGCCTTTGAATTGTGCTTTCCCCTCCCCCTCTACCATCTGTGGGTTAGAAAGATGGCCATTTTTTTTGAAAGATTTATTTTATTTATTTATGCACACAAGAACTGGGGTACAGGTCAGAGATGTGGGGGGTGGTGGGGTGGTGAGAGGATTCACCAGAGACAGAGTGGAGAGTAGAACAGGCAGAAATAATGAAATACACTGCTGAGCGGAGCAGCGGGGGAGGCAGGAGAGGTCTGCTGCGCCATGTGGGTAGCTCCCTGGCCCGGGATTAAACTCACGCAGCAGTGGCTGGTAATAGCTTCACAGTGCTGAGACTCAACTCCTTGCGCCACCAGGGAGGCCCACACTGGACATTTTTAAGGTTCATAGGAAACATGTGAGTTGTGATTTCAGTCTCCACATGGAGTGCCTCACCCGAATGAGGACACGTCGCAGGTGCCGGTCTCCTGGGTTCCCTGGTGTGAGTCAATAAGCATCTCCCACTCAGCTTTGTGACCCCTTGTGTCTTCCCCATATACCACTAAACCCAGCTCAGGTATGTGCCTGGCACAGTAGGTGAATGTTCTCGGATGTTGGTTTTTTTCTTTTTGTGTATGGTAAAATACACATAAAATAAAATAGCCATTTAACTGTTTTTGATTGTGCCATTGGCGGCATTAAAGACATTTACATCTTTGGGGATGTTGTTTTATTCCTAATAACTATTGCCAGACAGAAATGACATTTATGTAAAAAAGCAGAGGGTGGGAACATTTGTATGAGATGGGAAAACTACAGGTCAGAAAAACTTTACTGAAGGTTTGCAGAAGATTTAGTCTGAGCAGACCCCCTCCTACCAGTACACACTCTGCCTGCCCTCCCCTCCTGAAGCTGGGATTTAAAAAAGCAGAAAAAAGAAAATGATAGTAACTGCCAGAAACTCAGAAACAGAATAGAATGTCCTACAAGGATATCTCTGTTTGTCCAAAACAAATGTTTATGCTAGCTATTTAGAAAAGACTTACTTATTTACAGAAGCTTTGGATGGAGAAAGCATAGGTCATTACTGCAGGTACCAGTTTATAGGCCTAGTGAGAATGTTCTTTATCATGGTCCAGAAAGCCTCTGTCACCCAAATTGAGTCCCCCTTGTCTAAATTTGCCCAAGAGTGGAGGGGATTCCACGGGAAATAAAGCACACCACACCACATACCCTCACTCCAGACCCTTAGAAAGGAGGATCCTGACACCAAGCCAGCCGACAGAGGGGGCTGGGGCTGACAGAGCACGCCAGGCCCTGCACCCCCCAGAATGGGCCCTTCTTGGTCTCTGCTACCACTTCATGCCTTTTCCCCGGCCTTTTGTTTCCAGTGAGCTGCTTCCCTTTAAAGCTCGTGCTGGCTCGAAAGGTCCAGCCTTAGTGGGCCTTTGGAGCCTGGGACAGAGTTCCCCACTGTTAGCGACATGTCTTGGTGTGCCCCCCTCCTTCCGTGAGCCATGCACTCTCTGCATCCCATGCCCTAGACTTCTGCAACTCTCATTTTCTCTTGTATTGAAGGAGATGCTTACTAACTAGGAGACTTAGCCATTGGCTTGGGTCTGGTCTGACCTTGATTTCCTCCTGCCCACCAGGACTGTCCCTGCCATGGCCTTCTCCCGACCTCTCTTCAGCTGGACTCCTGTTTCGAAGTCAGTATTTTAAATTAAAATACTCATCCCACAAGCTCTCTGGGGTGCAAAGAGTTTACAGGATCAGAGCCCCACATACTAATTCATACTCGTTATCGTAGCAGAGACCATTCACCAAAGAGAGGGCGCACAGCACATGTCACGTTTTTGAGAACAGAGAGGTATGACCCAGGCCCTGGACCAAGGATGTCACCTGTAAGTGAAGTGTCAGAAAGGAAGTTGTCGTCGGGTGCTGTAAAGAACTGGAGACAGCAGAACTCCAGGAGCTAGAGGCCCAAGTTCATATTTTGAGTTTTTCATAGTTTTGTCCATGTCGTCGCTTAATCCAGCCCCCACCACAGTTTTGTTGATGTGTCGTGTTATTTTTTTCAACAATTGATTTCCTCAACTGAAGTTCCATTCTGACTCCCAGTTGAGTCCTACAACTTCAGCAAGAATCATAGAAAAAAGTTGTAAAAGGACTCACAAGGGGCCTTAACCTCAGTACAAAGACATACTTGGCCTTGGTACAAATTGTTGTATTAAGATTTCATTTCAGGCAGCAAATAAAGTTATATAAAGGGGCTGAAAGTGCTACTGCAGAGTACCAATTAAAATGACTCTTTTTTAATTTACAACATTCACGGCTAACCTGAAAATGCTTCATTTTCAAATTAATGTATTTATTTTGGGGTAACATGTGCCTGTGTTGGGGGATGTGGGTCTTGTGGTGGCTGCAGGAAAATTAGTTAAATTCACAGAATAAAATTTGAACTTTGGTAAATGAGTAAACAGCCAAAACAAACACGACTTTGGAAAAAAATACACATTTTCTTCTTTTGAAAAGCAAGCAATGCCTAAGCAAAATACCTTAAAAGTGAACTAAAAAGCTTTTCTAAAATAAACAACTCCGCTTGTGATCCTAAATGGAGACCATATGTAGATGTGAAAGCTGCGGATGCCCTACACCCAGACTCGGAGTCCTGCCTTCACTGTTTGCGTGACGCCCAGTAGATGATGATAATATTCCCTGTGGTCCCGAAGAAAGCAGAGTTTTTTTAGAACCTAGTATGGAGGGGGGTAGCAGTAGAAGAAAGAAAAGGAATGAAAACAATTGCCTTTGAAGACAAAATATCTGAACGATGTGTTTTGTTTTGCTTATCTGCTGGCAGGCTCAGCTGAATTCAGATCTCTCCTGCATGTATAGGATGTGCCAGGGGTGTGCAGGGTGCCAGCCTATGATGCAGACTGTATGGGGAAGTCCCTGTGAGCCACCAGGCTGCTCTCCCAGCTTTAGGAGTGCTGGAGCAAACCACCGCCAGAACCAGGCCCCTGCCCTGGGGCAAATCAATGAATACGCCAGTTCAGCATAGATAGAATCATTCCTTTGTTTTTCTCAATTACCAAATGCTGTGTGCTTTGGGGTCACGTCATGGGTTTGGAGAATGTGGATATTGCAACATAAGCCCTCCCCATTCTAAACAGCCCTCACCCTCACCGTTCTGTTACTGAGGAGGAGCGTGTGGGCCCTAACATCCAGCTCTAAGTATAAGTGATTATGGTCTTGTTCTCCTAGGCCACAGATAATCTCTTCCCTTCCCATGCCCGTGGCCACTTCCATCAAATATGTGTTTATGCGGGTGTGTTTTGTCCTCTGAAATTGGGTGTCAGATCCTTAAAGGAAGGGATTATGCCTCCTGGCTGGAACTGGGGGATGCTTGCTCTGAAAAAACAAGTAGGATGAGTTCAAGTATTAATTTAATTATTTAGTTTTAAGTTGAGGAGCAGACACTGCTGTTTAGCAAAAGCTTAGTTGTTTTTAGCCCCTGTTGCTCTTGGGCCCAAATGTAGGACAGTAATCACCAGGATGAAAAATAGAGAGGATCATTCATTTGGGAGAGTAGGAAATGTTGATTGGATAATAAAAGTGGCTTGCTACATGCAAACTGAGCTAAGCATTTTACATATAGTATCTTACTTGATCCTCCCACAGGCAAACTATCTCCAAGTCAAAAAGGAGAATGAGAAAGGCTGTCATGTTATCAGATGTGTGACAGCATGTGGATGTGCACCAGGGCCTAAAAACTGGCAGCTATGAAAGGTTCTTTGTAGAAAAGATACTCTCTTGCCTGTGAGTCCTCAGTAAATAAAAATTAGTCACTTTTCATAACTATGCCTGAATTTTATGTATTGATTTTTCTTCAAAATTTTATTGATTTGCCATTCATTTGTGGTGTTTGAATTTTAGGACTTTTATTTCTCCCCGGGAAGCAAAGGCAGAAAAAGGTCTTTCTCTACAGAGCTGATTTTGAGGATGTTCAAACGTACTCAATTCTTTCATTCCTTTCAGCCCACTTGGATTATTCGGTGGCAAGGAAGCAAGAACATGGCTATAAGAGTCTAAGGTTTTTAAGTCCCACCAAGTTAGCCATTTCTCCTTTTAAAATTATTTTTAAGTGTTTCTGATGGAAGTCTATTGGTTCATAACATTATGTGGGGTTCAGGTGAATGGCGTGGTCAGTCAGCATCTGTGCAGAATACACTGTGTGCACTGCCGAAGCCTAGTTTCCTCCTGGCCTTTCTTTCAAGTGTTTCCCCCACTGTTTGGTTTTTTTTTTAAAAGATTTATTTATTTCTGCATACAAGAACTGGGGTGTAGGCCAGAGGTGTGGGGGTAGGGGTGGTGGCAGGATTCACCAGAGAGTGGGGAGCAGAACTGGCAGATCTACTGAAATACACTGCTGAGGGGAGCAGCAGGCGAGACAGGAGAGGTCTGTTGCACCATGTGTGTTGCTCCCTGTCTGGGGATTGAACTTGTGCTGCAGTGACTGGTGACAGCTTGATAGCTCTGTCTTTAACCCCTGCGCCACCAGGGAGGCCCCATGTTTCCCCCATTAATAAGGGCCAATTTACTTGTCTTTTCAACCCTTTCCCCTTGCTTCTGTCTCTTTGTTCCAGCACACTGCACACTGGTGTGTAGTGAAGCCCCCAGAATTCTGTCCTGAGAAGAAGCCCAAAGTGTGGATTGACAGAAGGTGACTGTCACTTACAGTCTTTGAGAAGTGTTTGCACTTTTTGTTGTGCTTATTTACCTCCTGTCTTGGGGGATGGGAAAAACAAAAAACAAAACCTTGGGGGCAAGTCAGTCCATCCTCAGTCAGGCCCTAGGGGCACCTCTGTGGCCCTCATGTCCAGCCCACTGCTGCCTGCAGACCGTGTGCTGCTCACCCCCTTCCACACCTGCCTGCAGCCTCCAAACCAGACGTCAGCTGCCTCCTCTGTCCCACTTTGCTTTCCCTCCTCTTAGTTCCCTTTGCATCTCTCCGCTTTCTTTCCTGCTGTCTTCAGGTGCTCTCCCCCCTGCACCTCCGGCTGTCCGTCAGGAGAAACTGGAGGAGGGTGGCCTTTGTTGGAACAACCTGAGCACTTCAGTCTCCCAGAGCATGCACAAAAGCAAAACGGGTCATCGCTTTATAAATGATGTATCGAGACGTGCCGGAGGAATGAAGGCCCAGACCGCAGTATATTTTTAGCGTCTGCTGTTTGTGGTAACATAAGTGAAAACTGCTGGATCCCTTCCCTTCAGCTGAATGGCTGGTATTCAGGAGTGTGTGCCCGCTCCCTGCCAGACTCTCCTCACGGAACTCCCTTTTTATGAGGTGGGTGACTGGCTCCTTGGCACCAGGCTGCCCCGCCACAATTCCCCTTTATTGCCCAGCCCCGATGCCCAGTTGCACGGTTCCATGGGCAGCCCCGGCATGGGGCTGCGGGCGGGGGTGGGGTAGGGATGAGACTCTGCTGGCTGCGAGCTTGTCAGGGTGTTACCAAATTGTGAGGCAGAGTCTGCAGGCAGGGGCTGTGTCTGGATGCTCTAAACCTTCTGGAATGAGGCTGGCACTCAGACATGGAGGAACCACAGCAGCGAGGGCTGGGCAGGCTCCCCATCTCAGAATCGCCCTGCTGGTGCCTGGCGACAGTGGGCAATTGACCCACCAGGTGGTTGCCATTTGGGATCCTCAGGGTGAGCTTGAAAGTACAAGAGCACCCCTTTATTCTGACAGGTCATGCCACCTTAACTAAGGAGGAATGAAAGGTCTAGACCACCAGCTTTGGAGCTAGAGCTAACCTTTGGAAGATGGACACCCACTGTAAAGGGTACGGATGGCTGTGGAAGGCCCCATGGAGCTTCTTCTGCTGCTGTTGCGGAGTGGAAATTGCTGGTATCCTGTCTCCAGATTGTACCAACTTGCTGAGTAGCTTAATTGAAGCAAGTAACAATCTCCCGGGATTCACTTTCTCACTTATGAGTTGTAATTCTTGTCCTACTGACCTCACTAAAACGTTTTTAATAAGGATATAAAAGTACTTTGAAACTATTGAAACCATAATATTACAAATGGGGGAGAGTGCCAGCCCCCATTCATTTTCTTCATTTCTACCAACCTTGACTTCTAACAAAACTACCCCACCAGTCCCAGCCAGGGGGGTTCTTGCATCCCGGGGTTGCCTGAGGCTCTGGGAAGGACATCACTTATGCTGTGAGAACTTATCTTCAGGAGGGAGGTGTTTACATTCATTTCCCACAGAATTTAAGGAGAAAACGTTCCTGAGGGTTTTTTGTTATTTTTTTTTTTCCTTATAAAATGTGAGGGAATGCCTCTTTAATTAGAGTGAAACCTTAACTAAGGACTTCAACTGCAGCTACAGCTCCTTAAACTAAAACCTCAAGTGACTTTTTAAAAAAGCCTCAGCAGCCAGACGGGTTGTCACAAATGCCTTGAACCAAGACTCTCGCCCCAAGTCTCCCTCCTAGTTACACTGATCTTGTATAGAAGAAGTGGAAGTCTGGCCCCCTCATTTTCCAGCCCCTTGTTACTGAAATTGTGGTAGCAGCATCAATGTCACCTGGTTACTTACTGGGATGCAGAGTCTTAGGCCCCAACATCTGCCTCCAGAACCTGCATTTTAACAAGATCCTCACAGGGGGGGCTGTTTGCACTAGAGTTAGAAGACAAGACTTGCAGAGCCTAGGCTGACTCTCATTTTATTTGTTATAAAAAGGACTTGAGGTGACCAGGATGACTGGCTTATAAGGAGGGAGAAGCCAACTTAAAACCAAGCAGCTGCAACCATTTAATATAGTTCTATGGTTATCTGCACTTTAATACTCTGAGAACATACTGCTAGACATATTATATTGATATTCCCAATAATAACCTCAAATGATCCAAAAAGATAAAATCATATTAGAAAGCTTCCATTTAAAGTATTAACTGAGGGCCTCCCCGGTGGCGCAGCGGTTGAGCGCTGGGTTGCAAAGCTGCCCGCAGCCTCTGCAGCGCCGGTTCGATCCCTGGCTGCTCCCCAGCCACCGGAGGAGGGTCCCACATGGCGCGCAGACCCGCTGCTCCCCTCAGCAGTGTACTTCGGTCCTTCTGCCTGCTCTGCTCCCCGCTCTGGCTCTGGTGAATTCTCCCACCCTCCCGTGCTTCTACTATACCCAGTGCATGTATAAACAAAACAAACAAACAAACAAACAAATAAATAAATAAATAAAAACATGCCTCTATTAAAAAAAAAAGTATTAACTGAGATTTATGTGAAAATTTTCTTTTGAAATGGTTAAATAAAAAGGAAATTGATGCTGAAGGAGATGCTTTAGTAAATTCTATATGGAAAATCGTATTCTCCAGAGAAAGATAAGTGAGCTGCTACTATTTTTAGAAACCTCAGTTCACTCAGAATTTGTGTTTCATGTACTGCATTTCGGAGGGTCAAATGACATCAAGGTGTGATAGCAGAGAGTCACTCTACAGCTAAACAACTGAAAAAAAAAACAAACCCCAAACCATAAAACCAATACAACAAAAAACCCTGGTCTATTCAGAGTCAACAGGTAGAATATTTTGTACTAGCAAACATTCAGTTTTCATTTACTAGACACTGGTAACTGATCTGAAAATCACTAGGGCAAGAAAATGGATTTAAGACCAAGAGGAATTATTGATTAACCAGAAAGTTGGTTTTCTTTTCTGGATAAGCGAGTACTATCGGTGCTGGACTCTGGGTGGTGGTCTTCATATGTCCTTCTGGTAACTGCCGTGTTGAGAATGGACAATCTGCATGCAAAATGGGGAGCTGAGGTTGATCAGATCACCTACTAAAACCAATAAGCTGAATCGCCAATCTAAGACAGGGGACAATCAGAGGAGACATCCAGTATGGAAGCAGGGGATGGAAGTACAGAAAGATCTGAAATCTGTTGGAAAACCCCCATCCTTCCCCCAAGATGAGGAAAAGAGCTGCCATAGATTTGTATGGAGAATTCTAGCACAAGCCAACAAGGAGATTTAAGGATCCTGGCCCAGGTCAGATCAATGGGGTCGCCTTCTCCTTCCTTACTCCTAACCCTCCAGGGCCTCTGAACATGACAACTATGGGCATTTTATTGCCATAACAATACAAAGAAAATTTACCAATGATTTGATATTTAGAGCTTGCAAATAAATAGCTGCATAATACCAATTTATTATATAAAACAAAGTTTATATAAACAAAACTGGCTTTACAAGATTTTTGGCAAGAATTAAATATTTTTTATATATTCTGGAAACATTGTGAAATGCTGTGGCTCTGATGGAAGTAGATAAAGAAAGCATCATCACAGGATAGAATGAAGTGATTGCCTGGGATAATTTTGACATGCAATGAAAGATCCTATCTTTAACAATGGTATTATTTTCTCAAATCAGGGGACTTCTAGACTTTGAAAATTTTGTGGACTTTTGCCTCATCTCTCCATGCACTGGTTGGCATCTCTCTTATTTCTGCTTCTGTTGCTGCCACCCTAACCCTGATCCTTTGAATTCACCCTTGATTTTGAGCAGCAGGCTTATCGCAGGACATCTTAACTTTAATCTTCTTTTGTACAGTGGTCTTCAGAAGGACACTTGGATACAGTGGATCTGGAATAGGGGCCACTGGAAATTTTTATTTTTATTATTTTTTTTAAAGATTTATTTATTTATTTATACAAGAACCAGTGTACAGGCCAGATGCGCGGAAGGGTGAGAGGATTCACCAGAGAAAGCGGGGAACAGAACAGGCAGACGGACGAAGTACACTGCTGAGGGGAGCAGCAGGTGAGACAGGAGAGGTCTGCTGCGCCATGTGAATTGCTCCAAGGCCGGCCAGGTTTGAACCCGCACTGCAGAGGCTGCGGACAGCTTCACAGCGTGAAGTCAACTTCCTGACCCACAATGGAAATTTTTAAAACTCCATAAGTGATTCTGATATGTACCCCCCGTGTGGGAACAAAGACTTTAAACTATTGCTAAATGAATGTTCTATACAACATCAAATTATTACATGACTCTCCTTCCCAGGAAGCTTTGGTTGTATTTGTTATTATATTAATTCATACTTACCTGCTTGACATTGGTCTCCTCTCCTCCTCCAGAACCTCCCTTCCCCAGAACTTCCTCCTCCTCCAGAACCTCCCTTTCAAGTTTCCTTGAAAGGTTCCAAACTTCCTGATTTTCTACATTTATAGTCTATCCCATAGTGAAATATATTGGGGAATGTATCTTACATTGTGACTTATTTTGTAGGTTTTGAACTATTGGAATGAATCACCAACTGAAGAGCAGGAACCATGTCTTATCTTATTTCTATCTCCTACAGGACCTAAGCATTGGGATGTTGCTTCCTGCAGTAAATGCCCCATATCCTAGGATTGGGTCAGATGTTTCTCCTCTACATACCTGCAAGATGTGTCTGTATCCCAGTTACCTAAGTAAATGCATGAAAAGTGCATTTTAAGTGTTTCTTTGTGTATCCCATTAGACTGTGAGCTCTCAGAGAGCAGCAACCATGTTGTCTGGTTCATGGCTGACCCTCTGTTACTTAGCCGAGGTCTTCATATGTAGTAATTGCTCAATACACATTTTAAAAAGATTTTAATTTTATTTGCTTATGCATACAAGAATTGGGGTATAGGCCAGAGGTGGTGGGGGCAGTGTAAGGATTCACCAGAGACAGAGTGGGAAGCAGAACAGGCAGAATGACTGAAATACACTGCTGAGGGGAGCAGCGGGTGAGACAGGAGAGGTCTGCTGCACCATCCTTGGCTGGGGATTGATCTCATGCAGCAGTGACTACCAGTAGCTTCATAGTTCTGAGACTTAACCCCTTGAGCCACCAGGGAGGCCCTCAGTGCACATTTTTTAAACTGACTGAATATTAATGATTTAAAAATATGTGTCTGTTGGCAACAAATGACCAAATAGCATCCATAGCCTCATAATGTTTTGGTTGACTTGGTTTTAGGTACCATCGATGGGCATAATGTAAACATTATAATAAACCAGATTAAGAAGCATTTGGTTGTATACTCAGATATATCACTTTGCAAATATTTGCTATACTTTCTTACTTTTCTTGTCTATAAAATTCAAGCTCCTGGAGAGCAAAAGATAGCATTTTTTACTTTCACCTATCTCCCACGGTTTCTGCCTCAGTGAGTGTTTCTTGATTTGATGTCATTAAATGTAGCTTAAAAGAGCCTGTGTTATAATGTATCTGCCTGGTGCTAAACATCTGTTGCTCCTAACAAGTGCTGCATTCATTTTAATGGCCCTGGTGCACAGAGGTAAACAGAGCCCTGGCAGGCCTTTCATAAAGGAAACTGTGTTTGCTTCCTTCATTAATTACTAATGGAGCATTAAGACATGCATTCTCCCCTAAGCCAAGTTGGATAATTCCTGGCACTCAAGCCAGGGTGCTTTCAAAAGTTGAGACATGTATTGACACAACAGAGAGCGTGCCCTATAGCAAACACTGTGGTGGCTCTAGTGCCAAGATTGTGCAAAGCTTCAGATGTATCAATACCAAGCCTATTGATCTGTCTTTTTAGCCTTTTGCAGGTCCTGGGTTAGTGCGTAATAATAAATATGGGTTCCCTAAATGTCTCTGTAGGCAGCCATCACAGTGCAGATTAGACTAATCATCAGAAATATACAGAAAAGCTAAAATCAAAGGATGGTCAAAGATTTACCAAAGCAAAAAACAACAAATGAGAGTAGCAGTACTATCAGAAGAAATATAAATCAAAATATGATTAGTCAATTAATTTGTTACTTTACCACCAAGTAACACAAATAAAGAATTTATACTCTTGGGCCTGCCAATTAGCATAACATCAAAATGTTAAAGCAAAAAACCAGCAAGAGATGGAAGAGGTTGACAGTAATAGAGATGACAGTGATAGAGATTGATTGTAATATTAATAGATTTTAACGTGTAGCAATGAGAGTATTATGATAGGACAAGCATAAAATGTGAATAGGGACATAAAAGAATAAAATTGAGTGTCAAATAATTGGCTATGTTTAGATGTTTATGGGTTATATAAAAGTAAATCTTATTTTAAATATTCACATGGAAAATTTATAAAATGAATACCTTTCCTTTAATGCAGAAAATTTGCAGACTACTTGCTCTCATTACAAACAATGAAATTTTACATAAATGTAAACCAGTTGCTTGGTGGCGTCTCCATTTGGAGGCTAGCAAAATTTAGAATTAAAGAGGGTAAGATCATACTTTTAGAATAAACTTTAATTAAGCATTTTAAATGAAGACAGTGATGCAAAGTCACCTCAGAGAAAATAGGATTCGCAGACACTAAGATCTAGCCATGATCACGCTGAGTATATTAACATTTCCAAAGGAAAAAAAAATGTGTCAGTTCAAAGGGGAAAATTGTTCAGCCAGAGAAGAAAAAAAATAACTACAAACAAACAAACAATTGTGAGAGACCCCTTGGTAGATCTCCTTCAGGGCATAAGGGAATCCTATCCTGCTGAGCTTTAATATGCCCTATTGGCAAGACCATCTTCTCGTGGCAGTGGAAGTGTGGTTGTTTTAGCCTGATTTTGATTTTAATTTCATGCAACCCAGCCAGGCACCCCTTGACTTTGGCTTGGCACTCGGTCTGAACAGGGTGATGTGCATTAAGGGAGCATGTGTCCCAAGAAAGTTAGTAAGTGGGAATTCATTGCAAGAAGTGGTCCACTGTAGTTTTGGAAAGGTAGTCTGGAAAAGTAAAGTTTCTGAACCTTCTAGGATATTTAGGGTATAAGAAGAGGACGAATCTAGAAAGCAGTATGTATTGTATCCATAAGTGAAGCAAGTACACAGTAAGATGCTCTTATCCACTGCTGTACCTGGTACTCAGAGCAGGTTTTTGGCACGTGTGGGTCACTTAAATATTTGTTGAAATATTTGAATAAAATTGAAATAAAATATTTAAATAAAATAAGGGCCTCCCCATTGGCGCAGCGGTTGAGCGCTGGGCTGCGAAGCTGCCTGCAGCCTCTGCAGGGCCAGTACAATCCCCAGCCATCGGCGAGACTCCCATATGGCGCACAGACCTCTCCTGCCGCCCGCTGCTCCCCTCAGCAGTGTCTTCGGTCCTTCTGCCTGCTCTGCTGCCTGCTCTGCTCCCCGCTCTGGCTCTGGTGAATCCTCTCACCCTCCTGCGCTTCTGACTGTACCCAGTGCTTGTATAAATGAATAAATAAATCTTAAAAACAAAAAGAATAAAATAAGTGGAGAAGATCAGAACTATTTAACATGTGGGTGGGATAATTGGTTAGCTATTTTACATGCACTAAAACAGCATATAGATAAAAGAGTTAATTTTTAAAATAGAAAATCTACAAGAAATGACCAAGTGTTGGTGCTACTTCTGAAAGGACAACTTTGTAAGTTTAGAAGGATGAGAAGAAATCACAAAGGAGACTAACAGAAACAAATCTTACTACATAAATATTAAAAGCTGATGTTAACAAGAACAAACAAACCAGAATTAAAAGACAGACAACATGGGCAAATGTTGCAGAAATGTGACAGCCCAAGGCCTGATATTTTTATTATGAAAATGTTCATGCAAGTCGGTAAGAGAAGCACTAAAGTTTCAAGAACATAAACAGGCAACTCACAAAAAGTAAAACTATTAAGCACATGGGAAAATATTTGAGCTGGTCATCAGACATTCACAATAAAGTAACTTTTCTAAAAGTATTTTAAACAGCAAAGAAAACATAAAAATTTATTTTTTATGCTAGTAAGGATCTTGTCAAAAGGGTATTCTCATATTTTGTTGACGATTCTGTATAAATTGTTACCTCCTTTTTGGAGAGCAGTTTGGCAATATAATTTAAAGAGTCATAAAAATATTTGTAGCCTTTGACCCAGTAATTTGACTTCTGGGAATCTATCCTGACGAAAATCCAAAATATGGAAAAAATTAAATGCCTATGAGTAAATTGGGGAACACTAAGTATTCCACAATGGGGGTATAATTAATATGTTGTGGTAGATTCACTGGATAAAAACTACATAACCATTTGTAATTATGAGAATAAAAAGCAGACAGCCACATGGGAAAAGTGCTTGTGCTTTAATATTAAGTGGAAAATGAATAAACATTTATTTATAAAAAGATAGGCAGAGGGAGAAAGATTGATGTAGCAAAACCAAATTTTTAGTGGTTGATCTAGCATGGCCAGAACAAGTGACTTTTTAATCTACTTTTTGAGGGGTTGTTGTTATCATTTATGCTATTCTCATACCTAAATGACAACTGCTTGCCTTTCTCCCATCACCCCACCCCCCACCCCCCCACCGCCCTCAGGTTCCCCACCCAGTCTCCCAAGCCCAAACCATCTGTGTCAAGACCACTCAAGTTCCTACTCATCTCAGAAGCCCTGCACATCCATCAGTGGAAGAAGACTCTCCCTTTTCTATGCTTCTATAATGCTGTATGAACAATTCTCTGACAGCGCCTATATAATGTGATTCAGGTGGAAATGATTGTGATGTCTGCTCCCGTGACTGATTTTTTAAGCCCCTGCAGGGCAGGAACTGTTGATTTCTTTTTCCCTCCAACAGCATAGCGCGGTGCTCTGCCTCTATGGTGTGCCTGAGTATCTATCAGTTGTAATAAATTTGATTGCCCTGAAATGCACTCCCTCTTCCTTGGCAGGTGGAGCTCATGAAGGTCTGCAGCACTTGGGTCCTTTTGGCAACATCCCAAACATCGTAGCAGAGTTGACCGGTGACAACATCCCTAAGGACTTCAGTGAAGATCAGGGCTACCCAGACCCTCCAAACCCCTGTCCCATTGGAAAAACAGGTAACAGACACACCCTTGGCTTCCTGTAAACCGTAGAGACTTTAGGAGGGAAGTAAAAACTCTACCATCCGCTCCAGATACTCTGAGTACTCTGAGAAGTAGTGCTTCTATTCTGAGGAACCCCTACATATTTGTAGATAGATTGGAAAGGGGTATTTATCTAAATCCTCAGGTGAATTCTGCTATTCAGGAATACCCAGCTGAGATTACCTGGCTAAGAATTTACCTTCTGTCTCTCCCCCTCTTTAGAAATTGGTGCTCTTTTCTGCACTTAGCTACTCCTCTAATAAAAAGGGAGAATGATTTTTTTCCTCTTTTATGGTGGAATACTGTCCGTTTTTAGTGTCTTTAAAACTGGTTATTTAGTTTGCAATCATTCATGTCCAATTGCTCTCCTCACTACCCTTGACAATCGACATTTTAACTGTGAGATATTTCTCTGGGAGGTAAGAGGTGGCATGAGAGAAAGGGCGCCCAGTAAGGTAAAAAGTTGGTTTAAGAAGAAAGGTGAAACTTTCCTTGGCACTTGTGCTTCCCCCCCAATTTCCTACCCCTTAATGCTGAAGGGAGGAAGTGGCCAGTGGGCTGAGCTTACATTGGGCTTGGAGCAGTTTAACTTTGGTGGTTAGAAGTGGCTCTAAACTCTCCTATGTGAATTCAAGCCCAAGGTCAAGATATTTGTCCTTGGTTAATCCACCACTTTGCATCTCAGTTAACTCATCTGCAAAATGGAGGTTGTTTTGGGAATTAAGTGAAAGCAGAGAGTAAAACTCATTAAACGTCATCCTGCTTATAATCAGCTTTGCCACCAATAAATAATGCATGTCGCATTGAACTTGTGCTAACTTCTAGTACCGGAGTAATCTTTTTCTCCTCGCTTAATTATAATAAAAGTCGCCATTTATTATTTCAATTTTCCATGTACAGAAACTGAAGCTTTAGAGAGTAACTTTCCAAGGTGATCCATGGGTAGGTAGTTGAACCAGGATGCAAGCCCAGTTCTAGCTGATTCAGAACGGTGTGCTCAACCATCATGACTCACTGTTTTGCTCTGAAAATTGTGACAGTATTGGTCCCTCAGCTTTTCTTAAACACAATGCAGGCACTCTCTAAAAGATATCCCTCCTTAGGGTGAGGTCTCTGTTTTCCATGGGGCACAGAGCCTTCATCCTGGGATGGAACCACCCAGATAGTTGGATATGGCCAAGCTAGTGTGGGGATGTTGGCCCAGGGCTGCAGGAATGCCTGAATCACTACGCAGAGCCAATCACTTCAGCTACATTTTATTTACTTGTAGAGCTTTGGATGGATAGGAAGAAAGACCAGTTTAGAGTTGTTATTTTTTAATATTGTATTTTTTTTAATTGAGGGAATATTTGTTTACAACAGTGTATTTGATTCTGAGGTATATAGGCTTGCACATTTTCAGGTGTATGTCACTACATCACAGCCACCGCCCAGGCACCCAGAGTCCTCCACCATAGATCAAATGAGCTCTACCTACTCTGCTCCCCACTCCCCCCATTCTCTCTGTAATCCTTATTCTACAGTCAGCTTGGTTTGGTCTGTTCCTTTGTTTTACTTCTCAGTAGTCCACCTGTGAATGAAATCATTCTGTACTTGTCTTTCTCCTTCTGACTTATATTCTTAGCTGAGTCCCTTCCAGTTCCATGGTGTCATAAATGTCTGGATTATCTTTTTAATAGCTAAGTAGTATTTCATTGTGTACATACATATATCACATTTTAACCCACTCACCCTTTGTTGGGCACTTCGGTTGTTTCCACAATTGTAAATAGTGCTCCAGTGAACATAGGAGTGTGCATGTCTCTTCAAGTTAGTATTTTTATATTCTTTGGGTAGATACCTAGGAGTGGAATTGCTGGATCTTATGGTAGATACATTTTTAATATTTTAATAAAGCTCCACACTGTTTTCCATTGTGGTTAGACCAGTCTACTTTTCCCCCAACATCGTATGAGGCTCCTTTTTCGCCAATATCCTAGCAATATTTGTTGTTTTTGGTCTTTTTGATATGGGCCATTCTCATATGTGTGAGGTAATAGTCATTACAGTTTTGATTTGCATTTCCCTGAAAATAAGCATATTTTCATATGCTGTTGGCATATCTTCTTTGGAGACGTGTCTATTTAGCTCTTCTGCCCATTTTTGATAGACTTTTTTGTTCTTTTGTTGATTTCTATGAGTTCTTTGTAGATTTTGGATATTAGCTGCTGATGTATAGTGTACAAACATTTTCTCCCATTTGGTGGGGTATCTTATTGTTAGACTATCTAATTTATTGGCATAAAGCTGTTCATAGTAGTCTCATGATGCTCTGTATTTCTGAGAAGCGTGTTTTACGTTTTTTAAGTTCTTCTCCATTCCTGATTCTCTTTGAGGTTTCCTGGTTTTCTTTTTTTTCCTCCATGAGCCTATTTAGAGATTTGTCTATTTAAAGAACAATCATCTCCATAGGGATTTGGTTAAAATGATTAGATAAAGTATCATGTAGTGGTTATTAAAGTGTGGTGTCAGGACCAGCAACCTTAGCATTACCTGGAAACATGTTGAAAATCCAAATTTTCAGAACCTATCCCAGATCTGTTAAATCAAAAAATCTAGGTGGGAAAGAGGAGGACCCAGCCTTCCATGTGATTCTGGTACATACTAGGGTTTAAGGACCCATCATTACAGGAGAGTGGGAAGAGAATCTGAGTTTGGGTAAAGATCTGAGTTCTGGTCTTAACTACAGTATATCACTTTATTTCCTGGGCCTCCATGTTTTCATTTGTGGAATGAAGACACAGTCAGTGCTTTGTAGTTCTTGGTTATCCTGAAAAAAGAAAAATACAGCTCTGTAAGCAACACTGGTTTTGTGCACTTAGAAGCTCTGAGCTAAGAGCAGTTACATGGCCTGGTAGAGCTGGATAAAAACCCAACACCCCAGGGCCTCCCCGGTGGCTCAGTGGGTTGAGCACAGCGCTGTGAAGCTGTCCACAGCCTCTGCAGTGTGGGTTCAGTTCCCAGCTGGCCAGGGAGATACCCACATGGTGCGGCAGACCTCTCCTGTCATTCCCGCTGCTCCCCTCAGCAGTGTCTTTGGTCCGTCTGCCTGTTTTGCTCCCTGCTCTGTCTCTGGTGAATTCTCTCACCCTCCCGCACCTCTGGTCCGTACCCCAGTTCTTGTATAAATAAAATAAATCTTTCCAAAAAACCCCAACACCCCAAACTTGCCACAGACTAGCTGTTGCTTCCTGTGCTCTTTCCATTACATTAACATATTTCTCATTCTTTTTTCTACCACAATTTGCATTCTAGAAAGGAAATCACTTGTTAAGTTTAGTTATTACTTATATGAAATTGCTTGAAATATGCCTCTCTGTCAATCATAACTCCTCACTGTTGGGCAATCCAAGAGTAAACCCTTGGATCCCCACACCCCGATGCTGGTGCTCCCCTCTGTGTCACAAGACGCAGCGGTACTTAAAGAGTCCATCCTCTGGCATGCGATGCGAATTCCAGGGTGTGTTTTCAGTCTCTGTGAAACTTCCCAGAGCAGGGCTTTATGGCTACAGGTCAGTCTGTCCTACTCAGAGGACCATGAGGAGTAATTACGAAAGGATGTAAAGTACCATATGCAAATCGCCTGAACTCTCTGATTGTCTTTTGCAACATTTTAATTGCTGTTGATGAAGTTAGATGAACAGTTCAGTGAAAAGTGGGAAGAGAGACACATTAGGGATTTGTTCTAAATGCTGATGGTTTCCTCACTAGCCTCATGTGGCTAAGAGCTGGGAAACTGGATACTCATAGCCCCTGGAAGGCTTTAGCGCAGAGAGACTAGATAACCCATCAGCATTGACTTTGATGCCTCGTAATCCTTTTAGAAATGGACTCTTTCATTCACTTAGCCCTGCCCAAAATTCACAATCCTTCCCCTGGACCCCCTTTGTAAACTGTTGTCTAAAGCACATTAGCGACGTTAAAAATGACTCATTTTCCAAGCATTTTGTCTAGCAATGATAAGGCTTAGGTAAGAGCAGCAGCCAAGAGGGATAACCTTTCTTGGATTTAAATGAAAGACACACTTTATGTCAGAGCAGTCAGAGTATAAACTGTCATCTGATGAGATGGTGGGGAGGGAACTAAAGCATAGAACAAACCTATTATGTCCCAGACGCTCTATATATGGTCATCTCTAGTCCTCATTGCAACGCAGTAAGGTAAGCGCTTGTTCCCAATGTCATAGATGAACACATGGACTTAGAAAGACTAAGGTTAACTCTCCCAAGGAACTAAACCTATCTGTCACTTATGAACTGGAATTTGATCCTCAGGCTCTAGTCTGTCTGACTCAGTTACTACAAACACACACAATCGAGTAGTGCCTAGTGATGGTTGTTCTTGTATAACAACAATCCACAAAGTTGAAAGGGTTTCTGTAGCGCTCACCCAAGAGGGAACAGAATGAATGATGTAGAATGTAAGCGTTAAAGATATCAGATCAAAAATTACAGTGACATCACAAGAGAAGTGGGGCAGGGGTGTCATAGGGGTGGGTGATTCAGACACCTAGACTTGCCATCTTTCATCTTTGCACTTGACATCCACAGTTGTCCCTGTTGGCGATATGTCTCAAGCCCACCAGCAGATGGTCTGTGGGAAGGGAAGGGGTAGAAGATCCTATGGGAGGTTCTATAGGCCATGACTGGAAGTAGAATACATCGCTTTTGTGCACGTTCCATTTCAAATGCCAAACTCAGGCATATGACTCCACTTGATTGCAAAACAAGATTGGGAAACTCGCAGTGTGCTGAGGGGAAAAGTGACCTAGGTGTGGTGAATTGCCACGCAGTCTCTATTGCAGGCAGAAGGAGGATTGAGAGTCTTGGATGAGCAGTCCCACCCAACAGGGAGACTTGACCCCAGGGACGGTGATTTGGAGTGACTGACATGAGTAGATTCTGATCTGTGAATGTCCAGTTCTGTTTAATAAATGAACTTTTAGAATAATGGTAAACTTCTTGACCGTTCCTGAAAAACTTTTTGCTGTTTGCAGTAGATGATGGATGTCTAGAAAACACCCCTGACACCGCAGAGTTCAGTCGAGAATTCCAGTTGCACCAGCACCTTTTTGATCCAGAACATGACTATCCAGGCTTAGGCAAATGGGTAAGTCCAATCCTAATTACCAGTAGGTTTCCTACTCTGGTGCTCTGAAGGAACTGAAAGCAGAGAAGGTGGGGGAAGGGAAGAAACATTGTCTAGAGGTGATTCTTCAGAAATTTCTGTTTGAGACAGACTTTACTTAATTACCATTCCAAACCAAACTCATGTGTCTCAGGTGCAATATACCAAGTTATACAGGAGCCATGATGACTGGCATCCATCAGCTGTGGTCTCTAGAGGCTTCTGCTGCAGTCTATTCCATTGCTGCGTCATACCACATGCTAACATCTCACCAGTGTTTCATGCAGCTCTTACAGAAAGTAAATGATTTCTTTTTAAGATAAAGATTCTGAGAAAATTTGCAGCTTTTATCTCTAGAGGGAGGGAGATTCGCTCTGTAGCTCCAAGGAGAAAAGCTGCCAGAAGCTTAGAAACAAACAAATGTAGTTCCTCTGTAGGGAAAGAAAAGAAAAATTCCAAAATGTTTAGCAGTGAACTTGCTGTCAATACCAGGCAAGTGTCTGTAACTGTCAATTGAGGAATTTGTTTATAAGCACTTGGAAAAAGGAATCATGGCCGTTTGGCACAGGTTTGCTAAAAACAAGTTTTGTCAATCTAATTGTATTCTACTCGCCAGCATTATTCACTGACTTGCCAGCTCGATGAGGGAAATGAATTGAGCATGGTGCAGTTGGACTTGAGCAAGTTATTTGACAAGATCTTTCATGAACTCTTGTTGGAAGGGGTGGAGAGATACTGCTTGGGCAAGAGGACATCACCCAAAGGAAGCTTGTTAGAGTTCGTGCCAATAAGAAGGGAGATTTCACATGGCATCCTGCATGTCTTAGCGCTGCCCCATGCCACATTATTACAAACATTTACAGAATGTTTGTAATAAAAAATATAGAACATATACTTATCAGATTCTCAAAGGATGACGCACAGTTGGAAGGAATAGCAATGAATGACAGAGTTGGGATTCAAGAAGATCCCAATAGGTGGGAACAATGAGTCAAACGAATATCACAACTGAATGGGGATTTATCTATGTTCCTGGGGGTGGGTCCATGTAATCAAATGCTGAAGCCTTGTGAGAAAGATGGAAAAATCCTAAGGAGCATTCACATATATAATTCACATGTAAGTAGGCGGTCGGTTCATCTGTGGAATGAGTGCATGTATGAGTGAAAGAGCTGCTATTCCTAACTGCGTGAGTCCTTTTAAAGCTGTCATTCCCTTTCAGCTCATTCCTGGCAGCTGACTTTGCTTCCTGCCTTAGTGAAACCCCCTCCCTTCCTCTTGCATTGCTTGAGAAAGATGCCCCTCTCTGTTTGTGACCACTTTTGTTTTCCATCATGTTGCCTTAAGATCACATTCAGGGCCTCCCCTGGTGGCGCAGGCGGTTGAGCGCCACACTGTGAAGCTGTCCGCAGCCTCTGCAGCGCTGGTTCAATCCTGGAGGGCCAGTGAGGGTCTCACATGGCGCAGCAGACCTCTCCTGTCTCACCCGCTGCTCCCCTCAGCAGTGTATTTCAGTCAGTCCGCCTGTTCTGCTCCCAACTCTGTCTCTGGTAAATCCTCTCACCCTCCCACACATCTGGTCTGTACCCCTGTTCTTGTATAAATAAATAAATAAATCTTTTTTAAAAATCACATTCAATGGTTCCCTCTGCCTTCAACATGCATACGTTTTTCCATCTTAAAACACAAAGCAACAAAACCCTCTAAGTTAGTTTTGTGTCTTCCAACATGCATCATTCTATTTCTCTCTTCCTTTTCATGAGAAGTTTTGTTAAAATTAGTTCATTGAGTCTTTTTAGAGCCTGCTAGTAGAGTTTAAATATGTTGCCCTAAACAGGCAAACATCAACAGGTTCTCAAGAGTAGTCAAAAGTCATGGACATTCTCTATAAGTTAAGTTTTTCCGATGGCATACTAAGCACGAAATAGAGATAGAAGAGACCAAAGGTAGGGAAACATATTCCAGTTATGAAGGCTGTGCACTTACTGAATTCAAGTGAATCTCACCAACATGATGTCAAAGGGAGCAGAATTGACTAGAGTTGGCTTATGGTGTAAATATAGCAAGAGGACACTTCTTTGGGGCACTGTGCGAGGTGCTCAATATATGATCATCATGAAGACATGGTGCTGCCTGCCGGTGAATTGGTGGTGGGAATTTCACGGGAATCATACATTGTACAAAAATGAAGAACGATGTAATAAATATATATTTAAAATTTTTTTAAAAAGACATGGTGTTGGTCTTCAAAGACCTTATAGTCTTGGGGTTGAGGTGAATTGCATGGAAATTAAATGAACTCAGCTTTGCACCATTCAGTTTCACCTTCTAGTTATGCTGTGAGCATAAGTGCAATTTCAAGGACATTGAAGGGTGTAAAGACAACTCCTAAGTCTAATGTGAGAATGTGTCAAGCATAACCGGTGGGGCAGAAATAAACAAAAAGAAGCAAGAGGGGCACTAAAAAAGACCCGAGTCACAGTGCAGAGAACCTAGTGGAAGAAGCAGGAGAGATGGAAACTTTGTTCTTTCCAGCTTCCCTCACTTCTTCTCACTTACATCCTCTCACCAAGTTCCACTCATTTCCAGTATTCCAGTAAGAGTCCAGCCACCATTTTTCATTCTCTTCGCTTCCTTCTCTTAATACTGATTTGTTTTTTCTTAGTCATTCCCATTCTTTGTCTACATCAGAGCTAGACCCGAAATTAGGATGATATGTACAAAAACGGGTTCTAGGACAGATCGTTGGCCAGGAACAATGTTCATACACCTTTTCTCTTCCGTAATCATGTTGGTTTAAACTTAAATTTCCTCCATTTATTTTCTCATTACCACCTAGCAGTTAAAACATGATTTGCTCAATCTTCATATCGATGTGTGAAATGAGTCGGTCTTGCTTTTCTGGGCTGGGGTCTGCATGCCTTGCTCAGTGTTTATATAAAATGATGGTCTCAATCTCGTGATAAGTTCTGCCATCCTCTAAGTTAAAAATGTCATCTTTAGAATAGAAATGCACCCCAGACTCTGATTTCATATTTGCTAATAATGCTTCCCTGTATTTGACATTTGCTGGAGCTAAGCTGGTTCTTTAGTAATGATTCACCTCTTATAAATATCACTGTCTGTCCCATTTCCTGAATTTCTTCTCTTTGTTAATGCATCAAGACACTTATTAAATGCATCATATACCTTCCAGGCCCTGTGTTCCATGATGGGAATACAAAGATGAATAATCACAGTAATTATATTTTATCATACACTAATAACTAGTAATATTTATTGAACATGCACTAGGTGCCAAGAACTATGGTCAATACTTTACATGAATTCTCTCTTTCAATCTGCCCATCTCATTTTACAGATGAGAAGATAGGCTTAGGAAATCCGAGTAGGCTGATACCCTGAGCAGCCTGCCTGATAGCTCAGAGCTGATGGGTGGCAGAGCTGAGACTTGATTCAGACTGACTCCAGAGCTCTTTTAAAAACCAGATAAATTCATTTTCTTTTTTGTGTCTCATCGCTCGTAACATGTCCTGGGCAGCAGGGCTGAGCAGACTGATTGCCTTCCAGGCCGCATGAGCACCTCCAGCTGTAAGCAGAGGCTGGCTACTGTTGACATCTCTCTTGTCCTTCACGTGATATCTGCTCAGTGCTGCTCACTAAGGGAAAAGTCATGTCAAAAAACAAATGTTTTTCCTTTTCCAAGTGCTGGGTTCATGTCTTTTCATCAGCACCTTGGGTGATGAGAGGCTGTCATTAGGCCGAAGCCGCTGACATTGGCCAGACCCTGAGCTCTGAGATAAATGGGAGAAAGGAGCATTTGCTGCTTTGTCTTCCCTGCCCTTGGCATGTCTGGAGTCCAGGGCTCTTCAGGTTGGGTCTGTCTCATGTTTTCATGGGACTGGGCTTGAGTCATGCCCTCTAAGAAACTCTACTTCTTAGAGTTTCACATCACGAGGCACAGGATGCCAGCCTGTCCCCAGATGGGTGGTAACTCAGTTAAAGTGGCATCTGCCATGTTTCTCCAGAGCGAAATTGCCATGCCTTTGAAATTAATTATTTACCCATGGGGAGCTTCTGTAGGACTGTGTAACTATTCTGTCCCCATTAAATTTTTACCCAACAATTTTAGTGTCATCACCAGAGTCAAGCATAATTATGGTAGTTGCAGGATGGTAATGTTATTTTCCTAGTCGTCTCTCTGGATTTATTGGTTGGTATTCTATACCAAGCAAGCAAGTTTCCTTTGCTCCCATATTTTGTTTTTTGTTTGTTTTTATTAAATTTTTGTTTGTTTATTAGCAGTATGGAGTGATTGGTCCCTGTCACTATTTATTTTGAGGCTTAAACTGTCCTAGATTTAGCCAGTAGTAGTCTCCACGAGCTGGCTTTTCTTTCCTCTTCACATGTTCTGTCTCTGAGCATTTCCTTCCTTTCTGGCCCAATCAGATTTCCCACTAAATTCATCCTGTATTTTCCATGCTTTAGCCCTGCAGTCAGACATTTCTCCAAGAAATCTCTCTCGTTCCATTTAGGGATGGAATTTCCAACCAAATTTGGATAGCTGCAAAAGTCTTGATGGCACAATAGAAAGTCCTTTTTATGAACTTGGACCTGCTACTCACACGGAAAGCAAAGCTCCCTCCTCTCCCACCTCCATTCCACCAACAAGGACTGGATGTCAGGAGAGGGGCTGGCTGTGTGCTTCTCGTACCTGTCAATCCTGGCCTCTCCATTTATACAATAGCAGGGCTCATGGGAATGCCTCAACACTTTCTTGCAGGGGTGGGGAGGCATCCTCCTGCTCGGCCCAACTTCAGCTCTCAGGGGAACACAAGGAGTCTCTCTGAGAGGAAGACTTACCAGACCGTTTGCATTTCCTTTGGAGTAAAGGCTCCTCTGGGTGTCATCTGCCCCAGGAGCCTCTAAACACAAGCTAACACGGGGCTACCTGTCCCCTGCTGGTGGCACAGAGGGGGCTCTGCCATTTGTCCCACATCCACCTGCCCTCCCCACCCGCCGTACCAGCCATGGGGGCCTTCTAGCTCCCTCCTGCTCAGGCAGCTGAACTCGATGGAGCTCTTCCCCCGCCCCCTTCCCCAGCTCTGGCACTATCTCCCAAGACATTCTCTGTGCGTCAGGAGTGGTCATGTCCACTGACAGGAACTGCAGACAACAGGAACGAGGCTCACAGCCATATCCTCATTCCTCGAGGGAATGATCTGTGCATCTGCCTTTTCTCCCTTCTAATATTAAATTGATCGGTTCCCCACGTGAGCAGGGGGCGGAGGCTGCAGAGTCTCTTCGGGCAGTGGAGGCTGCTTCGCTCCCTGGCGCGGCCTCCCTGCATAGTTGAGGTTGGGCAAGAGATATGCATTGTAAATTGCAGTGGGGTAGATTTTAATGAACATGAAAATTATGAAACTCGCTCTTGGCATTTGTCATTTTCATTTCCAAATCTAGCATTAAAAAACAAAAAAATCTTTATATCCAGACAGCTCAGAGGATACAAGTGTGGTATAAACCTTACCAGAACTCTGTCGTCTCGTTTTTTTTAAAAAAAAAAAAAATCAATGTCAGAGTCTTTTATTTAGAGTAAGATGAATCACCTCTTTTATACATGATTTCCCTTCTGATTAAAAAATCAAATTAAAAAAACACACTAGTAAAAGCCCCACCCCCCGACCCCCCATCTCCCATTCTGCCTTCAGGTTAAGTGTTCTGTCTTTTATAATCCCAGTAGAAGGGAAATGTGTTCAGCATGTGTCCCGATATTCTAGAGCTCATTTAAGTCCACTATGTGTTTGAAATCCTGCAATGTGTGGAAACACTTATACAAACTGTGGTAACCGAGCCCGTTTCTTCCCCCAACATAACTTTCTTTCTGCCAAGAAGTTTTTTGGCAGTTTTTAAAAGGTTCACTCTATTAAAAATGTTATAGACCAAATGGCTTTCCGATTGTCTTGACTGGGGGGCACTGCCTGGAGCCCCAGGAGGAGAGGTTGCAGAAGTCACAGCGTCCCATTTATTTACATAGAGGATTGTTTTCAACCGTCCACACCGCTCTAGAGAACAGCTCATGGGTGCAGCTCATAAAAAGGGAATTAGAGCCAAAAGCAAAATGAGATAAAATTGTTTATTTTAAACAAAGGCCGTTCAAAGCCGGGAGACGGGTTTCCAGCGCCCCTCGTGTCTGAGAATGTCGTGCTTTCCTGTTTATGTGATTGTCGATGACACTGCTGGGCCTCGGGCGCTGCAGAGAACTTTATTAAAAGCTGCACAACCACCAGCTTCTCTCTTGCGGTCTATCTCTCTGACACGACATTCCTTTCATCTGGTTTTGTTTCCAAAATATGTGTATGCAAATATCCAGGGGACGCGCCGAGTGTTGCTTTTAAAAATCGACGTTTGCCAAATTTGATCCATACCTTCTGCCTTTGTGTTTTCTCCCCTCCCCATCTAGAACAAGAAGCTCCTTTATGAGAAGATGAAGGCGGGACAGAGACGCAAGCGGAGGGTAATGTGCGGCTGGCCGGGCCGTGGGGAGGCCTGGAGCTCTCTGAGTCAGACAGTTGACAAGCTGTAACCGTCACGTGTTGGAAAGTAGCAGAACCCTTCACAGGCCGTCCCGGGGTGGGGCAGAGCAGTGGTCCTGCGTGACGAGGGCCACGCCCACAAAGTGCATCCTGGTGCCTGCCACGGCCTCCCCCTGCTTTTGCATGTGATTTCCAGTGGAATGCCAGGCTTGTGGCGATGCCAGCATCTCTTTGCATCCCCTCCCCTGGGTGTGGGAGTTCGGGGCTGTGCGTGAGGGTATGTCTGCCGAGGGTCTGGAGGCCACTGGGGGAAACTCTTCCCGCATCTGCTTCAATTCCATAAAAATACAAGAGAGGGACAAGGATGTGGGAACAGCATGCTCCAGGCAGTAACTTTAAAGCAGAGGAGGGGCAAAGGATGGGATGAACCTCAGTCCTCCTACATATTTTTTCTTGATTAGCCAGATTGACATAAAATCCACTTGATCCATTATATTTGCTGATTTACAAATCTGCTACCAACTCACTTACCATCCTAGGGCTGTGGTGATGGTTTTGGGGGGCGGGGAGGACCGTTTGGGGAGCATCCCCTTTAGTCACTATAGGCTGCCTCAGGTAAAGGTGAGTGTCGAATTTGCTTGGGTTTTCCAATGCATTTTGTGGCCCAGACTGACTGATGGTCGATATCCATTCCGCTGTTCCACGGTGCCTTCCTCCAGAGGAGTGCCCAGCCTCTTGCCATCTGCTTCTGAACAGATGGAAGGAAAAGTTAAAATCCTGCTGTTGCAGGGCAAAGTGCTGCCAGAGAGTAACCATTTTAGTTAAAATACACAAACCAAACCATATATGCAAGGCCATTTACTGTTTATTTAAACTAGGAAGTGGCTAGGTCCTGGCAAAATTTGGGGAAGTGTACAGTGGCAATTCTCACCATTCTCAATAATTTTACCAAATCTTGGCAGAAAGTACTTTAAGAGCTGTGGATTTTCTGCACTTGGCATCCATTATCAGACCCCCCACCCAACAGAGAATGCCAGGCCTCTGTGCTGCCTGACAAAAAAACCTCAGGTCAATTTTCTGTGGGAAAAGATGTTTGGCTATATGGATGTAGAACTTCTTTGGGAAGGCTAGTGAAATTAATAGGGTTTTTTCTTGAGTGATTCTGTTTTCTGATGTCAGGTGGTTGGTAGGAAGGACCCCAAGGATATAACATGGTCTTTGAAGGACCATCAAGAATTCTATTCTAGAAGCAGATGCCTTGAATAGGTACCTATGGCACAACAAGGGCATTGCCAAGTAAGATCAGTGACTGACTCCAAATAAACAACTTAGCATGAAGCTTTAACTGTCTCTATTTCCTGGCTCACCCTGTCTTCTGCCCTAACTTGGCTCATGGCTGTGGGTCACATTTTAGATCATTTTTCCATGAGAAAACTGATTACCAAAACTCAGAATTCTGGCTAGGACACACGTTATAAAGGATTTTACTTTACCCTCAACTTCCTACACACAGAAAAGATTTAGGATTTCTGAAAACAGTGGTCACTTTGACCAAGAGGTAGCAAATTCTTGCTCTTTTCTGCATCTACAAAGACCTATGCCCCTTTTGTAAATCATGGGTCTCTCCGGACTGATGAGGAAACAGAAATCACCTCCTTTATTATCAGGTCTCAGATAGTGTTCTCATTTTGATGGATGACTTTAACCAGTCTCAAGTGCATGAACCAATATAAGGAAATTATGGGCTTGCTTTTGTGAAAAATCAAGGCTTTCTCCATTGGAGCTCAGTATCAGCTGTGAGTTGTCAGAGGTCATGAAAAGCAGGGATCCCACCCCAAAGGTTCTTGAAGTTGTGAAATGAGAATTGTGGCATCTGTGTAACCTAAGCAGTCTCTCGGCCAAAGGAAGAGATAAATGTGCAAGTGCCTTAAGTTCTTCAGAGGGTATTTAAAACCAAGTATCATGATTATTATTATTCTTGAGGATAGGGTTGAATACTAACAGTTAAATATTTATCAAAGTTCAAGTGATCATCCCCTTTACTTCCTCATAAATTTACTCCCCTCCCCTTCAACCTTTGGCATTTCTGGGTCTGGACTTTCTTGGTAAATCCTTAGCAAGAGGGATTCCCCCCAAAGTTATAACTAAGCCCCAGATGGTTTTACGTGACTTTCTATACTTGCTCAAATCCAATTAAATTCCTAGTTGCTACATGAGTAGAAGGTCAATTCACCTTTAAATAACTTGCAGACCTTGGAGCTTTTAAGATACACCTTGTTAATGTTTGAGATCTGCTATTTATCATTTAAACAGTTTATCAACCTTTTATTCTGTATTTGATAAACATGAAAATCGTATGGCTTTTAATAGAAATTTCAGACTACGTGTTATTACTGAAAACAATAAAAATACTGATGATATTGAATATACTTTTTCAGTCCACACTTGCTCCACCTACCCAAAGATTCTGATGTGATTCCTGGGCTGATTGTCATTCTAGCTGACAACCTGTGAAATAAAAAAGTATTTTAATTATTTTATAGATGCCTTCCCGACAAAGGACTGTCTCTTTGTCACAGATCACTTTCCAGGTGTGTGAGGACAGGGCACACTCAGCCATCTGCAGCTTGGTTATGATACATTTTTGTAGACTGACTTGGGTCTTTCGTGATTCATGCTTTTACCTGTCAGAATGCGGAAGGCATTTACAAATATCAGACTCAGGTTCTGTTTTTTTTCTCTTTTGGAAAATATTTGTTCACCCTTCCAAAGAGTCATGGCAGACAATGTCTCATGGGCAGCAGACACCCTGTGAACTGCCTTCTTTCGTTCAAGCGGACTTAGCAGACGGGGGGATTGCTGATTGTTTGTGACTACAGCTCCTTATATTTGTGTTCATTATTGGAAGGCAACTTCAGTAAACAAATATCTTCCAAGACTTTTGAATGTTTTTCCGCTTGCTAAATACTATGTTGTAAAGCTCCGATTACTAGTTCAAATCCAAACCTCAAAAAATAGATATGTATTAGAGAAGGAATGGAAAAATCTTGACTCATTCAGAATACCAACAGATGAAAAAGATTTCAGACTTTGCAGTCTGGAGTAAATATAAAGGAGCCTTTTGCGTAACTTGCTTCTTTCTTTAGCTTTTCATTTTGACTGAGGGAACTTAGAAATGATGGCTAGCGGCTCTGATGCAGTCTCCTTGGTAGAACCCTGGCACGGGAGAATTCCTCAAAGCCCCGGATGATCTGTCACCAGTCTACTGGTCCTGCTCTGTCATCTTCTTTAGAACATTTATCTTATCAAATATTAGAATACATTTCAAGTTCTCCCTCCCACCTAAAGAAAGCCATAGAATAAGAATTCCCTTTTACATGAGGCTTCGTGTCTAAATCAGCGAGGGAGCTTGTTACCTGGTTCACTCCTGACCCACAGATGGGGAGGGCATTTGCATTTGACAAAGAACTATATAGCTGTGAAGGACACACCTAGACACATCTGTTAGTCACTCAGACAGCGCTGCTCCAGGCACTTCGGGATTCCCCGGTGCCCAGCAGTGATCATCTGGGAGATGGTAGGGACTGCTGTCACCTTGTCATTCACCCCCTATGCAAGATACAGTTCTCCTTTGCCCCTTTTGTGAGCTGTCTGCATCTGATGTTCAGATATAACAGCAAACCGTGTGTATCTTACAGAGCGTCAATCCGTATCTACAAGGACAGAGATTGGACAATGTCGTCGCCAAGAAGTCAGTCCCCCATTTTTCAGAGGAGGACAAGGACCCAGAATAAAGTGAAGATGCTGGTGGAAATGCACCGCGCCTGTTAGGCCTCGGCATGGCTGCGATGCCTGTGCCCTTGTTAGAGACCCGTGCAGGGCTGCATGCTTCTAATTTAGACCAGGATGGATGAAAAGCAGCTGTATTCTGATATCACCTTGTCCTTCACACCGATAGCTCCGCTTTCTGCTAAGTTAGGATATGTGCTTTTTTTTTTTTTTAATTTGACTCTACAATGAGCATTAAATTTAAAGTGTGTATGTTAACAACAGTAAAAAGCAAAGCTGTGAATTAAGGTCCTGATTTCTTGCACTTTCAAATGATATTTGGGACTGAACTGATTTGACTGAGTGTGTCAAAATCTGGCATTTGATTTTGATTTATGTAGTTCATCTAGCCCGTGGGTGAATTGTTACAGGCCATTAAAGAAGATTGTACTCCAAAGGAGGAGCTGATATATTTCACTGGTTGTGTCTTAATAAACGTGTATGCAAGCAACAGTGTGTGAAAATTTTTTATTTAGGGGATTAAAAACAGCTTTTTGGCCTATCAGAACAACCTCATCTTATATGCGCTTAATAATACTGTGAAATAATTGGAGGCCATTTATTATCCTTACTTTATAGACGTTAGGACCGAGACTCAGAACGCTCGCACACAACCAGTAGCTGGTGACTGAGGACTTCTGGCTTTTGAGTTAGTTCTTCCACACACAGTGGGTTTCTGCCATGGGTCAGGCACAGGGCTGGGCCCTGGGGTTACCGAGACTCAGACCAGCCCCACCAAGACCATCACACCACAGGTCACAGGCTCCAGGTCTCCACGCACCTGTCTGTGAACTCAAGTAGGTCAGTCATCTCCACTTTGACAATTGGGATGGCTCTGCAGAGCAGCATGTCAGGTGGGGGTGCAGTTTGCTCTCAGTTGAATCCCCCATGTCAGAAAATCAATTCAGTTAAAGGCAGAAGGACTTGGTTGCTGGTGAGATTATTTCTCCTCACTCCTCACTGTCAAGGAGACAATGATTTCAGGCTTTGCTATCATTGGCCCTAATTTCCTCATCTTTTTATGATCTTTCAAGGAGAAAGATCATCCTTTTTATTTCCTTATTTATTTTATTTTATTGGAGATTTTTTGTTTTAGTAAAAAGTGGGCAAAAATATGATCTCCTGTGGTCACTTCACAAATTTAAATAATTTTTGTCCTTAACCTCTCCTAGTCATCCAATGGACATAGGCAGAGTTGAATCAAAATAGCTCTGAAAATTGAGTTTACAAGCTCCTTTTTCATTATCATGAATTTCGCGACAAACCGGTAATGTTACTGGATTCCAGATTTATGAACTTTGAGTGATAAAGGATTTTTCCTTTTCCTTTTTGCATATATCCAATACCCTAGTTGTTCTTACAGTTATGAACACAGGTGTTTTCATTTCTAAATCCTGGCCTACTATTATCACTCTGAAAGTGTCAAGATAATTAATTGGTATCTGTTAATTATATGAATTTATATGCAGCTCTTAATTTTTTTTCTGAGAAAGGTCATTGTTGATTTTAATTTTAATGAGTGCACAGTAAGTTTAAATGTCAGAAATAGCTTGACTGTAGCTTGACTGTGTTATAACTACTTATAAAAGTCAAGAAAGGTATCAGCACCTTTTTCAGAGTAGGAGACATTTTTCCTAGAAGACTTTACTGGGGAATTTCTTTGCATTCCAAATGCTCATATAAGAAGCACCTGGTTCCAAAAGATGCTTTCCTCAGATTCTAGAGACATATAGAACTGGAATTCTAGAAACAAATAGAGCTGGGAATTCTGGAGACATACAGAACGGGAAAGGGAGCCCATGAATTCTCTGCTTTTTAGGCATTTTATTTACATTTCATACCAGCTCTTTCTTAGAAACCCAAAGGACATCCTTTCTCTGAGATTGACCGGAAGAAAGAAAAAATTACTAAAGACAGATGTTTTGAGGTCATCAGGAAGGAAGTGTAGGTGAAGGTGGAGGAGCAAGGTCACTTTTGTTTGGTCTGTTTGCCTCCAGATGCATTCTTATACTTCCCTCTGAGTGGCAGGCTGGCTTTCCCAGGCTCCCTGTGGGTTGACTTCCAGCTGGATTTAACATGAAGTGGCTGAGAGCAGAGTAGAAGGTGCAAGAATGGGAGAAAGCAGGCAATTCTCTTTCTCTCCCAGTAACCACATCTTCTTTGAGGGTCAGTGTCCTGCCAGATGGTTCTGCTGTGGCTCCAGTCTTTCTGGTATACCTGATCTCTGGGCTCTGAGCCTCCTCCCCTGGTCCCTGCAGCCTCAGGAGGTGAAGGCTTCTATCATATTATTAATCCCTGCGTTATTTAATCGCTGTTTGGCTTCCTTGCTCTTCCATTACCTGTGTAACCAATTTTCCATATTAAATTCCCTTTGTTTGAAATCCTCACCATGTTTTCTGTTTTCCTGGTTGGACTCTGACTGATACAGTCATCCATGGGGGGAAATCAAGAAAATTTAGAACACAATGGTGGTCCTTTGTGGGGAATAGACAGGGTAAGGTGAGTATGATTCACTTGGGAATAGTGTTTAAAATGCACACTGAAGAACACTCTATCAGTATAATTTCTGCAATGGCATGAGGCAGCTCTCCTGCCTGCCTGTGACCATGCAGGTGACTCTCTTTGTCTTTCTCCTTTCCCTAATAAAACCATCCCTTTAAAATATATATATATATATATACATATATACATATGTACACTGGTACTGTAGGTCCAGGTAGGGTCTTAGGTTTTGCATCATAGGTGATACTGATACTGCTGGTCTGTGGACAATATCTTGAGCAGTACAGAAATAAGGAATTAGGAAAAAATGAATGAAAGTCGGTGAACTGCACTGAGAGAGAGTTTAAGGTAACCTGAATGTGTAAGGGCCTTGTCAGCATTTTTTGGCCACCTTACCCAGCGCCCTCAACACCTGGGGAAAAGCAGGCCGCTGAGACAGGAGAGCAACACGTGAGAGCTTCACATCAGGAAAGCAACACTGGGGTGTCCCATTGTGGATTTCAGGCTTTGAAATGGGCCGTGTTGAGATCAATGCCAAAGGAATGAAGACAATGATGTGCACCCGCGTAAGTTGCAATAAGTATAAAGGAAAAAGAGGGGGAGGAGTTGGTGGCTAGAAGGAACTGCATTTGGATTCTTGGCAAAGGAAAAACTTCAAGTGACGGAAAACCATGTCCCGGTTGCAGCAGCTACAGGAAGAAGTTGGAGTTGAGTGCAACTTCGAGCAACGTACTTGAGGAATTAGAAAAATCAGGGGGTTAGAGAGGAAGGTCAGAGTAGCAATTTCTGCATGAAGTCAGAGGTATCCCAAAGCTTTTTGAGTGTGGGGTGAACCTGAGACCCAAGAGCCTGTGATGCTAACTGGAATTCTGTGTGCCTATGGACATATGGTAGGGACTTTTTTTCCTTACAGAGAATTCCACCTCCCCCACCACCAAGGCACCCACAGCCCTCCACCATAGTCCACTGTGCTCGCCCTCCGCTGTGTTCTCCGCCCCCATTCTCCTGCCCCCCCACTTCCCTCCTGGCTGCCTCAGATCTCCAGTCAGCTTTTAAGGACTGGATTTAAAGTTTGTCTTTGTTTGGTTTCTATATATTCCACATATAAGTGAAACCATCCACTATTTATCTTTCTCCTTCTGGCTTATTTCAGTTAGCATAATCCCTTCTAGCTCCATCCATGTTGCCACAAATAACATGAGTTTCTCTTTTTTGAGAGCTGAGTAGTATTCCACCAAATATACTGTGTATAGTACAGTGTACCATATATATGGCATACATGCATATTATACATACGGTATATACACACACACATATATACACACATATATAAGGAATTAGGAAAAAATGAATGAAAGTCGGTGAACACACATATATGTGTGTATATATGTGTGTGTATATGTATATATATATCACATCTTCTTGATCCACTCATCTGTTCTGGATCATTTAAGTTGTTTCCATAGCTTGGCTATTGTAAATAGTGCTACAATAAACACAGGAGAGCAGGTTTCCTTTTGAATTATTGTTTTTGTGTCCTTTGGGTAGATACCTAGGAGTGGAATTGCTGGGTCATATGGTAGATCCATTTTAGTATTTTGAGGAATCATTACAAAAGTTCCAGATTCTGAAGGCAGTGTATGTGATCAGAAGGGTAGAAGTCACTATTAAGTCTAGCAGTAAGAACTACCTTGGCAGTCATTGAGGAATATAAAACTTGTCATGAGGGCTCTCTCAAGAGAAGAAAGTACTAGAATGTAAGGCAATAGTGTTAGCCATTAATCCTGATTGAACTCCCACCGTGGGCACCAGTAATTGGAAGGCCTGGGAAACAGTTACACAACATGAGGAACAGGATACACATATTTAGCCCTGGAGGAGTTTACAATGTGCCCATTAGAAGAAGATTTCTGATATCCTTCATTCTTATTGCTGGGAAAAAAGAAAGACAGAGAGAGAGAGAGAGAGGATTGGGGCAGAGGGTGCCAGCCCAGCTGGGGTAGGATTGGGCAGGATATTGTAGCAGTTCAGGTTCTGAGCCCTGTCTGTGAAAGTCCCTATTCCATTTCTAGACTCTAATAATCTCATTATTACTACAAAATGTAAGCAAATTGAAATGGATGCAGCCTTCGCTCTGACACACTGCATCTGGTACTGCGTACTATTTAGCAAACCCCACCTGGGGCCATTTTCTAGTGATGGTGCTGGGAGTCCATGTTCACCTCCCTGGGGGGGCAGGCTGTCCCTCAGAGTGTTTGAGCCGCACCGGGCACCTGGGGTGAGGGACTTCCCCATCACTGTGAAGTCAACATGAACACTCATAAACTTAGGGTTCTTTCACGTGTTGGTTAAGCTTAGTCTTGTTTAATGCCCAGACACATAGCTCGGGGAATGCCAGACTCAGACCCCAGGTGGCTGACACACTGCTCCATGATTGGCTTGTAAAGTCAAAGCCCTCAATTCACAGTCACAGCTGCTTTCTGGAGTCGACTCCAACTCGAGGTACAGGTGGAGCTTCTCCCACCTCTGTGTGCCACCTCACCCCCCTCTCCCCTGACCTCTCTGGAAGGGTCACTCAAAAACAAGTAGGTCTGTTTATACCCTGTTGCCCTGGACATTCTGATGCTCCCAGGCCACACTTAGAGACCCAAAGAGAAGCTTGGCCCATCTCCCAGGAGCAGTGGGCATCTCCTAGCTCTGCTCCTGGTGGTCCCCACACTTTCCTCCTAGACTCTGAAGGGGTGGGCGTCCCACTTAAAGTCTGCAGAGGACATTCCTGCTCTTGCAAGTTGGAGGATAACTGAGAATCTTTCTGTTTTTGTGGTTCATTCACAAACATTTCACAGTCAGGCAGAGAGACAGAAATGATGTAAGAGCCCAGGGAACATGTGGAAAAACGGAGGGAATGATAGGATTCGTGACAGAATCTGTGCAAGTATAACGGGGGCCGAGCAGAAGGGTAATTGACTCAGGGCGAGTGGATCAGGAGAGGAAGCCTCCAGGGATACTGAGTTGAGTCTCAAAGGAGTTTTTCAAAGCTGGGAGGGAGACTGGAAAGCAGCATATTTAAGCAAAGGATTTCATGTGCAAAATAGCAGAGGGGAGAAAGGCAATAGCACAGTGTGGCAATCATTTTAAGGGGGAGATGTAGGGGAACGCTAAGACATCAGTGTGTTGAGAGAGGCAAACATGGGGGCCAGGCTAAGGCCAGTGGATGTTACCCTGAAAGAAATGGGGTATCTCAAGAGGGCTTCAGAAGGGGAAGGGCATTATCAAGTTGGTGTTTCAGAAAAATCGCTGGTGATGTGCAGACTAGGCCAAAAGCTATTCAAGTTTATAATCTAGAGAAAAAAAGAATAGGAGAAGGAGCTAGAAATACTAAAGGGAGCTAGAAATACTGAAATCTCTGAGCACATAGCGTTCCTGGGTGCTGTGAGCTATTTGTGATGCTGGGTAGACGCCATGCTGGCTATGTGTTCTAGGACTGTCTCATTATGTTACATTACTTAGGTTAATTCTGGGAGAATACAAACTGCAAGTTAGTGGGTAGATATTCTTCCCAACACCTTCCACCTAGAAATACAGCCACTCTTTGCCCCAGTTCCCTCTTAGCACCGTCCTCTGTGTTCCTATGGCACTTTATACAGAACAGTTTCTCTAAATGTGGTTAATTTAATCTCCCCTCCCACCACCACCCTTACGTGTTCTAGATGACACCATTGAGGCTGAGAGATTACATGCCGAAACCAAGACTCCGCAATGAGTAAGTGGCAGAGCTGGACTGCGAATCCATATTCTAGAATCAAGAGACCTCTTGATTTCCAAGGTCAATTCTCTTTGCCCTGTACCACACTGCTACCCAATAATTATTTGCTTCATGTGTTAATATCTGTTTATTATTGTGCCTCTACCACTGGATTATAAACTCCTTGCAACTATGGATTATGTCTTATTCTCTTTTTTTTTTTTAAAGATTTATTTGTTTATGTATTTATGCAAGCACTGGGTACAGTCAGAAGTGCGGGAGGGTGAGAGAATTCACCAGAGCCAGAGCGGGGAGCAGAGCAGGCAGAAGGACCGAAGTACACTGCTGAGGGGAGCAGCGGGCGGCAGGAGAAGTCTGCGTGCCATGTGGGACCCTCCTCCGGTGGCCGGGGAGCAGCCGGGGATCGAACCGGCGCTGCAGAGGCTGTGGGCAGCTTCGCAACCCAGCGTTCAACCGCTGCGCCACCGGGGAGGCCCTATGTCTTATTCTTTATTTTTTTATCCTGATACCTTGCACAGGACCCAGCAAACATATAATAACTGTTGAATGAATGAACATAATAGAATACTTTTTTACAAACCATAAGAGGTTGAATATCTTAGATGATGTATAAAAGGGAAGGGTGGTGGAGCGGACAGGTTGAATTTAAGTTGTGTATATGTTTCTCACTTCTTTTAAAATCCATCGCAGAACTTCTTCTCTAAGGCACTGTCTAAATGTCAGCAGTTAGGATGTATCAAGAGTTCCAGCCAAATACCTCCATTGGCTGCACTCCAATGCTGTGCATGACCTATTTATTAATGAAAGAGACCAGATCAATGTGGTGACCCTGCTTGCCATGAGGGTAGTTCAGTGGGTAGCCTAAGAACTGGTTTATAGTAGGGGCTTCCAACTGCTGGCACTTCTCTGACCAGGCTAGCCTTCAACTAAATCAAGTGTTCAGGCAATAGTCTTTGGAATTAGAACAGAGAGACCTCAGGAAGCGTTGACTAAGCAATGGGGAGCACGCTCAGTGCACAGAAGAGCTTGGGAGCCAGAGCATGAGTCATGCTCCCAGCACATTATTCGTGACATCTAGTGAAGGCCAGACCTACCTACAGGGCACACCTTCTAAAAAGGTGACATTCCCTAAAGCCTGCTCGGTTTTACCAACAGCCTGAGTGCAGCAGGATTCGGAGTATTTGCTCTGACTTACTGATCCTAAAGGAAAAAAGAGGCTCTACCAAGACTTTGTGACTGTCAGATTGTTCTCCCCAAACAGTTTGGTGACTCCATTGCAGCTGAAGCAGAAACATATGGATCAGATTTCCTGCAGGGATACACATGGGTTTGGCAATTAATAGAAAATGTGTAGAATATAACAGATTTGGCAACCATCAGTCCCAGGGAGGGGGTACTGAAAATGATCATAGCTGTTTAGTGAATGAAACTTGATTGCCAGCGGGCACAAAGAAAACCACAGAGAAAATGTGCGAGAGAGTTGCGAGTCTCACCTTGGCTTGTGAAGTTCCAAGTAAAGGCGAGGTGTTTGTGAAGAGTCTGGTAGAAATGTGTCCTTGACTTTGGATCTGGAAACATTAACTTGTATGTAACTCATGAAGAAAGAATCTTTTAGGGTGGGAGGAGATAGACTTAGAAGCCCATCCTAGAAGACTAGATTTCTATTGTTTGATGAATTTCCTGTAGCTGTAAAACTCGCTGATAAGCTAGGCCTTGCAACAGAAACCAAAAATATATACGCAGGAAACATTAAAATATTTGCAAGACATCTTAACCGAGGCAATTGAATGCATGAGGAGTGAGAAACATCTTTATCACACCAATTTGGCAACAATCATGATTGATGCACAAGATTGGCATTACGTCAGTTTTTCATCTTTCGCTGTCACTTTCCTTGGCGGGACTCATCACAATACCGTTCATTTATTCACTCACTTATTCTTTCAGCAGTAACTGATCAAGAAGCTATTCAAGCTGCCAAATCATGAGCTATTCTCTGGGATTTGAGAATATTATACAAGATATAGACTCTTCCCTCATGACACTTAAAACTAGTAAATAAATAAACTCCAGCTATTTTTATGTATCCTGTATTGCCACAGAATAGTCTGGCATGATAACTTTGTAATTAGATTCGCACTTGACCTTGGGTTCTGCTACTTACAAGTTGTATGACCTTGAGCTAGTTATTTTATCTTACTGAATTTTAGTTCTTTCATCTGACAAATGGGAAAGTTAATAACTACCCCATCAAGTTGATGTATGGATAAATTCCCTGTAATACAACACTTGTATTAAACCTTGACTTGGGTGCCAAATTCAGAATTAGTCCGATTACAGTGCAAGAAACAAATTCTTTATGCTGGATATTTCCAGGTGGAAGTGATTTAACACAAGGAAGTAGGTGCTCACAAAATTATTTGAAGATGTGGAGGAGCAGGAGGCAAAGATCCACGGGTGGGCTTAGCTAGTTTGAGGTCACCAGCATAGTTCCAAAGGTCAGGAAACAGTGAGTGGTGTCACTGCCACTACCCTACTGCTATGACTAATGCATGACATCCCCAAAGCCATCTTCTTGACATAGGAATGCAGAGTTTGCCTGTAGCTACCATCTCCCATAGCAGAATCGGTGGCCAGAAAAAGTTTTTCTTCTCTTTCTTCCACCTTCAAAATTTTGAGGGGGCCTAACTACTACGAGATCTATTTTGTTTCCAGAGTCCTAGCTGCCAGTGGTTCCGGTAAATGTAAATTTTAGTTTTGCATCCCCTGCAATATAGGAAGTGACCTATACTGTGCACATCCTGGAGTTGACCACATCCAGGATTTCAAATATCAATATTATTCACAGTGTTAGCATGTGACATATTTTAAAATGTTACCATACACTATTACTCTTAGAAGTGAAGGTAGCCTACATCACATATTCCTTCTCCAAGAACGTAACCAGGAAGTTTCTCTTTCGAAGCAAGGGCAAATCAAATATTTTGTCCAAGGTCAAAATAGAGCTCAATCATTCTGATCTCAGTTTAGCCACAAATTCACCACGTTATAATAGCTCCAAGGGAGAGGATGACTAAATAGTCAATTATGGAATATTATTTTCATAGTCTTCTTGCAAGGTAAAATAAGAAGTGTATTCTAAAGAAAATGAATAATTGTAGTAAAGAAGAAAACTAAAGTCAAGTTCAAAATGGTATTAACATGGTAACCATTTTTCTCTCTCAACATTCTTTCTCATTTTTCAATGTGCTTTGATTTTTTTTGTTGTAGTTATTGGGTTTTGGATTGGGCTATTAAAAAATCATTCAAGTTTTGCAAAAACAAACAGACAATTATAAACCAGAGTCATCCTGCAGGGGAGGAGGAGGGAGAGGGATCAGAGGGAGGGAGGGAGGAGCCCAGGGGACTGAGGTGATGGTGCACGGGTGCCTTGGGGAAGGAGATTCTATGGGGACTCAATCTGAGGGGGTGGGGGGAAGCAAATATTGTTTAAAAATGAACAATGATGTAAAAAATATATAAATAAAAAGAAAATTTTAAAAATCTTTCAAGTTTTCGGGAGCTTTCAGATTGGCTCATCTTGTGTTAGAGTGTCTGCTATGGAATAATACATCACAATTACATGGCACCAGTTGTCCTAGGTCAACTTACTTTACAATTAGTGACTCATTCCCCAGAGGAAGTTGAGAGAGGTTGCCAGAGGAGAGAGGGAATTATTTTTTAATGTAATAGCAGATGAACTTAGGGGGGGAAGGGACCAGTGGAAGAGCCAGAAAGAGAATGGAGACAGCCCAACAGCCTGTTTCTCACCAAGCTCCACCAACAACTCAAGATAAATTTTCCAAAGCATGTCTTACATATGTCTTGATTGTTGATTCGTCAAAGATGTCCTCAACAGATTCACAGCTCAATCTAAACTACAGCATTTTTTAAGAAAGAGGATTGAAAATGTGAACATGGGGGCCTTCCTAGTGGTGCAAGGGGTTACGACGCAGCCTATGAAGCTGTCCACAGCCACTGCAGCACGAGTTCAATTCCCGGCCAGGGAGCAACCTCCATGGCCCAGCAGACCTCTCCTGACTCAGCTGCTGCTCCTCTCAGCAGTGTATTTCAGTAGATCTGCCTGTTAAGCTCCCCGCTCCGTCTCTGGTGAATCCTCTCACCCCTCACACCTCTGGCCTGTACCCCAGTTCTTGTATGCATAAATAAATAAATCTTTTTTTAAAAAAAGAAAGAAAATGTGAACATAGAAGTTCTTCCATTTTTATGAATGGATGTGTTCAAAACACTGCCAGTGGTCAATATTATGTTAATATACTCAGATTAACTGAATAGGAGGCAAAATGGTAACATTCCCAAATGAAGTATGATCAGATGTTCTCCCATGCAGTTCATCTTCTTTCCTCAAAATATCAGAGAAAGGACTATTTTAGATACATTTTTTTTGACACTGAACAGTGCAAATAACCTTTTCAACAGAGTGGAGTATTTACCTCTTGATCCACTGTGTATACCTACTGAGCATTTCCTTTTAATGTAAAACATTTTTCAAATTCTTCCTACTGGATTGATTTATTTACTTTTATCACCACTCTGTTTTTAATAAGTAACTTTTCTTACTGAAAATTCATTTCACTTTGTCCCAATCTTTCTGGGATGCTGAGGAGAAAAGAGCAGAGTTCATTTAAAACACTCTTGTTTATGATGGATGTAACCACAAACTTTTTGTGAGGTTACCAACTCCCAGAAAGGGGGGTCTGGACTTCAGAGTATTTTGTGTTTGGCGAGAAGACACACTTAAGGAGAATGGGCTCATTTCAATTCAATATATTATAGGAAGGAAAAGATCAAGGAAGACCTGGTCTTAAAACTGTCAAAATATGAGAATTTGAAGGGAAGAAAGAAGAAAAACAGAACAGTTGGAAATGCAAAGATAAAAGAGTTGGATCCAGACATGTCTATGTGATTTCCCAGAAGTGGAAACTGTGCTGGCAATTTGGAAAGAGATATCGAGAAACAATATGCATTAAATGTTGAGCGTTTCTTGCAGTAATGAAGGCTTGGAAGGCTCCTAGAACACATGGCATAAACATCTCACGATTCATCAACATATGGCCTTATGCTGGTGACTGACAAAGGGAGAAACCAAATTTCATAAGGAATTAAACCCAGAAGAGAAAGCTAAACATTATTGCAGAAAAAGACTGGGAAACTTTTAGGTCACCAGCAGAGTATTAACTAACTCCACCTATTAAATACACACAGGAAGAGGGTCTCCCTGGTGGCACAAGGGGTTAAGCGCCGCACTATGAGGCAATTCGCAGCCACTGCAGCACAAGTTCGATCCCCGGCCAGCCAGGGAGTTGCCTACATGGCAAGCAGACCTCTCCTGTCTCTCCCACTGCTCCCCTCAGCAGTGTATTTCAGTCAGTCTGCCTGTTCTGTTCCCCACTCTGTCTCTGTGAATCCTCTCACCCCTTAAACCTCTGGCCTGTACCCCAGCTCTTATATGCATAAATCAATAAATCTTTAAAAAATTACACACAGGAATACATACTATATCTCATTTCCTTTAATTCTGCAACAACTCTTAGGTAAGGGTCATTTCCTCTGTTTTCCTGACAGTCAAGAGTTGGCTTGTCTCAAGTTGCTTAAGTAGTTGGTAGTTGAGCTGATATGTAGAGAAATCTCCCCACCGTGTCAGTGGTTCCCAAACCTAGCTACTTGTCACAAGCATCTGAGGATCTTTGTGAAAATACAGATTCCTGGGCCCTAACCCAGGAAATTCTGATTCAGTAGTCTAGAGCAAGCTCTGATTTTTTTTTTTAATTTTTTTTTTTAAGTTCCTCCAGTGACTCTGAAAGATGGCCAGTTTGGAGAAACGCTGAGTACAACAGCAGAGACAGGATGAGAATGGGTGAAAATAAGAGGACAATTATGTTAAGTGAAATAATTCAGGAGAAAGATAAATAGTGGATGATTTCACTCATATATTGAATATAAAGAAACAAAATAAAGGAACAGAGGAGGGAGGTGGGGTGCAAAAGGGAGAAGAAGTTATTGGACTACCATGGAGAATTATGGGTGTTTTGGTGGTGGGTGTGGTGTGGTGGCATTCATCTGAAGAGGTGTGAAGTGATACCCTTAAATCATACACAGTATTGTAAACCAACAGTACCTAAAAAAAAAAAAAAAAAAAAAAAAAAAGATACAATTTAAGAAGAGTCCAGGAGAGAAGAAGGTGGACTACAGGGCCTCCTCCAGGCCATGAGCTGTCTGCAAAATTATACCTGACTAGCATTAGCCTCCCCAAATTCTACCAGATCTGAAAAACATGCTTTGGCATCACCAGAATCTATTTCCAGGGCCCCAGAATGTCCTACCAGATGACTATTAGATATTTTTGTGGTTTGGAACTGTGCTTTCAGAAGCCGCAGCAGCCATGATAAAATGCTTGTGCCACACCTCACTTCCTCCAGATGAGTTAGGATGAGATACTTAGGCCTCCATGGACAACTAGAAAAGGAAGAAACATTTGTGGTCTGAAAATGTGTTTGCCTAGGTACTTGATCCTTTTTCCAAAAAAGAGTGAAAAATAAAATCAGTGGTAAAATACGCATAATTCTTGGCCACGCCCACATTTGTTCTTTCTCATATTCAGTATTTCTTTTTCCTTCTGTGCTCTATTTCACCAGGCTGGGGAGACTAAGATACCTTCCTGCAACAAATCTTCAAGGTCTCCCAGCCACACGAGGGGAATAGTGAACTATTAATTTCTCACGAAAGTACTCTCTAATATTTTTAGTGGAACCCCATCTGGCAGTCCATGAAAGTTACTGCTGCACTGGGGTCTCTGGAATGATGTCTCATGGTTGATTGTACAAGGGAAGTGACTGAGGATGCAGCTGAAGTTCTGAGAGGGCCTGTAGTGCCACTGCTGGTCATTCTCCTTGGCTGAGTTGCACACGGACACAGGATTGCTCTCTCTGACCCCACCGCAAAAGTAAGGATTTAGCAATTCCACTTCTAGGTAGCTGCCCAAAGGACACAAAAACATTAATTTAAAAGGATACCTGCACCCCTATATTTATTGTAGCACAAGTACAATAACTAAGTTATGGAAACAACCTAAATGCCCCAAAGCAGATGAGTTGTTCAAGAAGATGTGGTACATATACACAATGGAATATTACTCAGCAATCAAAAAAGATAAACACATGCAGTTTGCAGCAACATGGATGGAGCTAGAACGGATCATGTTCAGCGAAATAAGCCAGAAAGAAAAAGAAAAATACTGGATGGTCTCGCTCATAGCAGGAATTTAGAAAACCTAAATAAGGGACCAGGAAAAAGACTAATTAAATAAAGTAAAAATCAAAATCAACAAACCACTATAAACCAGAGACATTCTGCATGGGGGGAGGAGGGAGTTGGATCAAAACAGGGCTGGGACGAGCACAAGAGACTATGGTGATGGTGCACGGGTGAACTGGTGGTGGGAATTCCACAGGGACTATACCTGAGATGATAAAGCATACATTGTATAAAAATGAAGAATGATATAAATATATATATGTATATATGAAATTTAAAAAGCCCAAAAAACTAAGGACTGGGGATCTGCTTGAGGGCTCAGACACATAGCGACTCCCACCCCCATGCTCATTGCCGCCCTGAATTCCAGTCCAAGTGTAGAAATCAGAAGCAGGAGCGAGGGAAATGAGAGGTGGAACAAGGACCCTAATATGAAGGAGAATGTTCAAGTGCTACTTTTCCTCTATTAATTCAACAGGTGTCTGTGAGCATCTACTATGTTCCAAGCACCCAGCCAGAGGCCCAGGAATCAGTCCTGCCCCACGGGACTGTGTTACAGGCACATGAAGGAGACAGATGAAAATAAAGCAAAGGAACACATTGAATCATTTAAAATTTTGGTAAGAGCTAAGAAGAAAGGGGTTTAGGTCAGGGAAGGACATGACCTGGGAGGTGATTTAAGAACTTCACTCACACAGCTGCCTGTCAGCAGTGGCAGAAGTGAGGGCAGCGGTCAAGAGACACTGAGGGAGGAACAAGCATGATGCAGCAGGTAAGAAGAGGTGAGATGGACTCAGGCTGAAGGTCTGAAGTGCTGTTGACAGCAACCAAGTTTGGGATGAGCTCTCATACTTGCTGCTTCAGACACAGCGCCCACAGGTGATGAGGTAGGACAGAAGACTGAGGCAGGAATAAGGAGCAGATATGGAGCACTTGTGTTATGATTCAGCTCAGCCTCCTTTTTTTTTTTTTTAAGATTTTATTTATTTATGCACACAAGAGCTGGGGTACAGGCCAGAGATGCAGGGGGTGAGAGGATTCACCAGAGACAGAGTGGGGAACAGAACAGGCAGACTGACGAAATACACTGCTGAGGGGAGCAGCGGGAGAGACAGGAGAGGTCTGCCGCACCATGTGGCTTTCTCCCGCCGGCCGGGGATCGAACTCATGCTGCAGAGGCTGTGGATTGCTTGCACTGCCAGGGAGACCCTCAGCCTCCTTTGTTTCAAGTGAAAGCCTTGCTTCTGGTTCAACCTCCATCTACAGAGAGAGCTTCTGCTTTCTTCAAGGGGGCTGTGCTACATCCACAGGGACCTGGGCATGAGGACAGTGTGGTGCCAGCCCCCAAGGGATCCATATTCCACTGAAGAGGACCGGTAATTTACTTCAGGAAACAGAAGCTTCCTTTAATTGGTACCTAAGCTTTAGCTCCATGATCTTAATGTCTATTTTATGTGAACTCTGTGGTGACAATTTTGAGGGAGAGCATCTTGTCACTTGGGAAGAATTTCAAGTGAGTTTGCTTTTGATACAAATATTTCACACAAATACACTTTTGTTACAAGTTACAAGTTTTTGCTACAAGTTTTGTTAAATATGAGTAAAAATAGGGCCTCCCTCCAGGTGCAAGGGATTAAGACACAACCTATGAGGCCATAAGCAGTCACTGTAAGCACGAGTTCGATCCCCGGCCAAGGAGCTACCCACGCTCAGCAGGCCTCTCCTGTCTCACCCGCTGCTCCCCTCAGCAGTGTATTTCAGTAGATCTGTCTGTTCTGTTCCCCACTCTGTCTCTGGTGAATCCTGTCACCCCCACACCTCTGGCCTGTACCCCAGTTCCTGTATGCATAAAAAATAATCTTTTTTAAAAAAAGATGATTAAAAGTATGACAACAGACAAAAAAAATGCTAAAGGGTCTAAGAAGGAGCCTTGAAGTGGGAGCAGGAATCTAACAGGAAGAGACGAGGGTGGGGAATTCTAAGAGGAGGGAGTAGCAGGAGGACAGGCACCTGAGTGGGTGCATGGGGCTTGTGCTCCAGGCCAGTCCTTGATCTGCTCTTGAGGAAAAGTTAGCCTGACGCCATCAGGCCAGCCCCGAGCTCCCAGCAGTGGGAGCAGAAACTTGGTCAGCCAACCACCCCGTCACAGCCTCTGCTGTGTGTGCAACTGGACGTCTGCAAGAGACTTGATATTTGCATGAGATATTTGTGTCAAAATCAAACTCTCACTTGAAATTCTTCTTCCAAGTGACAAGATGCTTTCCCCCAATATTGACAGCACAGAGTTCACATAGCAGTAACTCCTGTTAAAATACACATTAAGAGGGCCTCCCCTGGTGGCGCAACAGCACCCACTGCTCCCCTCAGCAGTGTATTTCGTCAGTCTGCCTGTTCTGTTCCCCACTCTGGCTCTGGTGAATTCTCTCATCCTCCCGCACTTCTGACTGTACCCAGTGCTTGTATAAATAAATAAATAAATCTTAAAAAAAAAAAAAAGACATTAAGAGCTACAGAGCTAAAGTTTAGGAACCAATTATCAGGCTGCACCCTTCCAAATTATTTATCTATTTATTTATTTATTATTAATTTAATTTTCTATATTTTTACATAATTTTTCATTTTTGCATTTTCTGAAGTTATTTATCTTTCTTATTTAAAAGGAATTCCCTTCCCTACCCCCCTTTTTTCATTCCTTCTCTTTTCTCCACTCCTGTTAAAATATAACAAAAACAAAAACAAAACAAAAACAAGAACTCCACTCCCTTCCAGGCAAGGAAGATTTGGAAACTTCCCGTGGAGCTCAGGCTGGTGTCCCGAGGTCGGCTGGGCAGGCTTTTTGAGGGCTGGTGCAGAGACGTATCGCAGGATTTTTCTGGGGGAAGGACATCCGAATTGGTGCACTGACGTTCTGTGTCCCGGTGACTAAGAACCACACTTCACAGACTTTAAGAGCCTGTCCTGCACTGAGGTCTACGTGCTCCTACAATTCGATGGGCTTGTGGGCAGGTGGACGATCCTGAGACGCCCTCGCCGCCCAAGCTGGAGAGGGGACCAGTCACCTGCGCTGTATGTGAGTGGTCCGTGGGAGAGCGCCTGGAGGTGGGCAGCTGGGGACACTGTCAGGCTGTCCAGTCCCTTTCTTGTCACACGGACTTGCTTGTCTCCAGTGAGGAGAGAAAACTTACGGGCCAGCCTAGCTAGTCTCCTGGGAGATGTTTCGCTCCTAATGCCACAGCCTTTGCCACAGGGCACTGGCACTCGAGATGCCAAGGGGAGCTTTCCTTTCACATTCTGGATGTGAGCATAAAGGGACTTTCTCTCACCCTTGGCTTCTTCCTTCTCTGATCCTCTTTCCAAAGGCACCACATTTCTCTGGAGAGTGTGTCCCAAATGCTTCATGTCCGTGAAATGCTTTACAAACATTAATAGACGAATGGTTAGTTTATATAAAGCACACATGTATTGCTCTGACAAAAGCAGTGAGGAGTCCACAGTTTACATTTTTGTCTTTCTTTTAAAAAGGAATGAGAAGTCATATTCCAGATGATCCAACCTTTTAAGCTAGGGAGAGTAAGAGTGAAGAAGGAACCACAATTTGAAAGAGATTTAAAGTTGGACCCTTTGTGAGCCAAGTGCAAATTGATGCAGGATGATCTTTAAAAGAGAAAGCAGGTCTTGAATTGACTTTCTCACCTTCAGCTCTGTGCTTCTCTGCCCTCAGCCTGCCCCCCAAACCCCTGAGCTTACTGAGAGCTCCTAACTGGAAAAATAGACTGATACCAGTAACAGTTATAGTGACAGTAAGGCGGTTTTTATGCAAGCCCCAAGAAGGAAGGACATATCTGAGTTTTCAACAGCCATGTGTTCAGAATTCTTTCTAAATAAAGTCATGTAGTATCCAAATTCATATTTTTCATATATGTGCTCATATTTTACGCAACCAAATGTTTTGACAATGCCAGTTGTTGAATTATTTAAATCACTTGGCATCTAGAGCCCTGCTTTGGTGGAGCAACACTGGTGTTTCAATGCCAGTTCTAACACATGTCTAGTATGGGGGGGTGGCAAAGGTGCCAGTCGATGTGAATTCCTCCTCTACCTCCTACAGTGTCCCTGAGACAGTTACCTGGCCATCAGCTTCCTCATCTTTAAAACAAGTGAATAATAGCAACAACTTCAGGGTTGTTGAGAAGATTAAACTAGATAACGTATGTAAAGTTTAGTGTGGGGTACATATTCACTTGCTAATAAAAGCCAACTTTAAGAAAAAGACAGCTATCTGGAAGGAAATCTATTGTGTATAGAGTGTGTTGTGTTTGCATGTATAGAAAGTGGTAATTTAGGGGTCGTAGGATTATGGGAGATTTTAATTTTATGCGCTTACCAAATTTTTATAGTGTTTTTAAGTTACAAAATGTTTTAAAAGATGTAATGAGCCGGTACAGGTGATGCTAGGACAATTGCAGCAAATACCACGCAAATGCCTTCATGCCTTAAAAGACAAAAAAGTGAAAAGGCAAATCTCAAAGCATGAATCCTAGTAAATACCAGAGATCTCAAGGGAACAAAGGCTGGAAATGAATTAAATAAGCCAGAAGTCAAGGAAGGAGCAGGGTAGCCAAAAGACAATGGGGTAAAGCCCAGAGACCTTCAGTTTAATAAGTGCTTTGAGCAAACCTTCTCCAAGGCATGCCTTTTAAAATTGCAGTAGAATGAGCTTTTCTTGGAAGACATACCAAAAAAAAAAGATTTAGAAAATGAGGAAACAAGCTCTAAAGGAAAACAGAAAATTAATAACTGATTAAAATTCCGTCCAATTTTTTTTCCAAAAGTGATGTCACATCAAAAGCTCAAAACAAATAGAAACTTTTCTGACTGAAGGAGTCACCCAGTCTGCGGACAAAGATGAGGGCCTCCTTGCAAGCAGGTTCTGCTCTGTGGAGGCACCGGCTGTGTGAATTTTGGCTGAGAAATCCATGTGTGTCTTGTTTCGCTCCACACCTCTGCCAGCAGTGCTCAGCAGGGGGATTTCAGCCTCCCCGGCTACACATTCAGGTATTTCTGATCTGTCACTGCAGTGAAAACTCTCAAAGAAGCCTCAGCTTTGGTTAAAGTAATTCTCATGATGCAGGCAAAAGAGAGCCGAATGCGTTTGCTATTCTGTCTACCCCTTTGTGGGACATTTATACTATTCACTGCTTCTACCCAAGCTAGAAGTTGCCGTGCCTACCAGGATTCCTCCTTTTTCTCTTCCTTTTTCTTGTCTTCCTTTTCTTTCTCTTCCCTACCCTTCCCTTCCCTTTTTTGCTTCCTCCATCCTATTCTTCCTCCCTTGCCCTATGCAACTCATTTAGTTTCATCAACCACCGTGAAATAGAGAGACACCTACGAGACAGCCCATGCTGCTATTATACACGCATTGCCTTTGCTTAGCTCCTAACTGAACATGCCCGTGCGGTTTATTAGGTGTCTGGCAGCTTTCATGCAGCTTATTTATTTAATTTCATCATCTACCCAGAGATAGGAATTATTATCATTCCTTTGCACATGACTGAATTGGGCGCACAGGACTTCACTATGTCAGCTGGGGCACTCGCGTCCCACAAGCAGTCAGACTCAAGTTCAGTGCTTTTCCCACTCTGCCTGTGTGTTGACTGCGAGGGACCTTGTTTCTACTTTGATGTTTTCACTTTGTGTATTGCACTGCACATGGGAATTAGGTCTGAGTCGCATTTTAAAAGTCTGCACGATTCATCCTTTCATATGCTTGTAGTTGGCAGCGATGTTCAGAGTTGTCACATGCACATGCATTTCTCATATACAGGAAACTGCTAAATGTTTTACTGCACACGTGTAGACAGCAAAGTCGATAGCCAGGAGTTGACCCTCAGACATAGCGGCAGACACATAGACATGAATAGAGGCTTGAATGTATTCTGAAGACATGCTTCCCTTGGAGCTGATTATAGAGGATGCACACGAGGGAGAAATCCTCAGTGCCCAAATCAGATCAACACCACTCTTGAAATCATAGTAGAGAGATTATTTTAATTTTGAGAAATGTTTGGAATTACCAAACTCTTAAGAGAATAATCTAACAAATACCCATGTGCCCACCTCCCGGAAAATAAAATTGTCAGCATTTTGTCCTATTTGTCAAGGTTTTTAAAGTGACATTGCAATCTCTTTTGTCTTCCATGCCCAAGCCAGTCCCCTCTCCTAATTTCATTCTGGTGGGCAGCAGCAAAGGTCTGAATTCCAATCTACAGTTTATATGGTTAGATGAACACATATATTTTTATAAATAACATGCTATTGTTTATGTTTATTAGAAAATACATGCAGTTATGTCATGCTGCCTATATCTTTGCAAATCTCAAAACATTGCTGTTTTGAGTTCCATGTTGAAATATAAAATTTAGTGTTTCTTTCAGTAGTCGTACAGCATTTTGTTTTATGAATAAAAATCCTTCTTATAATTTCTCCTACTATTGATAGACACTGAGGTTGCTATGAACAACTCTGTGCTCACTAAGTTTCTAATATTCAAACTTACAAGCAAATTCTTCGAAGGGGTTTACCCAGAAGAGGACTGACTGGGTGCTACACTAAGTGCGTGTTCAATTTTTATCACATGTTGACAAATTACTCTCAGAAATGTTCAGGCCAGTTTGCACTCTCGCCAGCAATGGATTTTAGTACCTGCTTCTAAAATTTTAGCACCTGCTTCTAAAATTTTCAATGCTGGCTATTGGCAAACTTAAATCTTTGCCAATCTGCTACATAAACAAGGATCTCTTCTTACTTCAATTTGCATTTCCCCAATTTACAACATAATCTAGCATCTTTTTTTTATATTTATTGGTTGTTTAGGTTTCTTCTTTTGTGCAATGTTCAGGGTTTTTCATGTGCTTTGCTAGTTTTTTTCCTACTAGGTTATTTGTGGAGATTTTTCTTCTTAATTTATTATCTTTCTCATTAATGATCAATTAATTTTTCTTCCTGGCATTCATAAGTACATTTGCTTTCCTCCAAGTGCAGGGTAAAAAAGGGTAGAGAAACTATGCAATGCAAATATTAATGCCATGCAATGAAACACTGAAGTATAACTGCTAAGGTAAGGGCATTTTTCCTTAGAGTCTAGTTTTCCTCTTTGAAGGTTACACAGATTTGATTCCCATCACATTTCCTACTAAAGCATTTCCATTTTAAATCATACAAGTGCTAATGACCAGAGGGAGGGGAAACACTAGGTAAAACCAGCTAGGTGGCCACTTGTTTTGACTGGAATCACCTATTGAATATTTGTCCATGAAAATCAGGATATGAATCAAAGGAGGCCATTTGAATCTGAAATTTTTGGTATGAATCATTTAACCGCCAGAAACATCTTTTTTAATTTTTCTCAAGTTCATTGTTTATAGCATTTTTTTTTTTTTTTTCTCTAGGTAGGGTGTTCAAGGTCAGTCTCAAGTGGGTACATGGCTTTATTCTCTATCTGGTGCAAATGACATAGATGGTCTCTGGAATTAGGTGAACAACCACAAACAGATCTAAGTAAAAACTTGCCTCAAAGGCCTTTAAATTTCCTACTCAGATTTGGAGAGTAGTTTCTTCTTAGCATCTCGGGAGTTAAACAGAGACAAACGCCGTCTATAGATAGGGAAGCAAAGCAACAGAAAAGAGCTTTTCTTTTACAGACCGGTAGCTGAGCAGGCTCTACACTTCTCACAACAGCCTCCGAGTCATTTCAAAGTCATTTCCTTAAGTGACATTTATCACTTAGCAATCATTGATTAAGCATCTCAGATTTTAGACGTTAACTTTAAAGCTACATGGAGTCATTCTATTTCTTTCCCCTCTTGCTGAGAGCAGGTTTCAATTATGTAATTATGGTTAAAGTGGTCTGTAGAGTTTTTACTCTTATCCTTCATCCTGATTGGATAATGGTTTGCAATGACTGGTTGAGAGCTGTGCAAACACAAATATGAGGAGAAAAGTTTGGATATCTATATAAATATTTACAAACATACTTGACTGTAAACTCTGTTAGGTGAGGGCCTATGCCTGTCCTATTCATGAAGCCCCAGGCTCAGCATTTGGCTCAGCTGATAATCCTAGTTAGGGGGTATGTGCTGGGCATTCTCTGTGCACCACTATTTATTTATTGAATCCCAATTCTGCATTAGTTACTTTGTATTCTATGTCCTTTGTGATCAAAAGTCATCAAGACAAAGTCCCCACTCTCATGGAGCTTACAATCCAGCGGCTAAGAGATATAAGTGACAATGAAGAAAAAAAACGATGCAGAGAAATGGGACAAAGAGTCAGGATGGGCTGGGATAGGATGTTTCTCCACAGAGAGACTGGTCTGAGAAAGCTCCAGAGAAGGGAACTTAGTGACCACCTACTGGCATTTACTAGCTAAATGCATTACTAGCTAAATGCACCAGCAATGCATTTCAATACCTGCTTCTAAAATTTTAGATACAGAGATAGAGATGGAAAATGAGGTAAAGATTGAGATATAAAAAGCCACAATGTCAGCGCTCTACAATAACTACTTCCATTTCAGGAGACAAGAGCTCTGTCCCCTAGTATTTTATTTGGGTCAGTCTAGCAGTCTTGGGGAGAAGTGACGAACGCATTGATTTTAGATGACAGGAGTTAATGAATTTTTAAGAAAACAGTCTCTTTTTCTGGGGGATGAGGGGGAATAGTTTACACTTTAGAGAACAGCTGGTTTCTATACAGCTTGGTGGTGGGTTGGGCTATTAATTGCCTAAAGTATTTTGGGATTATTTCTGACTACCTATCTCTCCCTCAGCTCACTGGATCAGGGTGAATCTTCAAGCTTCTTGAAGTTGGAATCCTGCAGGCAGCTACAAACGATGGCTCACGGGGTGATCTGACAAAAACTTACTCAAAAAACATATAAGGCACCGTCCCAGGTCATGGGTGGAAGCTGGCGCTTGCACAGCAAAACGTGCAGATTGATGATTCTCTAAATATCGATTTCATGCAGCCTTCCCCCTAGTTTCACTTATTTTAAAAACTCCAGTTCAACTTCCTAACAGTATCTAATAGGTGTTCAACGTTTCTGGCTCCCTCCCCCTACTGCCTGCCTAAAAAAGAAAAAAAAAAAAAAAAATCATGCTTTTTTTTTTTTTTTCACTTTTCTTCGCCAAGGTCTTAAATCACAGATGTTTCAGAAGCACCTTTGATGGGGTTCATCGTTTTGTTTATTTTGTTTCAGTCGTTGCAGACACCTTCAAACTTCCTCCTCCAGCAAAGTCGTCCCCTGCCCGGCTGAGGATCCCAGCTGCAGACCTTGCAGCCGGCTGACTTCTGCACGGGCTGCAACTTCCACGCGCAGACCCGGCGGCCTCTCCGAGGACCCAGTTCTCCAGCTGCAGAGCAAACGCAAGTGTTCGCCCATTTCCAAAACTATCTCTGCAATTGGTCTGCTGGCCACCCCGGGTCTCTCAGTAACCAACACAGAATGTGACATCCGCTCTTCACACACGTAACTTTTTGTCTTAACTTTCTGGGAAGTTGTTTCCTGGCGCTTTATTTTTGCCTGCTTGAGTCATCTCTAACATGCAACCCCAAACCGCTTCTCGCCCAGCGACAGTTTTCTCTTTGAAAAGATGGTGTAGAAACAGAAACCTGGACTTCTGAGGGTTCCTGTAGGCGGACTGCACCCCCTGCTCTCGGGTCCGCGCGCCCGCAGCCGCGGCCGTCAGCATCCGAGCCGAGAGCGCTCGTGGCGCGCGAGCGGGGCAGGAGGGGGTCCTGTTGGAGAGCGCGCCGGGGTACGCCCGGGGGCCGAGGTCAGCGCCTCGAAGTTGGGGGCCTCGGGGCGGAGGGCCCTGGGGCCGCAGTCCCGCTCCCTCGGGGGGCCAAGAGCCGCCTGATCTGCGCGCTCCCCGGCAGCCCCGCGCGTCCCAGCGCCGTCTCCACGAGCCGGCACCTCGCGGGACCGACGCAGGCTGCGCGGAGCCGGGAAAGGAAAAAGCCCAGGCCCGGGGGCGGAGGGGGAACGAGGGGCCAGGAGCCTGGGGGATTTCCTCCCGCGCTTCCCTCTCCAACGGGAGCGGAAAATGTGATTTGCTGTGCATTCCAGGCGCGGTTCCCTGGGGTGACCTCTCCCAGCCGGCCCGGGCGGGGGAGCAGACAAAGAGGCGAGGCAGGCGGAGAGGGGACCCCGCGGGGAGGCAGGCGGGGTGCGGGGGGCGGGGGCAGTACCGGGAAAGGGGGCGGATAGCGGGTCCGGCCGCGGCGACGGCGTCTGGCCAATGGAGAGGCACGGCCCGGGGCGCCGCGCTCGGCCGCCGGCATTTAAACGGGAGCCGGCGCGATGCCCCGCACTCGGTGCGCCCTCCGCGGACCGGGCGACCCCGTGTGCAGCTAGAGCCGCGCTCCCTGCGCAGCCGACCCCGCGCCCAGCCCGGGCGGCTCGGGCCGCGGCCGCACGCAGCGCCACGCGTCGAGAGCGCAGGTCCCGGGGACCCGCCGCGGTGACAGGTGAGCGCGCGGGGCGCGGCGTGTGCGGGGGCGGGCGTGTGCGTGTGGAGGGGGCCCGCTGCGCCCCGGGGTGGCGCGCCGTGCGGACAGGCGGCGGCCCCGCGAGACCGCAGGCCGAGGTTGCGTGGGATCGACCCTGGAGCGCCCTTGCGGGGTTCCGACTGCCAAGGGCCTGGCCGCGGGCACCCCACTGCGCGCGGTGTGCCCGCTCGGGCTGGACGAGAGGCTGCCTGTCAACAGCGGGCTCGCCAGCCCGGCTCCCCAGGTCCCCGGGCGAGCGCCGGGCTAACGCGCCTGGGGCGCGCGTGGCGGCGCGACCGAGCAGAGCTGCCCCATATGGCACGAGCGCGAACTCCGGGCGACGCGAGCGCGGGAGCGCAGGGAGAGTGAGCTGCAGCCGCGGGGAGCCGCGGGGACCGGACGGCCGGCGGAGTCCTGTGCTGCAGGCGGGCGCTGGGCCCGGGACTTCTGGGGCGCACGACCCCGCCGCGGGCTGGCGCGTGCCGAGATCCGCGCTGGGTCCGCTGGCAGGCTCCCTGGGTGAACCGGAGACTCCGGGTAACGTGGAGCCGCCCGGGTGGGCCACTGCAGAAACCCAAAGGGTCGGCTAACCAGACAACTGAAGCGAGGCGGTGCTGTCTCCGACGCCCGGGCCGGGGACCCGCAGTGCTCCCGCACCCACGTGCTGGCTGCGCGCTGGCGGCGCCGGGTGCCGGCTCCTCTGCTGCTCCCCGCCCCGCGTGCGCTGGGCAGCTCGGCTGACGGCCAGGCGCCAGGCGGCTGTCTCGCCTCGCCCGAGGCACTTGCGCGGGCGCCTCTTCCTCTGCGCCCCAGGGTCCCTGGTCTGGGCTCCCCGCGCTCGCCAGCGACGGGTGACGCGGGATTGGTGACTAGGGGCAGGTCCCCGGCTTGGGCGCTCGGGCCATCGCGCCTCCTCATGTGCCGCCTTGCTCGCCCTGCGGACCCCTCAGCCATTTGTGGAGCAAGATGGGGGGCATCTGGGCGGGCATCTCGCGGCGGGAGTTATCTGTAGACTTCAGACTTGGGAAGAACCGATGCATCCCCGCTCTCCCTTGGCATTGCCTTCGGACCCCAACTCTGCCTTGTGGGCGCCCCAGTCTGGCGTTCCACCCTGCAGGGGTTAAGCAAAGTTTGCCGGGCCTGGTAGGGTGGGCGCAGGAGGAAGGTGGCCAGCCTTGGCGGTGAAGCCCTTCTTGCGCACCCAGAACTGGCCAGAACGGACTCCTCAGTGGAACCCAGCTGCAGCCTTCTCCAAACCTACCCCGAATCCCAGCTCTTGAAGACAGAGAAATGGTCTCCACGTTAGGGGATTAAGATCACTTAAGTGGTACAAGGGAGAGAGGCGACCTTCAGTAGGTAATTGGAGCTTCTGCTGAAAAGAACAGATCCCAGGGATGTCCCTATCCATTTCTGTTCCCCTTTCGAGATGGTGCCAGGACACGAGTGGATTAAAACAATCTACTGTGTGAAGTGGGTCACCAGGGTGTTAAGCTGTCCCAGGGCCCCCAGAAGAGTGGTTTCCTTCTGGCTATACACACAAGTTAAATAAATAGCAAAGAAGAGGTTAAGATAACCTCGATCCCAGAGTGAGGAGTCTGCTTTCACCCCAGGGCTTTGCAGGAGCCCTCCCCTTCTTTTGGAAGGGGGTTGGTATGGGGAAATTGAAGGGAAACCACAGATTCTCATCTCCCTCCTGGCACAGCCAAGTATGCAGCAGTATATAATCTGATTACTAGCACTGGATAAATGGCACTGTCCAATTCTTAGTATTAGCTAATTATTTAAGGCTTCTTTAGAACTGTTGCTGCTGCTGCTGGGGGGTGTGTGTGTGTGTGTTTGTTTAACCCTCAGGTCATTGTAGGAATTAACGTGTTGTAAACTTTGTAATTTTACAGGTTTCCTATTTTCTTAAACTTTTGAGTGAAATGTTTTGGTAACCCACGGTCTATAGGAAATCCAAGTTGGCTAATGTATTCTTAATATGAAGTGGCCACACATAGGGGAGAATAGAAACCAGTTGTGCCCCCCCTTTCTTAGAGTTGCCTGTCCTGGCTTCTAAACCCAAGTTCTCAGTCTTAATGCTTAAGTATTAAAATTGATAAAATGCCCAGAAATTTTATGCCACAGACCACTCTCCCAAGAAATGTCTGTTGACAGTAAAGTTGGGGAATGTGTCCTAGAAGACAGAGTAAAGGACAGAGGTGAAAACTTGAACCTTTTATGTGAAGGAAATAGAAGAGGGGGAGGTCACTGAGGTATCCAACTGAAAGGCACAGATTAGGCAAGTGTTGCCAGCCCATGTCTTACATCTGCAAGGAATTGTCTGCAGTTTGAACATACGCTCTTAGAAATGCAAAGTACAATAGTATTTCCTAGGACAAGAGAAGTATTTCACTTCACATGTGAACGTGAAGATATAAAATAGGTAATTATTTGAGTTACAATATTCTTCAAACTTCATTTCATTAGAAACAAGTCCATGTGTCCCTTGTTAACTACTATGCCGTGTGTTCACGGACCTCTGACTAACATGTGTTTGGAGTCTACATAGACCTGTCCTCAAACTTTGGCTCTGTCTGCCACACGGGAGCTGTGACCTTGGACAGTTTCTGGACTTCCCCGACTCTGAATTCCCTGATTGGTAGAAGGAAGAAAAAATTATCTACTTCATAATTCATTGCAAAAAGAATATATAAATGTAGTCAGAACTTAGCATAATGCCTGGCATGGTAAGGGATCAAAAAAAAAAAAAACAACTCATATTATTAGGAAAGGCAGTTCTATATGACACCAGTATATATCACAGGGTGGTCCTGAAATTAAATCCCACATCCCATTTACACAGAGACTAACACACATCTTTCATTATAATACAGACTTTGTAATTTGGCTGTCTCTCAATCGTGCTACTCAGTGAACATTTAATATTACTTTCTAACTCGTTTTCTGTCAACCACAAGAGTTGTATGCCACCATGAACGTCACCAAAAAATCTTATGGTGAGCATAGCGCTCCTGAGTAACTGCCAGGTGGTCTCCTTTCTGCTCCATGCGATGTTGGACCCCAGTCTGATTCAACATGATGGTCTTCAGAATAGGGAGGTTGTGATTAGACCACTAGCAACACATGCAAGATGTGACTCTAACCTCTAGTAGTTTGCAAACCATTCTTCTTACCTTCTTGGTGGAACTTGTCTAAAAAAAAAATCAACTCAGTCTATTCTTAAGGCAAAAGTCTTTACTTAATTTCTATAAGTTGACTGTCTTTTTTTATTGTCTTTAGCAAATGAACAATAATCTTTGTTCGCTTCAAAGATTTAGTCCTGACAGATTATTCTAAAACTTGGCCTGCACTTAGGGCATTTGCTGTCATTTACCTTATTTTTATTATTACTACTTTTATTCTGGGTGGATTATTGGAGATCATGCCTGCTGACATCTTTCTAAACCTTGATTTAACAGGAGGAATTGACCAGAAGTTACCAGACAGAGACATCTGACTTGCTGAGCACTGTTTCTTCACTGTAACTCCCACGTATCACTCCCTTTAACTTATTGTGAGCAGGTTGGTTGGTTACAGTGAGAAATAGGCCAAAAGAGTACCCCAAAAGGCTGTCTCAGTTTTTCCAAAGACGTTGCGAACATTAGAAACAGGTCACACCCAACATTTTTATTTCTTAGAGCCTTAGTGAAGATTGGAATAAATTTCCACAACCTGCACAAGAGAGAGGTAGCTGGTATGGGTTCTCTTGAGCACAAATGTTTGCTGTTGATCAATTAGGGAAAAGTGGAAGAAAGCTTCAGGTGAAATAGACCTGCTTGGCAAATATAAATATCTATGCCCTGTTGACAGGTGAACTGGGGGAGAAGATGGTGTTAAAGAAAACAACAACAACAGGGGGCCTCCCAGGTGGCCTAGGGGTTAGGTCGAAACACTATGAAGCTATCCGCAGCCACTGCATCACGACATCCATCCCCTGCCAGGGAGATGCCCGCATGGTGCAGCAGACCCCTCCTGTCTCACCAGCTGCTCCCCTCAGCAGTGTATTTCAGTCAATCTGCCTGTTCTGTTCCTCACTTTGTCTCCTGTGAATCCACTCACCCCACCCCCATACCTCTGGCCTGTACCCAAGTTCTTGTTTACATAAATAAATTAACCTTTAAACAACAACAACAACAACAAATTGGGGAGAGGTGGGTTTTGCAGTAGGGAACATTTGCACATAAAGCACCATAAAAATATGATCAAAATATTTACCGAAGCAGGGATGTGTTAAGTTGGAAGCTGAGGCAGAGTTTGGAAAGAAGAAAACTGTCTGCAAAGGAGAAAAACAGATACCCTTTATGGGTGTCATGATGGATTTGGGTCTATGACACAGCTTTCATTTAATGATGTGAGTGGGTCATTTCATGGGTGGGTTATTTCATGAATGGAAATGATCATAAGATATTTGCAGTTCTATGTTGGATGTGAGTGATAATTCACAGGAAACTAAATCTGGATTAGCATTTGAATTGTGCTTTGATGATAGGGCACCTTGCTAGGTGTTGATATGGAAAAAAATTGTCCTTACGGAATTTACATCTTCTTGATTTCCTCCATGTCTCCATGATATTTACAAAGTGCAAATTATTTGGTGACAGTGCAATTGGGATTTCACGAACAAGGCAGTTTTATTCCTTCACTGAATAATCAAGATCAGCTTGGGGGGTGGGGGTGGGGGGGTTGGGGAGGGAATTGGGTGACCACAATGACTTGACAGAGTCCCTGGTTTCAGTTCTAATTATAGTTTAGTCCCCCCCACTCTTATTCAAGTGGAATATGCAGACTGCCTCCGAGTGCTGCTATTCTTAAGAAGCTGAGGCCTTTGTTGACTGAGATTCCTGAAGTTGGTTTTTACTTGTCTCCAAATAATTATTTATAAACTTTAAGAACTCAAAAGTCTTGTTATAATCACTGAAGATCTTTCAAGGGTAGCCCTTTCTTTAAAAAGTGAAAAACCAGTGCATAACTTTTTCCACATCTAATAAATCTTATTTTGAGAAAAATTAACTGTTCTTAAACAAACAAACAAACCAGCCTGTCATTCTAGACTCTTTTGGTTTATGGGGTATGCGCGCGCCCATAGGAACAGGAAGTCTGTCCAAATTAAAACTGAAAACCACAATTGACTCATTTTGAATTAACTACTTTATTGATGGTTCCTGCTATAGTGAATACAATGACTTGAATTAGAAACTAAAACTCACAGCATTCCACAGGGGATCAGGTAAAAAGTAGTGGACATTAAGAGGTTCCCTAGGTTGGGAGGGTCAGAAATCTAAAGGATCATGATGAATGGGCTGTGCCTCTCCCTGGCACATGTGAAGGCAGCTGAAAATGTAAAGAACAGGAACTTTCTAAGTCAATGTGCTCCATAACAACCCCTTCCTTACCAGTTAGCGGCTACTGTGGCAGGCACTCATGAATAAGTCCTCCTGGCTCTTAGACGTGATACTTGCTTAATGATAGATGTGGACATGCCAGGTAGAAAGAATTGAGTATACAGAGGGTCCAGAGTCAGTTGGGTAGACTGTCTGGGGTGGGGGTGGGGGGCGGAGGTGGCCTCATGGTGTGACCCTGCAGTCAGGGTACATTCCCTGTCAGTCCCAGGTGGACCCATGTGATGGGGAGGCCCATTCAGACCTCCCAGAGGTCTGAATCTTCCCTACAGGCCATTTTTAAAAGGGCTGGGGAAGATGTGGGCCTAGATCTGGAAGTGACTTATGTGTTCCTCTCTGGAAGAAGGCCGAGACTGAATTTTAGTTTAGATCCTGACCCGAATTGAATAAATAGCAGAAACTTGTGAAAGCTTCTCAAATTCACAATATATTTGCCCAGGAGACTGAGCGGTCATGGTTCAAGTTATCCCGGTCTCTGGAGAAAATCAGCACTGGTTTATAACTAGACTTTTCTCATGAGTGATTTTTTAAAGACAAAACAAGAAAATTAATTTTTTGTTGTTGTTGGGGGCAAAAAAAGTTCTGTTTAAAGAACAGGGATATTGTAACATAAACTGACAAAAACCAGGGAGTCTGCAGTCAGGGCAGGAACTAAATGTCACATTATCAGCTTCAGACTTGAACTTGCCCTACAGTATTAGGTTAACGTTGGAGATAGTGCCATTTAAGGCTATTTTAACATTTAATTATCTTCATTTGAGATTATCCTTCAGGTTGAATGGTCTTACCTACCAGGGGGCTGTTCCTTAGCAACTGTGGATTCCACACAGCCTTTGTCTTTGAAAGATAATTGCCCTAATATCTTTAATAGTGCTAAGGTGTGTAGTGCTAAGGTGTGTAGTTCCTTAGGGTCCATGATAACGTTACTATTAAATTGCACTTAGTGGTTATCATGTGCAAGCTGGTGCTCAAAAGTGAGTGGGATGGGGAGGGGCGTGTGTGTGTGTTGGGGGGAGGTGAGAATTGGTGTGTCACAGCTGTGCCATTAAGTCTAGAAAACCATGTTTTCTGGGATGGGGGTAGGGGAAGCTTCAGGACTAGGTCAGATATTTGTGATGGCCTGAGGAGGGAGACTGTGAATTGGAAACTGCCGTGGAAAAGAAAGGCCTTCCATATTTTTATAATCCGTGCCCCTTGGTGGCAAGTACTCCAGCCTTGCTGCTCAAAGCTTGTTATAAAGGCAGATCTATGGCTTCGGATCTGCATTTTAACAATATCCCCAGGTGTGGTCTGCACCATCAGGTCTGAGAAGTATTGTCCCAGGAGAAACTCAATCACCTGATGCTTCTCTCTTGCACTCTTTTTTAAAATATGCTTCTTCTGGGCCTCCTCCCCTCTTCCTCCGATATCTGCCCTACTGTCCACGAATATCCTGCCTCTAGAATAGCCCTCCTTTCTCTGATTTACACTCTGAACTCATTCATTTCTTGCCCTCTTTCCTATAGGTGTCCCCTCCTCTGCCTCTACCCATCCCTTTGAATGTTTTTCTTGCCATTGGTCATATGCCATCGCCCTTTCTGACTCATATCTAGCTCCAAACCTAGCCACAATAATTCAATTATTATTTATTCAGTGTAAATAAATATTTACCTTTATTGATGTAAATATTTCCATAGACAAGTTCTCTTGCATCCGTTTTTTCTACCTTCTAAATTGTATGCACACACCTGCACACATACATGTGAATGACATAATGAATATCCATGCCCAATTTAAAAAACGAGACTAAGTGAGCAGTTTGGGAGTCTTTTTTTTTTTTAAAGATATATTTATGCATGTAAGAACTGGGGTACAGGCCAGATGTGCGGGAGGGTGAGAGGATTCACCAGTGACAGAGTAGGGAACAGAACAGGGAGATGGACTGAAACACTGCTGAGGGGAGCTGCAGGGAGACAGGAGAGGTCTGCCGCACCATGTGGGTAGCTCCCTGGCTGGGAATCGAACTTGTGCTGCAGAGGTTGAGGACGGCTTTATAAGTTGCGTCTTAACCACTTGCGCCACCAGGGAGGCCCAGCCTGTGTTATATTAATGTTTAATTAAATAACTTTTCCACGGTTCATGTCTCCAATCTTTTTCTCTGCCGCAGCATGAGCCGCACCGCCTACACAGTGGGAGCGCTGCTTCTCCTTTTGGGGACCCTGCTACCGGCTGCTGAAGGGAAAAAGAAAGGGTCCCAAGGAGCCATCCCCCCGCCAGACAAGGCCCAGCACAACGACTCGGAACAGACTCAGACGCCCCAGCAGCCGGGCTCCAGGAACCGGGGGCGGGGCCAGGGGCGCGGCACGGCCATGCCGGGGGAGGAGGTGCTGGAGTCCAGCCAGGAGGCCCTGCACGTGACCGAGCGCAAATACCTGAAGCGAGACTGGTGCAAAACCCAGCCGCTCAAGCAGACCATCCACGAGGAGGGCTGCAACAGCCGCACCATCATCAACCGCTTCTGCTACGGCCAGTGCAACTCCTTCTACATCCCCAGGCACATCCGCAAGGAGGAAGGCTCCTTTCAGTCCTGCTCTTTCTGCAAGCCCAAGAAATTCACCACCATGATGGTCACACTCAACTGCCCGGAACTGCAGCCCCCTACCAAGAAGAAGAGGGTCACCCGCGTGAAGCAGTGTCGTTGCATATCCATCGATTTGGATTAAGCGGGGCCTACCCAGCCTGTCCTAGGGATGCAACCCCAGGCAGGCCCCGAGCCAGACCTAAAACAGCCCGATTTTTAATTGGCTTAAACCTAGAGGCCAGAAGAACCACCGCCTCCTGGCAGGAGCCTGCTAGTGCGTAGTTTGTGTGCATGAGTGTGCTAGAGGGCACTTCTTATTATGCAAACGTATCCACTTCCCCTGCATGGCACAGAAGGCCTACACCACCTGGGCACACTCAAAGGGGCAGGGTTGTGGTCTGGTTCTGCCTCTGTCTTCCTGGCCCCCCGGGTGCTAGACTCTCCCTTCAGAGTGAATGTTAATGGAAGAGGCCACTGGGAGGGCAGGAGGCTCTTCAGTGGCCTAGACTTGGCAAAGGTATTTCGACCTGTGCCTGCTTCTCCCTCCCTCCTCCCTTCCACAGACTGTCCCTTCTTCAGTTCTCAGTGACTATTTTGGTCTGCTCCCCTTTCTGCCAAAGTTTCTAAATGAACTCATTTGAGCACAGATATGAATGTTTCCCATTTGGCAAGACCCTTTACCAGGGGGAGGTTGGCACAGGAAGGGCAGGAAGGAAGGAAGATGCGAGAAGGGAGACGTTGACCAGTGAGCCCAGCAAAACTCAGTAGAGAGAATAGCGTCTTGAGAGGAGAACCCCCCAGATCCCCAAATACAGTGAGACTTGTGCTATGGCAAAAGGTTTTTTCCTAGTATTTACCAGAACTCAAGTGAACAGAAGAGAAAGAGACTGTCCAAAAGTCCTTAACTTTGGTTGTCATTGTGATCTGCTGGAACCAACCCAAATCCAAATTTCAACCCTAAAATGCCAATGGTTCCTACTTTCAGAACAAGTGAGCTAAACTTGAGCAACCCCTCCTGCTTTGCCCCTCAGGTAGGATGATAGATGTAAGTTCTCTAACTACACGCAGGGATGGCCACGGAATAAAAACGGCCTAGGCAGAAGGCCCCATGATCTTCCTTTTGCTTGGTTATAATCACCTCTTCCCCAGTTCATAATTTCTATGTCATGCTTCTGACAGTCACACGTCTGTGCTGTAAAGACTCTGCCTCTGCTGCGTAGGAGACCCAGCTTCATAGGAGAGCGTTCAGGGCCTGCCATCAAGACCCATCAAGACCCAGCCTCGTAGGAGAGCATTCAAGGCCTGCTCCAATTTAGCTGGAAGTATGTTTTGAGTCTTTTCATTTTAGCCACTGTTAGGAAACTGAGCTGGAGAGAAGAGACAGGAATTAAAGGGGATTGCCCCACTGAGGAGTAGCTTGTTACCTGGGCATGTAATATAAAGGATGTGACCTCCTGTTCTTCCTTGGCCCTCTGAGGGTCAAATGGGAAATTGCAGTTAATAAATCTGAGCATTTGGGTGTGTTCGATAGCTGGCTGTTGCCAGGAGGGTTCGTGTAGGTAGTAACCATCCAATCCCTAGTAGGCACTGTCCCCTGATTAAACTCTGGCTAATCACGATGCCTACTGAGGGTTTATCTAATGGCCAAAATGTGGGGTGGGTGAACCTTACTGTGTTTCGCATTTGGCTAACCTGTTTTCCTTCAGACCTGAAGCTTTAGATTTAAACCCCATTCCCAGACTCTTTTTGCCCCACCAGCCAAGTAATATGGGAAACAAACACCACAGACTTGCATTTCAGTTGCCCATCAAAAGGCCCCAGTGTTCAAAGCACCATCAAGAGTCTGCTTTTATTTTATTTTTGTTTTGGTCCAGTGCTCTCCCATCTAACAACTAAACAGGAACCATACTTGGAGGCAGAAGTTATCTTGAGCACCCAAAACGTAGGGTCTAATTTTAAAACTCACTACTGATGATTCTACACGAGGTGAATTTGAGCAAACACATCGTCTGTGCATTTTGTGTACAGTGTATGCCCCAGCTCCAAATCTTTCTATCATCCACATCCTTCAACAATAAAGCACAGAATGGATCTAATTAAGCACACGAAGGCTAAGCCAAAATTTTGAGGGTGGGGGAGAGGAAAAGAAAGGGGAAGGAGCTGAAAATGTAAAACCACACTAGAGAGGAAAAATGACATTCAGAACTAGCAGACACTGAATTTCTCTTGTTGTTTTAACTCTGCCACAAGCATGCAATTTTGTTAAAAAGAGATGACTTAAGTTGGCAGCAGTAATCTTAGTAGCTTGTACCACAGTCTTGCATGTAAGTCGGATTTGGCTTAAGTAAAGAGAATTTCCTCAAAATCAACTTCACTGAGATAATCAGCAGCATAACTGCCCTAAAAAAGTACAGCACGAGCCAAAGAGGGAAACGCCTGCTTCTCTTTCTGGGCCTTTATGAAGAGTAGCACAAGTGTGGTGTGTCCCCAAGAGTTACTGAAAGTGCCATATCTCTTCCATATTGTATTGGAGTCACCGATGATGTCATGATAGGTTTCTGTTCATTACTATAGTAGATTTTTTTTTTTAATGACAAGACATTTGTGATCTCGATCTTTCCTATGAAGATAATGCCAACCACTAAATATGAGTTCCACGATGTACGCTTTGTGCTTGGCATTAAAAGAAAAACACACATTCCTTAAGTCCGTAAGTTGTTTTTTGTTATTGTAGTTCTTCAAAGTTAAAAATGTAAGCGAAAAATCCGGAGGAAAGGATAATTTCCACTGTGTGGAATGTGAATAGTTAAACAAAAAGTTATGGTTATTTAATGTAATTATTAATTCAAATCCTTTGGTCACTGTGATTTCAAACCTTTTTTTTTTTTCTCCTTTATATGCCTTCCTCTGAGTTGAGCAAAAACACACCGTGCATGGTATTGGAGGCTTTTATCAGGTCAGAGGGAAAACACTGAACTCTTGACAAGTCTGAGTATGCGTTACAGAGTCGAGGCCTGAGCTTTTATTATTTGAATGGACTGTTCCTTAAAGGTTAATATTTCTGAGGCAATATTAAGACAGATTTTAAATGTTATTTTGGAAGACTTCTGATGTGTGTATGTAAACAAATAGCAGATCGTTCACAAGTCCTTTTAAGGAGAGAATCTCAAATAAAAAAAAAGTGTATGTCTAGACCATTTATAAAGAACCAGTTAATGCTTAAGAGTGAGAGTAGTTCTACTGATTTGTCATTCTCAAGATATTTAATATCAACTGCATTATGTATTATATCAGCTCTAATCATTTAAAAATAACAGAGAATTATATAGGCTTTGATTGAGGTACTTTGCTGTGTATAAGGTTGAGGGAATTTGAGTCTCATAAAAGCTAATTTGGTTTAAAGCAACGTTTTGTGAATCTGTAACTAGAATTTCACCCCAATAATGTTCTATATAATCTTTCCCAATGAGCAAACAATAAATCGAATTTCTTCTCTGCTTGTGTGTGTGTGTGTGTGTGTGTGTGTGTGTGTGTGTGAGAGAGAGAGAGAGAGAGAGAGAGAGAGAGAGAGAGAGACAGGTAGTGGGCACAGGGGGCATTGAGATGGGTTCGTTTGTCATGGAAAGGGAGGTATAAAAGAGATGGTTAGATCACTTATGATCACAAAGGGGATTTATTCCATCTGACCTTCCAGATCCTTCTTGATTTCAGCCTCAGGTTGTGGCAGTGAGAAAGCCCCTTTGCAATTGAAAAAAGAGCTAAGGAGGGTTATGCTTGTGCCTTCAGACAGTTGGAATGGTTGTCACAGTCACACAGAAAATATAACAGCTTTATGTGAGCCAGCCCCGGGGAATAATGGGAGATTGAGATTGGTTCAGTAGGGAGAAAAACTTTCTTTTCTTTTTTTTATTTCTCTTGAGGTAATGTGGGTTTACAACACTGTATATGTTTTAGGGGTATAAGCTCACACCTCTTCAGATGTATGTTACCACACCATGCCCAGCACTAACAATCTTCCACCACTGCCCACTGGACCCCACTCACCCCAATCCTTCTGCTCTGACTGCCTCAGTTCTGCAATCATTTTTCAAGGGTTTGTTTTTATCTCTTCCTTTGCTTCATTTCTTTATATTCCACATATGAATAGGAATGAAATCATCTGGCATTTGTCTGTCTCAGAAGGGAAAACTTTTAAATGGTGAGAGTGATTCAGTAATGCCTGAGCTGCCTTTGAGATGGTGAACTCTGTGTCTTTGGAAATATTAAAACATACATCAGATATTATTTGATGGGTATGTGAGGTCAAGAGAGTCATTGCGCTGGGTATACAACTGAACTAGTGGATGTCTGAAGTCCCATCCTACTCAGACACACGAAACAGGACTTTTCCTAGATATTGGTTCTCTGACAAGATAATGAAAATATCAGAAGCTATATATGAAGTGCTTGTGCCAGACACTGTGCTAAAGATTTTATATTGTTTCACATCTAATCTAATTACATCTAATCATGCAACATTTGTACTGTTACTGTCTTTACCAGGGGCTAGTGAACACAGGGTTTTACTCCAGCACTTGTGCATGAAACGCTATACACAACTGTGAGATTTTCAATTAATATCAGTTTGTCCTTTGAAGGACAGAGCACAGTATCTAAAGACATATCCAACTCTTGATTATTCAGATCATGTGATTAAGAATACCCTGAGGTTGGAGTTGCCGTCATCAGGAGCCTTAACTCTGAGGCATTCAGCCAAATATTCTTTGCCCCCTCTCTTTTTGTTATGGCCTCCCTGGACTTGGAGGGGAACAATGGCATAAGAACCATGGAGACACTGTCCTCAGAAAAGTCATACTCAGGAGGTAACATCTGAACAGCTCTTGAAAGGGTAGTAAGACTTGATCCAGAAAGCTATCAAGGTACATTTTCATTTTCCATTAAAAATGAAAAGTATTTGGGGCCTCCCCAGTGGCGCAGTGGTTGAGTGCTGGGTTGCGAAGCTGCCCGCAGCCTCTGCAGCGCCGGTTCGATCCCCGGCTACTCCCCGGCCACCGGAGGAGGGTCCCACATGGCGTGCAGATCTCTCCTGCTACCCGCTGCTCCCCTCAGCAGTGTACCTCGGTCCTTCTGCCTGCTCTGCTCCCTGCTCTGGCTCTGGTGAATTCTCTAACCCTCCTGTACTTCTGACTGTACCCAGTACTTGTATAAATAAATAAAAAAATAAATTAAAAAAAAATAAATCTTTAAAAAAAATGAAAAGTATTTGATGGAATGTCAGCAAAAATATAGAGTGAGGAACTCTGAAAATCCCCTTCTCTATAAAACCAGTGAAAAACTGGCAATAGTCAGAGTCAACTCTCTAGAACTCTGGAAATTAACCAAGGGCTTGCAGTAGTCTGGGGAGCATTTATTCAACAAAAAGGCTGAATCTCTGTAAGAACACTGAGCATCGTGATATTGTAACTTGTCCTGTTTTATCTTCCCTCTCCAACTTCTTCAAAGTCTAACCAACCAACAGTAGGAAAATACCAAGCAATCTGGCAACCACTGGAGGAGGTACAATGGAATTGAAGATCCTTCAAAGTCAGATTCCTGGAGAATTATCATTAGCTGACTTGTCAGGCCCTGGAGGCTCTATTGGCAAGGATATCTTTATTTGGCCTGACTGGAAACTACCCACTGTGAAACACTTGCTGAAAACAACTAGAGGCAACTGATTGTCTTTGTGGCAGAATTGACTAGTGGAGAATGGCTGGGGCAAATAAGATGATAAACAAAAATCTTAAAAGGAAAAGCTGGGATATGAGCTTTCTTTAAGGCTTTGAAAAACTTCAAATATGTTATGGAGATTCAAGAAAACCAAATGCATGTCTAGGGCTGTGTGTATGGCCAGGGCTGTGCCAAGGTTAGGATGAATCTGAGGCCTGAAGCTCTTACCTCAGGCTGACCTTGAGGTGCTGCACAAGCAGGAAGTGAAGGTTAAGGCAGAGCTGTCAAATGCCTGACTGAGTGTTGAAAGAGTGTCCCAAAATTCACACAGAGCCCAACAGCAAAGACTGGTAGACTCATTGATTCCAAATGTTTAAGGAAATCACTTTTCAGCTATTAGCTGACACTAAGCTAACCAAGTAAAGACTTCAGTGGCCACACACACAAAAAATACAGACTTTATATAATTAATTCAGAAAAGTTACTAAACAAAGAAACAAACAATAATAAATAGCAGCAGCAACAAATCCTGGGGTGGGTGGGGGGGAATTATTTCAAACACTGCCACATTATAATACTGAAAATGCCCCGTTTTCAGCAAAAAATTATAAGACATGCAAAGGATCAAGAAAGCCTGGTCTATACAAAGGGAAAAAAATAATGCAAACAAAGAAAATGATCCAAGGAAGCTCAGACATTGGACTGATTTGACAAAGACTTAAAATCTACTGCTTCAAGTGTTCAAGAAACCATTTCATGGAACTTAAGGCAGATAGGAAAGTGAAAGTTCACCAAATCATGAATACCAATAAAGAGACTGAAATTATGAAAAAGAATAAGATAGAAATTGTGAAGCTCAAAAGTATAATAATTGAAATGAAAAATTTACTAGACAGGCAGAACAGTAGATTTTAGCAGACAGAAGAAAACTGACAAATATTTACCTAGAATGAGGGGTTGGGGAAAGAGAGAGAGAGAAGGAGGGATTGAGAGAGAGAGAGAGAGAAGGAGGGATTGAGAGAGAGAGAGAGAGAGACTTCAAATAAGGAACAAAGGAGGGAGCATTACTACCAACCTTACAGAAATAAAAACGATGACAAGGGAACACCATGAACAACCATATGTCAACAAATTAGATAACTTAGATGAAATGGACAAATTCCTAGTGTTACAAGGAGTCTGATTCCATTTTTTGCTTAACAACCAACATCTTTTAACCTCATGCTTCCCTGTTCCCCTTCTGCTCAACACATCTGGCCAAACTGATAAGAAATTCCAGCTTCCCCCTCGTTTGGCTGTGATGGGATAATGGACCCATACAAAGCTCTGCCTGCATGTGGGGAGCCTCATCCCAGTTTCAAAAGAAATTGTTCTTTGAATTACACTTATAACTAGTGTACTAGAGCCATTTTCACAAATTTTCAAAAATCTTATTTTCATGAAATATATGAATGAGTGTTCTTGACTATAAACAATAGAATTCACTCCAATTAGCTTAATTACAAAGAGGTGTTTTAAAAGTTAATAGGCAGGTAGCTCACAAAATCTCAGGGGAGCAAATCGTTTTGTTTGAAGGCTATAAATAAATAGAAGACCCAGAAATGACCTAGCCATGGCAAAGGCCCAACGCCATAGGGGGCTATTGTAGAAAAACACCACTGGTTTGTCCACTGTTCATTACTCATGTCACTAGAGACAGCCTAAATGCCCAAGAAGCTGGGCTCCCTTCCCATGCTTGACAGAAGTTTCAAGAGCTCCTGTGACTGATCGCTGACTCAAGTTGGTTGCTTCTTGTCAGTCTAGTTGGTGTATCTGCTAACTGCAACTTGGTGCGAAATATAAACATTCATTTCAAGGGCGGCCGGGAACGGCAAGTGTTTAACTGTCTGTTCTCTAGTACAGGAGGCCGTCTAGAAAGGCACTGGAAGGGGCGCCAAATGGAAAAGATACCACACAAAGTAAATCATGAAATGGGAGGAAAAGAGATTTTGAAAGGCTTATCTTGTGAAACAGCACTCATTTGCTTCTTGGTCTCATTTCTCACAGTTGACCATTTTCATTTCTTCTTTTCCTTACCCTTCACATCCATTTCTCTTGTTTTAATTTACATATTTTCTGTCAACATGGTGTATTGGCAAAGAATACTTGACTTATTCATTCTCCACTTTGCTTGCTCCATACTACCAATACACAGTTATATTACAAATCTGATGGCATCAATAATCAGAACTCACTTGTTAGGACTATCATTATTTACTGCTGAGTTTATTTTTTTTAAAGATTTATTTGTGCATACAAGAGCTGGGGGGTACAGGCCAGAGGTACAGAGGGTTGAGAGGATTCAACAGAGACAGAGTAGGGAACAGAACAGGCAGATCGACTGAGGTACACTACTGAGGGGAGCAGTGGGAGAGTCAGAAGAGGTCTGCTGCACCATGTGGGTAGCTCCCTGGCCAGCTGGGGATTGAACTTGTGCTGCAGAGGCTGTGGACAGCTTCAGAGTGCTGTGCTTAACCCCTTGCACCACCAGGGAGGCCCCTACTGCTTAGTTTAAATCTCTTTTCTTGTTCAACTATTGGATTCTGGAGTTACTGGATTTTTTTTCATTCATTTAGTTAAAAAAATATATTCTTATCCTTACTTGTTACAGACTTCATTAATATATTAATATGTCTGATACTGACTTTTATCAGTTCCATTTTCTTCACGGGAAGACCTCCCTTTCAGGTTACTTTATTTTCCAGCTTCAGCATGTTGCCAGTTGTTCTTTATTTGAGAGACCTGTATTTGAGTCCTTGTGCGTCTTAAAGGGCTTTGCTTCCCTCTCCCTTGATTTATAGAATAGCTGAACATAGAATCATAAAACCCTCAGAAAGTTGAAGGCATTCCCCAACTGTGTCGTATGTTCTGCCATGCTGTGAGGAAGTTCTGTGGAATTCAAGTTTGCCCCTGGCAGCCACCAGGGTTTTCCTCTCCTGTGTTTTAAAAATTCACAGTGATGTGCTTTGCTGTTGGTTTTCTTATTATTTTGATGGACATTGATGTAGATTCATGTAGCATAGAAAAATCATATATTTTCTTATGAATTTTAAATTTGGACTATCGTGTTGGTTATTTTTAAAGGCTCTCTTTAGCTGCTTCTTCATGTTCTTTTTTAAAAAATAATAGCCGTGCAGAAGCTCTTTAATTTGATGTAGTCCCAGCTGTTGATCTTTGCCTTCACTATCACTGCTTTGGGTGATGTGTGTTTAAAGATGTCTTTGAGGTGCATGTCATGTAGTGTTTCGCCTATATTTCCTTCTATGTATTTTATGGTTTCAGGTCTTATGTTTAGTTCTTTAATCCATTTTGAGTTGGTTTATGTGCATGGTGTGAGGTAGTAATCAAGCTTCATTCAGGAAAAAGAATAACTATAAGAAAGAAAATATCAAAATCAACAAACAACTATGAACAAGAGACACTCTATGGGGGTTGGGGGGGCAGGGAAAGGAGGGATTGGGGTCAAAATAAGGGGGTTGTAATTGTATGGGGAATATAAAAATAAAATTTAAATAAAAAAAATAATAGCCGGTTCTTGTTTCATGGGGATAGTAAATTTTCTTTGACAAGTTTTCCTGTTCTATTATCTCTGCTTAATACTAGCTCATTTGCTCTCCCCCCCACCTCCTTCTCTCTTATTTTAAGATATTGGTGATCCTTAGTGGGGTGTCATATTTAAGAATGACAATTTAATAGGCTGATGGGGAGATCTGTGAGAGGGTTATTGACTTGGTATCCCTCACTGCAAGGTAATCTGGTGATGAGGTGATTTTTTTCATTGGGGGAAACTTCCAAATATGACTATTTAATGATTTTTTTCTTTGGAACCCCTCAGTTTCCCGAAAGAAGAATCCACTATGTTTCTTTGTGTTTTGGATAGTTTTCTGTGAGGGTAGCAGAAAAAGGTAAGTTCTTGTTCAGTTAGAAGAATTTCATTTAATCCTCTTCCTTTTAGCGACATGCCTCATGCCTGTATTTAGTTGGCCTGGTTGTCCTGAATTTGGTGCCTCTGAGTTTAATTCCCTGAAAGAATAAACCTAAACAAGTTAGGACAGGGGAGGTTGTGGTTGCCTGGTGTAACCTGGCGTTCCAGTTATGTATTGTATGAAAAACTACTTCAAAACTACAGTGGCTTCATTTTTTTAAATTCTTCTTTCTCATGAACCTATGTTGGCTGGATGAGTCATACTTACTTGGGGCAGAGGTTACTGCTGTTGCTGCTGTCAGATCATTCTTGGGGCTGGAAGTTTCTGAAGACTCGACTGGGACAGGTGCTTCCAACCACTCACTCACATGACCACCATGGTGACTGTGGGAAGTTTAACTTCAAGTGGTCTCTTTGTGTGTCTTAAGCTTCTGAGAGCAGCGTGGTTAAGTTCCAAGAGAAAGTGTTGGAAGAAAATGAAGACCCTTAAAGCTGGGTCTGAAATCCATACTATGTCACTTTCATCATATTCAAATGGTCAAAGCAGTTACAGATTTTGTCTAGATTCAAGTAAGGGGGAAGCCCCGCCTCATGACAAGACAGGTGTTAAATACCTTGCTGCCATCTTCAACTTGCTACATCTGACTTCACTGGTTGGGTGAAGGGACATGAGGGTTCAGTTTTGCGTATACAGTCTTTGACTTAATCTTGTGTTCAACCTGGCATCTCATGGTGACATTAATCTTCTGCTGCATTTTGTCTGTCTGCTTCACTTAGGATTTTTTTTACAAAAATGTTTATGCATACAAAAACTAAGGCACAGGCCCCAGGTGTGGGGGGGTGAGAGGATTCTCCAGAGACAGAGTGGGGAACAGAACAGACAGATTGACTGAAATACACTGCGGAGAGGAACAGCGGGCAAGTCAGGAGAGGTCTGCTGTGCCATGAGGGTAGCTCCCTGGCTGGGTATCGAACTCACACTGCGGAGGCTGCGGACTGCTTCATAGGTTGCGTCTTAACCCCTTGCACCGCCAGGAGGGCCCTCACTTTGGATTTTTAACTCAGGTTGAAGCTTCTTCCATTGTGTTGTCCAATTTCACTCCCCTGCATGCTTCCATCTCCTAAAAACTTTATTAAAATCAGTCAATTATTAATTATTGTTTCTTTTTTCTTATTTGTTGTACTTACATATTTGTACCTTTTAAATTCTTTACTTTCATGTCAGTACAGTTTCACAAGGAAAAGAAAAGAAAAATTCACTTTTTTTTTCTTCATGTATTCACTTACTTGAGTGCAACAAAATTTTCTACCCATCATTACCTGATAACAACTTGATGCTGTAGAGGGCTTTAAAATAAAAAGCATACCCTTTGGCCCACCTCATTTATTTGTTTCTTGTTAATTTGGAAAGAAAGGCAGGACAGACATTAAAATGATCTTTATTTTGGAGGAAAACAAGGTGAAATCAGAGAGATAAAATGATTTGTACTATGTTGCGTGAGTTATTTGCTTTCTTATGAATCCTCTAGGGAAGTGTTTCGGTATTAAGTCAAAAGGTGATAAGGACATGTCAAAGAAAAAGAAACTCATTTTTCTTTTTATTTGAGGGGGAGGATATAGTGCAGGGAGTTCAGAAAAAACTGGAAAATGTATAGTCTTGGACTGGCCGATTCACAGGTCATTTATATATAAATGAGCAGTTGTGTTGGGCAGGTCAGGAAACTATTTAGGAACAAACTAGAAAGACTTTGATGACCTAGCTCAGTTTCCTACTTCAGGCCACACTGCTCATTCTGTTCACTTGATCCACATGGTGGGATGTGAGAAGTTTTTCCCACATCCCTTTGCAGAAGCCCATTTTGGCGGAGCTGATGGTAGTGACTGTGTTTCAAAGAGGAAGACCCTATAATGTCTCCCAGGCATACTACAAAGGAAATGTAAGTCATCAGATAGTTGGATCTGGAGCTGGGCCAGGATAACTCGACTCTTCTTGTAGAAGGTGCCATGGGATCTATAGTGATGGCAGATGATGGAAGAAGTGGGTCTCCTCAGCTTTATGTCTTGTCTGAAAGATGATAACCATGCTAATAAATTTAGTGCCACATTCTTTACAGTGTGCTCATCCGACCCCTAGAATAAGGCCATAAACCATAATGGGGTCCATGGTGCTTTCAATTATTAGACATTCATTTCTGCTCTTCATTTTTTCCCTTCTGCCAAAATTTGGTTTTATTGATGTGCTTTCTGGAGGCATGGGAGAGAGCAGGGTGGAAAAAAAGGCCCACTTTTAGAAATATGAGAAAAATTTTATGTCCATCAAAATAAAACCTAGGCTCCCTAATGGGGGACGACAATATTTTTGTAATTGTATCTGCAATAAATACATAGACATATGATAAAAAACAGAGATTTGGGGGGCATTCTTGATTCTTTTTAAGCAATATGCTATTTTATGTGATCAACACCCTAATTAAGAATTTTTTCTTTTACTAGTTAGTAGGATATATATACAGCCTCAGCTTCAGGATTTTTTTTTTTTTCTGTAAGAGCAGGAAGACATCCAAAGAAGAGTTTATGGGATATGGCACTGAACTCCAGAAAGAGGCTGAATTTCTAAAGAAACAAAGGGAGAAGACTAGAAGTTGGTGTTTAAGATTAGCTTATTTGGTTTCTTGCCCTGATTCTCAACATGGAAAATTTGCCTCTCCAGTGGTTCCCAAGTCTGGAAGAGTTAGTTTCTCCCCTGCTGGGCTCTCCCTAAATATTTTATTAAACATTTCAACTCTTTACTTTCTCTCCTGATAGACCTATTATCACATACGAATGTCGAACTCACACCAAATCTCCCCTCTGATGTTTTCTTATGAATCAAATGAAACAGGTCCCTTTTCTTAAAATGGAATTAAAGAACTAATAATACTGATGAAATAGCAGATGGCAAAATATTAATTCCAACTCTTCAGAAACTGAAGACCCCCAAATTCTTCTGTTCTGAGACCCTGTCAAGCAGTAAAATCAAAATTTCCCCAGTCATTCTTACTTCTCACCCAAGATTCTTTGTATTTGTGAATGACCATCTTTCATCAGCAAAAAATGGCATCCTTATTCAAAAAGTAAGTAAGATTGTCGAAATGAGTCATGTCTCTTAGTGAAGGTTATCGGTCTAGGATCATGACAAATCTCTTGGTCATTTTTTAAGAAAACTTTTGGCTCGCACAGAACCTTTCACCTGAAAGATTGATAGATGAGTATAGGTGGGAAAAAGAGAAGACTTAGACAATAAGTGAAGACAGAAGATTTTGGCCTTCAAGTTTTCAGAAGGCCCTTAATGAGGGAAAGAAGCAAAATAAGTAGAAGAAAATTGTAGTGGAAGGAAAAATACAGTGGGACTGAGCAATATCAAGAAATTTGCCAGGGTCCTTCAGCAGAAACTTCGTCTGTTACATTGGAGAGAAAGTGAAACATCTCTGTGGAAGAAAGCTGCTGGAGCTTTAGATGGAAGTCCTAAAATGTAGAACTTGGATTGTGATTGCTTTTCTCTCAGGACTTTTTGGGATGAGGAACTGATGAGGGGAAAATGTTTGTCCCGGGGCACTGAAGAACTGGAAAGTGTTTACTTCTTTGATTCTTCCATTGTGAACCAATCTGGAAAAAAAAAAAAATCACCTGCATTTGTGTTCTTTGCTCATGGGGACAAATTAAATCAGAGCCATGTACTGACCGAAGACTTGCTAGCTTTGCGTATTATGAAAGGCATTTCCATGGCCGTAATTCCCTCATCTGTGCTACCAGAGCCATCTGAGATGTCATTTAGCCCTGAATCATGTCTAAAATTTGTAGAGATACTAAAGTTAACTTCTAGGTATAGTACAGTTGACCTTTCTTTTAAAACTGTTGTTATGGGATATTTATGGTCAGACAAGTCAGTACTTTATAACTAGAATGTTTTCATCTAAATTTCTGTGATTTGATGCCAACCAGTGATTTGGGCAAAAGAGATTCAAATAATCTAACATGGATGTGCATCCTCAGTTATGAAGTTAGCTTTATACACCAGAAAATTCTAATTTGAGGGATGGGAGGAGAGACGACCGGGTCAGTAGACTGGGCCACGTGAGGACGACACAGCCCAGCCCGCCTCTCGTTCTTGCAGGCCTCACACAAGGCCTGACGGTCACCGCGTCGTGAGCCATCAGTACATTTTCGTACGATCCTGTGGAGCGTGTTTTGTTTCAAAAGTTGGAGGCTTGACTGATTCACCCAATATGCTTCCCTGGGAGCTCAAAAAGCCATATTCTCTATACCCCGAAATGGAGAGAGCGGATGAATCTAGCGATTGGTAGGTAATGTGATCTGCCTTTTGTAGCAAGCCAGAAGCCAGATGTCCCCTCCCCTTTGATCTGAATAACACTTTAGGCTGCAGACAATAAGATTGGTTTTAAATTTATTGTCTCTTTGATTTCTGCATTCTAATGCTTTTTAAATTCTTTACACAAGACAGGGCTATATATAGGCAACTGGGGTGGTTCAATGGAAGCCAAAAAAATGCCAGTAGCTTATGAGAAGTGCTGGGTAGAGACTTGTGCATATTTCTCTGCAAAGAAACAAAGCTGACTAACTTGGGGGCAGGAACTTTTTCTTTTCCAATCCTTTGCTCCAAAGTGGAAAAAGTTCCTCGCAGAACAGCTCTCTTAAAGCAGAAGAATTCAGTTTAAATGAAGGAACTTAAATTAGAATGTCTTCCTTCTCCATCCATTACCTTCAACCCTGTTAAAGTTTTATTCCTGCCCTTTTAAAAAATATTTATTTGTTTTAGATTGAGGTCATGTTGGTTTACAATACCATTTAGGATTTAGAAGTATAGGATAACACCCTTCAGGTGTATGTCAGCACACCACCCCCACCGCCAAGGCACCCAGAGTCCCCCACTGTAGTCCACTGTGCCCTCTCCCTGCTTTGCTCTCCCCTATTCCTGTCTTTGTCGACGCTGCCTGTGTTGGGTGATCAGCTGAGGTCAAGTGCTTGATTTCATTAGACTTATTGATGGCAGATACAAATACCTGAATCCCTCCTCACCCTGTGAGAGGAGTTAAGTGGCATTGGGGAAACTCCTTCAATTGCTGTTGAAGGAGACTTAACTGGACATGCAATCAAATGGGTGAAAACATTCGGCTCCATCCTGTCTGTAGGTGAATCAAACCACAGACAATTGCCCCAGAGCTCAGCCTGCGCAGGACACCAGAACAACAGCGAAAGGAGGTTCAAGTCTCAACACACATGGTAGTTACATGACCTCGAGTGAGTCATGGCTTCCCTTCAGCCTTGTTTTCTCTTCTGGAATATCGGGCAAACTCAGACTGACCTAGCATTTTATTATGTTAAAAGATCTTTTGCTAGGCAGGATCTTATTTGAGCCTGAGAGGAAGCCGAACTACAGGGAGGAAGGCGTTCCTGAAGCATCATTACTAGTCTGAGTGAGAGGAAGGTGAGATTGGGGCCCTTTTCTCCAAGCCTCTGGCCACTGAATCAGGTGCACCTTCCCGCGGTGAGGCATGGCAACCAAAGGGAGTTTTGCCCGTAAAAAGGTTTTGCAAACAGATACAGTGATTGCAGAGAAATCCTGCTCTTGTCTCCCCAAAATTCCCTAAGAACTTCTCAGGGGAGAAAGGACAGGTCAGACAAGCCCTCAGTGAGGTAAGAAAGAGTAAACAGCACTCACTGATCTGGCTGCAGTCTGTGGAGCAGCTCACCCTTGGGGCGCAGGAGCCGAGGACCCAGGCTCCCCTGGTGGCAGCTCATCTATCGGGTTTTCCAGTCCCTTTTCTATCAGTTCCATGGATATCAGGTATTAGGCTGTAAAGTACGATTGTCTACTTTATGGTTATGAAATATGAGCGATGGGCACAGCTGAAGCTTTTAAGTCTGATGGAGATGGTTCCCACGAGGAGCGCTTCAGAAACCTAAGGGATCGTCAGGAGGGGAGCGAAGTTGGGAGCAAAAGCAAAAGGCCCTCGTCATTGAGTAATCAGGTCCCACTGATATATTTTCTCGGTGGCCACAAAGCCTAAAATACTAGATGTTTTGAAGAAATGTGAAAAACACCTAAGACTCAGTCTCTGTCCTCAAGGCCATGATAGCAAAGGTGCTTAAAAAACAATCTGTAATGTCAACAACTGTAGGATTCTAGCCCTGGAGATACACGTGGAGACAGAATCACGAGCTGTCGAGGCTCTGCTGATGCAGCTGACATGGCTGACCTTTTAAATAGAGGCCTCTTAAAGAGATCGCTTCCTGGCGTCCTGTCAGACTGGGGGCCCACCGACCTCTTCTCTACACTGTCATTTTTTCCTTCCAAATGTAGAATCCATCCTATCGGAACGAAGACTTCCAATGTGTCGAATGCCAAAGAGATGGTCACTAGAGCAAAGGATTTTACATGGTCTGAGAAAGAATCACATGGAGACTGTGGGATTTTACCCCAAAGAATCAGAACCTCAAGTTGTACTCAGTTTCTGAAAAGAGCACCAAGTTGTCGTTCAGACACAAAGTTTCCCCTCAGACTATAGAGCTGACAAATGGAGTGAGGTGCTCTCATTGATAAGGCCTGATTTGCAGGTGAGCCGATGCCGTGGGCAGGGAAGAAGGTGCTGATTCTTGGATCCTGCACATGGCAGAGAGCATTGCTAGGGAATGCGAATCATACTTCAGGATGGCCTTCCCAATGCTGGAATTCAAATGCTCGTGAAATTGCAAAGGAGCACAGAAATTCAACCGCTATCCTTCGGTCAAGCCCAAAACAAAACACGAAGAAAGTAGCTGGGTGACACCACTTAAAATCATTTGATGCATACAGCACGGAGACATTTAAACATGAAATCTAAAGTATAAAGAATATTTCAGTGCTGCTGTCTTGCAGTGTATATCAGCTTGTTCTTTCTAAAGTGTTGCTATGTGATGTCATCGGATTCTCAATGCCCTTCTGGGTGGATTGAGAAATCAAGATTTTAAAAGGTCCAGTGACTTGCCTAAAGTCATAGGGTTGTGACAAGAACCCAGTCTCCTGATGCCTAAGTTAGTGCTTTTAAAATCATTTATTTTTGGGCCTCCTTTGTGGCACAAGGGGTGAGTCTCAGCACTATGAAGCTACCCACAGCCACTATAGCACGAGTTCGATCCCCAGCCAGGGAGCTGACCCACGTGGCGCAGCAGACCTCTCCTGTCTCGCCCACTGCTCCCCTCAGCAGTGTATTTCAGTGGATCCACCTGTTCTGCTCCCCACTCTGCTTCTGGTGAATCCTCTAATACTCCCCCAGTCCCCGCACCTCTGGTCTGCACTCCAGCTCTTGTATGCATAAATAAATAGATCTTTAAAAAAATAAAATTATTATTTTAACCAAATAGTGTGACCTATATTAGCCTCCAAGCATTCCTAGATTGGAATGAAATTGTGGTATGTGTATTTTGTTTTGCTCTTTTTAAAGATTCTTTTCTTTATCTTGCTTTATCATATACACACAGAGAAAATCCATAGCAAAGTTTATTAAACTGCCAGAAAACCAAGGCCTCTGTAACCTTGCAGGAACCATGGAGGCCTTTGGTGTGTGTGTACCGGGGGCTGCCTTCACGGCACCATCCTGTGCTGCAGGGCTCAACATGTGGCTTTATGTTCTACCTTTGGTGTTTTGAAATTCCTAATGATTTATAAGCAAGAGACCTGGTATTTCCATTTTGAACTGGGTCTTCAATTACGTATCTAGTCATGTTCCTACCCACTCATGCCTCCACCCCCAAATGACCACGATCCTCACTTGACTCTTCCTACACGGTTCCTCTGTAGCTTTATCACCTTGCTGTGTGCATGTAAACATTTGTTTTACTTGGCTTTGAATCTAATATACAGGAAATCATACGGTGTAGTATTTTGTGTGGACGGTTTCTGTCATCTTGTTTGTAAGATTCACCCATGTTCTGTAGCTGTTATTCAATTAGCTGTATTCAGTTTCATTACTGTCTCACATTCTAATAGTTGAATATACATCACAATTTCATTTTTTTTTCTTTTGATTCTACTTCTGAAGTTACTGAAGAGTGAAGTGCCTTGGCCATAAAGTGTATGTTTGCTTAGCTTTCGTAGATAATGCTAACTGCTGTTGTAAAGCGGTTGTCTCAACTGACATTCTCTCCAACAGCATGAGAGTTTCCCTGTTCCACATCCTCACCAAGATTGGAGATTGTCTCTCTTTTTAATATCAACCATTCTATAGCTATATTAAATTGCAGTGATATCTCCTATATTGAATTGCAGTCATTTTAATTTTGACTTCCTTCATCAGTAATGAGATTATCTTTGCAAGATTGTACAGGTCATTTGGATATCCCCTTCTGTTTACATCCCTTGTATTCCAAAGCAACTCTTTTATATGCATATTAATATTAATAATTTGCCTCAGATTATTTTGTATTATATATGTACTTATTATCTCTACATTTTATTTTTTCCTTTCTAATTTCTACAATTGTTACACCTTCACCATTTCCTTATATTACTGCTGCCTTGGACATTTTTCCCGTGTACTCATGATCGGAATGATGATAATAGCATCCTCATCTTGTTCTCAATCTTATAGGGAAAGCTTTTAATATTTTGCCATGAAGTATCATGCTTGCCTAGGTTTTTATTTTTTTTAGATACATATCCGATTTAGGAAGTGTTATTGTATTCTAGTTTGGTAAGAGTAATTTTTCATTATGAGTTTATGACACATTTTATCATATTTTGGGGGGTATTAATTGAGATGATTATTTTCACCCTTTATTTTGTTAAGGTGGTAGATTAAATTGCTTAATTTTCCAATATTAAACCACCACCACATACCTGGAATACTAAAGCCAGTTTAGTCATGTTGTATTATATATATATAATATATATTTTTATATATTAGTTGGATCCATGTTGCCAATATTTTGTTTAGGACTTTTAGCTCAAAGGTTATGACTGGAATCACCTGTATTTTCCTTTACTATAAGTCCTCTATTAGATCTCAGTATAAATTTGGTTTGATCTTCCTTTTTTATTGTCTGGAAGAGTGTGTGAAATTGGTGCTATCTTTTTCTTAAGTGGTCGGTACATTTTGCTAGTTAAGGCATTGAGTTTAGAGTTTTAATTATGTTCAATTTCTTTAATAATTTTAAGGATATTCAGATACTCTATTTCTTCTTTTTTAGTTTTAGTTAATTGGATATTTAAAAATAACTTTCCACTTCATCTAAATTTTAAAATAATGTATAAAGTTTTAAAATCCTCCTATCTTTTCCTCTTTTATAGGGTCTAGTGTGGTGCTCCATGTCCATTTTTTCAATCCTGATATTGCTTATTTTTCTCACTCTCTGATTTGCTTCAGTCTTCTCAGGTTTAAAAAGTTTTTAGAGTTTGCAAAGAATCAAATTTTGGTTTTGCTATTCCTCTCTATTTTACCTTTTTCTTCCTCCTACTTTTATTTTTATTTTTTTTAAAGATTTTATTTTATTTATACAAGAGCTGGGGTACAGGCCAGATGCACGGGAGAGTGAGAGGATTCACCAGAGACAGAGTGGGGAACAGAACAGGCAGATCCACTGAAATACACTGCTGAGGGGAGCAGCGGGCAAGACAGGAGAGGTCTGCCTCGCCATGTGGGTTGCTCCTAGGCCAGCAGGGATCGAACTGGCACTGCAGAGGCTGCAGACAGCTTCACAGCGCTGAGATCAACTGCCTGTGCCACCAGGGAGGCCCCTCCTCCTACTTTTAAAAAGATTTATTCATCATTATTTTTCTAATTTCTTGAGATGAATATTAGCTAAATAATATTCACCCTTCTTTTACATTTATGCATTTAAGATTACAACTTTCTTTCTAAAAGTTGATTTCATTATATATTTTTTACCTGAAATATTATTATTCAGGTCAAAATATTTTTTCTTTTCTATTTCGATTTCTTTTTACCCACTGGTATTTGGTATATATCTTACACTCCATAAATACAGAAATTTTCTTGTTTTAAATATTATTTATTTCCAGCTTAATTATATTTTTTCACAGACCATATTTAATAGAGTCAATTCTTTTAGATTTGTGAAACTTGTCTTGTGACCCAATTCATGGTTAATATTTGAAAATCAAAACTTCAAATTTATTGAAGTAATATTGGACTATCACATCATATAGACCTCAGGTATGCATCATTATAAACGAACATGTATGTATAAATGTTATGTTCACCCCTACATGTCTAATTTTGAAAATGTTTTTGAATGTGCTTAAAAAGTTGTTAGGTGCTGTTTAAAATTGCTTTATTTTCCTGGTAAATAAAGACTTTTATCAATGTGAAGTGCCCCTTATAATCTATAACGCTTTTTGCCTTAAAGTATCCTTTAAATATTAATATCGCTATAACAATTTCTCATTTGTGTGCTATCTGAACACTGAAGAAAGCATGTTGGTATCTACCGCATTTTCTGGTTTCATTTGATAAGTCAGTTGTAATCTAATTTTTGCATCTACATTTTTATCACCTACGAATGATATATTTTTATTATATTTTTCTGTTCTTTCACTTTCACAATTTCAGAATCCTTATAATTTTTGTGGCTTTCAGTTCTCTGCCAAAATTTCCAATCTTTCTTTTCTTTCTTTTTTTTTTTTTTTTTTTGTGGGACCCTCGCTGGCGGCCGGGGAACGAACCGGCGCTGCAGAGGCTGCGGGCAGCCTCGCAGCCCAGTGCTCAACCGCTGCGCCACCAGGGGAGGCCCCAATCTTTCTTTTTTGATCTTTGAACATGATAAGCTGATAGTTCCAATATCTGGTAGGTCTGCATTTATTGCTTTTATTGAACGTTGTACCTCTTGTTCATGATTGTTGTATCCATGTATTCTTGTTTATTTTTGATTGTGACATTTAATTTCAAAAATTGGTTTGTTTCTACAGATCTAGGATATATTCTTCCAGAGGATTTTGGTTGCTGTTCCAGGCACCTGAGAACACTCACAATCTGGTATCACCTTACCTCTGCACTATGACACTGCAAGCTGGAGGGCTCTTTATTGTGCAGGATGCCTGTGCCTGACAGGATGTTCAGTAGTGTGGGTGTCGATTTGGAGAGGTGCTGGGTTCAGAGAGGGGTCCTTGGGTTCCCCTTGAGAAAAGTTTCATCAGAGTTCCCCTTTCAGCATGCAGGAGGAGAGTTTCCCCAGAGGTTTCCCAGGAGGCAGAGATGTTTAATTATATGCAAAAGGGCAGGTTTATTATAAACAGGGAAGGGAAGCAAAGGATGCTTGCACAGACACAAGCGGGCAGAAAGAGCTGCCCCTGAAAAGGGGCAGGTTTGATTAAAAAAAGAGGTCTGCATGGTCACAGGCGGGCAGAAGAGCTGCCTCTGCTTCCTTTGCGAAGGGAGAAGGTCAGTGAAGAGAAACACCTGCATAGTCTCAGGCCCACAGGAGAGCCGCTGCTTCTTGCCGGTGCAGAAATTGCACTGATACAGTCTTTCCTTCTGGGAGGGTCTCATTCCTTTGTGGAGCTAACTTTTTTAACTTGATTAACTGGGTAGGATTTGAAAGGACCTGAGATTCGCTAATGGTTCCCAATCTCCATATCCCCTGCTCTGGTCTGGGGTTCGAAATTTACAGCAGCTTGACACTTGCTATCAGTTTTGGTGCTTTAAGGAATTTCTTTAATTGGTTTACTAGGTGGATTTGAAAAGAAGGGTGATTTTTTAACAATGGTTCTCAATCTTCATATCCTTTCTTCCAGGCTGTGTTTTGGACTTTTCTATACCTACTTTACCGACTATGGCAATCACTTCTACCCTCAACTTCCGCTTTTGGCCTTGTGTGAGTCAGTTTCTGGTGAGCCAGTACATCTTGCTAGTTTAATAAAAATTGTCTACTGGTATTGCCAAATATCCCTTGGTGCTTGAGAACTACTGCCTTAACCCACAACAAGGGGATTTAGCAGATTTAAGCATAGGGGGGTTCTGGTCCCTGCTCTGTCCTGTTAGTACAACAAAGCTGCCAAAATTTAGCCCAGCCTCTCAACCATCTCTTCCAGAATCCACAGGTAGGAAGCAACACTAAATACCACATTCATCTCTCCGGCTTTTGATCTTTTCTCAAATCTTAGTTCAATAATTTTTAGTTTATAAAGACCCCTCCAAGCCTTATTAATTAACAACAATAAAAAAAATGTGTGCTGCTTTTCTTAGTTTCCTTCAGTGAAGGCTGGACCCAAATTACTTTTCATGCCTTGACATAGGGGTGAATTTGTGCACACACATTCTGGATGCCTGTAAAACATCTTGTCCTGTCCTGTGATTCACCTGCAACCAGAGGTCTGGGTTTCTAGATTCATATGGGAAACTCTGCCACCTTTTCTTTGCATGTCATGGGCCTTTCTGTGATTAAAACATGCTGCAACACAAATGTCTAAGGAACCAATCTCCAGCTTGAAACTTTAATAATCAAGTCTCAAATATACATATTAATAAATGCCCATCTGTTTTCATTAAAGTGGTATTTTCTCCTGGACAAGAACACATAGGCTGCTTTCTATAGTAGCTGCTTGCAAAGGCACAGGGATCCTATAAATTATCTAGTCCAAATAGAAGTGGAAATCAAAGTAGAGGAAGTCCAATTAGAAAATACTGGAACTAAAGAATGTGTCACCTTTAGAGGAATGAGTGTGGCCAGAATGAATTGACTCACATGAAAACCATAAAATAAAGTATAAGAGATGAGGAGATGGGTCAATCCTTTCCCATTGTGAAGTTCAAGAGGGGGTGTTCCCAGGAAAAGCAAATGCAATACTGGTAGTTATTACATGAGAGAAAGGAATAATGTCTACCATTGTTGTCTGTCAGATATTTTTCTATTGTTTTTAATCTTTGGCAACTTTATGCAATCTGTTTGAGGTACTTTTTATCACTATTTTTAGATGAGGAATCTGAGGGTTAGCATACCTGACTTGCTTCTGGTCACCAAATCAGCAAGTGGCAGAGCTGGGATAAAAGATTTTGTCTAAACTGGGTTGCTACATGCAAAAGAATGAAGCTTGACTACTAGCTCACACCATGCACAAAAACCAAGTCAAAATGGATTGAAGAACTAGACATAAGACCTGAAACCATAAAATATATAGAAGGAAATATAGGCAAAACACTACATGACATACACCTCAGTAACATCTTTAAACACACATTACCCAAAGCAGTGACAGTGAAGGAAAAGATAAACAGCTGGGATTACATCATATTAAAGAGCTTCTGTACAGCAAAAGAGACAGTAACCAAAACAAAGAGACACCCAACCGATTGGGAGAAATTTTTTGCACACAACACTAATGATAAAGGACTGATCACAAAATTCTATAAAGAGCTGATGAGACTCAACAAAAACAAAGAAAATAATCCAGTCAAAAAATGGGCAGAAGAGCTCTTCTCCAGAGAGGAAATGCAAATGGCCAACAGGCATATGAAAGAATGTTCAACATCACTTGTCAGCAGGGAAATGCAAATCAAATCTACAATGAGATACCATCTTACACCAGTGAGAATGGCACATATTAAAATAACTAGCAACAACAAATGTTGGCGAGGATGTGGAGTAAAAGGAACTCTCCTGTGCTGCTGGTGGGAGTGCAAACTGGTCCAACCACAATGGAGAGCTGTGTGGAGATTCCTCAACCTACTAAAGATAGAGCTTCCATATGATCCAGCAATCTCACTCCTACGTATTTACCCAAAGGACCCAGAAATATTAATCCAAAAGGACACCTGTACCCCTATGTTTATAGCAGCACTATTTACAATAGCTAAGCAATGGAAACAACCCAGATGCCCAAAAATAGATGACTGGATCAAGAAGATGTGGTCCATATACACCATGGAATATTACTCAGCATTCAAAAAAGATAAACTCATGCAATTTGCAGCAACATGGATGGCACTGGAAGGGATCATGCTCAGCGAAATAAGCCAGAAAGAAAAAGAAAAATACCGGATGGTCTCATTCATAGCAGGAATTTAGAAAACCTAAATAAGGGACCAGGAAAAAGACTTTATTATAATAAGTAAAAATCAAAATCAACAAACAACTATAAACCAGAGACACATTATGGGGGGTGGGGAGGAGGGATTAGGGTCAAAATAAGGGGGTGGGTGGAGTGGAAATTGTATGGGGACTATAGCCAAGATGAAAATGCATACATTGTGTAAAAATGAAAAATGATATAAAATATATAAAATTAAAAAAATAATAAATACATATTCAAGAGACAGAAAAAAAAAAAAGATTTTGTCTAATCTCAAAGCCCATGATTTTTTTCCTTATGTTTTGCTGCCCCTACAGTTCTCTCAGGGTCAAGCCTTCTCCTCTGAGGGCATGTGAGTTAAAATGCATTAGTTGCTCATAAGAGGCCAAACAAATCTGGTCATTGGAATGAGGCTAGGAGTCTTGGAGGATCAGGCAGCACGCTGGATAACTTGATAACTCATGATGTCTTCTAGAACTTGAAGTATCAGAAGGGATGTTTTCTTTTTTAAAGAATTTTTCTCTTTCCTTCTTCTGGTTCTGCCCAGCATAAGAAAGCAGAATACAACTACCTAATCATTTCTTCCAACAGAAAGATTTAACTTGAGCAGCAAGTATCTTCAAAATGACCCCAAAGGAGGCCCAATGGGGTCTTAATTTGGTTTCAAATTAAATAATACCAATATCACACTACTGGTGGCAGGCTCTGAAAAATTCTAGCTCTGCATGATCCAGTTTTTGTTTAAACACTCTTTTCAGTGGACGGGACACTTTTTCTGTGTCAGATATATTTCCAGATTGATTTATTAGGAGGTTACATTAGGATGACTAGATCGCTACTCCTAATCTTACAGCATCCTTATGTGGGTCTCACCAACTCCTGCTCATTTTTGGCCTTTTGTTATACTGGTATACCATACTTTATTTCCTCCACAGAAGGAAGAAAACTCTGGAATATATATGTTAGCTGTTTCTTGAACAAAATAATATATCTCCATTCTGTTAGTTTCTTTGGTATTTAAAGAAGTGCTGATGGCTCCAGTTCTCTTGGCTAGTTAACAAAAGGTGTATTAAGATTAGAAAGGGGAGAAATGCGTGATTTAGTGATGGGAATTTTGCGGGAACTACACCTGAGAGGAGAAAGCATGCATTGTACAAAAAGGAAGAATGATGTAAAATATATATGAAATAAAAAAAGATTTGAAAAGGGTAACAATATATGAAAAAAGAAGCCTACAGTTAGATGAAAAATGTTTTTACCCTGTCTCAAAAAATGCAGCTGTAACACCATTGATGTGTTAAGATCTAATAATCCTTATTTATATATCCTTTTTGCTCCTCAAAGAGCTAATTGTATCCCCATGATCTTAGAGACAGGATTAGTGATGAGAGTGTTTCTTTGGAAAGTTTGGTTTCCCCACTCACCAACTGCAGGGGACACTTACTTCTCCAAGCATCAGTTTTCTTACCTGTAAATTGGTGATAGTAGTTGGGCCTCCCTGGTGGTGCAAGGAATTAAAGCACCACACTATGAAGCTTCTGCAGCCTCGGCAGCATGAGTTCGAGCCCTGGCCAGGGAGAAACCCACACGGCGAGGCAGACCTCTCCTGTCTCATTCGCTGCTCCCCTCAGCAGTGTGTTTCAGTCAGTCTGCCTGTTCTGGTCCCCACTCTGTCTCTGGTGAATCCTCTCACCCACCCCCATACCTCTGGCTTGCACCCCACCTCTTGTATGCATAATTAAATCTTAAAAAAAAACCCAAAAATTAAAAAAAAATGGTGATAGTAGTAATCTTTTCCACATAGTATTTAGGAGAATTAAAGCAAGTAATGCATATGAGATGCTTAATATAGCACCTGTTATCTAGGAAGCTCTTAGTATATTTATATAGAATATATATAATTAGCCCTTTTAAGTGTACAGTTCTGTGGCATTAAGTATGTTCACTTTGTGTAACCATCAACATTCATTCCAGAACTTTATCTTCCTAAACTTGCTACCCATTAAATAAGCTTCTATTACCCATCCATCCCCCTCAGTTCTTGGCAACTACTATTCTTATGTCTTCATGAATTTCACTTCTATATGCACTATGTGGAATTATACATTTATTTAAGCTTCATTTATGCTATAAAAATGGAATTTCCTTCCTTTTCTAAGGCTGAAAAATATTGTATTAATACATACATACACACATACATAGTTTTACTATAACAGTCAAATCCAGCGCTCTCTGAAGTCACCAAAAAGGTGTGATTTCATTTACCACTGACCAAGATCCAGCTTCAGGAGGATTAACATTTCTATTAGTCATGATAAGAAATGCAGATTAAAGATTTTTTAGTAAAAAATCCCAGGATCACCTTTGAGTCCTTTTCTCCACCAATGTTCATAAAGTCCCCGTTAGGATACATCTCGCTTTCTTCAAGGTAAAGAATGTCTGTTCAGAGAAGCAAGACAAACATTTCTATACCTCTGCAGCATGAGTTCCATCCCCGGCCGGCCAGGGAGCAACCCACATGACGCAGCAGACCTCTACTGTCTTGCCCGCTGCTCCCCTCAGCAGTGTATTTCAGTCAGTCTGCCTGTTCTGTTCCCCACTCTGTCTCTGGTGAATCCTCTCACCCCCTGCCTCTCTGGCCTGTACCCCAGTTCTTGTATGCATAAATAAATAAATCTTTATAAAAAAAGTCTGAAATTTAGTTTTAGAACAAAAATTACAACAAGGGAAGGAGGTTAAAAAACAACAAAGAACAGAGCAAGCTGTTGGGACAGATTGAATTATTCAAAGAAAGGGCCATAAATATATTTCCTATCTCATGCACTTGTTACAACATGGTGTTGACCTTCTTCCGTCAAGAGGTAGGGTCTATTCTCCCCTCCCTCAGTCTGGGCAGAACTTGGGGAATGTTTCAAACAACAGCATATGATGAAAGTGAGGGGATGTGACTTGTGGACCTGGTCAAGCAAAGTATTACATGTTTCATCTTGGATCACCCCACCAGTCCTGCAAAGAAGGTCTAAAGCCCCTGGCCTAGAGTCAGTACCAATGTGACAGCTGAGTCAGCTACCTTGGAAATACCTGTCCCAGCCCCACTCAAGTCTCCCAGCTTCAGATGGCTACAGACCCAACAGACATAGTACTCTAACCTTAATGAGATTCCAAGTGAGAACTGCCCAGATGGACTTGTCTGAAACTAACAAAAACCATGAGAAATAATGCTGATTGTTGATTCAATCCATTAAGTTTTGGGGTATTTTGTTCTGGAGCAATTGCTAACTACCGTTACTTTCTCTTGCCAGTCATTGCCACACAATCATGGGCATGAAATGAACGTTACTTTGAGAAGACAGAATCAGAGGCATCCAAAGCAACACAGGCATCCACGCAGGCAGAGCCAGGTTCAGGCAAACATTCGAGTCTACATTTCCATGAGTACATCATACCCAGGTGAAAATGGACAGCTGAAGAGGAATGTTCAGCCTCAGGAACTATTGTTAGTTGAGCCTTTGGAATACACAGATAAATCAAAGAATAGGCAAAAAAAGTGTACTTGTAAACTCAACTGGTTTCACTATGCTCAGCAAGGTAGAGTAAATCTTGGTTAAACCAGAGGGGAGGGTCTTCCTGAGGTGGACTAATACCTCTTCTAAGTTGTTACGAAACATAGGATTCCACCGTCTTCCAGGTGCTTTAATTTAGAGCACAAATTTAATAATGGTTTCCATAAACAGAAGCCTTTGGACCCTTCTTTTCAAACAACAGTTGTAGAACATTTCTCCATCGTGGAATTTTTTAATGAGACAAGTTTTACCTTATGAATGAATGAGCCATGGGAAGGGCTTTGCCTCTGTCAAGAGATTTGGATGCTACACCTGATCTGATTACGAACACTGCCTATGACTTTCAGCAAGTCCCTTCAATCTCAGAAACTTTTACTCTGTCAAAGAAAGGATTTTTTCCAACATCTGGAGATTTTTGCAGTTCTTTGACACTAGGATAAAATACCTCCTCAGCTAATAATTATGTCTATTCATTGAATGTATTAATCCACATTATGGTGTACTTTAGCAAACTTCTAGAACTCAGGAGCACATGGCATTTAGGAGCACTGAACAAATGAATAAAAAACAAGCACAATTATACTTCCATTTAAACAGAAGAGTGTTTTGCTGAAAGTTTAAGTTTTTTGTTCAGAACTGCTTCATCTGTCATATCATTGCTTGAAGAGAATTCATACCACATCCTAAGTGCTATAAAATAGTCATATTTCTGTTTTGTCTCCCTAATATATCTTACACCAATTCACAACTTGAAGTCACTCATCTCTGTGGTTCTCCTCCCAAAACCACCTTGGGGGGTGTTAATGTTCTGGCAGTGTTGCTTTGGGTGAGTCCATTTGAGACAATGCTTGGTTGGGTTTTTTTGTTGCTAGCTTTGAATGATTAGCAGCTTGCCCACTCTTGTTAGGGTGGGCAAGGGAGACAGGAAATATGAATGATGGGCTCACCGAGACCCAGATCTTGCTGGCAAGACAGTGGTGCTGCACTCCTGTGATAACAAAGTTAGAAATGACAGGTGTTCTCCACGTTAGCGCAGAGCTGGCAGATTGTTCTAAAAGTCCCCTGGAAACAAATCTGCACTGCACACCAGACAGACATGAAACCAAGATTTATTAAAATACCCTTAGCATATTTACAACTGAAAGCCATGAATGCAATTCTCTGCATATTCAAAAAAATAGAGTTCTATCTCTTAAAACAAATTAACAGAGTTATCAACGGATTAGGAGAAATATAATCTATCACAGAGATAGAATTCTTTGAATAGACAATCTACATATTGTAATATATACTATGTACAAAAATACAATTGATGTGGTGACCAGGTAGTGTCAAGAAGGAAAAAAATATATATTTATACACGTACACATATTTTCATTATGTACAAGTCAATATTGATTCCTTCACCCTTTCTTTTTAAAAATAAATACTTCGTTTGATTGCAAGTGACATTTATAAATTCAACTCATAAGCACTTCTCAGTTCTGACAAAATTAAATATGCAAACAAATTAGAAATACATATTTTTAAAAGTTTAAAGGGAAAAAAATACCTGAATCCAAATAGCTTTTACAATAAAATATATCCAAGAGCATGTAATGTAAGGTTTCATGTCTTGAAAATGTCTTCTGTTTCTCAAACTGACTTCATTATTGCTTAAAATCCTTCAAGATTACATGTTAGATAGGTCTAATACTTAATTGAACAGAAAAGTCAACATTTTTCTAGGTCAAATGGTTGACTGTTCAGGACACACACTTCCTTTTTAACCGCTTTCAAGAGTGTAACAATTATTGTTGATCTGAACCACAAATTGTCAATAACCTGATTCAGACTGTGGTGGATGCTCAAATCACGAAGAAGAAGATTGGAGTGGCCATTAAAAAAGCCTGATTCAAAATGTTTGCACAGAAGTCAGTTGATTTGTCCAGCAGCAAAGAAAAGTTACTTGAGATTCAAAAATTTAATCCCATGCATCATAGCTGGTGACCTGGACTGATTTATAATTTGTCAAGCGAATGGCCCCTAATTAGACAGTTTTAAAGTAAAATCTATGAGAAATCGAGGAGGACTAGAACAACCCTCCCCTCAACCTTCTTAAAATAAAGTACCATGAAATGAGAAATGTATTTTCCATTTCTTTTATGGATTTTCCCCTTCGCCTAAGTGATGAGGTGATGCTGACATTAACAAGAGGCAGTCACAGTGCTGTGTCTCGGTGACAGCGAAGCGTCCCATCCAAAGGGCTGGGGAACGGGTGTGAGAGAGGGAGTGAGGGCTGAGGGAGACACTGGGCTGTCTGTGAGGGAGGGAGGAAGTTGGGTCCAGGAGAAACTGTAAAGGTAAAGTGGGGAAAAAATAGCTGTGGGGTGTGAAGCAAGGGGAGATGGAAGCAGTAAGTATGCAAAGGAGAAAAAAGGAAGCAAGATGCCAAGATAACTTTTGGACACGCATAGAAAAAAACAGGAAGGTCCAGACAGCTCACCCCATGGAAATGAACTTGAACTTTAATGGAGTTATTAAAGCAAGCACAGGCCAGTGCCACTGGGGTTCCTGCTTTTGCAGCACACGGTCAGGCACTGACCGATAACGAGACGCTGGGCTTTCCCATCTGCCTAACAGAGTTCTTGAGTTTCCATCGGAAGGCTGTCTATGCTAGAACCATGGCAAAAAGCATCCGCTCCCTAGCAACATGCTATTTCAGTAAAATATCGCTGGCCTCTTTGGAAGTCTCCTCCCCTGTCAACTGCATTCCATCGCTTGCCGTCTCACAGGGCACAATGAAGAGATGTCATTGCACGGGAAGAATACGTGGTAGGAAGTAGAACTGAGGGTCACTGAGAAAATTAAGCCCTAAAGGACTTGAAATAATTCACATTTCTATTAGGCCTGATTCCTATTAGGATTCGGACTGATTTCACTTAGGTTGTGGGCATGCAGGCCAGTGCTTATTTTCCAGGCCAAAGCACGATCCCCCTAAATCCAAGTCCAAGGGCACCGGGCGTCCCACGCTAATCTAAATTAAAAGTCAATGAAAGGAAAAGACTACAATGAATCAATGACATATTTTCTCTAGGAATCTTAAAAAATGCTCGATTTCTAATTTAAAAAGTTTCTGCCTTTAAGGAGTATCTTATATTGCTTCTTTAAGGGGAAGTTTTTTTTTTTTTTCCCTTAATGCATACAATCTTCAAAGATTATCTCATTTACAGTAGAGTCACACTGCTTATCTTGGGAAGTCAAAGAATTTCAGAATTATGTAAATAGCAGAATAAAATTATGGCAGGATTATTGTAAAAGTAATGATTTGAAATACATCTATCCCTCCAGATCCTATTCTTCACCCTGGGCGGACAGGAAAATTGTAACTAAACTTTCCCTCTCATTCATGGATTTATTTCCAAAAGAAATGGATGTCTTCGGGGGATTATCCAGAGTGTAATATCAGTGGGGCTGAGACCACCCTCTTGATGGCTTGGTGTCAGAGGCGAAGAAGAAAGATTGTAATTAGGGACAAGTGGCCAAGAAAAATGGGGAAAAAATGGGCTATTTATTTATAGATTCAAATTAAAAGATTTTGAATCTCCTCCTAGTCTCTTATTGGAAAGAACAGTACAATTTCCACATGATATACCCCACTTAGATACTAATCATAGAAGTAAACCTGGAATTCAAAATGCACCCCAAGACTTCTCAGAGCTGCTCATTCCTGAATACACCCATCATCCACATCTAGGGGGGCGTGGGGGGTGGAGGGTGATTTCCCTTTATATCCAGTGGTTTAGCCTTTTGTTTTGGAAAGGTTGACTTGGAAAACAGACCAAAATGAACAATAAAAATAATTTCTTTCATGAGACAAGAATGGAAACAAACCCTGGAAGAGAACAATAAAGGAAAGTAAAGGCAACTCTGCCAAAGACATTGACAAACCACTGTGAAACGTGCCTGAAAACATTTGATTTCTTTCTTGATACGTTAAGTATAAGATTATGCATTGGCAGCTCACACCATACATGGGGAGAAAGATTGTCTTTGACGCCAGAGATTCCCTTGGTCTCTGCACAGGTAGAATTTAGGGAAATATCCAGTCTGCAAGACAACCCAAGTTTGCGAGAAGGATGTTTACTACATAGGGAAGGTTTCCAAATTCTTTGGAGGTGAGTTTGGCAGAAACGATGGACTCATTTGCATGCTGCTAGCCCAACACTATCAAATGTCATACAAAGCATAAAAAGAATAGCTCACAGAAGTATCTGGATCAGCTTTTAGAAAGGAAACTGGAGAGTCTTAGTATCTATGAGATTAAAAAAAAAACCCCAGAAAGTTATATAAATATAGATGGAACGTAGAATAATAAATAAATGAGTTACCACCTTCTTATAAAAACCTGGGATGAATTCAGTCTTTCTCAGATCTTAGGATGAAGAAGATCCTGTGGACAAGTACTTCATTGATGTAACATGCAAGAAAGTCTGGAATTCATTTGAGCTCTTGACTGCAGTGGACCATCATACATACTAAAGAGGGAAAGTTGAAGGCGGACAGGGGCCTCCAAGATACTGGCTATAACCAGGGTGGTGGGGAATAGAGGGGCAATGGGTCCAACCAGCTCCATTTGAAGATGCACGTCCTGCTAAGCTTCCCTAATGGCTCCACTGGTAGAAACTGCTCGGGGGCTTCAGAGCTGAGTGAGCGAGCTGCTATTTCCCAGTAAGTTATTAACTACACAAATTTCCCAAATGCTAAATTTCTATCACCGCGTCGATTAAGAGTCTTGGACCAAACGAGGCTACTGAACTGGCTTCAAGTTTGACAAGTAAGACTCTTTGAATTCACTGCTTCCCAGCAAAGTGTTGATCTGGGAGAGTTTGGTAGATTGCCCACTCCTTGGGAGGGGAAATGAAGAATTGTGAAACTAACATTCAGTGCCTCTAACAAGGTGTCAACAACTGACGGGTGTGCAGAAAGGACACAAAATGGGCCTCTTGGTCACATACAGCTGTGTAACTGAGCCTCGTTATGCCTGGATTCAATTGCTAATGGAGTCATAAATACTGTTATGTGAGTCTGATGGAGCCAGACCTGCTGAGGCCTGTTTCTGAAGGTGCTTGTCTTTTAGTCATTTCTGTACCAATAGTAGAAAAGTTTCCAAGCAGCTGGGTTGTTTCTCTCTATAGCTGGAAAATGGAAACACATCCAACAAGCTATTTGCATTTTGGAAAGGCTAAAAGCTATCCATTATTTAAAAATACTATTAGTTTTGCCACAGACTCATTTTGTGCTGCAGATTTTTTATGACAACAAAGTAGCTGACATGAATCAAGTGCATTTCTTAATTAAATCCACTCTCTTCCATGTCTTTAGGCTTTCTTGAAGGTAAAATACTTAATATATGAAATGTGCTATTCACGTCTTCTGGATATTCCACATATTTATAAATTGTCCTTTGGAGGGAATTCAGCGTAAGTAAATTTTAATGGTCTAGTTCTTCTACTATATTACACCCCTTCTCATTGCATGGAGCTTTTTAAAAAATAAACCATTTAGGGTAATCTTTGAAGACGCTTTCAAATTCATACTCTAAAAATTGCCTGGTTTGGCTCAAGTCTCAAGTGATCGTGAAAAAACTCATACTTTGTCCACAATCCTCAGCCCTCAGAGCTGTTCAAATTCTTCTGTTAAAAACTTCTACAACACTGGATTTCACAGCATCTCCATTTTATTGGGGACGACCAAATCTGATGTTTTTTCTTTTCCCTTTCAGCTTTTGGCCATATTTTTTTTTTTCTGCTTAGAACAGGCAGTATCAAAGAAAAATGAAGCTCAAATCTAACTGACAGTTCTTGCTAGCAATTTTTAAAGAAAATTTAAATGACTTTATAAAGCCATACACTTGATATTTGGATCAGATATTTACGAAACGATGGTATCTTTTGGACTTCTTCCCTCTCCTTGACACAAATTGGCTTTATCCCTGCTTTGGGAGGGTCAGAGTGCAACTGAGTAGACCTAGGATGTCAGAGAAGGAAGAGGCTCCCCTGTCAGCACAGTCTGGTGACTAGACACAGACTGTAAGGCTATGTGGCTCATTCCCCTTCGGACTCTGACTCAGCGCTGTTTGCTGCACTGCTGGATGCAGCGACCCGCACCGAAGACACCAGACAAGGGAGAAGTAGAAATAGAAATGGGGAAATATAATGTGAGAGAAGGCAAGAATATAATTAAAACAAAAAAAACCTCCCTCAATGCAGGCAGCATAATCTACAATCCCAGGCCACCAGGCAAATCTTTATCGATAATACACTTCCAGATTGTTTCAGATACCATCTTAATTGAATTTTTGTGAACCTTTACTGTGTATCAATGTAAGTTAGAAAGGAAGGCTGTGTTGCCAATGGGGTATATATGTGCACATGGGGAGACATAAAACGGGGTTCACAAAGGTTGAGAAGAACAAGGGCCGCTATGGTGTCTAAGTACACTTAGTACTTGACCGGTGTGAAGAAGCCTCCGGGCTTTTCCAATGGAGGCAGATTTCATTCTTTCTAAGTAGGTATTTTACTGCCAATTTCTAGTCTGTTAGTACAATGAAATGCAACTTGAGCTGCAACTGTCTACCTCTGAAATGAAATGATTCCACATATTCCTCTTCACCACTGGGTGCCTGAGAGCATGTCTGTTCAGGGTTATGTGCTGGTCCTGCTACCTTCAGTGCCTTTCTTGGGAGCATCCTAAGACTTAGAGACCTGATACGGACAACAGTGACCCGCTAACTGCTTCCTCCAAGTCTGTGAGGACCACAAGGATCCAGGTGAATGTGATCTCATTGAACTCAAAGTTGATTCCCAAGGTGTGGGCCAAAACAGGTACTTTTCTTTTGTGTGATGAAGCTAGAGGTAACATCACAGGGCACAGGGTCACTTGAAGTGAAATTTGTCTTCAGTGGATGAGATCTCTTGGATATCTTCAGAGTTCAATAAAAATGAAGAGAGAGCAGTACGAAAGCTGCCTACTCACAAGTAACTTTTAGTCACCTAGTTCTTTACCAGCTTTTCTATTTTGCTTTTCTCTTTAATTTTGAATTCAGAACAAAACACACCACCAACCAACCAAGTTACCATAGCCTTTCTTTTAGATTGTTAGAAAGGGTGGCTAGCACCTTCATGAATATGGCTTCTGAGACTTGTTTTGATCCTGATTGTGCATTCTTGACTCCCAAGATGGGCATTTTATTAGGATATGGTGCTACCTCATTAGCTGACTTATTGGGGTCCCTGAGGGGCCTGAGGACTGGCAGACATGTCCCGGGTGACATTCAGGCACCCGGCAAGCTGAAAAGTGCAACTTTTCAAGATGTTGCAGCAAGGTGTGGCCACTCAAGAAACTGGGGCTGTTCCTGTCTAGCGCAGTCTCCACCAGCTGGACCTCTCTCCCTTTAAGGTGGAAGCATGATGGCTTTGGATCCTATTTTCAATTCACCCTCAATCCTTTCACTTCCCCCCTCATAATGCAGATTCGAAGAGTGGTGGCTTAGGAAAAAGTGTCAGGGAGAGAGGTTCAGGGTGGCCTTCCTTGTGACTCAGGCAACACTGAGTTCCCAGGGTCAGAAAAAGCATGACATTCCACTCAACATCTAATATTAATGCAATCACAATTTCATTTTGATGTAATAAACATTTTCAATGTCAAAGGCTTCTGTTTAACCTTGTATCACACGCCTGCTGATCTTGATAAAAGGCTGCAAGCACCACTTGCTCTGTCTGGAAACCACCTTCAGGGGGAACCGGGGATTGTGAGGGGCAGGAGGGGTCTAGACCCACACAGCCCCAGAACACATTTATCCACTCACAAGTGATGTGACATGTGCTCTGTTACTGGGTCATTCTTGTCCAAGCAGGTGCTCTGACCCCAACTCTGTTCCTATTTGAGTATCAGTGTTTCTTCTGGGAGTTGGGGTGCAGAATCCCTGCTGGTCCAGAAGGCCACAATGAACAGGTACATTGGATTTTCCCTCACTCTCATTACCTGAACAGCAACAAAACAGCCATTTCTCTAGTCTGGGAAATACAGGGTCTGAGACCTCTTAAAAAATAGCTTGGGCAGGTTGCAACATTTTTGGTGCGATAGACACTTCAGGATCTTACTACAATAGAATAAAAAATCAAGAATAATAATCAAACCAGCAGTGTGTACAGACAAAGGCTCGAGTTTGCAGTTGTCATGAAAGATCCTTGTCTTCTTCTGCCTTAAGTTTACATATATCAAGTATATGGTTCAAAGGCTTGAAATCTCCACTTAAAAAGTTTGGGCGGGGAGGAAATTTTGATAATTCTTCTGGCCTTCGAGAGGGCTCTGGACTTCTACAAGAGATAGTTATCAAATCCTGCAATGTCCCGGAAGCAGCTTTTCATGGTTTCTGTGGGTTAGTAAGTGACTTGTTGAAGAAGGCAAGAGCCATTCATTGCAGATGACCTCAGGATGAGATTAGCATAACAAACGTTTAGCAATGGGCATCATTCAAGAACTTCCCATAGCACTTCCCTGGTGTTGCAAAAGATCAGGCAAGGTACTTGCTGCTCCTGTCTTCATTTTCAGGTGTCTTTGTTTTAGTTGATGGCCACGCTGGCTTCCTTCTGACGCAGTCTTTCTTTCTGTTGTTTAAGGAAAAAAAATGAATTTATTACTATTCTTTTTTCTAATGTTTCACCTTCCTCAAACTTTGATAAATTCCTCTAACTTTGGTCTAGTTGTTGATAGATCTCCTAATCTATCACCCTTACTCTCCAAATGACAAACAGGTAAAATGAATGACCAGTCATTTAAACATTGATCGTTTACCGTATCAGGCTGGTCTGTGACAAAGATCCTAACTTTATAGTGTTACTTTTTTTTTTTTTTAAGATTTATTTATTTATGCATACAAGAGCTGGGGTACAGGCCAGAGGTGTTGGGGGGGGGGCGGTGAGAGGATTCCCAAGAGACAGAGTGGGGCACAGAACAGGCAGATTGACAGAAGTGTACTACTGAGGGGAGTAGCGGGCGAGTCAGGAAAGGTCTGCTGCACCATGTGGGTTGCTCCCTGGCTGGCCGGGGATCAAACTCATGCTGCAGAGGCTGTGGATTGCTTCAGAGGTTGCATCTTAAACCCTTGCACCACCAGGGAGGCCCCTATAGTGTTACTCTTATCCCTTGGTCCACTAATAGAATTAGGGAATACCCAAGAAATAATTTCTAAGGAATCTAGATATGAAAAATCACTGGCCCCAAGTTGAATGTATTTGCATATGATCAACTTGGCAGAAATGAGCAAAGCTGTTGCAGAATGGAAGGTGACTAGGCCTCCCTGGTGGCACAGCGGGTTGAGCACCGCACTATGAAGCTGTCAGCAGCCTCTGCAGCACAGGTTCAATTCCCATCCGGCCAGGGAGAAACCCACATGGCATGGTAGACCTCTCCTGCCTTGCCCGCTGCTCCCCTCAGCAGTGTCTTCGGTCCATCTGCCTGCTCTGCTCCTCTCTCTGGTGAATTCTCTCATCCTCCCTCTCCTCTGACCTGTACCCCAGTTCTTGTATAAATAAATAAAAATCTTAAAAGAAAAGGGAAGGTGACTAGATTTAGTGTCTGCAGAAAGTCAGAAGCTCCCTTTGTGCCATGAGTGTTCTACTCTGCTCTCCACAAGTTCTCTCAGGGACAACCTTCTAACACAAGGCAGTCTGCTGGGACAACGTAAGGAAAGAATATGAGGGCACAAACCAGAAATGTGGACCCTCACTGTTCTGGGACTTTGGAGGAGTAAGTATATAAAGGATAGGTGTGTCTGCTTTTTGTGGAGGGTGGATTGAAGGCTAAAAAACAGACAAGGAAGATGCACACCCCTTTGGAAAGAGCGGATTAAGACCTATCTCAAAGGGACAGATTCTCCGCTGCTTGTGAGCTACGTGATGCGATTGCTGGAGTGAATTTCTAGTTTGGCCCCGATGGAAACTAAAGTTAGTCATTTTTAAAACCCTTCTGGAGTTTGGATTCCATCCCTGACTTGTGAAATGGAATCAGGGATCCATTTACAAGCTCTTCCCTAATTTCTACCACAACAAACAACCACCCTAGTAAGTTGAGGATCACAAACAGGAGCTTGCTACAGTGGTGTCACCTATACAAGAAGGCAGTACTCTAGCTGTTTCCCCTTGCTCTATAGGGCTGACATAGGGTTGGCTGTAAAAACTGGGGTGAGGCCCAAACAAGGGGAAAGGAGCAGAGGCTATTGAAGGAGAAAGATAAAAATCAGGGTAAACTCACCACTACCGAAAATCATATAAATGAGTGTAATGAAATCACTCTCAAAAAGGCCCAGAGAGCTTTTATAATTTTTAGTTGATTTTTTTAGCCATTTTGTTGTCTGTTGTAGACTTGTAATTTTACTTAAAGATTTTTTTTTATTTAGCTGTATTTGAATGTTTTAGAGTTTACTGGAATCTTTATACTAATTTTGTACAAAATTTGTAGTCTCTATAGCCTGATGTAAAGCAACATCAGTCATAGCAGTAGTGGTTAATAAACAAGTGTTAGGTAAATTAATAAAAACAAGAAAAATTAGAGAAAAATATTAATATTATGTACATTTAAAAAAAAAAGATTTATTTATTTATACAAGAACTGGGGTGCAGGCCAGATGTGCAGGAGGGTGAGAGGATTCACCAGACACAGAGCGGGGAACAGAACAGGCAGACTAATGAAATACACTGCTGAGGGGAGCAGCAGGCGAGACAGGAGAGGTCTGCAACACCATGTGGGCATCTCCATGGCCGGGTGGGAATCAAACCGGCGCTGCAAAGGCTGCAGATAGCTTCACAGCACTGCACTCAACCCACTGAGCCACCGGGGAGGCCCAATATTATGTACATTTTATATATATACATGACTTAGTAGGAAAGACAAAAGTATCTTTTATACCAGAAATTTTTTTTTGAAATAAACACATTTAAACAGAGTAAAGTATTAATACTCAACATTATAACTTTAAGCCACGTGTGTTTTGAATTATATCATTAGATTTGAACTAGTTTTTGTTTATTAAAAATGTTGGATTGTGATTTCAAAAAAAGGAAAAAAAAGACATGCTCAAAAAAAAAAAAAAAAAAAATGGCCCAGAGAATGTGTGTATACCCAGGGGTGAGGTGCAAGAACCACACCTGGCTATGACCAAGGGGCCTGAGGTCTCTAATTCTCACTCATCACCTCCCTCAGCATTCATTATACTGCTGTTGGGGCTGTTAAAAGAGATGCCACAATCAACCAATAGAAACAATATCATTTTATAACTTATCGCCCACCCACTCATCTTGCTTTAAGTGGATTTAAAGCAGTTGGCAAAAAGTACTTATAACATAAAAGGAGAAAATAAGTAGCTGTGGGAATCAGGATACTGGGAGGGCAGGGTCTGAAAGTCAAAGTGAGGAGTGTGATATTGCCACTGAGCTATCTGGCCGCTCGCAAGGCTGGGTCCTTCAAGGCAGCTTAAATATGTAGTAACAAGAAAAAGAGCTAACATTTATCGAGCCTTTCTGTGCTAGACATTCACACATGTCTTTGCTGTTTCCTGCAGATAACCTTAAAGCTAAGGTCATATTATTTACTTCCTTTCACCAAAAAGAAAGAAGCAAAGGTTACTAAAGTCCTGCAACTAGTTAAGTGGCCAAGCTGGGATTTGAACTCCGATACTCTGGGTTCCTAACCATTTAGCTATTCTGAGTATTGTCAGCAAAGTATGGGTTGAGAGTCATTGCTATTCTTACTGAAAAATGTGCTGTGGAGCGCAATGTCCTCTCAGAGCTAGAGGACCAACGGGGCATTGCTAGCTTTCAGCTCAGGGAGAGACACCAGGCAACCAGAGTGTGGCACTGGCTTGGTGATCTGGTCTCTGATCCTACATAGGTTCTATCTTTGTCCACCTCAGTTTTCCCAACTATCACAAGAAGAAAAGGAACTAAAGAAGGTAAAATATTTAAACCTTTCAAAAGAAGTGTTTTGAGATATGGGGGATCATAGAATGGGGTGGGGTGTGGAAGGATGCAAAATGGCAAAGTGAATAAACATGATTTATCAGGAAATGACCATTGTTGTTTTGCTGGCAGAACACAAGAAGTTGTGCTTTGTTTCTTACTCCTTCTCTCCCTATAATCTTTATCATGTGTAACTCAGGGGTGGGAGCTGAGTTTCTGGATATTCCCTGTCAGTACTTTGAGTTTTAACCTTTAAATTTAGATCCATTTCTGGGTGCTCTCAGATTAAAAGGAAAAATCTTGAGGTTATGTTGAAAAATACATCTCACCAGACTAGCTGTGGGGTTGATTTTCTTTGTCTCTACTTTCTTCTCCGATGTCAACTTGCTGACCGATTCCTGAGCCATCTTCAATCTGAAATAAAAAATAGGGAGGAAAAGAGAGGAGGAGGAAGAAGGATAGAAAAAAGAAGAGGCCAGGTTAAACACAAATGCAAATGCTTTGGAATAAACAATCAGTCAGTAGTTTGAAAACTAAGGAGCTTTTCAACATTAAATTCAAACTCTGGGTGTCAAGGTGTTTCTTCTGTGTCATTAAAACTGAATTTTCTTCACTGAGTTGTTCACCCAGATGAACCCCTAGATGACTTGGGGATGCAGGAGCGTCTGATCTGGAAAACTAGACGTGTCCATTTTAGTCTCAGTGCTTATGATATCTGGTTTGTGATCTACACAGCAGATAACATGGAGACAATTTTGAAGACTGAAGTTTTGAGAAAACATGAAAACTAAACATTATAGAATGGGAGTGCAAACTGGTCCAACCACTATGGAAAGCTGTCTGGAGGTTCCTCAATCTTCTAAAAATGGAGCTACCATACGACCCAGCAATCCCATTCCTAGGGATCTACCCAAAGGACACAAAAACATTGATTGAAAAGAACACCCATAACCCTGTGTTTATTGCAGCACTATTTACAATAGGCAAAACCTGGAAACAACCCAAATGCCCCCAAATAGATGACTGGATCAAGAAGATGTGGTACATATACACAATGGAATATTATTCAGCAATCAAAAAAGATAAACACATGCAATTTGCAGCAACATGGATGGCGCTGGAAGGAATTATGCTCAGTGAAATAAGTCAGAAGGAAAAAGATAAATATCGGATGGTTTCACTTCTGGCAGGAATTTAGGGGGAACCAAATAAGACATCAGTGTAAAAAATAATGGTAGTACAAAACACAACAAAGCAAAACCAGACAATTATAAAGCAGAGACATCCTGCAGGGGAGGAGGAGGGAGAGGAATCAGAGGGAGGGAGGGAGGAGCACAGGGGACTGAGGTGATGGTGCACGGGTGCATTGGTGAAGGAAATTCTATGGGGACTACACCTGAGGGGGTGGGGGGAAGTAAATATTGTTTAAAAATGAACAATAATGTAAAAAAATTTAAGATATTAATTTAAAATATAAAACTAAAAAAAAAGTAAAAAGACAAGCCACAGACAAGGAAAAAAATACTTATAAGTCATATATATGAAAAAGGACTTGTAGTCAGAATACACGAGGAACTCTTACCCAAATAAAAAGATAAATTTCCCAATTAAAAGGTGACAAAGGATTTGAATAGACATTTCTCCAAATAAGACATGCAAATGGCCAATAAGCAGACGAAAAGATGCTCAATCTCATTAACCACCAAGGAAACACTAAATCAAAACCAAACTGAGATATTTTTTCGTATCTACTAGGATGTCTAAAATCAAAGACAGGGCCTCCCAGGCCGCTCAGTGGTTGAGCGCTGGGTTGCGAAGCTGCCCACAGCCTCTGCAGCGCCGATTCGATCCCCGGCTGCTCCCCGGCCACTGGAGGAGGGTCCCACATGGCGCACAGACCTCTCCTGCCGCCCGCTGCTCCCCTCAGCAGTGTACCTCCATCCTTCTGCCTGCTCTGCTCCCCGCTCTGGCTCTGGTGAATTCTCTCACCCTCTCGAGCTTCTGACTGTACCCAGTGCTTGTATAAATAAATAAATAAATCTTAAAAAAATAAATAAAATAGACAGATAATAACAAGTGTTGGAGGTAAGAACTGAAAAAAATTGGAATCCTCATCTGCTCCTGATGGGATTGTAAAATAATGTGATTAGTTTGTCAGTTACCATATTACCCAGCAATTCCAAGCTGGGTATATAAATGTAAATATATCCAAGAAAATGAAAAGAAATGTCCACAGAAAATTCTGCATATGAGTATTTATGACAGCATTATTCATAATAAGTGAGAGTGGAAACAACCCAAATTTCTATCAACTGATAAATGGACAAAATGTGGTCTATCTGTACAACAGACTATTACTGGGCCATAAAAAAGAATGAAGTGTTGCCACAAAGTGGATGGACCTCCAAATCCTACAGAATATATGATTCCATTTATATGAAATATTTAGAATATCCAAATACAGAGAGACAGAAAGTACATTAGCCATGCCAGGGACTAGTGGGGAAGGCAGGAGAGAATAAGGAGTGACTGCAAGGGGTGAAAGAGTTTCTCCTAACCTTAGGCAGAGGTGATGGCTGTAAATCCTTGTTAATATATTGAATTGTATACTTTAAAAGGATGAATTCTACTGTATGAATTTTGTCATCAGATTTGTACATTAGTCAGACAATGTCAACAGTTACTGAGGATATAGAGCAACGGGAATGGCCATAGTACTTTCGGGAGTAGAAGTCGACACAGGTGGTTTTGTCAATATCAGTAGAATGGAAAACACAAACACCCTATGAGTCATCAATTCCTCTTCTAGGGAGAGAAACTTTTGTAAGTAGACAAAGGGTTTCCACTGTGATAATCTAGGCAATAATGTAAAAGTAGAATCAATCCACTGATCAGGCTCAACAGGATAAAGCGTAGTAGATAATAGTAAACAATAGGTAACAATTACTGGGTGCTTACTCCATGCCAAGTGCAATTCTCCTACTTCATTTGCAATAAACCATTTAATTCTCATGAGATAGAAACTTCTACTAATCCTATCTTATAGGTCTTAACCACCATGCAATGCTGCTTATGTGTTATATTTACTTAATGGACGATGGTAAAACTGTGGAAAGGAATAAAGTGGACCTAGGAGTTCAACAATGACAGATATCAGAATCAGGATATTGAGAGAGTGAAGGATTCTGTGGTGACATGGCAAGAGGCCATCTAGCATTGTGGACAAGTGGTCAACTTCCAGGGCCTGACTGTGGGATTAATTCTCAACCCTGCCACTTATTAGTAGTCTAAGCCTGAGCAAATGACCTACCTGTGCCTTAATTTTCTAAAAAAGGGAATAACATTAAAAGTGTGCACGTTACATAGAATCATTGAAAGATCAAGATACTGCAGTCCTAGGCACAGTGTAGCCACTGAATATTTGCTCTGCGCTTGCAGGATTCTGCATCGTATATATGTTTGTAAGTAACACTCACAAAACGAGAATGTTCACAGATGGGTACATGTGGAAAAATGTATGTACAAAAAACTATATTTACCTACAGATACATGCATGTATACACATTCATGAAAATATCCAAAAGGAGAACGACACTCACTAATTTCCAATAGAGGTTATCACTAGAAAGACGAAGAAGAGAATGGCATCAGGAGATAATGTGTCAAATAGAATTTCATTTATATCTATAATGCTTCACTTTTTATTAAAATATCTTAAATGTTATCTTAAATAATACGTGGCTAAATATCAATAGGCGATTCTAGGTGGTGGGAATGTGGGTGTGTTACATGATCATTTGTATTTTTCATTAAAAATGTTTTAAAATATTAATTTAAATATCTACTAACTCAGACAATTAGAAAAGTGAATATGCTTTTTCTTCAAAGCCTTGAAAATATTTTGCTCAATATTAATCACATATTTACTTAATATTGAAGAAGTGGACAGCTTTAGTTTTTAGTTAACTTTACACAACTCACTTAAAACACCCGCTTAGTAATCCAATCTCCCTGTCCACATGTACAAGTTAGTTACAATGAATTCAATATGCTGGCTTGTGCATCAGAAAAGAAATAAAAAATGAGACAAAGATGAGCAATGATTTATATAATCCAAGAAGAAATACATCTGCAAAGGTGTCTTAGGAACAGGCATTTCTCCACAGTGACAAAGGTCCGAGTGCACATACCACAAAGCCTAGCAAAGTTTCCCCTTTTCAGCAATAACTGATTCTACCCACATGAGAAAAGAATGCACTGAAGGATCACATTCAGGGCAGACTACATTGAGACTGACTATTAAGGGATTTGCAGAGCAAGATGACGATACTCTAAATGAGACCACAGTTTGTAGCATTTACTATTGACTTCTCTCCAGCAAGACTTGCTTTTTAGGAGAACACCTATTAGTGGCCTTTTAATCCCAATTCCAATGGCATGGTTTGGAATTACCATCTCTCCAGGCCTAAATTTTAGGGAAGTTTTGGGTCATTTTTTGTTTTAATAGTTTCTTTTCACCTTTGAATTCCAGTCTTCTTTCAGTTGGTCTTCCACGTGCTCCCACTCAGCATTGCCTTCTTAATTTCCACATCCCTCATCAGCCCTATGGTCACTCTCCATGTTCTCTGGACATCGGGGGTGTTAGTATGGTTGGGGATGGGGAGGCATGGGGCATGAGTCTAGCTAAGTTTCAGTCTCCACCGCAAACCTTTTCCTATATTAGGGGCAGTTCTGCACATTAGAGGTCAGCATATACTCAGAGATTCTATTCTTCTCCAAACATTTTCATGCAATTATTAAGTTCCATTTTCACAGTATACTCCTGAACATTGGAGGGTTGAGAGAAGGCATAGTTTGGTGGCAGGGAGCTTCAGCATCAGCTAGATAGGATTCTAATTCTAAATCTGCCAATTAGTAAAAGATATAGTGCAAGTTAATCAACTTTTTCTAAACTTCAATTTTCTTAGCTATAAAATGGAATATCAACCACATGGTATTACTGTGAGAATAAAATGAATTGATATATATGAAAATCTAGTATGCCTGGTCAATAATGGATCGCCACTCTGGAATCTTCCATCACAGAGATAAAGGAACTCCTTAAACATACATGACAATAGTTTCTGAGTACAAACGAAACAAGCAAACTATTAGTGAAGTACATCTTAAATGATCATTTAGATGTGCCCTATAACAAACCAAATCAACTGATGCTATTACCCTGAGATTTAGGATACCTGGGACCTCACCTCAATTTTTCTGATCTGAATACAGATTCTAAAAGCCTTATCTAGAAGTTAAACTTTGGTGTTGGTATGACAAAAATTTCTTAAACACATAAATAAAAGAAACTATTTGAACATCAAAATAAAGGTTGCATCTACCACCTCATTTTTTCCCCCAAAGTTTCCTGGAGGAAAATATTATAAATAAAATTTAAATGTCAGATATTATAGAACTTCTGCATGAGGATATTTTTTCATATTAACTCTTTTCAATGTATACTCGATATTTAAAATATAAAGTACAATTCACTGATCATCTAAATATTTTTCTCAGAATGTAGTCAAGACATAATTAGGTCGCAAGTAGAAATTATCACATGCAAGTCTCTCAGCCAGACCTTAAGATATCTGAGAAATGACAGCTATCATTTTTACTACTGTATGCCCAACCCTTGATATAGTAGTTGGCATTTATATATACATGCTGTAAGTGAAAGGAGACCTACAGAACAAAATAGAAAAATATTCTTCTCAGGCCTCCCCTGGTGGCGCAGGAGGTTGAGTGCAGCACTGTAAAGCTGTCCACAGCCTCTGCAGCACCGGTTCTATTCCACATGGCGCTGCAGACCTCTCCTGTTTCGCCCGCTGCTCCCCTCAGCAGTGTATTTCTTCAGTCTGCCAGTTCTGTTCCCCTTCTGTCTCTGGCAAATCCTTTTGCCCTCCCACGCATCTGCCCTGTACCCCGGTTCTTGAATAAATAAACAAATAAATACATAATAAATAAATAAATAAATAAATACATAAATACATAAATAAATCTTTAAAAAAATATTCTCCTCTTTTCTAAAATGCCACTCCATTTGATGTTTGGAAATGCTGACCTCAGGGCTTCATGAGCATGCAATCTGTGCTACTGCATGGGTCTCCTTGTTTTAATGCTCTCTTTGTCACCATTTTCAAACTTTTAGATATTGAACAAGGAATTATTTAGTTGGTCCTGCCCAAGATTTCCTCTGGCACTTAAGGTTATTTTATTAACAAAGGGGAACATTTTCAACCTTTTTTTTCAGGGTACATTTATCACAAAGAAAGGTAAATTTGGTTGGATAAAGTTGACACATTGCTTCAAGGTTCATTTATCTTTCTGTGATATGATCATTTTACACTAGACTGAAGCTTCTCAAACTTCACTTTCCTCTGCAATATAGTACCATGCATATAGTAAATAACCAATAAATACCACCTGAAAGAATGAGTAAATGATTATAGTGATTAATCACTAAACTAAAAATTTAGGCATCATTAACAGTTATAGGGAAAATATTCAAGTCCATTAAGGACCATTAAAATATTATTAAGTCCCTCAATCGCACCTGAATGTAATATCACCAATCCTGCAAAATACAAACCAGCAAATTCTCACTAGATTCTCTATATGTCCTTAACATTAGAGTCCACATCACCTTTAGGTGTTTGTTAGCTGCTCTTGCACTGTACCTGTGACGAGAAGCAAATGATTAAATATTCTGACAATCTATCCTGTTATGTAAACTGGCATGACAGAGCATATAGTTAGGTCTTAAAAAATTGACAAGAAGTTCACAGTTGCTTGTTCAGTCAGTCAGTCAGTCAGTCAGTCAGTCATTCTATTTATTTTTCTGTCTCTTTCATGTGCAAGTGTTCTTCAAAAACTGGCCAAAGTGTCCTATGCCTGCTAAAGAAGTGACAGGAGCTGCTGACGATCATATTAAATTCACCAGAATCAGTGTTCTGGAAATTACATGGGAAAAGATTACAAACTGGAAGACTGTAGTTTAATCAATCTCAGAGGGTTTAAGTAAATGTAAATTTTGATCACCCACAGGAGGTTTAAATGCATTTGACTTCAGTAGCTAACACTTGTAAATGCAGACACTTCACATAAGAATTCAAAGTCCTGAGCATCCTTATAAAATTGGAAGGTATGACAGCACCAACTGGTCATTCTGGGCAGCAATGTCCCAGTCCTGGGGGCATCCATCACTTCCTGTCATATTTGTAGCCCAGAGGACATCCAGAGGAGCCATCTATCAGCTTGGTTGCAGAGTTGGTTTTCTTATATCCAAGGCACTTTACTCATGTTTTGTTCCCTGCCTGGGTTCTCTAAGCTTCAAAGTTCTGGCCAGGAGACTTGCTAGAAGGCCACTCAGATAGTCCAGGAGTGAAGGGGATGAGAGCCTGCACAAGCGAATTTCTAAACGATCTAGTTGCCTCCAAGTCACCTTACTGATTAAAGTGGTCTCAATTAATAATGCATAACTCTAAGAAGCCATGTTCCTTCTCAAAAACTGTCAATGACTCCCAATCAACTGGAGCAGGGACTAGTGAAGGTTTTCTGTAAAGGGTGAGATAGTACTATTTTAGGCTTTGTGGTCTTTGTTGTGCCTAATTGACTCTGCTGTTGGAGTGTGAAAGGAGCCATAAAAATGAATGGAATGTATGTGAAGGAATGGTAATGCAGTGTAGTGTTTATTCTAATAAACTCTATTTACAACAACTAGTGTGTGCTGGATTTGACCTCTAGGTTATAGTTTGTTGACATTTGAACTATAGTATATGATCAAATTCCTGATTCTGGCAATCAAAGTCCCCTTGGATTAACCTTTGTGAATCTTATCTTTTTCAGACCCAGATCTGGTTTCATATTTTTCTTAGACCAATCATTTCACGTCTGTGAGCCTCAATTTCTTCACCTGCTAAAAGTGGGAACAATACCCATATAAATAACATAATTGCTGTGAAAATAAAAAAAAAAAACATTACCTACGATGACTTATCAAATATCCTTTCCTTCACCTCACTTCATGTATTCCCTGTCTGAACAAAACTACTCATCATCATTCTTTGTACAAGTCTTTTCTCACTTCTGTGTCTTGTTATTACTATTCACTCAGTGACTTTCTTACTTAATGCTATGTGTCAAATTCTTCCAATTCTTCTAATCCTGGCTTAAGTGCCAAAGTCAGGAAAGCTTCCTTCATCTCTTAGCCAGAAGTGAAAGGGGACTTTGTGCCTCTCTTAAGGCAATTAGGAGTTTTCATCTTAGGACTGTAGGTGTCTTATTTCTCTTAAACCAGTGGGACCACTTGAGGACAATGATCATGCCTTACACACAGCTGGCCCCCTGTTCTGATATCCATCGCTGTGCCATGCACATGTCAGTTGATAGCAAACATCTAAGTGACAAATGAAAGACTCTCACTGAGAGCTTCCATCCCTCCGTCAACAAATCTAAATGTTCAGTAAATACCCAGAGTTGTAGAATGATTATCTTTTGCAATTATCCTTAGGGGAGAAAATTATAAGAAAAAATTTTAAAAAGGAGGCTGAATTATTGATTAGATGAAATGAGACCTGAATAGAAACAAAGAAAGGGTACTCAAGGCCACCCAAATGTGCTAAATATTTGTACTTGTCAACGTATGTACACATTCTAGGACTACAAGTTGCCTCATTACTTTGCCTTTAAGAAGACTAGGGCCCAGACAGGTTATATAATTTGTCCCAAGTCTGGAATTTGCTCCTCTCACATAGGAGGTAGGAACATTTCTGCATTTAGTCAGAGAATTCGCTGGTGAGACAGCTCCAAGCTACATATATGTTCAACCTCTATTGTTTATGAACTTGTTTTTGCATCTGGCCTTGATATTGGTTCTATTTTTGTTTCCGGTTTAAATATTTACTCTAGACTATTACACACAGTTGCTCATGATTACTCATTGGCAAATACCTAGACTTGATGGTTACATGGCACCCCCTCCAAAATAAAATGTGAAATATAGGGGGAGGAGAGATATAAATAAATTAGAAACAATTATTCTCAGTTCATAAATGCCTCGGTAAAACTGACTTTTGAAAATGTTATCTTTTCTTTCTTATTACAGTGTATATGCTCCCTGTGGAGTTACTGAAGGCCCCAGTAAATTTCAATTGCTGTCAAAGTTTACTGAGAGAAGATGCAAGTCTGAGGCCAGGACAAGGACGCAGGTCCTCTGATGTTCCTGCTGGGTCCCTATTCTACAGAAGTGATTAGCAGCCTTGGTTTCATATCAGAACCAAACTGGGGAGGGAATTCTGCATCCACTTAGAATATAGAAAATGGCAAGAGGACATTGCTCCCATCCTAAAGATGATAATGTACAGAATCAGACTACTTTTTAAATCAGCAGCGAGCTGGGCCCCAATTAGTTTCCCGTGATTGCAATCTCATTTTCTGGGAAAGCTTAAAAATGGGCATGCTTTGGGCTTTCTCTAGGCTAGATTTATATTACTTAGCTACATCAAACCAATTCAGGACCCAGTCATCTATGAGACTGAAGAAGCACAATATCTTTATTCTTTTGACATCCAGCATTTCATTGGATCTTAGTTTGCTTTTAATTGCCCCAGAATAAAAATGAAATGGGTCCATCTGCTTACATTCTACCTAAGTTTCTTCCTCACTTAATTTTGTGATTACAATTAGCTTTTCCTGCCTTTCTTCCTTCTCTTTTCGATTTTTCTTTCTTTTTGGTTATCTGCTCTTTCTCCTTTCATTTCTTCTCCATATCTTCTCCAAATATCTATCTGAATTGTAACAAGACTTTGAAAGAATTCATAAATATGAAGCTAGTATATATACATAATTAAGAAAAGTCATGTAGGCAACAAACTGATGTCTGAATATGACTGATTTCAAGTCAAGGTTCAGTTGGGGTTGACACTCTAAATAGTGGAATTAATTTTAGTGTTTGACAACTGGCAAATGTTCTGGAAAAGATAAAAATAGGGAGATTAAAAAATATCAGTGTTCGCTGTGGGGGAGGATTAAGAGGAGATGAATAGGCAGAGCACAGAGGATTTTTAGGGCAATGGAAATACTCTGTATTTTTTAATGGTGGCTATTTGTCATTATACATTGTTCAAGCTCACAGAATGTAGAACACCAAAAGTGAACTCTAAGGCAAACTGTGGATTTTGAGGCATTTTGTATCGATATGGGTTCATCTGTGGTAAGCAAAAAACAAGTATCATTCTGGTGAGTGATGCTGATAATGGGGAGGCTATGCATGAGTGGGGGAAAGGGGTGTATGGGAAATCTCTGTACCTCCCTCTCAATTTTTTATAACACTAAACCTCTCTAAGAATAAATCCTTTTAAAAAAGGAAGCGGGGTATAGTTCCCCATAAAACACAATTCTGTTTTATATACCTATTGGTCATATTTGTTAGAAATTCTCTTAAGTGGAAAGAGCCAATTCATTTCAGTGGGAGGAAAATATGTAATCTGGCAATATCACCAGGGCACACTTGGTACTAAACAAATCATGTGGCCAATAGAACTACGGAAGTGACTTCTGGAGTATAGGAGTAGAGTTTCTGCCTATAGTGCTGCTAGTGTCAAAGAAGAAACTATCAGTCATTTAGCAGAGTATGGCCCCCCAAAAAATTAATCATTGCATGACTTGGACCATCTATACATCTTCACTGAAGACATTCAATCAATTTGGAAACATAGGTAGATAAAGGCAAAGAAAAGGAAGTCTTCACAGGGAATATAGTTGATGAAATGCATCTTGGTAAAGCATGAAATCTGACCAAGCTGTAATGTGAATGTTTTTAAAGAGGTCTTAATATTACTCATCACTGAAGAGAGGTCAAAATGTTCTAGAAAAGGAACAAGGCAGGCTCTCCGTACCACAGATACAGCAATGGACCTCTAAGTCAGCATGACATAGAGAACATCCAAGTTCCCTCAAAAGCAGGATATGAAAAGTTGAAGGTCCAAATCACTGTTCCACTAGACTTATCTGAAAATTTAAAGAAAAGTGAACCAGAATGCTTTTAGTACAAGGACTCTTCATTCTGGTGACTAGTCTGAAATACATGGAACAGAAGTAACAAAGAAATGTGAGAAAAACATGCCTTTGTCATGGGTCCAGTACATTCTGGCTTAGAATGGGTAAGATTTTGTGTACTGGAGATCATATTTGTAAAGTAATTTGCCATTTTGGGTTGACTTCACCAATCAGACAGGTGTACAAGAAGAAGCAAAGATAAAATATCAACTGGAAATTCACTCCTTTGCCATGATCTCCTTCCACCTTTGACCTAAATGGCATTAGGGTGAAGGACAAAGAATGCAATACAAGGAGACTCGGGAGGTGTGAAGTGAGTCACTGCCTAAGAAAACTTGATACCACATGGGAAGAATGAGGGCAACATCTTGATATTTTTCCTCATGATTATGTGAGTTATAGATAGCCTTAATATCACAGTGTTTATTTATTTATATTTTTTTTGCATAGAACTGGGATATGGGGGGTGAGAGAATTCACCAGAGACAGAGGAGGGAGCAGAACAGATGGATCTAATGAAATAACTGCTGAACTAACTCTCCTGCTAAGGGGAGCAGCAGGTGAGACAGGAGAGGTCTGCTGCGCCATGTGGGTTACCTCCCTGGCCATGGATCGAACTCAGACATCATGGTGATGGCACTGAGATTTAATGCATAGGCCACCAGGGAGGCCCACAGTGTTTATTTTTAATGTGATTTTAAAAGAACATAGCTCTGTCAGGCTATCTTACCAGTCATAGCCTGGTCTCCTGAGCACAGAAGGTAAAGCTTTAGGCAGTCTGTGGAATTTATCCTGGTCTTTGGAGAATTTTCATTTCTTCACAAGGTACTGCCCTCACTCCACTGAGTTGTGTTGTCTCTCTACAGCCAGTAGGGAGGGATAACATCCAGCTTTGTTTCTAATAAGTACAATCATGAGAATTTGCAGGGGTCCTGTGGACCTCCCTTATTTCTATCTGCTGTGACAATACTCCCTCACTAAGCGTTTGAATTCTTGCTGTAACTATTACACATGGATAAAAGCTATGAAAATTAGGGGCCTCCCTGGTGGCCTAGGGGTTAAATCTCACTGCTACCACTACAACAGCCTGAGTTTTATCCCTGGCCAGGGAGCTGACCCACATGGTGCGGCAGACCTCTCCTGTCTCGCCCGCTGCTCCCCTCAGCAGTGTATTTCAGTAGATCTGCCGGTTCTGCTCCCCACTCTCTCTAGTGAATACTCTCCCCCCCTCCCACCACCTACACCCCAGTTCTTCTATGCAAATATAAATAAAATCTTCAAAAAGGAAAGCTATGACAGTTAATGAAATAAGTTGAGTCACTCCTCACCAGTTAAATCAAACAGTGCAAAGACCAAACTCATTAACTCCTCAATCTAAAAGGAAATTTCTTCCTCACCGTAGCAGTCGATGAAAGCATCATTGACAAGTATGATTCTGTGTGGAATGTTTCCAAAGGGTATGAAAATAAAACTCAAAACTCATATCAGGAGATATGAAATAATGGGCAACCCTGAAATCATTTCTTGGGCAGGCCAACAGGGCCACACAGTTAAAGCGACATACACTCGTCTATGCCCGGTCCTTCCTTCAGAGGCTGACCTTTGACCCCGACCACCCCTGTACACTAGTGCCACCCAGATCTGTCTCACCAGCAGCATAGGAAAGGAATGCATATCTTAGACGTGAGTAACTCAGCTCTTTACACATCAGACTCCAGTCTCTACAAATTATTCCATGATAAATGGGCCCATCACTTCTACTTCCTAAATTTGACAAGTTTCCTTATCCCATTCCTAAGATATTTTTCTATTTACAATGAAGGACGTCCTCTTAGAGACCAAATTTCATCAGCTACACAATCAAGCGCTTCATAGCTTTAGTGGGCTTGTAGTATCCAAACACACTTTGACTTCAAATGATTAATTGCTGAACAAAGTCCGCTTCCGTTTGCAGAGCTTCTCCCCTAGGCCGCAGGGGAGTGGAAGTGGGGGGTTGGGCGGGGGTCCCGGGACTTACCCTGGAATGCATGATCAGTTAAAGCCTATCACTCTGCACTTGGTAGACGAAACACCCTAAGCCACCCCAGTGATTTAGGTGCAGAGTGAAAGGTAACAGCATTGCATTTCCCTGTTCAGGGAGAGGTGTCTGGGAGACAGCTTGGAAACTGAAGCCGGCCCCGTGTCATAAATCTGCACATTTAATTGCAATGCACAGTGAGTCTTAGGAAAACCTTTCCAATCCTGACAATGAAGACATGCATGTGCTTGTAGACCCTAACTCCCCTGTTTATGGTTTTGAAACCTGTACCACCTACTGAGTTTCACCAAAAACCAAAAGTGATCAATTGTTTGCTCGGGTGGCTAAAATAAAAATGGTAAGGAAACAGGAGAGTGTATGGAGCAGGCAGCCTCTCTGGCGCCCCTCAAATCACATGATCCGGGCAGCCCCCTCTTCCATCTATTCTATGCCCAAGGCAGGAGCTGTCAGGAGTCCCACAGATAAGCAATTCAGAAATATTCTAGCTGAATGAAGGAGACTTACTTTGGGTTTCCACTGAAGTCTGCCAAGCTAGGGAAATAGAGTGTGGACAGATACTCTCCAAGGTTCTTACTTGCGCTCCAAAGAGGTTTTAGGCTTGGCAGAGTCATGAATCCCAAGAATCTTCACTTCCTTGTATTTTTCTAGCTCTTTTTAAAAAAATAAATTGAAAGTAATATGGCCAAGAACAGAGAAGGTGATTGTTTTGCCTCATTAACTAATCTTTCTTGTTCTGAACATGTCTATTTAACAAAACTACGAAGAGGTTTGGAGGCCTGGGCAAAAGCAACCCACCTGGAATGTACTTGGGGACCTATACCACCAAAATCCAAATAAAGATGTCTATCAGGAGCAGACAGAAAATTCTATAATAAACTTATTTGTTCAACAAATATTAAATGAGCACCTATGACATGTAAGGAAAAACAAGATGCTAGAAAGAAAACTAAGGAGATACTGCCTTTGGCTACTAGGGCTTACAATTTAGTTAACAGAGAAAAAGTCTATAACTAAATGAGTGAAAAAGAAAGCACCCAATGCTGAAAACAGTAAACCCTCCAAATTCTGGAGAAAACAGAGCCCAGAGAGATTAGGGGAAACTTTATGAAGAGGCAGTGTGTGATCACTAGATTAAAATTTTCCAGCATAGTGGAAGGGATCATGCTCAGCGAAATAAGCCAGAAAGAAAAAGAAAAATACCGGATGGTCTCACTCATAGCAGGAATCTAGAAAACTTAAATAAGGGACCAGGAAAATGAATAACTATAAGAAAGTGAAAATCAAAATCAACAAAAAACTATGAACCAGAGACACTCTATGGAGGGTGGGGGGCAGGGAAAGGAGGGATTGGGGTCAAAATAAGAGGGTTGAATTGTATGGGGAATATAAAAATAAAAAAAAAAAATATTCCAGCATAGGGTCCCATTGCTTGTAAGGCACTTAAGACCTAATGATATTTTAAAATCACTGAGATATTTTTAAATTATTTAAATAAAACTGACCCAGTGCTTCAAATTTATATGATAGGCATGCAAATACAGGAAAGACTGGTATGGACCAGGCCTACTCAGAGAAGGATGGAAAAGATGGCAGATCGTTTGGCCCTGGAATCACACTACGTGATTCCTCTCCGTGTGTGTTGTGTTTCCCAGTCCAGGCCTTTGCCTTATACCTTCCTTCTTCAAGTAGCTAAATTCTTCCTCTCTGTCAATGCTCAGCTCACTTTCCTACCTAAAATCGCAAGAAATCAAAGTTGGAAGAGACCTTCCAGATCAAACAAATCTATCAGTTTTTAAACATGGCTGAATAGCATTAAAAATCACCGAGGAGCGGTCCTCTTTTTTTAACCCCCAAAGCTTACCTGCTCTATTTAAGCAAGGGATGAGTAAGGCAAGAAATTTATGGGGGAAATCAAACACAAAATATGTTCTTGTTTTAGCTTCTCTCGGGGGAGTTTTCTAAAACTGCAGATCCCTGGGTCCCACTTTCTGGATTCATGAGTCAGTAGATCTTTTTACTTTTTTATGAAGCTCTCCAGGCAATTTGGAAGACCTGCCAGAACTAACACTAGCTGATGTCCAACATTTCCTCACTGTCTTCTGAATCTCATCTACAATTTTCTGTTGAGGGTGATCCTATTTATGACTAAACATCTTCCTCAAAGTCCTCCCTGGCCTCCACATTTCTCTGGGGTCATTTCCTCCTTCAATCTCTTAAACCATCCAGGAGCTTCATCACTCACTTAACATCATTTTATGTTGTGTTTTGAAGTCCTTTCTACATCAATAAACAATTATCAGGCACTGTGCTTGAGAATGGACCATGGAAGATAGAGCAAGAAATGGGTTCATGTCCTAGAGGCGGGGAAGGACACATAAACTGCTAAAACAAGAAGTTGGAGCAAATTAAGTGTTGAAGGATGGTAAGGAAAACATGCTGTCAGAAACCAGAGGAAGAGAGAGTTCTACTCAGGGGCATTTCAGAAAATTTCTAAAGGGGTGGCTTTAGAGATCATACTTAGGCAGTGACTGTATTTTGACCAGCAGGAAATAATCAACAATACAATGCAAAGAAAGTATCCAATGAGACACAGTTACTAGAAAAATAAAATTAAAATCACAATGAAAAGTCACAGATTTGTTGAAATGGCTGTGATCAAAAACTCCAGAGATAACACATGAAAAGAAAAAGGAGCCCAGGGGCATTGCTGGTGGGAATGTGAATTTGTAGCAGCTTCTATGAAAAAACAATATGGAGGAGCCCCCAAAGCTAAAATATTAAAACCACAAGATCCAGCAGTCTACTTCTGGGAATATATCTAAAGGAAAAGAAAATGAACTAAAAAATAGAGCTATACTCCCCTTCTCTACTTCATTTAATAGCAACATTATTTACAATAGCCATGACAGACATGAACTAAGAGTCCATTGACAGATGAATAAAAAAATTGTGATACACACACACACACACACACACACACACACAGGAATACTATTCAGCCATAAAGAATGAAGAAATCTTAACCTTTTGTAACAACATGGATGAGCCTAGAAGGCATTATGCTAAGTGAAATAAAAAAAGAAAGACACTGTATCATCACACTTACATGTAAAATCTAAAACCAAGAAAAACCAAAAGCCCCAAACTCATAGAAAAAGACATTAGGCTTGGGTTACTACAGGCAAAGGGTGGGTAGTGGGAGACTGGATGTTGGTGGTTAAAAGGTATAAACTTCCAGTTTTAAGATAAATAAATACTAGGGATGTAATGTGCATGATGGCTATAGCTAACTCTGTTGTATAATATAGAGGAAAGTTGTGAAGAAAGTAAATCTTAAGAGTCTCATCAGAGGGGAATTTTTATTTATTTACTGTTTTCCTTTCTGTTTATCAAATTACATGAGGTGGATGGTAGCTGAACCTATGGTGGTGTCCTTTCACAACACACGTAAACCAGGCCATCATGCTGCATGACTTACACTTTTATTGTGGTTTCAGTGATTTTCAATAAAAATGGAAAAAAATAATTGCTGCTCCCTTATAAAAGTAGTAATAACAAGAAAGAAATTGTCCAATGAGAACATAAGGCGTGACTGTAGAGGTGGGGTTATCATGGTGATGCTAGGGGATGAGGATGTGGGAAATGAGGCTGGAAGTGAGGAAGGGGCATACTTTTGGAGGTTCATCCTCTCATTTTGGAAAGAAGATGCAATACCCGAAAGAGCTCAAGCTTTAGTGTCAACTACAACTGAGGTCCTTATCCCACGCGTTGTTTACTAGTGAAAATTTGTCAGTGGCAATTCACTTACTCTGTCCCGTGCTTATCTGCACTGAAGTGCAGATGAAGGTTGGGCAGCCTGTGGGAATGTTTAGTGTGCACTAGGAGCTTGGGTCCAAGACTAGAAAAGGGGTTGAATGCAGTAAGAAGATTTGAGAAGCTTTGATAAAGATGTGATAAGCGAAGTTATAAGAAAACTGAGGCTATCTAAGGGGCTGTAATAAGGATCCAATAAGCTTATGCATGTGAACACTAATCACGGCTATTTATCTTCCTTTTATTTCATTAGTAACAGAAATCAGCAGAATATGTTTAAAGAAATAGATGTGATCTAACTTCTGTTTTAGCAAGATGATGGAATGCAATGTTAGGACACATTAAAGAGGGGCCTCCCTGGTGGTGCAGGGGGTTGAGCACAGCACTGTGAAGCTGTCCGCAGCCTCTGCAGCATGTGTTTGATTCCCGGCTGGCCAGGGAGCTACTGACATCAGGGAGCTACCCACATGGTGCAGCAGACCTCTCCGTCTCGCCCACTGCTCCCCTCAGCTGTGTATTTCAGCAGATCCACCTGTTCTGCTCCCCACTCCGTCTCTGGTGAATCCTCTCACCACCACCCCAACTCTGGCCTGTACCCCAGTTCATGTATGCATAAATAAATAAATCTTAAAAAAAAAGAGAGACATTAAAGAGGAAACAGAAAACATATAGGCAGAGACAGGTGTTAGAAGAATGTCTTAATAAAGCAGGTGGGAGAAGTCCTGAAGTAGGACAGAGCTACTATGAAAGAGGGTAAAGAAAAATAACCACTGTGGAAGGAAAACTGGGCTGTCAGCAGTTGAGAGAAGATGAAACTTGTAGCATTAAAGATGACTCTGATTTCCAGCCTCCTTTTACTTTCAAGGGGAGGATGGACAGCAGTGCAGCTGAGAGCTAGGGAACTGAGAGCTGTAGGCCGCAGTGGAGATACAGTACGTCCTGCCTGGGACACACTGAAGTGCAGATGAAGGTTGGGCAGCCTGTGGGAATGTTTAGTGTGCACTAGGAGCTCAGGTCCAAGACTAGAAAAGGGGTTGGCTGCAGTAAGAAGATTTGAGAAGCTTTGATAAAGACGTGATAAGTGAAGTTATAAGAAATTTGAAGCTATCTAAGGAGAGAATACAGGGTAAAAACAGATCTGAACCTTGGGGAAGATCCAGACTTAAGGGATAGAAGAAAAAGAGGGACTAGCAAAGGAAATGGAAGACAGGTCATCTTTACAAAAAGAGACCCAGAACACTACCAGAGCAAGAAGGGTTTTTAAGACAGAAGAAACTGTCATTGATGTGAAAGCTAGTGGGAGGCAAGGAGTTAAGAGTGATTTGATTTCGCAGTTAGGAAATGTAGCTAAGTCTACTGATGGCCTCAACATTCATTTTTTCCATTCCCTTCAGTAATGGAATCCATGAGTCTCAGCTGCGCACAGGCCCCCAGGTAAGCCTGCATTTCCTGGTCTGCCCTGAATATGGCCAAGAGCCTAAGCTTTACCCAGAGAAGAGGTACATACCCCAGGTCGCATCCTAAAAGGAAACAGAGGCCCTCTGGGCCTCCCCTGTCCACTGGCTGGAACTCAGCAGGCGTGGTCATGGATATGATACCAGCTAACTTCAGCATTGTAACGTGAATGATTGACTGCCACAAAAGAGAAGGAACCAGGGGCCCTGATAGCTAAATAACTTGCAGTTGGGTTGCTATAGAAGAGTAAAAGAACATTTCTTGTTTAAGCAGTAGTTATTTTGGGCTTCATTATGGCAGATGAGGTTTTATCCTTAGTGATACAGAAAAGGGCCTCTCTGGTGGCTCAAGGTTAAGTCGCAGCACTATGAAGCTATCAGCAGCCACTGCAGCACGAGTTCAATCCCCAGCCAGGGAGCTGACCCACATGGCGCAGCAGACCTCTCCTGCCTCGCCCGCTGCTCCCCTCAGCAGTGTATTTCAGTCAATCTGCCTGTTCTGCTCCCCACTCCCTCTAGTGAACCCTTTCACTGCCCCCACCCCCCATCCTCTAGCCTACACCTCAGCTCTTGTATGCATAAATAAATAAAATAAATCTTAAAAAAAAGTTAGAAGGGAAAGCAAATAGATGAAAGGATCATTTGTAGAGGAAAGAATGCCAGAGAAGTTTATTAATCCTCTTCCTTGTTCGCAAGATATGTTTAATTTTGCTAAACTGTAAATTTATTGCTTGGAAAATAGGTTTATACTTTATGATTATGATAGTTCTGTTTTTAAGATAGCACTTTGGGACATTTGTATATTTGTACAGAAGTACCTACAAATGTGACTTAGGATAATTCAAAGTTTTGCCAATTAATTAGGAAGTGATTATTTCCACTATTAAAGGAGTCCTTGTAGATATGAAGCTTCTCAGCAGTTAAGTGTATACAAAACAGCCACATAACAAAGGGATAGGGGAAAAAAAGCTAATTTGTTAGAACTTACTGAATGATTGTGTATGTATATCAGTAGGAAAGCAGAATTCAATAATAAAAATTTTAGTTTATGGGACTTTTTCCAGTAATAACTTTAAATATAAAGAGAGAAATTCCTGCAATGTCTACACTGCAATCAATGGCTCCTTTGTGGGTTGAGTGGTGGCCTCTCTAGGTCCCCAAATCCTGGTCCTAAAGTGACCTGAGCAGTGGGGAGCTCTGAGAACAGTTTTGGGATAACCCCACAACAGTTCTGATCTATCTGCTGTTAAGGGTATGGTAGTTGCATAATTAACCATAATAGTTCCACTTACAAACTCTGTTAACTAAAAAAACAAAACAAAACAATAAAAACACAAAAAAACACCAAACCATCCATTTCCCCATGGTGTAAATTATAGCTATGTGAATAATGAAATTTCTTATTTGCATTTCGCATAAAATTCACCCAACTCCTTATTCACTCATTACATACCCATTATGGGTTTTTTAAATGGCACTTTTAAAGTTTGCTTTGGCTCACAATGAATGATTTTCCAAGACTTTATTCCTGGAGACATGACTCCTCTGGGATTTCTTTACCTTTTGCAAATTCAGAGCTCATTTTGTGGGTGGTTTGTGGCTTATATGTATGCATGTGTGGGCACATGTGGGGAGCAGTCTTAAGATATTCTAAATGGTGGAACATTTTGTAAGGAAGCGTCCTCTATTCCATCGTAATTAAACAGAACAAATAAACAAAAAAAGACCCAAAGAATATGAAAATATTGATTGAAAAAGATATATGCAACCCTCTATACACCACAGCATTGTTCCCAGCAGCCAAGACATGAAAACAACCTAAGGGTGCACTGACAGGTAAATAAACACAGAAAATGTGGTATATATAGAGAATGGACTATTATTTAACTAGAAAAAGAGCTGAAATCTCATCTTTTGCAACACCACGGATAGAACTTGACATATTACGCTTGGTGAAATAAGTCAGAAGGTGAAAGATAAATAAGGGATCATTTTATGAATATGTACAATATAAAGAAGCAAAGAAAGTAAGTAAAACAAAAACAAACCTTAGTTTCTGTCAACGAGATGGTGGTTACCAGAGGGGAAGTGACAGGGGTAGGAGGAATGAGTAGGGAAGTTATTTGGATAGTGGTGAACAATGGTAGAACTTTGGTTGGGGCAATGGTGTGGGATATACACATATTGAGGTGTGAAGCTGTATTCTAAAAGTTATATATAGTATTATGAACCAATGGTACATCCATCAACAAAAGGAAAGAAAAGCAAATGCAGAAAATAAGAATAGTCAACAAAATAGCAGCAAAAACTAGGTTGCTTTCTTGCAATTAGGAACATACTTGGATTGTCTGTTGATTTAACAGGAAATCTTATAACAGGAATCTTGTACACACAGAAATGTGTGTTAAACACACAGGAAATGTGTGTTACAAGATTCATTCAATATTTTAATACCAAAAGGAATGAATACAAAAGAACATGGATGGGTAAAATTGAAGTGAAAGAGACATACGATTTTTGTTAGCTACAGAACAGTGTCTGGTACAAAGAATGCATTAAGATACATGTGAATTGACCCCCCAAAAATCTTGATGATCCATAATAAACCACGAAATGCAATGTTGGTTGCAGATGAACAGCAAAAAATATATGTGTGTGTACACGTCCGCTGAAAAATTGTGATCTTATGTGGCATATATACACAATGGAATATTACTCAGCGATCACAAAAGATAAACTCATGCCGTTTGCAGCAGCATGGATGGAGCTGGAAGGGATCATGCTCAGCAAAATATCAGAAGGAAAAAGAAAAATATTGGATGGTTTCACTTACAGGAGGAATGTAGGGAAACCAAACAATGGGTCAGAAAAAAAGAAAAGACAAAACTAGCGGGCAAATTATAGATCCGAGACATACAGCAGGAGAGGGGGGCAAAACAGGGGAGGGAAGGGTACAAGCGACTATGTTCAGTTAAAAAACTTGGGGGATGTGGTGATGGGAGATTGTGGTGACTACACCTGAGGGGAGAAATCAGATATTGTGCAAAAATAACAATGATGTAAGAAAAAAATTGTGATGGTCAAAACCAAAATTAGTATTCTAGGGAAAGAACTGGAGTCCAGGGCCAAGTCCATGAGGGCAATGAGATTTCTCTCCATCCCCAGCTCTTTCCCCCACTCACCATCAGTCCTTGGCTTGCTAGGTCTCCTAAGAGAGTCTCCAATGAGTTGAAGAGCGAAGGTGAGGAGCATTATCTCAGACATGAAACACACAGTTTCTCAGAATATTTAAAAAAAAAGTAATTTCTACATTCACAGAGATTTTCAAACCAGGTCAGGGTGAACATTTAGTTCCTGCTACTACCAAATACACCTTATTCAGATGTGACAATTGAGGCCCCCAGGTAACAGTCACACAGTACATTAATGGAGTAAAAATGCTAGTTTCAACTCTACCTAAAGAACTTTTCTCCACTCTTGGACACTACCTGTACTCAGAAGGGGTAAGAGAAGAGCCGGTACATTTTACTGGAAGATGACTTCTAGCACCAAGGGCTGTGTGAGGACTGAGGGGTGTGGGGATATAGAGTGAAGGTTGAGGGAGAGGGCATTTGGAATTTGTACCTGGACACGTAACCTTGCTATTTTGCCTAATAATGGCTTCAGTGCCAAGCAACATTTAATGCCATTAATTTACCATCCTAGAGTAGCTTGCTCTTCTACTGGCAGAGTTAATCTGCAGGTCAACCATATCTCCAGTGAAATACTAGATCTCTTCTATTCAAATGCGGAATTGTACCCCGACAGCACCCTAATGATAGGGGTTATCACTTGCACATGAGGAACATAGACGTGGGGCTTTTACACAGTTATCTGGGAGGTCAGAGATGGCTCCCGGCTCCCTGTTGTGGAGTCACATCCATCACAACTCGCATCAAGTCAATGCATATTCAAGGAAACCATGCTAAGCAGAACAAGAAGTAAATATTCCCTACCACCTAAAATTGACTTCAAGGGGCCGAAAGTAGTATTCACCACTTCATTTGGAAGTGAATCTATCCCTTTGAAAATACTATTACTGAGCCCGAATTTTCCACCATGATTGTTGAGGTTTCAGCTGGCCTTCAAATATATCTAAGTCAAGTGAATGAAATCTCTTCAGATGGGATCCCAAACTATAGCTTTTTTCCCCTCTAATAATTATAAACGATCAGACTTTCTTTTTGTTGTGAATTATATTGTTTTTGTGTATAATATCCGGACATTCAATGTTGTTGGATTTTATTGGATATCCAGGAAGAGTATAATAAAACAAAAATGATACTATGAAACAAGACCAAATAGGTGTCAGAACAAAGCAATCCTATTTCTCATTTAATTGTAATAAAACTAACCAAGCTAATTTGCTTTCCTGTAACACATGTGTGATTACAACAATTAAAGCTAAAAGCCTTTGCAGATCGAAGACAATTTAAAAAAATCTCTATTTCACAAGAAAACCCTGGATATTCATCAGTCTGCTTAACTGGATGAGCAGTAATAAACATGATGTGCCAACACGTCTTAACAAAGTGATTTTTGTAAACAAACTGCTTCCGAAAATATTTTATTAGCCGTCATTAACGTTCAGAGATGTTGTTTTAGGTTGGAAACCTTGGTGATCCATCTCGCAAAGAACGGCTGGAATGAAGAGACCTCTGGAATTGCTGGACGAGGAGAGCTAAAAGGAGTCTGTGAAGTCATGACCCCTGGAAGGTGTTGGTTTACAGAGTGTGAAGCAGGCAATTCACCAGCTGCACCCAGGAAGCAACTCTTTAAATGTCTATGGCTAAAAATCCTAGGAGAGTCATTCTGAGGGACGGATGGATACATCACTGCCACAGAGCTGCAGCCAGTTTGGCCTAACTTCCCGGACAGGGGAAATCTCCTGCATTTGGAATACAGCTTGGTACTGAGAAAGGAAATTATTCAAAAGAAAAGTGATAAATTACTCTCTGCTGGTTTTTTTTTGGGGGGTGGGTTTTTTTCTGAGGGCTCCAACTACAAGGACAAATTCACTAAGGACTCTGCGTAGAACCTGAGGTGTAAAACCTGAAGCAAGCGCTGGGCATTCAGGACCCGCTGCTGCATGTGCCCGGTCAGGTGTGGATGTGGAGGGCTGAGGAGGGCCAGAGGGCAGCTGCAGCCCAGTCAGAGGGAGAGGAGCCGGCTCTCTTGCTTCTTTAAGGGGCTCACGAAACACAGAATACATTGCACAAAAGCTTATTTCAGCTTAAAGGGCTATCTAAGAGATTGCTGAGCAAGAGCAACAATTGGGTGTCAAGAGTTCTAGGAATTTTTTCATGGTATTATCAACAATCTATTTTCTTATCAATGCCACTTAATATTTCCCGCTTCTGTGTAGCTATAAAATGGATAGACCCACTTCATTACCCTCGCTCCAGAAGAGACAATGGTGAAAAGATGTGCTGATACACATTTTTAGAAGGTCTTTGATTATCTTAGAAAGAAAGCAGGTTTTGGGGAAAAAAAAATTCCTTGAGAAACTATTTAGTCCTTAGAAAAATTAGAAAATATTCAGGAATATAGGGGAAGCTTCTTGGGGTCGGTGTGCATGTCAATATATTACATACATACCTTTTCTCTAGCTACAAAGAAAAGGGTGAAAATATTGAATTAAGGAATTTCAGTTCTCAATGTTTAGTAAAATGTAGATATTAAATAAATCATTTCCCTTAATTTGTAGAATTCTCTGTATCCTTCTAGTCCACTTTGAATGACACTCTCCAACATCTGTTCTGCACAAGAAGTGGCAAGACCTGCTCGAAGTTGAAACCCACGATACATTTTGTAGACAGTGGCAACCTGATCAAAACAGCAATAGAGCACAAACGCTTTTTTTTTCCTGATCAACAGGGCAAATTCAGCCTCTTGCTAAGGAGAATGATCTCCCCCCTCCCCAATCAGAGCCCAGAGTTTTCTTCTACCCCCAACTAATAAAATCAGGAGGCTGCAATGAGGCCTAGCGGCAAGCAGTTTGATGTCCTCAGCAGGATACGGGGAGTCAGAAGTGGCGCTGTAAATCCAGAGCGGGGCTTCAACACTGTGTTAAGTGTGGCCCGAGTCGTAGAGATTTCCCTTTGATGCAAGTTCAGTATATTAATGGGAAAAGCATTCACTTTTATTTGTCTGTACTGTCTGCGGCAGCAAGGCGGCCTCATTTAGCCTGGGCCAACATGAAAACACACAGAGAAGCAATCTGTTGCAAATTAGCACAGCTCCCCTTTCATTTACTAGCTAGTAATTGGAAGGGGTTAAGAAAGTGTAACTTATCAAATCACGTGAGTGTATCTGCTTGTGTGGACAGCAAGCCTCCCCCAGAGTCTCCCCTTGAACCCCCAGGCAAATATCCTTCCTCAAGGTCCTCTCCACCTGAAACACTGACACGTGGAAATGGGCGCACTTGGTTAGGTGTGAGAAGGCATTTCCTAGAGGCCTGGAGGGGGCACTTACGACTCTATCAGAAGCTTACCTTTCTTTAGATATGCTTTTACTCTCCCGTTTCCAAATCGTCTTGAAGTCACTGCAGAACTCGTACCACACCATAAACACGTAGTTGGGAGTGATCTCCTTCTCACCAGACTTTGGCTTCATCCCAAAATAGCCTACTGTTGCTTCAAAACTGCATAGGTAGGGGAAAAAAGTTGAACAGAAGTGAGACAACTGTTAACACCAAAACCCATCCAGGTGAGGAGAGAGGCACTGGGGGCAGTTTCTCACGTCTCTGACAATCCCAGCTTCAGAAGCCAGTGGTTTATCCTCAGCCTCAGGAAATCTATTTGCTCAAACCCAACTCAAGAAATTCAACTTGACTAGGGATACTTCTGGATACAGCTCATCTCTCTACAACCAGCATGTATAATTCCAGAGGCGGAAACAGGTGGAGGTGAGGTTGTTTGGATGTGTTCTTTATCTCAAATCTATAACTTGCTTTTCATTTTTATTTTTTAAAGATTTTTTTATTTATACAGGAGCTGGGGTACAGGCCAGATGCGTGGGAGGGTGAGAGGATTCACCAGAGACAGAGCGGGGAACAGAACAGGCAGACTGACCAAATACACTGCTGAGGGGAGCAGTGGGCGAGACAGGAGAGGTCTGCCGCGCCATGTGCAACCCTCGCCGGCCGGCCGGGATCGAAGCTGTGCTGCAGAAGCTGCGGACAGCTTCACAGCGCTGCGCTAAACCGCCTGCACCACCAGGGAGGTCTACTTGCTTTTCATTTTCTGTGTCATGGTCACAGGGAATGCTGATGACATGACTCTGCAGCATTGTCAGCAAGACAACCCACCAGGGATCTGTTGCATGGGATCTGTTGATCCCATCTGTTGAGTGTTTCATGGAAAATCAAGAGATTCTTCTATCCTTCTTCAGGCATCTACTGAGTTTGCAATCTTGGGTCAACCACCCCGCATGGACTCCCTATTTTCTCAAGGGTAAAATAAAAGATTTAGACTACATGATACAGGAATACAAATCACCAATGCACAAAAATAGATATAATTGAGGGCACAGAAAGGTTTGGATGAAACACCATCTCTGATCTTAAAATAGGCTCGCCAATTTGGTCGGAAAACAACCCAGGTTGTCCCAAGAAGATTCCCAGATATCACTGAGGACGCCTGACCTACCCCAAGGAGGTCCCCAAGTACACCAGGCTCCCAGGGCCTCCCAAGCAGCCCTTCTTGGAGGCACTAGCTTTGCAGCAATTTATAGCTCTGCATTCAATCTACCCCCACACCCCCTACCCACCTCAACTCTCACAAGCTCATTTGCCATGAGCAAGAACACATAAATAAATGGTCCCCTTTTCTAGGGTGTTGGAAACTAATCAAAGCAGGAATGGCTGGCCAGGTTTATTACACAATACTATCATCTGTTCAGACACAGTGAGTTTTTGTGACCATCCTGAATACTGAGTTCCTAATGGAACTCTATTCAATGGCGATTGTAAAACCCTGAAGTCCCATTACTATTACGGAGCACACTTTCATCTCGTTCTCAGTTATTGGGCAATATGTATCTCATAAGATTTTATCACATTTCACAGATGAACTGTTAATTGATTCCATGGCTATGATTAGGCGAGATCCAAGCTGGAGCTGCAGCTCTGAGTCCCATAAATTCTTTGTGCTTCTGTAAATAATAAATCTGTTTTTAATGCAAATTAAAACTACTGGTTAGGGAATTTTGGCTCCCAGTTATTAAAGACTGAAAGTGCATAAGTGGAGAAAGGCAATAACTGCAGTAATTTCTTAAGGGACTCTCTTATAATTCTAAACATACATATTTTGGAGCAAACCAGCAATGGGGGTGGCGGAGGAAGCAGTGTCTATTTTCTTTTCCTTTTTAAAAAATTGTATCATTTTTCATTGAGATACTGTTGCTTGACAACACTCTATATAATTTAGGGGTATAGGTTCACACCTTTTTAGATTTGTGCCACCACACCACTTCCACCCCACAAAGTAACCCACATTCCTCCACCATAGACCTCTGGGCTCCCTACCCCCTTTACTCTCCACTCTATTGTCCCCTTCTAGTAGCCTCAATTCTGCAATCAAGGGTGTATTTTGGTTTAGTTTTGTCTATTTCTTTGCTTTGTTTCCTTATATTCCACATATGAAGAAAATCATCTGGCATTTGTCTATTTTTGACTATTTTAACTTGACATAGTGCCTTACAGTCCCATCCATGTTGTTGCAAATGGCAAGGTTTTGTCTGTTTTTTAATAGCTGAGTAGTATTCCACTGAGTATTTTTACCACATTTTCTTTATCCAGCCATGTCCATTTCCTCCTCAGACATGACTCCTGGTTCTGTGGTAGTCAAAATGCCGATAAAACCAAATGTATACATCATGGTATATATATATTTATTTTATTCAAAATGAAAATTATATTGATTGTAGTGTGGTAATATAGAAGTAGAGAGATATGTAACTTATAAGTACAGACCATGAATTTCTTATAGCATTAAGGGGATTTAGAATTAGAAGGGATTTACAGATCAATTCATCCAGTGTTCTCATTTGACAGATGAGAAAACAGAGCCTGGAAAGCCTGAATGACCTTATTCTTTGGTGGAGCTGGGGCTACGACCTAGGTGCCTTGATTCTCAGTGAGATACTTTATAAAAAAATACATTTATTTATTTATGCATACAAGAGCTGGGGTGCAGGCCAGAGGTGTGGGGCGGGGGAATGAGAGGGTTCACCAGAGACAGAGTGGGCAGTAGAACAGGCAGGTCTGAAATGCACTGCTGAGGGGAGCAGCAGGCAAGACAGGGGATGTCTGCTGCGCCATGTGGGTAGCTCCCTGGCTGGCCAGAGATGGAACTCGTACTGTGGTGGCTGCGAATAGCTTCAAAGTGTTGCGACTTAACCCCTTGAGCCACCAGGGAGGCCCCTCAGTGAGATGCTTTTTTTGCTCTGCCCTTCTAATGCCCCTGCTCTCTAACAAGGCACTTAGGAAATAAAGTCGCTTTTTGTTTCTACTTTAGACACTGTCTCATGCCTCGCATCTATTATCTCCAGCAGAACACATTGTTTTTCTCTCTTCCTATAATCACCTTCTACACAGAAACATGTTCATTTGTGCATTAATGGAGACAGTCTTTTACATTAAGTATTTGAAAGAACAGATTGTATTTCTATTTTTTTGCAGGATAGAGTGAAGCGCACAGAAACACCAGTGGTTGTGCTTCAAGGATCACCCCAACACCTCCAGTGTTATCTGGAATGCAGACAGTGAGGCCAAGATATTGCAGTTTCGGAGAGTGAGTATTGTGTGGTGAGTTACCACAGAGCTTGTGTCTCCATCCTGCAGGCCTCACCGATCCCAACCCTAAATTGAAGCCAACTGTGTACCTCTATCCCCAGGCAATTTGTGAGACACCCCCCTTGTTAAGCCTCAAAGGGGGTGAAAAAGTAAAGGAAATGCTGAATTTCCTAATTTTTCCCCCTATGTGTTCTGGAACCTCAGAAAGCAGGTGAACCTCTTTGGAAGAGCCAAAACCTCCAGAGTCCGGGAGGAAGGCAGCTTTGTATTCGGCAGCCTTGACAAAGATGAAGTTGCTCTGAGGATGTGCCCTATTTTCATGTCCATGTCATCCCTTTGTTCAAGGAGAAACTAAAAGCTAAATGGTGAGCCTACAAATATCTGATACAGTCCAAGCTATTGTCCTCCCCAAGCAAAACTCTCTTCAAATTCAATTTCAATTCCTAGACGACTAATTTGTGAAAATTTTCTGAAATTTGGGCATGAAAAGTGCTGGTATTTAAAGACCAGGAGATGCTTATCCAATAGACAGAGGGACAATCACGCTTTTTTGAGATGTCTATTTGTCAGCAGATAACTAAAATCATTTTCAACTCTCAAAAGACTGATTTCTAATGTTTTGTCTCATGAAGCTTTTTTAAAATTTTACTCAAACCTAGTCCCTGCATCCCTTTCTTCTGCTATAATTCCTTGTCTGATTTGTATCTTTTTAATTCAACTAAACATTTTTAAAGGACCGACAATGATTCTATCAAAGAGCCTGTAGCAAAGTGAACTGTTTTACTTTTAGAGTGTTGAGATGCCAAAGCGGAACACATGCACTTATTGTTTTACATGCATGCCTTCAGAAACTGCTTAGGAAAAGCAAATATTCCTTAGCCTCAGAGTAAGTTGTTTCTCTTGAGAATAAAACATAAGAATTTACTAAATCTCACACAAATATTGCAACACTGACCACCAACCTCCTTAAAGAGTGTAACCAAACAACTGTGGTTTCTACATTAAAGATGGGATCGAACATATTTCATGTATGACATGAAAGCTAGACTACCTTCACCACAAAGTCACGGAAAATGCTGACAACTGAAATTTATGACCCCCCTCGGCATAGCTAATGCACAGCAGCAGCTTCGGCCTCTCTAAGGTGGGCCCCTTTCCTTGAGCAAGAATCTTGAAGTGGTATTTGAAATTTGTCAGCCACCCTGGAAACCGCATTTCTGTTGGCCCAACACCCACGTGTCCTTGTTGATGGGCTCTTTGCTACAATCTGAATATTCTACAACACAGACTCGCCGGTTTTACACCCTGAGGAAGAGTCACTTCATCTAGGGGTAAGGTCCAGAGAGGGACACAAACTCTAAAAATATAACCATTCAATTGCAAACATGATCACCTGAGGATGATCATAAGATTCAAGAACATGTCTGGGTTTAGGGAGATGCGAGATTTGCCCAAACCTCACTTCCATCTGCATTTTAATTTTATTGACAATTACAGCGCGAAACAGGAGAAGCTGTTGGTGCCTGTCAGGGCAGAACAGTGGCATCAGCTCCAGGCTTTCAGAACACTGGGACCTTGTGGGTATAAGCAAGGGAAATGGTTTGTTTCTAGAGTTTGTTCATCTTTCTTTAAATTTACAGCTAGGAGACTCCTCTTCTTACACATTTAGTCTACGGCTCATTGTTCCTTCTCTGCTGTTTCCTGCCCCTACCTCCTATTTTAATTTCTAGTACTCTAAGAAACAGTACCAGCCATATTCATCTCAGTTCCCTGCCCTGAACACGAGGCAAGCACCTCAGTATAGTCCCACTCACCCTTCTAAGGGGGTGGGTGGCCAAGCTGACTAACCTGGTCAACTGACATAAAGAAAAACCCTCTAGTGGATCACAGCCCATGACTGCTGGGCTCCACTGGGTCAGGTCGATGGTTCTACTCTGGTGTCTATTAAGAGAAAAGAGCAAAGATGGGGTCTGAAGAGGGTGAGTGGTTAAAGAGAAGGCCTCTGAGTTCTCTTCCAATTTCTGAAATAATTTGACACATGTAGAGGTCAGTCCCTTCCCCCCCCTTGCCCCTTGTTTATAATATCCTCTAGTTGCTGAGGAAGGTCTCTCAGATTATGATTGAAATAATTGGTTTAATCTAGTTGTAGTGTTAAGAAGGATCCTACGTCCCCAACTTCTGTGAGGTGGTTCTGGAGCAGAGTAATGGAGGAGAGCCAAACAGATGGGAAAAGTGTCAGGATGCACAGGAGGCACCTGAGTCACTTCTGGATGATTCTCACTTGTTGGGGGAAATATTCCCATGTCCTGTTACACTGCTTTCACTCTGGCTCCTGATAGAATCTCACTGCTCATGAGTGCAGAGTCTGAACAAATAGGGCCCAAAGAATGGCTGGTCAGATTTCATGCTAAGTGAAAGAAGCCAGTCATGAAGGGAAAAATACTGTATGATTCTGTGTCTATGAGGTTCCTACGTTATTCAAAGTCACAGAGCTAAAAGTAGAGTAGCAGTGGTAAGGGTCTGGGTGAAGGAGGACAGTTATGGGTTAACGGTTTAGAGTTTCATGTGGAGAAGATGAAAATTTCTGGAGATAGATGATGGTGATGATTACACATCAGTGTGAATGTCCTTAATTATAACAACATAAAAATATGGCAAGTCAATGGAAGAAGTGGGCCAGGTGAGAGCTGCTTACCTTTTCTGGGCATTCTCCAAGTGACTTTCTTCCATCTTATGCTCTTTTTGGGCTGTTAAAGAGACAGAATTTTAATTAAGACAGTATTTTCTTCCACCATCTCTGTTGCATAATCTACTCACACAGATTGCACTCATTTGTTATCAAAATAAGGCTAAATTAAGGGGTTGGCAGTCCCAATCTGGCATCTGGCCATAGCCCTCACATCACCCCCTCTACCAACACTTTCTTGACAAAAACTATGACTATGTAGTTCATTCTTCTCAGTGGGGCACTTTGAGATGGAAAGGAAGTGATACTAATTATACCTGGATAAGCCATAACCTGCAACAGTCCTGGCCAGACTGATAACCCATGGACTCCATGGCTATTGCTGGCCCCTTTGGAGCTGTGGCTTGTGCTCAGTACACTGCCCACCCCCCCAATACAATGAACCTGGTACTAGTTCTGCTCAGATTCAAATAAATTCATCAGAATCCCTGCACACACTGTCTCTATACCCTGTACCCCTCTGGAGGTCTGGGGAAGCCTCTGGTCTCCGTTCTTAGAATAATTTTAATTTTAAACGCATTGAAAAAAAAAATTTCAATTACTAAAGGAATCAATAGAAGTGACTTACAGATTAAGAACCTCTGTTTTCTAGGAACTATGTAATTAGGAGATTTCATTTTGGGGTGATTCTTCAACATATTCTGATTTTTAACTACTAGATAATATTTTGCATATCACTCTTACACTTTAAAGATGTCAAGAAAAACAGGCAGGCCGTAACAATCTATATGAACCTTAAGATTCCTTTTACTTAAGGCTACAATGATGATAATGAACTGGAGAAGAAAAATAGTCATATCTAGGGCCCATAGTGTAAAAATCCATTAAAGGTAGTAAAGAATTTTAACAAATAGCACGCCTTTAGTAAGCCAAACTCTTGCCACGCACCACCTGTGTGTGTGTTACTCAGGATCAACTGCATAGTTATTGCTTCATCTTTCCTTTGAGAATAGCCACTCTGACACTATCATGCAGTCGTTATAAAAATGAAATAAGATAATACATGTAAAAGTGCTTAGTACATAATACATGATCAATAAAACATGACTTATCATATGACATATCAGTATCTGAATATTATTAGTTTAATCAGTGATTTTAAAATGTAAATTTTATCCAGTTACTTCCCTGCTCAAAACTTTCCAATGGCTAGCCATCAGACTTGACATAACCCCCAAGTCTTCACAATGTCCCAGGAGGCCCTGCAAGTCTGCTCCCTACTTCTCTTTCCTACGCTCATTGCTCTCCAGCCTGTCTGGCCAGCTCGCTGGAGCTGGAGTACACTGAGCACAGCCACTGGGATCTCCACACTGGCTGATCCTCCTCCCTGGGACATTGTGCCCACATCTGCACAGTTAGCTCCCTCATTTTAATATTACTTTTTCTGATTTCACTACCTAAAAGATCATTCCTTGTCTTACATCCCTGTCCACCTCCCACACTTCTTTTTACTCCCTTGTCTTTTTTTTACCTACTTCATCTCTCTAGCCACAGACTATATACTTCCTCATTTGCTTATTATACCACAACTGAATCTAAATTCTAGGAGAACAGCAAGTTCATCTAGCTTTTGCTTTTCTATGCCTTCTTAAATATGGAAAAGTATCTAGATATTATTTTAGCTGAAAATGTATACACTGGATAAAGGTTGCTTAGAAAGAAAAATACTAGGTTTTCTAAACTGAAAAAATTATATTTAAAATACAACACAGGCCCAAACAGCATGTCATGGTAAAGTTGTATGCTATTGTCTCAAAGTCCAGTAACTGTCAACTAATAGGATGTTTTAATATTAAGATGATCTGGCGTGGATAACGACATATGTAAAAATCATAGTTATGGCCATCTTTTGTGGTATGACGTCCCTCACCCTACTCCTACTAGCGGGAATATCTGTGATTTTAGTCTGGTTCTTTGCCAATCAGATACAGAAGTGAACTATGTCTCTCATAGGCTGCCAAGTTCCCTAAAATGTGAAACAAACTAGTGGTTTGTTCATCTCCAGTGATCCTTAATTATGTGCATGGCCAAACAAGAGGAAAAATTCCTTTGAGGCCTGAGTGATCTTCCTGGAGCACCTTTGCAGATGTCCGTCACTATATGGCTTCTAACTGGCTACTTCCACACTGTGCTAAGTAGAGTGTGGTCAAGTCACCACTGCATATAAATTAAGTGACAATAAATACGCATCCTATTACTGAATTAACCATTAAATAAGATTTTGCAACAATTCGATGAATTTGGAAAAAAACAACATCCAAATACAGAAAGAGGTATTATTATGAGACAATACACACTTCAGACCCTCTGAAGGTGTGGGGGAAAACAACATTCAGGAAAATGAGAAGAATCTAGGGATCTCTATTTTTCCTAAGCAAAAGACCTACTATGTACAAGACAGAAAAGGCAGTCACCTCTACAGTGGGACCTGAAGATCTACCAACCCAAAGCATTTCTCCTGCCACAGTGAAATTTCCAACCATGTCATTGTACAGTTCGTCTTTAAAATACTCAAAACATAAATACATTATGCACTGAAAGGGAAGTGCTTAAAGGGTGGAGTCACAAACTCACCTTCTGATTTTATCAACAAAAAAGGTAACTGTAGGACAAGTAGATGAATCCTAGTGGTCTAAAACCCTATTTAGTTTCTGTCTTTCTTTTTTAATTATTTTTTTAATTTTACATCATTGTTCATTTTTAAACAATATTTGCTTCCCCTCACCCCCTCAGGTGTAGTCCCCATAGAGTTCCCTTCACCAGTGCACCTGTGCACCATCACCTCAGTCCCCTGTGCTCCTCCCTCCCTCCCTCTGATCCCTCTCCCTCCTCCTCCCCTGCAGGATGTCTCTGATTTATAAGTTTTTGTTTTGTTGTGTTTTCCCAAAGGCACAAAAACATTGATTCAAAAGAACACCTGTACCCTTATGTTGATTGCAGCACTATTTACAATAGGTAAAACCTGGAATCAACCCAAATACCCCAAAATAGATGACTGCATCAAGAAGATGTGGTTTATATACACAATAGAATATTATTCAGCAGTCAAAAAGATAAACTCATGCCATTCACAGCAACGTGGATGGAGGGAGCTAGAAGGAATTATGCTCAGTGAAATAAGTCAGAAGGAAAAACAAAAATATATTGGATGGTTTCACTTATAGCAGGAATATAGGGGACTCAAATTAGACATCAGTGCAAAAAAAATAGTTTCCTAATATAGAATCGACTCAGCCCCAGGGTAGGAAAGCCAATAGGGAGTGGAAGAGAAACAGGAAGGCCACACCCCAGCTAACAGAAGAATGCCTTGCCACTGTTACCAGATCTTCTGCTTTTTTGAGAGAAGTTAGGATTTTTAAATGAAAATTCCCAACTTATAAAAAGAAGCTCAAATACTCCAGAACAAAGATGACATTTCTTTTGGTCATATCTGTCTCTACAGCATCTAGTCTTTATGCCTTTAGTAGTTACTGACATACTATCAGAAGTGGGTTTATTCTTTCATTCCATTTGCCAGTTCATGTGCCGCACCCTACTCTAGGTACATGGGATCTGCCAGTGAAGAAAGCAGACAAAGGACCCTTAGAACTTTCAGCCTAGTTTGGGGAAGACAATTAAATCGTGGGTGTGGGCAGGCTTCTCAGAAGAGTAAGGCCAAAATGTTCGTCTGACACTCACACAGTGCCAGGGGATAGAGGGTACTAACAGACATCTCCACCTTGCTCTTCTTTCATTTCTTAGACAGGAGAATGTCTCATCATCTGTAATAAGTTAAACACAATTCTTTTCCAAATAGGGACCAGATAATGTAGTTGCTTAGAATGATGACAGTCTCACAGTTTACAGAAATAAAAATAAGTCACTGGTGTAGCTCCCAAAGGGCCCAGGGGAAGCTGCGTGGTAAGTGTGCTTGGTGACTTACAGATAACATACTATAACCTATTTTCTCATGCCTTTATATTTACACACCCTCCTTTACTCTGAATATCTTTCCTTTCTGTTTTTTCTCCCCTCCCTAACCCTTTCACTCCCCAAAATGCCTTTTCTTCAAAAACCAAGCTTCAAGGTTACCTCCTTTGAAGCTCTCCATGCCTCTCCTTCAGGGAGTGGGGAGCTGCTGCTTCTGGGGCGCTCTAATATCATCGTGTTTTCATTGCCACATCACATTTACTTATCAGAAGATCATCTCACAACAAAATTCTGAGTCCATAGTATGACGGCCGAGCAAATGAAGCAGAGATGGCCTTTCTATGCACACTGGCTGGGATCATTTCCTTATGGTCTGCTTTTCCTACTAGCTCTGCTTTTTTTTTTTTTTTTTTTTAAATAATTTATTCCTCACTGCATTCAACTTTTACTTGATACATTTTTAAATACACAAGAAGTGCATAACATTGTCAGGATCACTGGGAATACAGTGGTGAGCAATGCAAATGTTTTATGGTTTATTTAATTAGACTTCTCCTGTTCGACGTTTAGATTTTTCTGAATATTTTGCTATCTGTAATTAATACACAAGTAGCTAAATCAACATCTATGACTTTTTCCTGGGGAAGTGGATCTGTAGACTCTGCTTTTTGAAGGCAGGCATCAAGATTTATTAAACAGTGTTTCTCTCAACCAACACCTACTAGGGACTCCACCTGTTTGAGAGATGGATAAGCCAAAACAAGAGGGACCAACACTAGCAGAACTTAGAGCAGGCTCTTTATCATCCCACTGGGGAACCACAGCCCATTTCTTGGAAAGCAATTTCTAATCTTCATTTTCTTAGACAACAAAACCAGAAAAGAGTCCAGCAGACTCTTAGGGTAAAAGGGTATAATATGTCATCCTGTTATATCCTGTTTTAGATTGACATACTAGACTGATATCTCATAGGCACAAATAAGACCAGCCCTGAGTTTCATCTGTATCAGGCTATTTAAAAAATACAGTAATTATGGAAAGTGTAAAGTTTTTATAAATAAAATTATACTTCCAGAAAATATGAAGCATAAGAACATTATCTCCATTTACCAAAATATGCAAAGTTGTATCTTGAAGAGGGAGGGATTCATGCGCCAAAGCTGCATAAATAGAGGTTACTCTTCAAAGAAAACAGGGTTCTTATGCCAAACATAATAAAGTCATATTTATGGATACCCATCGGGGAGGTAGTAAACTGTGAAATGAGGGGAGAGGACAGAGGTTGGAATATCTCCCTAGTATTCTTTACACAGTCTATTACATTTTAATATACCATGGTTTATGGACCTGACATGGCTGGTGTAAACCAACAGGACGCATAGTAAAGAAGCTGTTTTTATTACAGCTCTACAAATAGAGGAGCTGGGCGATGCTAATTAGGAAACAAAGGGACTGCATTCCTTCATGTGGCATCCATCTGAGGTGAACATGGCAGTCATTTTTCATTGCTTATAAAAGCCACTCCATCATGCACCTTCTAGGAGAAGAAAAAGCTTTTCACCAACGGAGGCATGGCATTGATAGTGGAATAGGGGATGATTCTTCACCATTTGAGAGAGAGAAGATGTAAATATGGAACCACTGAGTTATGGAGAGCTTTTCTCCTAGCATTTTTTTCTCTTGGTCTGCTTGTCCATAGAGGATGGTCTCCTCCCCATCACAATGGTGGCCTTAGGGCAACAGGGCACAGATCCCTCATAAATTTCTGCATAAATCCCTGAAAATAGTTAAAGTCCTAATGCAATCAAAATGAGGGATGACTTATGATCTCAGGCCATTTACATTGTTATATTTATAGAAGTTATGAAAATATTAAAAGGTCTCATAAAATACCTTACTGATATGATAATCTGAATCAGAAAAATCTCCCAGGTTCTATAGTGAGAAGGGCTGTATTATTCTTTTATAATGTGATGACTGTAATAATTATTTGTGTGGGCAAGAAGTACAGTTCAAGGGGTCATGATATAATTCTAAGTGTTCATTAGATTATGCATCTCATGTTCTCTATAGTAACTATGGCAGAAGTAAACATTTTAGCCACTCACAATTCCAGCAGGTAACCCAACCGCGAGCATAATTGGGATCTAAATGAAATGAATTTATCCACACTTCATAAGTCAAACCACTGTAAAAGCTTTGTAACTATTTTTTTTTTTTCAATATACTTTCACCATAGATAAGACGTTTAGTTTTACTGACAATATTGAGGTAACATTCGACCTTCAGACTTCACGAGGAATTCTGCTCTCCTTAAAGGCAACCATTTAATTGGCTGCTGATATTCTATCTTTTTTCCTTATGTTCCTGTGTAGTTCAGTGAAATCCCTCAGAGCTGTACAATACTCTACCCAAACTAATGTTGGACTCAAAGTCTATAACCCAGTGCAACAATTTAATTTTATAGAAATGAGAAACTGAAGATCCAAGTTGATGAGGTCACTTTCCTGGGTCACACTAATAGTGGGGATATCCAGGTCTCTTGATTCATCATCCAATATAATTGCTAATGCCCCTGCTGCTTCCCTGTATTTTTCTTCAAAATTCTCAAACACTAAGGTGGTATCTTAGAGCTGAACTTGACTGCACTTTTTCAAAAGGGATATATGTGTGTGTGTGTGTGTGTCACAGAAAAAGTGGCAAGATGGAATTTTAGCTTTCACTCTAAATTTCCTGACTCTTGATGCTTTAAAACAGACCACAGGGCTAAAATTTTAGAATGATCTGGTGAAAGGCTCATTAACATTAATGGGAGTCAGGTGGGGCTGCATTCTCCAACAGGGCCAGAAATTCTGCTTGCTCTCTTCTCTTTTAAGGCCATGTAAACTTTTACCTTATCAGCATGAACAGAAGTGCCATGCCTTTTGTGAAAATGTTTTTTCACAGATACACCTCAACAATATAGTTACAAAATATAACTTTCACTTGGAGAATAATCACACAGATCCCTTATGGCAAGGTTCACCTTGCCCTTCCCACCACCCCCAACCCCCCGACATCTCGTCCCCAAGGTGAAGGCACAGCCTTGTATGATATGGGGACCGTGAACTCCGTATCCTCCCCACTGAGGAAGGAGACACTAGATGAAGCATCACTGAGAAACTACTAGGAATTGCAAAGAAGCTAGATTTGTAAGAATCTGTTTTTGTTTCATCAAAAACCTCAGTGAAATTCCAAAGACAATAGAATTCAGAGTCACAATGTCCTAAATTACCAGCTAGTGAAGAGTTGTAGGTACACAGATATTCCCAAACAATTCTGTCCTATTTTGGTGTAAACACAAGCCTAAAAGTATGTAATTTCTGAAGGGCACAAATGTATATTTTTCCAAACTTTGTATTCAAAATACTCAGCACTTGAGACGATAAATTTATAAATCAATGACTTGTTGCTCTATTAATTGGAGAGAATGACTAAAAAGCAGCTGCTAGTTTGAATCTGTAAGCAGGTTTATGAGCAAAGTGATAAGCTACACGCTCATTTTTCTCCTTGATTTAAAGCAGCACTCTTTCAAAGCAAGGGCCTCATTTATTTGCTTATTTGCCTTCCATTTAATCGGGTTTTAGTCCTTAATTTTCAACAAATATTTAAGCACCGTGTTAATAAATTAAATCTCTCATGTAGAGTTAAAAATGAGTTTAGCAATAGGGAATTGAATAAATACTGGACTTTTATGATAATTGCGTATTGGACTGTGATCCTTCCCTACCAGTCACAGCTAATGGGTGCTCAGCTGCTTATGAAGCAGTTTAATACAACTGATTGTGATAATTAGATTGATGTTGAGAGAGGAGGGAAGGGGAAGGAGGAGTTGGAGGTGGAAGAAGAGAAGGAGATTTGCTTAGCACTAAGTGTGCACCAGTTAAGACGCTAAATCATTTACATAGACCATTAACTCCTTCCTCCCTTCCCCCCTCCCAATTTTTTTTTTACACTGTTGTTGTAGTCCGCATAGTTCTCCTTCCACCATATCACCCATGAACCATCACCATATTCCCTTGTGTTCATCTCCACTGTTCTGCTCCCTATCCCTCCCACTCCTTTGCTGTATGCTTCAGTTCTATGGTCCACTTGCTAGTTGACTCTTTTTTAAAACCTATTTTGTTTCTTTATGTTCTACATATAATTGAGACCGTCCAGTATTTATCTTTTTCCTTCTGAATAATTAATGCTAGCATACTCCCTTCCAGCTCCATCCATGTTGCTGCAGATGGCATGAGCCTGAATAGACCATTAACCTTTCCAGTGTACATGCCAGGTGGTCTCTTCATCATGGACAGCAGCGGGATCATAACTTCATACTGCTCCATTACTGTCTAACTCTCCTTGGGAGAGTTGTTTCACTGGTCTAAGACTGAGCTGTTTTTTTTTATGCACTAAATTTTTATTTTTATTTATATCTTTTGCATCATTGTGTATTCCCTGTCAAATTCCCACTACCAGTTCACCCTCGAACCATCACCATAGTCCCTTGTGCGCTTTTCTCCCCCGTTTCGATCCATTTTCCTACCCTGCCCCCTCACAGAATGTCTCTTATTTATGGTTGCCTGCTAGTGTTGTTGTTTTATTCTTCTTATTGTTGTTATTTTTTTCCTGATCCCTTATTTGGTTCCTCTATATTCCTCCTATAAGTGAAACCATTCGATATTTTTCTTTTTCTGTCTGGCTTATTTCACTGAGCATAATCCCTGCAAGTTCCATCCATGTTGCTGCAAATGTCATTAGTTTACCTTTTTTGATTGCTGAATAGTATTCCATTGTGTATACATACCACATCTTCTTAATGCAGTTTCTATTTTGGAGCATTTTGGTTGCAAGACTGAGTTTTCTAATCTATAAATAGAGGCTATGATAGCACCCACATTAGGAGTTAGTTGTAATAATAAAATGAGATGTCTGTAAGGTGCTCTGCATTCACACTGGCTCGGCAAATGTCAATTCTTAGAATCACAACTAGCACTACCACCAAATCCCTAATCACTCAATGATGCTTGCTTGTTCCCACAAGACCTGTCTCAGTAATTGAGCATTCTGTTTTTCCTTTAGTAATATGTCTGTCTCTGTAGTAAACTCTCCAAGACAGGAAGCCAATGTTTTCAAAGGATATCATGGGAAAATGCTATGACATACAAATGAAAAAACTCCGAATATTAAGCAGTAGATATGGTATGACTAAGATTACATTAAAATACATATCACAGAAATACATGACATTAACTATCAAAAATACCAGAAGGTAATATACCAATATACTACAATTGCTATTTCTGCCTTGCTGGTTGACAGGCTTTTCCTTTTCATTTATTTTTGTTTTTCAAATAATTAGCATAATTTAATCTGAAAAAGAAAATAGACATTTGGAGGCTGTAGCAAAGCACATGGAAAGGTAGAAATTTTGCTTAAGGTCATACAATTAGTTTTGGGCAAAAAGAAATAAATCATCCCCTTACTCTTGTCCCATTTTCACTGTATCGCTGTTGTTCTCAATAGGTTCCTGCTTACAAACTATGAGACTATCACGTTGTTACAGGGTGGAACAATAGAGAAATAAGTCATAACTGAAAAACAAGAATTAGAAAGAATAAGTAAATTTAAAAGCAGTCACCTACACGAAAGTCTGATAGTCCTTTGTTTACACCTTACACATACACACACACAAATTCTACAATCTCTATAAGTAACCATCTCACATATTTTTGTGAATTCTCCAGAACTAGATCCAGTATGAAGAACAGCTTTAGTTACATTGTAAAGACTAAAACTCAGATTAAAAATCTGTTATGCGGGCCTCCCCGGTGGCGCAGCGGTTGAGTGCTGGGTTGCGAAGCTGCCCGCAGCCTCTGCAGCGCTGGTTCGATCCCCAGCTGCTCCCCGGCCACCAGAGGAGGGTCCTGCTCTTGGCCATGCTAGCTCAGAACACCCACTGCTAGCCTGAAAGAGTCTTTACTTAGCAGCCTCGCCAAGAAAGGAGACTAATGTTCCTGATCTCTGCTATTGCTCTGAACATTGCAATACTTGATTTCCCATGACTGCAACACTTGTGATGTTACCAAGCACACAGGTAGAGGGAAGGTAAGTAATAGTCTGTCACTTGGGAGATATTTCCAAGAAAAGAATATATGGAGTCAACTGGGATTCTGTTCAGAGATGCTCTAGTTCTACGGAGATGCTGTAGAAGATATTTTTCACGTTAAAGCACATTTAATGTGTTTTGTCAGTAGCAGTTATGCAGTAGGACCATTAGTGCAAGCGATTGTTATCAGAGTCAGTAAAAGGAAACAAAGAAATGAAGCTTGGCTTTAAAACAGACCACACTGCTTAAAAGTCTGCTTGAGTGAAGCTGATGATGGTGAGCCTAATAGATTATGAGCCTGATAGATTATGAGATTAGGGGCCTCCCTGGTGGCGCAGCCAGTTGAGCACTGCGCTGTGAAGCTGTCTGCTATCCGGCTGGCCTGGGAGCAACCCACATGGCGCAGCAGACCTCTCCTGTCTCGCCCACTGCTCCCCTCAGGAGTGTATTTCAGTCAGTCTGACTGTTCTGCTCCCCACTCTGTCTCTGATAAATCCTCTCACTCTCCTGTGCATCTGGCCTGTACCCTGGTTCTTGTATAAATAAGTAAATCTTAAAAAAAAATTATGAGATTATGTTACTAGGAGTAACACCTGTTTAGCAATAATTGTCATTTTTTTGGTAGAAAAAAGTTGAAGAAATATTTGTACAAACATTGAAAAAATTATTTGTTATGGTAACAAGTAAAAACAATTTAAATTAAATCAAAATCTAGGTTACAGTTGGGGTAGCAACTTCCCCCACCTCCACCCTTGACAAATCTTTATATTTTCCCCAGATTTTACCAGTAAAATTCTCATTGTGGAGCATTTGGGTATTCATGGAAAGAAAATAAGAAAGTAAAAATAGTGTTTTTCTCTAAGTAATGACTTCTATTAGTCTTTTGATTCTTTTGATTCATTTTCACAAATATAAGGGGATGTTATAATCACATTCTCAGTTGTGGTCCTATGTAATATATAATTCAGTTTCTACCCTTTTCATTCAACATGTCAAGTCATAGGTCAACTTGTAAATCAATACTTTTATAGAAACTTAACATAATTTAATTTATAATTGTTGCAATGAATTAATTTATAATTACTACAAGTCATTGTTAAAAAGCAAGCCTTTATTTCAAAATGGGTATGGAAACTCTCCAAATAATAATTTTCTAGAAACTTAAGATAACATTGCAAATACTTTTCTGTAAGTATTTGTTTAATAAAACCCTATGGGAGAAAAATACTTGATTATGAAGGATGATTAAAATCTTACCAAAAAATATGTATTTTTTGATTTAACTTGAAAGGAATCCCTTACTTTATCCATTTGTCTTCTTCTTGCGGCTTAGGGGAGAAAGGTTTTAGATGGCCACCTGTACTAAAATCATGTCTAATGCTGCACGTTAAAAATTCTTTCCACTACCCTTAAACCCAACATACCTGTTCTGTATTTGGAAAATACAAGATAAAGAAAATATTCCTAACAGGAAAACATTTGGAAGGTCAGCCTATTTCTGGAAGCAAGTGTGAGACCTTTGAGCAAACGATAAGCATGCCCACGCGTGCACACACACATCACTCCCTCGGCAACAGACCTCTCAAAATCTGAGAGGTTGAAATGTCCAATATTGGGTAAATGGGAGACGTCCCATTTTGTGTTAGGCAAGAGCCTGAAGCTAATTGTGCAAATGGTATGAAGCTGATTTCAGAGAAGAGTTAAAAAATGAAAGGAAAAAAAAAAAAAAAAAGCCCATGAAACCAGAGGCTTGAAATGTTTTACTGGAGAAAAACCATAGCATTACCTCCTCCTGTGGGATGATAACAATGATTTATGAAGCTGAAGTCATTTCTTGTGATTGCGCTTCGGGGAGATTGGTTTCACATGATCTGTGAAAGCAGGCAGCGCGAGCTGAAGAAGAACCCCACATGTTCCACTGCTGCTCGGATGTGCCCTCTTCAAGGGGATTCCAGGGCTTCGGGAGGGGGAGGAGAAACTAGTGCTTTCTGATCCATGCAACCCCTTGTTCCCTCCCACAAGCTCATTAGGTGGGCGCACAGTCCTCTCATTCTCTCTCTCCCTTTAAAAGTGTTACTGCTTCTGCTGTGTGGGAGTAGAAGCTCATTGTAAATGCTCAGCAGGATAGTAGCAAAGCCCAGATTAATTCCCCATGGATTTATATGGGTCGTTCTCACCCACGATGACTTGTACCATTTCAAAGGTGCTTATGCTGCTGTTTTTATGGCTGGTCACTAACTTTATTCTGGCATATGGCGGTTGGCGCCATGACACCGAGTGAACATTTTATACCTGAATTAAAGTGGATATTTGACAGTTTCTGTCAGAAAGTTCAGAGCAAAGAATTTGTGGGACAAGATTTATTACATATTTTATATGGGACACATCTGTTTCTTTGCTAGCTTTGTTCCTTCCCTTAAAAAAAAAAAATTAAAGAAGTTTCCTAAAGAAATACAACGATTGATAGAAAAAAAAATTGCAAAGCAGAAGAAAAATATGGTCAAAGTGGGGTGTTTGGGACCTAATGTAAAAAACACAAGAAACAACAACAAAACGCGTCTCATTCTGAGGCGGAAAAATGACTCAGTTATGAATAAAAAACTCAGTTGGGGTCAAAATAAGGGGGTTGCAATTGTATGGGGAATATAAAAATAAAATTTATTATAAAAAATAAATAAATATATAGTGTTGTTAATTATAAAAAAAAACTCAGTGAAAAAATAATGTTATCACTGGCAATTATTTTATGGTTGGTTTAATGCCATTTCTATAATGAAGTTAAAAATGTAAGTGCATAACCTACCATTTTCTGCATTCTTGAAACAGGACTGGAAGGAATAATCTGCCTTTGATGTAGTTTTTAGGATTTCACCATCCCAAATGGTGGACTAAATAATAAGCCCAACCAAAACAGTTTTAAATAAAAGTTACAGATATTTAAACATTTAACATCCATATGCCTAAAGATAAACGCAGACAGCTTCCAACCCAAATCCACCCCACAGTGTGAAAGGTCCATTTAAACTTCATTCTCATCTGAAAACACTTCCTACTGTAGCATGAGGGCACCAGACAGATTTGGGATCACAGCAGCACCAGGCTCGACCGGAACCTCGTACTTACAGACAGCCCACTTTTTCTTTTAACTATGATGAAGAAGCCCTTAATTCTGAACACTGTGAAACTGAAAATAAAATGTCCACCCTTAAAGGTTTCGAAATGTCAATTAATGGTAAACATGACAGATGAAGTTCTCATTCACAGTTCTCTGCACCCACATTCTCATCCCTCTCCTGAGAGGCAACTGCTGCTAGGGTTTGGAGTACATCCTCCCTGAGCTTGAGTGTCCTCCCACACAGGCATCTTCCCAAGTCAGACACAGACGTGTCCACTTTTCATCAGGTACACATGGTTTACATTGTAGTTGAGACCGTCACGTAGCTCTCCTCAGGGAAGCCACCTTCTACTCCTAAAGGTTGTGATATGATCAAATATTAATTTTGGAAATCACACAGATCTTGGTCCAGATCCTTACCACGTATATTGCCATAATCTTTTCCCAGAAGGCTTTTGCTTGCCTTCTGATTTTATTTATAATGCCTTTCATTAATCATTTTAATTTTGAACTAGCCAAATCAAAACTTTCCTTGTAACTTTCACTTCTAAATCACTTTTAAAAAGATCTGTGATGGGCCTCTCCAGTGGTGCAGCGGTTGAGCGCTGGGTTGTGAAGCTGCTGGCAGCCTCTGCAGCGCGGCTGGATTCCCTGCTGCCGGGTGAGGTTCCCACATGGCGCGCAGACCTCTCCTGCTACGCCCGCTGCTCCCCTCAGAAGTGTACTTGTCAGTCTGCCTGCTCTGCTCTCCCCTCTGGCTCTGCTTCTGACTGTACCCAGTGCTTGTATAAATAAATAAATCTTTAAAAAGAAAAATACCGGATGGTCTCACTCATATCAGGAATCTAGAAAACTTAAATAAGGGACCAGGAAAATGAATAACTATAAGAAAGTGAAAATCAAAATCAACAAAAAACTATGAAACAGAGACACTTTTTGGGAGGTGGGGGGCGGGAGGGGAGGGATTGGGGTCAGAATGGGGGGGTTGCAATTGTATGGGGAATATAAAAATAAAATTTATTAATTAAAAAAATTCATAAAAAAATAAAGTAGATGGGCTTTTTAAACATAAATAAATAAATAAATAAATAAAAAGGTCTGTGCTACTACTCCTAAAGTCTAAAGAAGTCTTATGTTTTCTTGTAATACAGTTTCATATTTAGGTCATTAATTGTTTGGAATTGTGTGAGGCAAGACTCATTTTTTTTGGGGAGGAATGAAGAAGTATTATTTCAACATCACTAATTTTCTAAAAAATAATCATAGTGTGCAAATAATGGGATTTTTGTTTTGTCCCTGCTCATGTGTAAAGATGTCATTTCTTTTTCCTTTACATCAATCTAGATAGGGCTTTTAGCTGGCTGGATAAAGTCGACCCATTTGTGTCTATTTTGATTACAGATGCATTTGAACTGAATCCCTGTCATATTTATTTCACACTTTTGCTTACCAAGTTTCCAAGCTGTTTCATTTTGACTCTTTTTCTGACTTTTCTTGGCGTCACCAAATTGTCTTTGTTTCATTTTTCCTCTACTGGTTTCAAAATAATTTTAATTTTCTAATTGGTGAATATATATAAATGTCAACACCCACGACACAAATATTTGAGATTCCTACAGTAAATGACAGATCTATCCCCTAATTCTGAACAATACAAGGGTGGCCTGCTTTTCCTCTCCAGGCCCCCAGCAAAATCACATGGCCACATTCTCTATCACATTCCAGGTTTGTGTCATCTACAATTTTACTTCCAGATGACAAAAACTTAATTTTTAAAATGATCATTTAACTATCATTTAATGAATTTGTTCATTATATCTTTTGCTATTTTCCATCTTCCTAGATTCATTTTCATACTGAAATGGCTCAACTGCAATACGGGATTTATAAATAATAAACTTTCTGGGCTCTGTGTCTCTCAAAAGAATTCACTTTGTTGACACTTTGTGTATAATTCTAGGTTCAAAATGTTTTTCCTTCAGAATTTTAAATTTATTACTTCATTATTTTCTTCTATCCAGTGTTGCTGCTGAGAAGTTTGCTGTTTAGCTGTTGATTTTTTCTAGATCCTTGTATCTTAAAGCTGATTCTAAAGAGTTAAAGTGCAGATGAGTGCCTTTATTTTTTATTGCTTTGATGGGCTTTTTCAACAAAAGATGCAATGCCTATTTCTGTGAAGTAATCTCATTTCTTGAGCACTTCTTCCTCTCTTTTCTTGACTTGTATTAAATATATGTTAGATTAAATAGACTAAATTTCTAAAAAACGTTTTTTATATCTCAGCATTTTTTCCTAGTTTCCATCTATCTGTTTTATGCTATTCTCTAGAAGAATTTCTTGACCTCCCTATGAACTGGCTAATTTGCCTTCACATGTTCTCAACTGACTAATTTGCCTTTCCATGTTGTCTATATCACCATTCTATGCATTCACCAATTTTTAAAAATTTTATCAACTAAACTTTTCATATCTAAGTTTCTTGCTGGATTCCTTTTTATGGAGTAGTGACTTCTTGTATTTCTCTGAGATTAGAAAACCACATGTTTTCTAGATTAGAAAACCTGTTCTACCTACAAGTGGATTTTCTCAGGTGTGAGCTCTATTTGTTGAGTTTCTTGGCTTTCTTCAACTGTTTGATTTTGGGCAGTGAATCTGTACATGCAGTTGAGATTCACCATTGGGTACAAGAGTGGAATATTATGCTCCAGCTTGCATTCTAATTGGTTTGGAGGGAGTTGTGGAGAGACAGAATGTTTCACTAGGCAGGCTACTCCCTCATATCCTGAGACATCAGCAACCCAAGGTATTGTTCTCTCTCCCTCCCAAAACCCCCTTCGAGGCTCAGAGGTAATGCATCCTGTTACAGTTGTCTACTCCAGGGTGCATGTAGCCTCAACAGAATGAGAAAAATCCCTCAAGGGTTGCAATTCCAAGTAATTGTTTAAATTTTAAAACTCAAAGTTTTCCATTTCTCCTCTTTTAGATTCTTTGATAATAAGATAGCTCATTCATGCTTGGAGCCTTTCTTAGATTTCTGAAACCAAACAAAAGCCAAATTAGCAATCTTATTATGTGGGGTACAAATAATCATAATGAACCACTGAAAAATAATATCCACTTGAAAAAGAGCTACAGGGAAACAAAGTCCCTGAAACACACTGTTTCAACTCACACTGAAGGTGTAGACTGCTTTATGGGGAACTTTCACCTTGACAAATCAGGCTTCACAGAATGGGTTTTTCTGAACTTACAAGAGAAAAGGCATAGAGCCTGGAGCTATACACTCTACTGCAAAAATTATGGAAGGCCATGTTGGAACTGTTTGCCCCCTCTCGAAAGCCATGTGCTTCAATTTTTACAATTCATGGCATCTGTGAATAAATATGATTTCATTTAAATGCTGGAAACCACACACAGTTTGAGAACAGGGCTTAGGCTTGGCTGCACATACTACCACCAACATGTTGCAATCACAGGAGGGCTGGAGGTAGGATTAATAGCAGCAGTGGTGGGTAAAGAAGGAATTTTTAAAGATCCTTGGCCGCTTGAATATTAATTGTATTATTAAACAAATGTGAGCATGGCTTGACAAAGAGACATGTTCAATTTCCTTCAAGTCATGAATGCAAGTCTGCTGGGCAGGATCTAGAATCCAGGAGTGATCTGCAGAGGGCCAGATACTTAAGTAGTTTCCTTAGTCCCAACATGTCATACTTACTGATGCACTAGTTACATACAGGGAATGCCTAAGAGTTTAGTGAATATTTTCAGAAATAGCATTTTTGAAATTATCATAAAAGACAAAGGACATATCAGAGGCAAGCTTGACAGGCTTGTGTTCAATATTGGTCAACATCTCAACCATCTTGATCACTTTCTCCACCCCCTCCATTGCCTCTCCTCCTTTTACTCTAAATATATTCAACTCCCAGAATTGAATCTTGGCTCCCCTCTCTTCTATCTTTATATTAGTTACACAGCTACCATTCTTCTGTTGACTCTCAAGCCTCTGTCACCCCCAAACTACATTTTCACATCAGACAGGCATTTTTACTGCCCTGCCACACACCACGATGGGAATAGCTGTCCAGGAATTCCAATCACCCTTTGGTTTTCCCACCGTTACACAAAACTGTTCCTTTCATAGTTTTCCACAGCACAATAAATGGCATCACCATTCCGTAAGATGATCAAAATCTGGCAACTATGTTTGGCTTTTCCCTTTGCTTCTACTCCAAGGTCTAAATCGTTAGTAAATACAAAACTGTCCCTTCTAATTCCAGAACACGTTGTGAATTCATCCATATTTTTCTGCCTCAACTGCTACCACTCTGGTCCAAAGTGCTATTGTTTTTCACCTAAATTACTTCTGTAATCTCCTTGTATCTACTCCCATCCCCTTGCTTTTATTGCCCACACAGCACTCAGAATAATCTTTTAAAACATAAATGCAAATAAATAAATAAAACATAAATGTAGTCCTGTTATATTCATTGGACAAACTCTTCTAAGGTTTCCCAATGAATACTGAATAAAATCCAATCCCTTCTCATGGACTTCAGGCTTCTACATGGGTAGCCAGCTCTCACTCCAGTGCACAACCCCATTTCAGGTTCTCAGTAAGCCAAGCTCTTATCCATCTCAGGGCTACCCACCTATGATATTCCTTTTACTTATTAAGTTTTTTTCCTATGACTAGATCCTTTCCATGGCTGAAATGTCATCACTGCAGAGAGGCCATCTCATTTAAAGTGGGTTTCTTAAAACCCTGCCCCCTAAACCTAAACATCCCTTACTATGTAATATATATTTGGGTTATTTGCTTTTTTGCCTTTTCCTCTCATTAATTTATCTATTTTGTTCACGACTATATAAATTGTGTCCGGCGCAGTAGCTGATGCACTATAGGCACGCAAAACTGGCTGCTCTGTTATTCCATGCACTGTGATTGCCCTACTGTTCAGTCATCTGCTTAGGATTGGCTCTCCAGACTGGGCTGTGAGGTCTTGAAGCCAGGGAACTGTCTCTTGCTTTTGCCTGGCACAATATCCAACACACTGTGGACCTATACTTAAGGAATAAATGGTTATGATTAGGTGTTCAGTAATCCCTTTTCAAAAAGTTATATTAGACCTGACATATAAAATCAACTTGGGAAATGTTGTTTAAAGTAGTTTTTTAGGGGGGCAACCACTGGTAATAACCAGAGACCAAGGAAATCATGGAAAAGGTCTGTTTGGATAACCAAAGTTGAATGATGGCAACGAGTCTGAACTAGTAGTTAGATACAACTCAGAGAGAGTCAAGGGAATGGGCCCTTCTTCTGGATGTCTAAGTCTATCACTTAGCAGTGTGGTCCCTAGGATAGAGAGTCTGTCAGAGCATTCCTTCCCCTTGACTGTGAGGGGGCCAAATAGCCTCTCCTTTCACAAGGGCAGTGGGAGGACAAACTAGGTGGTGCAAAGTCAAGTGCTGTGCTGTCCGCTGTAGGTAAAGCCCTCTAAAGAGAAAGGAAGGTTCTCTGGGACCAGCTTACTGTAGCTCAAGAGGCCGTATGCCAATGGTGAAGATGTGGACAAAGATTGAATTCCATGGAAAAAACCAGATCTTTCCTGATACTTAGAAAAGAAGAAGACAAGAGACCAAGAGGGGATGCTCAGAAACTGATGGAAAAAGTTAATACCATCACTAAAATTAAAGATTTAGTGAAAAGAGCAAAAACAATCAAAGGATCCCAAGGAAGCACAGACCAATTCATGAGAAATAAGGGGTGCAGCGAGAAGAATCAGGGTGGTCTCTCTTGACATTTTTCCTAACCACTGTTGAGTCCAAACTACTTGTTACTGCATACTAATGCCTGCACCATTTCTAAGTCATGCCCACTTATGAGTTTACTTTGGAGATTTTAAGTAGGAACCTACTTTATATTAGAACACTAGGTAACATAACACAGAACAGTTTCTTTACAATGTTCCAGGGGATTTCTATATAGCAAGAAAGCTGTGGAAATACTACCCTAAATGCCCTTCTGAGTTCTCTCAGGGCTCCCTCTTTCCAACCTTAATCATTCTTATCTCCAACTACTTTCTAAATAAACATGTTCAAAAGACACAAAAGTCTGCTGACATCTGATGCACTTGCCCTGTAAAGAAACTAAATAAAAGTAAAAGGGAATTAAAAGAGGTTGAAGGGATGGCATGTCCCTCAGGCTTGCTGCCATGTCTCCATTAGATTCTGGGTATATGTTTATTTTTATAGCTCTCTTTTGTGAATAGATGGTGTGAGACAGAAGTCTTATTTCCAATGTTCATTTTACAGAGTGGCCATAGTCAGTCTTTCCAAGAAGAGAGATGGAAAATTATGGTCTAAGAGCATCACTGTCTGTGGAGGGACCAAGGAGAACTCTGGACCTCATCCATCAACAACTTAAAGTATCATGAGCAGCAAAATGATTGTCTCTGGATTTCAGCAGCTTTTATATGGACTGAGCTTGTGGCATTCAGGCCCAGGGAAATGCAATTATCTAATTTTATATTCCCATCACTTTCACATATGGACTATCACAATTGTATTATTTAAATAGAAACAAATGTTTGTGGACTCTTGTCCTTCTAGATGGACGGTGCAATGTATAAGAAACTAGGGTTAGTTTTAATGCTTGTACTAAAGTTCTATTCATTTCACATTACTGTTTTTTCTTTCCAAAGGCCCAGTGATAAAGAAGGGATTAATGGTTCTTGATAGTGGAGTTGCAGGCCAATGTGACCAACTTAATGACAGAAAGGGAAAGCAGTACAGAAAGATAAGCAAACAAACAAACAAACAAATATGGTTTATTCATGCAATGGAATAATCGATAGTAGTTCAAAGAATTAAATCCACATGTTTCAATATGAGTGAAAATTAAGATGCAGAATGATAAGCCAAGTATGATTCATTTTCTCTATTGTATTTTTACTGACTTTCTAAAGAAAATCAGATTTTCCCATTCTTAATTTGGTTAATTTTGATGTCTAAAATTCATTCTAAGGAATTTAAATGTTCTAAACAATTGAAGTCAGTGGAAAAAAGGTGATTTTCATCACTTAGAATTCTCTTTCTACACTGGGTTTTTGTAAAATGAATGGAGTTTGGGCTGGCTGTACTACTGAATGATTTGGATAATAGTTGCGCATAGAATCTATTGCCTTCGCAGAAGATGATCCAGAGAGGCTACCCATCTCCTCAGAGAATGAAAGATAAATATTTGTGGTTAAATAGTGTCATGATTCTCTGATAAAAAAGAGGGATTTAGGTCTACCACTTGGCTCTTGTTCCCTCCTAACCAAACCACAGTTTTTCAGTAACTAATAAAATTACTGGAGAGGAAAGCATGCTCTCTGACTACTAGAAATGTTGGTACAGTGAAAGAACACATTAATAGTCTCATGTCTTTTATTTAAGGATTTCAAATTCCTCCCTCTGCTCCTTTAGCATTTCCAGTGAGCAGAGACGTAGAGCGGTAAAACATAGCATTTCTTGGGAGATGACCTAAGGCAAACCTTTTTATCTGCTGGCACCTTTATACATGTGCTACACATCAAATACTTTGTCATACCTTAGAGGAAAGGCCTTGGTGGATGACAAGCTTGCTAATAATTCTTGTAGCAATAGCTAACCACTTGGTTGCAGACTCAAAACATGATTTATAAGAACCCAGGAATAGGACAGCAAAACTCCAGTTTAATTGAAGAAAGATTCCTCCTCTGCTTCCTCAAGGTCCACTCTTAACTTAACAATGATGTAACTAGCCAAAGACCCAAGATCAAAATTTGTTATACAACATCTAGTCTAAGATTAGATATACTTTGTGAGACTAACCTAATATTCCCCTGACATTAAAAACAGACACCCAGGTAGAAGTTCTTTAACCTGACGGTGCTTAAGAGTGAGGAACCAGAAGGACTGGATAGGCCAACTTCTTTTTTGCAGCTGCTAGAGTTTCTGGCTGGTGAATCACACAGGCCCTAGGAGAGGGGAGTGGGGGACAGCGTTCCAAGAATGAAAAGTTTCGTCCCATGTACACTTTCATTAGTGTTAAGAACTCTATACGCGGCTGCTGGAGTAGAATCAGGTCAGAGGGATTGGATCAGTGGGGTTCAAATCAACAGCCCACACCTTCCTTTGAGGCCAATTTCCTGGGATTGGTTCTCTGTGCCTACATTGCGTAAGCTGAAAGCAGACGGAGGAGGCAATCCTTTCCAAAACACCTTATTTGGTGTCCTCATTGACTGGGCCTATCATTTCAGTTTAGTTACTAGAAAAGTTAAGAATCCTCAGATCCCTGCCAATCCATGCTAATCACCCAATCATCTGTTTAAAGACTTGGGCCCGTGAGTGATATTTGAAAATAGTTAGGGTTCTTCTGTTACTGACATATAAAACCTTGCACAATATATAGATCCAACTCCTGAATATTTGAGACTTCAGTGATAGGAAGAACAGATTTTGGACAAATCCTCCCATAGAAACAAAGGGGACACATTTTTCCCATGTGACAGAGTTGGGAGGCTGAATCCAAAGTTTTACTTCTGCAGAGACCTCATGTTGACTGAAAAAGAGGACTACTTTTATCTGCAACTTGTTTTAATGTTTCCATGTTCCCTTTGCTTTTTTTAAAGCAATGGAACAAGTAAAGAAAACTTCTAGATGGTTCATACAGGTATCTACAACCAGGTTATCCACAATTTCAGGTAACTGGAAGGCTATAGGTCAGCTCCCAAGTTAGCAACACAGACTGTCTAACAAATGGCAAGAGATATGAAAATCTCATAATCCTTGCAACTGACTAGACATTGGCTGAGAAAGAGACAGACTTAATGGCCCTGAGCACTGCAGAGAACAGTCCCTCCCCCATCACATTTTTCTTATGGTTAGATAGTGGTAACAGGAATTTGATCTTCCTTTTTTAAATCTTGTTTTCATCTTTAGATGCATTTCATTCCATTTATGATATAAACAAGGAGGAACCCCTTTAAATACTTCTTTCCTTTTTTGGACAATTCAATCTATTTATTGAGTTACTCTCAGCATGCGAAGCGGCGAGAATCTTCAAGTGATTAAACAGACACCTCCCCTGTCTTATTAGCTAAGTAATTCCTCAAATATTTAAAGAATGAGAGAAGTACACAGAGGAAATAGAGTAGTGATAACTACATTAATAATTCCAGAGGGGACCTAATTGCCAGGGGTACGTCTAAGGAAAGTCCCCCAATATCCCCTCATCTCTCTTCCCTTTCTCTCACTTGCTCAACCACTCAAGCCCCGGTCACCAAAATCCTACTCTGAATGCTTAACTTGTCCTCACTGGGGTCCTCTTTTGACATCCCATAGACCTCACTTAAACTCAATTTCCTCATTTGTAAAATTGGAGATAAAAACAGCGCTTTCCTCAAGTCTTGTTTTCTAAGTGAGGCTATGCTTAATATTAAACCTGGCTGAGAATGTTAATTAAATGTTAGCTATTACTATTTTTTATTATTCTTCATAATGCATCACAAATATCACAGTGCCTGGGAAGCGTCTATAGAAGTGGTGGGACTTGCTTGGGCTCGAAGGGGACTAGAGTTGGGACTCCAAATTATGCTGCAGTTTCTATTTCCTTAGCATGAGCAAGGGCCTAGACGTGGCTGGAGGGGAAGGGTGGCTTGTGGGGGTGGTGTTTGTGAGGAGTGTGTGTACGCAGGAGACAATAATGAGAGTCACTAGACTGGAGGAAGGCTCTTTTGTGTGAGCAGTAAGCTCGAACAAGTAGGAGAGAAAGCATGAATATGACTTCTCAGAGAGTGACGCAAATAATTCACTCATGCAAATAATCCCCAAGAATGCAGCATTCTTTTTTCTAACTTCTGACTCTGAAGAGGGGGTGGGGGCCGTAGGGGTAAAAAATAAAGGGAGGGAAGGCATGCTGGTTTCTGGTGTGAGTAAATAAAATCTTCTGCAGGGGAAATATTTTGAATATATTTGCAAGCGACATCCACTTCTCTCCAAAGAAGGGAAAACAAACAAACAAACAAAACTGCACTTGGGGATTTCTGAGTACCTGCCTAGAAATACAGGCCTCAGTCTATGGCCAATTTGAATTTTTGCAACTCTAAAATATCATCATTCCTGAGGGATTTCAGGCTCTGTTGAAAACACTTTTCTGTTCCATAGGTCAGCACCAGTCTAACAATATAGAGTTCCTGCGACCACTTATGATTTAAAACACAAACTCAGCTTTTGCATGTTTTTAAAACATCCCTATAACTATGGGGTATTTAAAAATAGCTATACCCCAAAGAGTTTATTTCCAACATCTGACATGATTGCGTTTTGCAGCTATTTGTTATGTAAATAATGGTAGCAGAAGAGAAATATGAAAAAACATTGCCCTTTCTCAAAGCCCAGTGGATTTAATGTTTTTGTTAACTCTGGATTCCAAATCTGGGGATTGTTTGTATGTTTGTGGTGTGTAAAATAAAATACTATATGCCTGCCTCAGCTTTTCTTCTGATGTAACAGCAATTTGCAAGGGGACTATTGCTTCACCATGGCTTCCCTAAATTTTCTTTCCAGGCAACTGTGCTTCAGTGTGGAGAGGGATTTCAATGCTGTGGTTGTTGAGATGATGCTGTGCCTATTTTCAAAGCAGAGGAAGGTTTTCTGAGATAATGACTCGAGTAATGTTTGAAAGAGCCAGTAATTCAAGGATAGGTGACATGAAAGTCATTTGCTGAGGCTTTTGTTTCTTCATCTCTCAGTTCTGAATATAGTTGGTTTTCTGGTTGTGTGTGTGTGTGTATGTGTGAGCGTGCGTGCATGCATGCAAAAGACAGGAATTAAGACAAACTAATTAGTTTTGGATTTGCCAGTGGGAGAAAAGCAAAGGACAGACTGTTTTGTATTAATTCTGTTCCTTCTCTAGATGATCTTCCCCTTCTGGTTTTACTATACTTCCTCTCTCCCCTCCTTCTCTACTCCTTATTTTCTCAACTTTTATTGAATGCCTACTATATACCACTGTTCTAATTTCCTCTTGTCCCTAATAGTTGCTGCCTCTTCTAAAGTGATCCTAACCTGTAATTGATCTCTCAGAGAAGTAGGAAAGGCACAGAGAGAGGAAAAAAAAAAATGGTTTTGGTCGTTAATTAGTATACCTGATTGGGAGGGAAGGGCTTGGGTTATGGAACTGTCCTTTCAAACAATTGTTGTTTTGTAAAGTGCTCAATCAAGAGAAGTAGGGCATGAGATGACTTGCAGAAGACCAACATACACATGAACAGCCTCAAAAGCCCAGGGCAGAGGAAGGGCGACTGCTGATCAAGGTTACCCAATATGCTCTGAAATTACCCAGCAGAAGAGATGGGGCCCAGTAGCAAACAATCTTAGGTTTTACAGATATTGAAGGCCTAGCATAAGCCCAGATCGGATACAAAAAGGAAGATACTTCTCACACTGTAGCAAGATTTTGAGAGTGACAGCTCTTTATAATTTCCACTATGAATCATTCCATTCTCCCTAGTTCTTAGGACCTCCTGATTTATTTCTACCCCCTATTTACCCTATCTAGTTCTATTTGCTTGTAACTAATCAGTTAGTTGAGCACAGAACCCAACATGTCTATTTCGCAGAACTCCGCTGAAAAGGTAAATTCCCTCTTCCTAGACTTCTGTTTTTTTTTTTTTTTGGTTTTTTTTTTTTTTAAGATTTATTTATTTATACAAGCACTGGGTACAGTCAGAAGCACAGGAGGGTGAGAAAATTCACCAGAGCCACAGCGGGGAACAGAACAGGCAGACTGGCGAAATACACTGCTGAGGGGAGCAGTGGGTGCAGCAGGAGAGGTCTGCGCACCATGTAGGACCCTCGCTGGCGGCCAGGGATCGAACTGGCGCTGCAGAGGCTGTGGGCAGCTTCGCAGCCCAGCGCTCCACTGCTGCGCCACCAGGGGAGGCCCTGTTTTGTTTTGTTTTTTTAAGAAAAATTTTATTTACATCATGTCGATCATGTTCTTCAGTCCAACAAGTTGATGAAGTTCCCTCACTTATCTTAATTAGTCTCTTCTTCCCACGTGGCTTTTGGTAGCAGCAAACTGAGGAAGTTAAGATCTTAATCATACACAGTTATGCTTCCATTTTTTTGTTAATTCTGCTTTCTTGTCCTTTCTTTTTAAGGTTGCCTCAAAGAGGAAAAAAATGCACAAAACACAAATAAAAACAGAAGCCAAAATCCCAAACTAAGACTATCCTTAGGTTCCCCCCAATGAAAAAACTCACTTGCCAATGTCCAATGGCATAACTCACTTGCCATTCTCCAATGAAAGATAGCATCTTTCTCTGAGCATTCACCTTTTTCTTATTTCTATCGATCCTGAAAACAAAATCATTATTCAAAGGGGCGGGGGAGGGGGGAGTGTGGCTGAATGGTACCCTAATTATCACCAATCACTTTAGATAATTTTTGGACAGGTGTTTGATAGTCAGTACACAAAGAATTCTATCACATTTACTTGTTTAAATCCTTCAAAATGCTGACATTATGATACTAAAAACATTGCAAGTTTTTCCACAGACTAAAATACCATACACTTAGCACCGTGGATTTTGGATATTCTCGGGGGGGAAGGTATTCCCTTTGTTACAGATTGTGAATTTGAATTATGTGGGGTCATCTGGATGCAGAGTAGCATTAGGGAATCCAGTTTCTTTCATCCTAAAAGCACATGGCTCTTGAAATCCAGAAGGAAGGACTGGCAGAGAGGGGGGTACATGGAAGTCACCCCACCTGGTTGGGATGCCTGTCAGGCCCTAGTCACATAATCAAAGACAAGAGACAGCATGGATGGAGCGGGAAGGGATCATGTTCAGCGAAATAAGCCAGAAAGAAAAAGAAAAATACCGGATGGTCTCACTCATAGCAGGAATCCAGAAAACCTAAATAAGGGGCCAGGAAAAAGACTAATTATAATAAATAAAAAATCAAAATCAACAAGCAACTATAAACCAGAGATACACTACAGTGGGCAGGGGAGGAGAAGAGGGGTAAGGGTCAAAATAAGGGGGGTGGGAATTGTATGGGGACTATAACCAAAATGAAAATGCATACATTGTGCAAAAATGACAAATGATGTAAGAATTATATACAATAAATAAAAAAATGCAAACTTAAAAAAAAGACAATAGCAAATCATTCACATTAAAAAAATGGACTGATTTTAAATAAAAGGTATCTCTTATTTCAGTCTTTTTTTTGTGAATCGTAACTGAAAAATAAATGTAGAATTATTTTTCTCCTTCAAATTGAAATATCACTTTCCTTCCTGGCTCAGACCACCAACCATGTTTTGGCCACCGGAAGTGGGCAAAGCATTGGATATCCTGCGAGGGAGCCTGATCGAATAACCTATTCCTCCAATTTCCAAACCAAAGACACTGGGAGATGCAGACACATTTTTTTGTGTGGTCTAAGTTGCAACCTCAAAAAAAAAAAAAACAAAAAAACCCAACAACAAAACTTGGCAATTGTCTCATCATGGACTGTGATTTCCATGATGTGAAGGTTTGCAAGGGTTTGTTTTCAAAACGATGTTATGGGTAATTCTATGGGAATCCGATTTCAATACCCCTGAATTGATAACCTTTCTTTCTTAAGTGTGACCTTGTTGTTCAGATAACCTTGGGACACAGACAAGGAGGATTCCCAGGGGTAAACGTCTGTCTGGTGTGTGTGTGTGGGGGAGGGTGGGGGGGGAGGTAAGAGTAGAAGAGGAAAGAGAATTTGTAAACTCACAAAAAAAAAAAAACCAGTTTTCAGTGCTGTTCTTTTCTCTGCTTTTTCTTACTTTTATTTAGGAGAATGGTAATAATCAAGTCTTCTCCTGTACCTCTACTCCTATGCCACTGGTTCTATTTATTATAATTTATAGCAGCAATAATTTATATTATGACTTAGCTTTACTTCAGTAACTCCTCTTTCCCCTTCCCTTTTGTTTCAATACTATAAATGCCAGGAAGCTGCTTTCCCAGAACAAGGTCCTTCACATTTTTCTACCCAAGCTGTATACACCCCAGACTTTGCAGTAAGTGAATGTAAAATGGTGCCCTTCGTTAGGTGAAGATTTGAACACACCTCCCTCAATCTCTTTATTGCACTTAATGAGAATGTCTCAAACTTACATCCACCTCAGAAATCCTGATGATGAGGCAACATGGCCTCCATTAAGCACATGAGAACAGTAGGAACTGTGTAGGCACTGCTAGGACCAGCCATTCTGGGGACAGAGTGCAGCAGGTGGCCACACCATAGGGCTAAGTTCCAGAACTTTCCCGTTGTTCTTCTAAGCTGCTCATTATAGTACACTCACACAATCCCATCAAAATGGTAACTCAGTTTTCCCCTCTGCCCTCCCCATACCAGCCTGATAACAACCTAACAGTAGACAGATGTTTTAATGTTGTAAAAAGTTTGTGCTGAGATTTTTCTCTCTCTCCAAACAGCAAGACAGTCTTCTGGGTAAGCTTGTGTCTGAGATACAAAAGTGGTTGAGCAAGATGCATTGGAGGGAATGACTGTGGAACTCTTAAAGAATGATGTGATTTGAACACATCTCCTGTGTCCAGAGGCCGGAGTCCTCTCCTCGCCACTTTTAGTATTGCATTGGCTAGTCTGTCATCCTATGGTCAGCTGGGATGGCCAGTCTCCACTCTCTTTATGATTTGTTTGATTTTTGTTGACATTCAATCATCCTCTTGGACCTCGTTGCAGTAGTTAACACAGCAGATAGCAGCTCCTTAGAATTCTCTTCCCTCACCTTTAGTGAATTGCACTCTCTCAAGTCCAGTCCTTAGATTCTCCACCTGCCCCACAGAACATGATCTCTTAAGGTAGGTTGTCCACTTAGCCTCACTTCTCTCAATTGCCCTATTCTCTCTCCATTACCAATCTCATCAGAGCTTCACCAATCACTGCTTTCTGGCTGTCTCCCCACTGGGAGTGCTGGCCTCGTGTCCATCACCTGCTGAAGCGGTGACAGGAGCCCAGTTCAGATGGATGCCCAGTATGTCGTGGAGTGATGTCCAGATCTTCAATGCAAGCTCATCTTCTAGTGCTCAACTTTTCTTTGACTCTGTTCTTTTAGTCACTGAAGCTATGCGTCTCACTGTCATCTAGAACACCCCCTCTCCCACATCCTGTTACTCCTGTTCACCCATCAACAAATATTTAGTATGTGCCCCTCATGTGCCAGGCCTGGAGATATGGCAGTGAACGCAACTAAGGTGATCTTTGCTTTCACAGACATCATATCAGCTACCCAAATTCTAAAGCCCTTATCTCTGTAACTTGACCCATACTCAACCTCTCCTCTTTCCCCCATAAAATGTACCTATTTCAGCTCCTCAATACCTTTCCCTAATGTTACTGCCCACGGGGTTAAGTCTCAGCACCATGAAGCTACCCATAGCCACTGCAGCACAAGTTCGATCCCCTGCCAGGGAGGTGAGCCACATGGCACAGCAGACCTAATATTACTGCATGACTGTTTCTCTACCTCCTCTTCCTTTTGCTTAGCAGTGTGAGTTATATTACATTTTCAAAATAAGAGGGTAATAAGATTAATCACCTAAGTTTTAATGCCTGAGTTACTTTGCTAGAGTTATAAATCTTCGTATGCAGTAACTCATGGAAGGTTTTACAAAGTATAAGGGAAAAAATATATAGTGTGCGCTAAATAGCCTCACCAATGTCCAGTTCTTAACTGTGGTTTGCATTGATACTGCAAGCTTCTAAAATAATCACTCTATTTCTAGTCACTGTTCCTCCTGCATCTAGGTCACCGGACACACGATGGTCGCTATCACCATGTCAATCCACAGTTTTTACCACATCATGTTCCTGCTCAGATCTTCACTGGCTCTCTAATTCCATGTAGTGTAAAGGACATACTGTTTTGTCCTAGCATTCTAGACTCTTTATAATGTAGACACATCTCCTACCACTTTTCAATTTTTTTCAATTTTATTTCCTACTACTTGAGGTTAGCTGGGATCTCTGGGTTTCCAATGCCCCAGGGACCCAGAGAAGTAAAGTGCCTATGGGGTTCAATGAAAGGAAAGCCCAGCATGAAACTGAGCACTCAAAGATGGCATTTAAAGACGGGGAAATCTTAGCTGGATGGAAGGTTCCTGTGATTTAATTTCACACATCATTTTACCCATTGATTCAATCTCCACAGCCTTTCTACATCTATTTCCTCTTTCTCTTCCTTAAACCCTCCCCATAGTGAAGCTGCTACTATGGATGGTTGTGACAAGAACACCTCTTAGTTCCAATAGCAGCCTCCCACCTGTTACCTTCTCTAGGTAGAACACTGGCTGATCCGACACCTGACGTATACAAGACAAATGCATCTAGGTCAGAGTGGTCAAAAGCACAGCTGGAATTGCTGGTTTTCCTGGTCTACCTCTGACCTACTGGGACATTGGGTATGTAATGTTCCAGCCACAATGTCCATCTTTACTGTACTTTGTATCTGCTCCATGGAATCAACTCAATTCCCTTGGGATATTCTTAGCATCATTCCATGCATTAGTCCATGATCCACCTTCTCCAGAGGAATGGAGAGAAGTTGTCAGATTCTGGATATATTTTGAAGGAAGAGCTGACAGATTTGCTGATGGATTGGTTGTGGAGCGAGAGGAGCTTAAAGGCCTGTAAACTGTGATTAGGACAGAATCCCTGATTTCAAGAAACATACATTTATTGGAGTAGACAGAAAACAATGAAACAAATGTACAATGTTTCAGATGATGCTAAGTGCTCAGAAGCTCTGTAAAAAGAGAAAGAAGCAGAGAGAGCAAGAGTCTGAAGAGGTAATATTTCATCAGGATTTTCTCTGATATTTGAACAAGGGCCATAATGAAAGGCATGAGTGAGTTGTGTGGACATAAGAGGAATATGCATTCTGGCCAGAGGATGAGCCAGCACACTTTTCGCAGTGGAAATATGCCAGCCAGGCTCACAGAGCAGCAGGAAGACCATGGGTATGGGAGCACTGGGTATGGTAAAAACCAAGGAGAGTGAGATGGTGGGCATTAAAGAACATGGGGTCGTGCAGATTTAAAGAACACTTTCAATTTTATGATGATTGAAAAGGGGAGTCTCTGGATGGCTTTAAGAAAATGAGTGACTTAATATAACATTAATTTAAAAAGGAGCTTCGGGGTCAAGCAGGAGGCAGGAAGACCTGTTAGAAGCTACTGCAACAGTCCAGGTAAGAAATGATGATGGCTTGAACCAATGTTGTTGCCAGAGGAGCAGAGAGAAGTTGTCAGATTCTGGATATATTTTGAAGGTAGAGCTGACAGGATTTGCAGATGAATTGGTTGTGGAGTGAGAGGTGAAAAATAGGGAGTTTCAAGACTTTAGTCTTGAGCTTCTTGAGGAATGGGGTACCATTTACTGGTGGAAAGCAGTTGTGTGAGGGTGATGGGATGGGGTGGAAAATTAAAGTTTGGTTTTGGATACAAAGTATGAGATACTTTTATATAAAAATCGATCTGGAGTCTGGGGGAGAGGTATGTATGGTCTGGAGATTCACTGTGGGAATACGTCAGAATCCAGATGATTATTGAAAGCCTAAATGAAATCACCTTGTATGTGCAGGTGAATAAAGCTACAGAGAAAAGAAATGCATTGAGTCCTGCAGCCTCCAAAGTTTGGAGATCAGGAAGATGAGGACCCAGCAGATAAGACTGAGATGGATCCATGTTGTAGAAAGAAGACACAGGTGAGCTGTGCTGTCAGAGGGAGGTTCTCTAAAGGATGCGTTGATGATTCTATCAAATGCTGCTGGAAGACAGAACAGGATTTTGTGTGAAGGATGCGTTGATAATTCTATCAAATGTTGCTGGAAGATGGAACAGGATTTTGTGTGAGAGTTACAGGGTCCTAGAAGCTAGAATTTGTATCTGATTCTTTTTTTTGCCCCTGGAGGGCCTCCTTCAAGGTAGGTAGCCTATAAAAGTAGAATGAACAACTGAAAAAGAATAGTTGTGATCAGCCACAGGGAACAGGCCTAGCCTTCTGAACCTGTCTCGCCCTTTGACAGATGCCCGTCCCAAGGCAACATGGGGAAAAGATGACCACTGCCTCAGTGGTCACAATGAGAGCATCACCAAGGGCTCTTGCTTTGTCCATGTGGCCAGAACCAGAGACACCCCCTTGTCGAAATAATTTCAAAGGTCCCAGGAGGTTTGTTGGAGGGCTGGGGAGGAAGCACCCAAGAGGGAAGTGGTGAGAAAAAAGGAAAAAGGACCAGAATGAATGGAATGACCCAAACTCAGCAATTCCTGAATCACAAAGATTCTGAAGAGCCTGTTATAAGAAACCAGAAACAGAAGGGGGAGGGGGAAGTGGAGAGAGAACAGAAAGCTATGAAACAACGCAGAGAAAACTGAGGTAAGAGGGAAAAGAAAATTAAAAGCAGAAGGAGAGAAAGAAAAAACCTGAGGAGGTGATGCCAATGTCTGGAGAAAGAACAAAGGAAGCAGAATGCCACGGGCTTTGCTGAGAACAGCCCGGGCACGAGGGACTGGTGTCTGGTTTCCATGCTCCTCAAGAAAAGACAAACGGTAAATTGAGGGGAGCCCTCTGCAAAGCCTCTGGGTGTTTTGCATCCAAGAAGAAACACACTGGCCAGGGTGAAATGCTCAAGTAAATACAAATGGCAGCAGCCCTGGGGGGACCAGCGACCTGATACATGTTTGACAAGGCCACGGGCGGCTCTGCAGCCCAGGAGGCCGCCCCATCCCCAGCCCCCGTCTATGTGCCCGGCCCTTACGGCTGCTTCCAGCGGCGAGGAAAAGGCCACGTTCAACTGGGTGACCTCTCTTGTCAGCGTTTGGTTAATTAAGGAAAGATATTACCTACAGCTTTCTATGTCATGGTCCTACTTCCTGCTCGTTAAAAAAAAAATGGTTTAATGAGAAAAAACATCAAGACAGCAGAATCTAAATTATTTTTTTCCCAAATGAGCTGAGTGACAGTGGCTACTATTGCCAAAAATGCTTGAACAATAGGATTTTGACACGAAGACTGAAATCTAAACAGCATGAAGAAATCTCGAAAGCCAAGCAGTCCCCATTATCTCATGCTTGCGCGACTATCGTCCAAAAGATGAGTGATGATTCTCCATTTGTGCAAGCAGAGCGGTGGGCCAAAGGCCTGACACAGCCACTAATTGCCCATCTGCTTGTTTACACAGCCCAGAGATGGTGACTGGACAAACAGCTCATTTCCCTTGAAACTAGACCAAACTGGGGGGAGGCTGTCATACGTGACAGAGGAGGGGCGGCTGAAGTCTCCCGGGAACACAACTCCAGATCAAAGCCAGGGACTAGGGGCTGAGCAAAGGCTGGATTGAGCAGCTAGCTTTCCCTGAACAGCACTTGTGGCCATGCTTTCTGCCTTCCATCCATCCACAGCCCCACTCCCTGAGATAAGGAAATTGTGAGATATTCAGATGTTAGAATTAACTGGGAGTGTCAACACCAAGCTAACTTCCAGGGCTTCTGCAGCTAAGACCATTTTTTTTTAAAAGATTTATTTATTTATGCAAGCACTGGGTACAGTCAGAAGCGCGGGAGGGTGAGAGAATTCACCAGAGCCAGAGCGGGGAGCAGAGCAGGCAGAAGGACCGAAGTACACTGCTGAGGGGAGCAGCGGGCGGTGGCAGGAGAGGTCTACATGCCATGTGGGACCCTCCTCCAGTGGCCGGGGAGCAGCCTGGGATCCAACCGGCGATCGAACCGGCGCTGCAGAAGCCGTGGGCAGCTTTGCAACGCAGCGCTCAACTGCTGCGCCACCAGGGAGGCCCCAAGATCATTATTTTTAAGTGAACTTCATGCCCCTTTCAGACTTCACTTGACACTTGGCATTTATTACACTAAACAATTGTCTACAATTTCTGGGTCCTCTTTGTCTTCTGCACGAAACTATAAGCTACTTGAGGACAAGAACTAGAAGGCCCTCATCTCACAACAACATTTTATGTATAAAAGGTCATGAATGAAAGGTAGACATTCTATCTCCTCTTTGGGTAGCTATTCTCATTATTCCAAGGATTGCTCTACTGCCCACATGTCTGCAGTATGGCTGCAGACTAATCTCTGCAGATAATTGCATGTAAGTAACTAAAACCATTATGCTACAAAACTACAGTAGCTGTGTGAATGGCAATTTAGATGACATGGAATTCCACATGTAAGCAAATTACAAGGATCCTGGTGGCTTAGTTCTTTCATTGTGTTCTACAGTCAAGATGGCCACTTGGGGGAGAGGCAGACATTTCAACATTTCATGCAGTAGACTCTGCTACTGCAGTAGCTTCAGTAGTGGGAGGGCAGAGGAAGAATTAGAAGAATAGATATCTCTTTTCTGAAGAGCACTGAGGGCTGGGTCACCATCAGCATTATCATATCAGGAGGAGTTGTGATACTATTTGAATGTGTAGCTGACTGACAGCTCTATTTCTCCCAATGACCAATGGAGGAGTGGTATCAGCATCTTCAAAACACTACTAGGAGTTAACAGTATGGCTGCAGACTCTAATCTCTGCAGATAATTGCATGTAAGTAACTAAAACCACTTTGCTACAAAACTACAGTAGCTGTGTGAAAGGCAATTTAGATGACATGGAATTCCATATGTAAGCCAATTACAGGGATCCTGGTGGCTTAGTTCTTTCATTGTGTTCTACAGTCAAGATGGCCACTTAGGGGGAGGGGCAGATATGTGGGCAGTAGAGCAATCCTTGGGATAATGAGAATAGCTACCCAAAGAGGAGGTAGAATGTCTAAAAATGGTACAAACACAAGAGGAAGTCGTGCCAATGGGTTTGCAAGGCCTATTTGTAAAGAGCAGTGAGTAGACTATAATTTTGGACAGCTGGAGACAGAGAATGCACACTACTGGTTAAGTCTTAAACAGAGCAAGATATAGTTGTTTAAAGAAGAAAAGATGATTCCTCATTCTGTTCTCCCCAATCTTTGGAAGATACACATAGACAGGAGTGTCACACAGTACAAAAGGTTTGTATTACACAGAAATTATTGCTCAAAGAAGGGATTACACATAGGAACAGAACTTGAAAACAAAGAAACCACCACCATTTATCACAGTCTATAGAACCGGTGGTTTTCTTTATCCTTTTGGCTTTTATTGAAGATATTTTTGCTTGTTTTTTTCCCCCCTTTTTCTGACAACTCATTGATCTTGGTTGAGTTTGGATCATGACAGTTTATGGGAAACCACCTAGGCTACCTTTCTAGCTTGAGCCTTCTAACCTTCTTTGATATCTCTTGGATGTTCTCCATTTAATATATGTATGAGAGAGAGAGAGAGAGAGTGCGCGCACACACTATATATATGGTATTCTAATCTTGAGTTATATGTAATATGTCCCTGGGGAAGAAGTTACATAAATCCAAGGGAACAAAGTCATTATTTTAAGTTTAGACAGGTGGTGTTTCAAATTGATCTGCCTGGAACATGTAATCAAAACTCATGTGCTTTAATATAAATTCCAGATTTTGGTTTCTTATCTGTATTTTCAGGAAAAGAAACTGATAGATAAACCAGTAATTGAAAACGCAATGTTTTCCAAAGAAAATGATCCAGTCAAAAAATGGGCAGAAGAGCTAAAAAGAAACTTCTCTGAAAAGGAAATGCAAATGGCCAACAGGCATATGAAAAAATGTTCAACATCACTTGTCATCAGGGAAATGCAAATCAAAACTACCATGAGATACCATCTTACACCAGTGAGAATGGCACATATTAAAAAAACTAGCAACAACAAATGTTGGCGAGGGTGTGGAGAAAAAGGAACTCTGCTGCACTGTTGGTGGGAGTGCAAACTGGTCCAACCACTATGGAGAGCTGTGTGGAGATTTCTCGACCTACTAAACATAGAGCTTCCATATGATCCAGCAATTCCACTCCTAGGTATTTACCCAAAGGACACAGAAACATTAATTCCAAAGGGGCACCTGCCCCCCCTATGTTTATAGCAGCACTATTTACAACAGCTAAGCTTTGGAAACAGCCCAAATGCCCAAAAATAGATGACTGGATCAAGAAGATGTGGTCCATATACACCATGGAATATTACTGAGCATGCAATTTGCGGCAACATGGATGGCGCTGGAAGGGATCACGCTCAGCGAAATAAGCCAGAAAGAAACAGAAAAATACCGGATGGTCTCACTCATAGCAGGAATCTAGAAAACTTAAATAAGGGACCAGGAAAAAGAATAACTATAAGAAAGTGAAAATCAAAATCAACAAACAACTATGAACCAGAGACACTCTATGGGGGCTGGGGGGCGGGGAAAGGAGGAATTGGGGTCAAAATAAGGGGGTTGTAATTGTATGGGGAATATAAAAAAAATAAATCTTAAAAAAAAACCCCAAAAAACATAATGTTTTCAATGTGATTGAGAAGTAGCTTTTAAATCTATCCATTCTGTGGAGCCTTCCATGCTGGCCAGAAAGCTTTTTAAGCATATCTGTGCAAGGTGCAATTGATCATATTTATCTTCTGTTACTCAGTAACTCATGTCAACTACAACAACCCCAACAAACGCAGAAAGAACTCATCTGAGCATAAAGGACATACTCTGATATGTGACCCTAATTACCTGCTTCACACAAGAGGATTCGTCTTAACTTTGCCTTTAAAATGTTCTTTGCTCTCTTGGGAGAAAACTTAATTCTATGCATTCATACCAGATTAATATATGCCAGCAACTGGCATATTTTTCTGGCAGTGTAGTAAGTACTTTGATCTTCAAGAGAAACAATAAGAAAACAATTTGAAAGAGATGCAATACCCATTCCTTGGATCTTAACTATGACTATCAAGCTCCAGTAATTGCTGTCAACACGCTGGAACCTATTGTACATGAAGCTCACATCAATTGCAATCAATACCACAGCCATGACCGCAAACTGGAAACCATTGCCAGAGGAAGCTTAAGTGTAAGAAAGCAGATGATCACGCACATATATTATGTGAGCAATTAGGCTGGATTCTAGAATCATGAAATCCTAGAATAATGAAGTGAAGATATTAACAGAGGAAGAACTGCAATTTCAAATAGATTTCTTGGTGGATTTCTACATTATCTAGTGGAATAAATTACACTTGCCTAGAATTATTACATTACAATTACTCCACATTTCATTTATTTCAGCAAGGAAATGAGATGGTGCGATGAGCTCAGTAGGCAGATGGTTTGTTCATTTCGATGAATAATTTGAATGTCAACAAGTCAGTAGATGCAAGAGGGAGAAGGGAAATGGTAAATAACAAAGGCTCTGGGGTCTGACTCTGAGGTGGAAGGAGGATGTGCTATCAACGACCTGCACTTCAAGGAGCTAAGCACTTAGATTCAGCTAAATTTATGAAAGGGCGTGAACTGACATTGCATATTTTCAACAGTGAGAATGTCACTGTTTATTCCTTTATTGAAAACAGTTCTCATCTTTTCAAACACACATTTTTAATTTTCAGAAAATAGATGGTAGAAATCAATAGAAATGTATATATAAAAGAGCTGACAGACAAAGGCAGCTATTTCACTTTTCAATGCAAAAGATTAACAAAATGATAAGGGCATGAAATGGACAGATGCTACAGTCTCAGCCTGCAACCTTTCAATGTCTTAGTTTCTCAAAAACTAGAAACACAAATTCTCATTATTCTCTCAGCTGCTAGAAAGCAGAGTTTGTTATGGCAATTCAAAGTTATCAAGGATAGTCCAAATTGTTTACTGTAATGGTGTCTGCTGTCATTTTCAATCTCAGCTACGGAGACAAGGCACTTGGACTCTGGGTACCAAGGATCAAGTGTTTGCAGTTTGACTCAGTGACCACTAGGTGGTAATATTATTGACTCAGGTAGCCACGTGAGGTCCATAAGCATTGCCCTTTCTGTTGAAATGATGTAAACACTTCCCATCATTAGGATGTAATTTATTGATATTAAATTACACTTTATTTTTATCAGTGAGAGAATACATTTCTATATAAAAACTCCCTATCTTTTCGTAAGTGTGGTACCCTTTTAATATAAACTAAAACCATTGACCTGCCTTTTCTCTAATTACATACAGGATGACCTACAGATTATAGGAAAAAGGAAGATTCAGGTCCCAAGAAATCCAGCTTATATTCATTGCTTCTGACTTCCTTTTAGAGGAGGTCCACATGATTTCTTTCGAGTACTTAAGACCTTAACTATAATTTTATATATATATATATATATATATATGTATATATATATATTTTTTCTTTCCATTTGAATTCTGAACCACAGTTATTCACACCACAGGGAAAATAACACTTCTTTGATCGACTATCTGAGCTACACTTTGGAGTCATCTAAGAAGAGTGTGATAAAATGATTGAAAATATAAGAGTAATAGCAGCAACTGACAGTGCCAGATTCTCTCCTAAATGCTTCATATATATTATCTCATCGAGTTCTGGGCTCCAACGAGAGCTGCCACATTCTTCTAAAGCAAAATGAACTCAGCAGAAGAAACAGACCTGTATTATTTGGAAGAATGAAAAGAACTTTCCAGAGGTGTATGCTATCTGCGAAACCATGTATTATATAATATGCATTCCACAGAATAACTCCCAGAAGGCAGTATAGGTGTTAGTGCTTCCAGCAAGACAATAACTGAGTAAGTCAGAGAAATCATGTGATCGCAACTGCAATCAATCATTGATTAAAACCTCACTGATACTTGTCAAGAATTCAAAGAGGAAGTGGGGGCTGAGCCAACGATTACATGAAGCAATTTATCATGAAAACAACTATTATGCAAGAATGCAGATCTCAACACTGATTCCATAAAATACTTAAGAGCTTGTCACTGCAATTCTTTCCAAAACACAAATGAAACTTTTTATTGTTACTGTTGGGAAAGGTAGTCAGGGGTCTTTATTAGGACTCCAGGAACGTGAGCTCCTGGGGTTAAGTTATGGTGGGCAAGTCTGTTATGCTCACGTTCCTCTCATTTAGATGATGAGAAAAAAAACGCTTTGTTCTAGTTATCTACAAGGTCTTGGGACATAGAGTAATTGATTTGCCAAGTTATTAGGGTGGCACAGTAATCATTAGGATTGAGATCACACTGACCTTGAGGAAGTTACTTAACTGCTCAGACTCTGTTCATTTATCTGGAAAGTTAGGAATAACAATGTGAGTCTCAGATTACTGCTAAGATTAAATGAAGCACTATGCTCCAACTGTTGAAATCAAAAGCATCATCCCAAGGCCTTGTCCGAACTGAAAACTTGAAAGAAAATGTCAGTCCACTGGTATTTCTCACAAAGGGTGGTGGTGCAATAATTCCATTCTAAAAATAACAAATGTACTTATTAATGCTTTATAGGTCCTATAGTGGTTTCACATGTAGGTTATCTCGTTTAATGTTCAAAATGAGACTATACAATCTTGATTGCTCTTCCCATTTTACAGAGACACTATAAAAAAAATCTCAGGGAAATTTTAAAACTTGCACTAAGTCAGAGAGGAATTATGTGGTGAAACTGTGGCTCAAACCGAGGTCTTCAAATTTCAAACAAAATACTCTTTCTGCTACATGCAGGATATTTTAAAAACAAAAAATCCCTTCACATTTACGAAGTCATGATAGGAAGATTAAACACTGAAACCATGGTTTAGTGCCAGGAATATGACTTCTGTTTCCTTACTTCAGAAAGGGTGTGCTATGCCTGCAGCCCCAGAATCCCAAAGGTCTTGGATTCTGTACCACGATGAAAGGGAAAGGGAGGGGTCATATCAACACCAATGACACCCAGCAAGTAATATCAGTAATACTTTAATCCTTGTGAAATCAATTTAATGTTCTTCCATTAAAGCATCTTGGTCTTATGTGTTTAGAGCATAAGTTGCTCACTGCACACTGAGAGAGAGAGAGAGAGAGAGAGAGTGTGTGTGTGTGTGTGTGTGCATGCACGTGCTCACATGTGTTTCTAAACATCTGCCATTCTGGAGAAGCCCCGGGAAGGCTTAGGAGCAATACTTAATGCACACTTCTCTCCAAACCCAACCACCAGCAGCTCTCTTCTATCTGTATGCAATTCTAAGACAAAGCATTTCTTTCAGAAATTAGAGTTAAATCTTAAAATGTAGCTGCCCCTAGGAGAGACCAGATCTTGATAATGGTCTTAAAATATAAATATTAGGAAGACAGTTTGTCTCAGGGGAATTTGAGATGACAGGTCCTTATATATTCAGCAGGATGTTGAGGGGAATGTCCACTGAAACACCCGAGACATCTATGTAGTGAAGTAAGAAAATCCAAATAAAACTGAGAACAGGATTATGATAACAGGGAACAACAGATGCAGGAAAAGTGAAAAACAACAACAACAGAACACTCCACATATTAGAGCAAAGAGGCTTCTTCATGGATTCTTCAGTACGGGCATCACAAGTGTGATGGAACCATGAGTAAAAATGAGTGAAGGTAATCTCAGTCCAGGAGTAAGAATGTGAGGGGCTTTATTGAATGTGTGCGTACATGCACGTGTGTGTGTGTGTGTGTGTGTGTGACACCCATGGCTTAGAGCTGTTGAGGAGGAGGACTATACAAAAAAAAAAAAAAAGGGAGAGAGGAAAATACAAGAGACCCTCAAATTTCCTTCTAAGTTGTCCAGTCAAGCACCCAAAGGAGAGACAGAGGCTGTGAATGACAGCATTACAAACTGTCACAATAAATGCATGATACATGAATCACTTGGCATGTGTGAGATCTCTGAAGGTATAAATCTAGCAGGACTGCCAAGTCAAAAGGCATATATGAATTTGTAACTTTAATAGATACTGCTAAATTGACCTCTATCCAGATTGTAACAATTTATAAGTCCATAAGCAATGAAGAAGAGTGAAGTTTACCCTACTGCGTTGCCAACATAGTTTGGATCAATCTTCTGTGGTTTTGCCAATCTTATAGATGAAAAATGGAATTTCAGGGTAATTTATTTTGCATTTCTCCTATTTTGAGAATGGCATCTTTTCTTTTATGTAAAGAACAATTTCTGTCATTGTTCATATTATTTGTCTTTCTATTGGATGCTGATATTTGCTCATAATAATGCCTAGAAGCCCTACCTAATATAAAGTAGGTTGACATTTTTCTTTTTTTTTTAAGATTTATCCTATTTATTTATGTATACAAGAGTTGGGGTACAGGCCAGAGGTACCTGGCCAGAGGTATCTGTGTGTGTGTGTGGGGTGATGGAGAGAGGATTCACCAGAGACAGAGTGGGGAATAGAACAGGCAGATTGACGTATACTGCTGAGGGGAGCAGCAAGCGAGCCAGGACAAGTCTGCTGCGCCATGTGGGTAGCTTCCTGGCAGGCTGGGGATCGAACTGGTGCTGCAGAGACTGCAGGCAGCTTCATAGGTTGTGTCTTAACCCCTTGCACCACCAGGGAGGCCCAGGTTGACATTTTCCTATGACATGAGTTGCAAATTTGGGTCTGTGACATTTACTTCCCATTACATTAAGGAAGTATATGTTAATGTTTTATTGAGTTTTTAAATGAAGAATGATTGAATTCCCCTAAGTACCTTTTTTAGCATCGAAAGAAATGATCATGTGAGTTTTCTTGTTAGATCTATTAATAGCAATAGTGAAAAATTATATTAATAAACTCCCCAATAACATACCATTTTTCTACTGATAAACTGTTTGCTTATGAAATACGCTGTTTTAGTTAGAATTTTGGTCTATAGTTTTCTTTCCTTTTGGGGAGGGTGTACTCTTTTTAGGTATTTAAATAAGTATTATGCACATATGAAAAGAATTTAGATATCTTTCTTCATTTAGCAAAGCTTTACATTGGAGAAAAAGGAAAATTAGACAACTTTTTGGATGTTTGGTTCAAAAGAAAAATAATTGAATAACAGATATAAAAGGTGGGGTGAGTAAGGGGGAGAAGAAAGAGGAAAGCAGGAGCAAGAGGAGGGAGAGAGAGACAGACGGGAGACTGTGAGAGAAAATGACCAGGGGGAGGTGTGTGTAGGGAATGGAATATTTACTTCTTTGTTGAAATTTCTGCAAAAAGTAAAAGGCTTCAAACTGATCCTCCCAGCTAAGAAGAGTCCACATTTAAAACTCAGTAAGATTGCTTTCTCCACCTTTCAAGGATTATTGCTCTGTTGTTTCAGAGACCCAGAAATCACAACAGGTTATCTCAATTATTGGCTGGCTGATGATATGAGAAGCCATTCCTGCTGGTACTTTTGGGGTAGTGGTAAGGTACCTGAGAACCTATTGAGAACCTATTTTAACCCATGCGGGATGTGCATTCCCCCAGCTATAGATCTTCCTTTCACAAGATCTAAAAAGATTTTAAGATTTTTTTTTCTTTTCTTTCTTTGTTTTTTTATTTAAATTTTATTTTTATATTCCCCATGCAATTAAAACCCCCTTATTTTGACCCCAATCCCTCCTTTCCCCACCCCCAACCCCCATAGAGTATCTCTGGTTCATAGCTGTTTGTTAATTTTGATATTTTCTTTCTTATAGTTATTCTTTTTCCTGGTCCCTTATTTAGGCTTTCTAGATTCCTGCTATGAGTGAGACCATCCAGTATTTTTCTTTTTCTTTCTGGCTTATTTTGCTGAGCATGATCCCTTCCAGCTCCATCCATGTTGCTGCAAATTGCATGTGTTTATCTTTTTTGAATGCTGAGTAATATTCCAGGGTGTATATGGACCACATCTTCTTGATCCAGTCATCTATTTTTGGGCATTTGGGTTGTTTCCAAAGCTTAGCTATTGTAAATAGTGCTGCTATAAACATAGGGGTAATCAGGGAAATGCAAATCAAAGCTACAATGAGATACCATCTTACACCAGTGAGAATGGCACATATTAAAAAACTAGCAACAACAAATGTTGGTGAGGTTGTGGAGAAAAAGGAACTCTCCTGCACTGCTGGTGGGAGTGCAAACTGGTCCAACCACTATGGAGAGCTGTGTGGAGATTTCTTGACCTACGAAACATAGAGCTTCCGTATGATCCAGCAATTTCACTCCTAGGTATTTACCCAAAGGACACAGAAACATCAATTCCAAAGAGTACCTGCACCCTTATGTTTATAGCAGCACTATTTACAAGAATTTTAAGATTTAAGAATTATTTCTGCTCACAGGTCACACTACTTGGATCTTTGTCTCTTCCTGATCATTATGGTTAATGCTTGCATATCATGACTCAATTGATTTTTGTTCTGTATTCTGGGGTTGCAATGAAGAAATTACTCAATAACCTACTCTTATTCTACAGTTTAGAGCTTCAGCTGTGGCTCTTGCCAATCTAATCTGAACAAAACTTTATTAAGAATGAATTACAGGGCCTCCCACTGGTGGCGCAGCAGTTGAGTGCTGGGTTGCAAAGCTGCCCGCAGCCTCTGCAGTGCCAGTTCGATCCCCGGCCACCGGGTGAGGGTCCCACATGGTGCACAGACCTCTCCTGCCACGCCCGCTGCTCCCCTCAGCAGTGTACTTTGTCAGTCTGCCTGTTCTGTTCCCAGCTCTGGCTCTGGTGAATTCTCTTACCCTCCCGCGCTTCTGACTGTACCCAGTGCTTGCGTAAATTAAAAAAAATAAATGAATTACATATGCATATCTGCAATACAGAAAGATATTTAATAACCAGGACTTTTTGATGACCATAAAGCTTCATAGACCAAAAATGCATTTTTTTTTTTTTACCAGATTCAGATTTTGGCATGATTTCCCTACTTTAAAAAGAATTTAAAAGGGAAACCCATAGAAGGCGGAAGTAGTCTCCAAACACCTACAACATTCAGATTGTTTGTGCATTCATTCAAGAAATAGTCATTAATACCCAACATGGGCCATGAGAAAAGAAAGTGAATAGGACTTAAGTCATCATCCCAGTTGCCATGAAATATTCAACTATTTAGATACTTCTTTAAACAGTCGATGTAGGAAATGAGTTATTATTGTTTTTCATTTTGTAAATTTATCCATTTGCTTTTTATTAGAAAATAGTTTCTTGACATTCAGGCTATTTCTAATCTCACTGGCGAAAGAACTTTAGAGGGTCGTTTGATAAACTAAGACTCATTCAGTTTCATTTTGATTTGGTTCTGTTCATGGATGCCAAATAAAATTAATGAAGAATGAGATAAGGCCAAGTGTGGGAGAGGGCTGGTATTAGCTCCAGTTTGAGTTCCAACCCTCCCTGCCAAAGCAATAAATATAAATGACCAATTTAACAACATGAAAAGACCACCTACAAGATCCATACCTGGGATCTAATCATTGCTCTGCACCTTCTTTCAATTACAGGATCCCTGCCATGTTTATGAGGACTTTTAATGCGAGCATCACAGTTTTGAAAGCCATATCATTATGACCATGTTTGATCTGAGGGTGGGAAAACATGAGCTCAAGTAATGCCTGCAACAAGGTTACTCTGAACTGAGCTGTAAATTGGAATCAACGAGAGCCTACTGTGCAAAAGGAAAACCATGTAAGGAAAAAGGCTTAGATACTGTGGGAGATTGCAACTCTGAAAAGTGGTGCCATTAAAATTACTTTCAATTCTGTGCAGGAAATGAAATTGGTTAAGTACCACAGTTTTGTCAAATAACACTATGAAAGAGCGTTGCGAGAAGAGAAGGATGATAAAACTTCAGGACAAACACATCATCTCCACTGGAGTGTGGCAACAGGATATGATTTGCAAAAGAAATATTAGATCGTCACAACTGTTGGAAGAACTGAATTGCAGCTTATGTAAAAAGGAGCCGAACCTTGGATCAACTGAGTCACGATGCATGTGACTTCTCTGGCATAAAGATCACAATTGCTTAAGCATTCATGAGTGATAAGAACCCAAGTAGAAAACTGGCTTTCCTGCCAGATACGTAATTATAATAGAAGCTTGGAAGTATACTAGCTTTTCTTCATTATGGTTATTATAGAATAGCCTGTGCTCAGATAATCAGCTACTGCAGGACAGCTCGTTCTGCACCCTTTCTTTGGGTCGCCTTATTAGTTCCCTGCGATCGACCGCTCCTTGTAAAGCCCCACTCAGCACTCTCCCAAGAGCCTCCGCATCTCCAGCTCTGTGGCTCAGACTTATGTCAAAGTCAATGTGTCCAAAGTTTACCATACTGTTTTCCACCCCAAATCCTTTCTTCCTCATCAGTATCCAGACAGTTATTCAAGGAAGAAAAAGGAACTTTATTCTTCTCTCCTCAAGAAAAAGGAGTGTCATACATTTTTCTTTTCTTTTTTGTATGTCCGAAGGGGTTCACACAGTCCTGTAACTCCTAAAAGCTTTATGAATATATCCCTTTCTTTCCTGTTTTTACTGTGATTGCTTCTGGCCCAGTTCTTACTGTCATTTGCCTGGACTACTAATGAACAGCTTGAGAGCATGGCTTCTGGCTTTTTAATATTCCAACTCTTTGTGTTGATTTAGTTACAATGTATTTCTTAACCACACAAAAGAGCAGATGATTCACACACAAAACAAAACAAATCCAGCTACCCTGGTGGCCTAGGGGTTAAGTCTCAGCACGACCACTGCTGTGGCATGAACCGGATCCCTGGCCAGGGAGCTGACCCATATAGGGTGTGGGTCTTCCCTGACTTACCTGGAAGTGCTAGGCATCCCTCTTCCTGGTCCCATATGTCTAATTAAAATACTATAGAACATCAACTTCAAAATGGTAGAATTCTCATATTTTTAGTATTTATTATACTGGGGTATATTAATACAAGTCATGGTTATATTGACAGCAGTTTTTATATCTTGTTAGTGCTTATAATGATGGTGTTTCTCATAATGAATGGCACATTTGATGAGCTACTATACTTATTTATTTTTGTTTTTAAAGATTTATTTATTTATGCAAGAACCAGGGTACAGGCCAGATTTGCAAGAGGCTGAGAGGATTCACTAGACACAGAGTGGGGGAACAGAACAGGAAGACTGACTGAAATACACTGCTGAGGGGAGCAGCGGGCGAGTCAGGAGAGGTCTGCTGCGCCATGTAGGTAGCTCTCTCGCAGGCCGGGGATCGAACTTGTGCTGCAGAGGCTGCGGATTGCTTCATAGGTTGTGTCTCAACCTCCTGTGCCACCAGGGAGGCCCCTGAGCTACTATATTTACATTGTATGATAATTACTAAAAAAACAATTCGATTTTCCAGGCTGGATAATGCATATTTATGGTAAATGCAATATCCTACATTTTCCATGAACCAGTGAAACATCTACATAAAAAAAGAACTCTGCAGTAGCCAAGAGATAATCTATCTGTACACACTGCAATATGGGAAAGTCCTGCCTCAGACCCACAAGTAACCTTTTGCCATGTCCTTCTGCTCAGCCCTCCTGCCTGAAAGCCAAATAACAGTCAGACCCAAAGCTAAGTGCCGAGGGGCTTGTGAAACTGCCTACATTCCAGAAATTCACGATCTAAGCTGAGAACTAGCAGAACAATGGAAAGGCGAGTGAAGAAATGAGATGTGTAAGGTCAACTCTCTACACTATTGTTCAACAGAAATATAACGCCACATATGTCATTTAAAACTACTTTCTACTATCCATGCTTAAAAATGAAAAAAGGTAAATTGATATTAATATATGCTATGTCTTTAGCTCAGTATATTAAAAATCTTATTTTCTCATGTTAAAAAAACAGAAATGAAATATTTTACATGTTTGGGGGCACTAAGACTTCAAAATCTTGTGTGTGTTTTATACCCTGACAGCACGTATCTCTCTGGACTAGGCACATTTCAATTGCTCAATAGCCACAAGTGGCTAGTGCCTGCCACTGCAAATAGTACAGACCAGACTATGCTTTGGTCAAGTCAGTTAAGTAATAAGACAACAGTAGCAGACTCGTTCAGGTGACATTTTTTACCACACAATATGGGGATAGTTAGGATTTATTTCTATATTTTCAAATTCTTATGGAATGGTAATTGTCCTTCAAATTCTGTTTTGTGCCTTGTTTTACATCAAATGCTCTACCCCTGAGCTATAGCCCTCTTTTGGGCCTTGATTTGGCTGATTTTCTTTTAACCATGATTTGAAGTTATTTTTCATGTGCTTCTCACATTTCCTTCACTGTGTTGGTTGAAGGAGCTGAGTCCTTGATTCAGTGATAGCTCTTGAAATGTATAGCAGGCTCTAACTTTAGATCTTTGAATACATATTAGAAGGTGAACTAAAGTCACCAACATGGTTTCTCTACCTGGACTGCGCCGTGGAATTGCATGAGTGAAAATAAAAAAGCTAATGCTGGAGTTTACCCCGAGATGTGCAGGGGTAGTTTTGTAGTACAGTTCGGATGTCAACATGTTGTAACATTTCCCCGAGGGTGACTCTGGTGTGCAGCCAGGTTTGAGAACCCCTGATTTGGGGCTTCCTTAGAACAGCTTATTATTGGCCACGCCCTTACTCACAAGCTATAGGTCCAGTTTGACTCAACTTAAATTCCCTCTCTCAGAACAGACTGGAAATTTCTTGAGAAACCTTGTACAGAAATTAACACATAATCCCAGATGGTGATTTGCAAATTCCTTTCCCTAGGCACTGAAGATGATTTTCAAAGTCCACTTATATTTACCTTTTCTCTTAAAACACTCAAAGAATAATATGTTTTGAAAAGAAAGAATTAGTGGTCATTATAATGTAGTACCAGACAGACAATACTGAGCTATATACTCACTGATACTGAATAATATCAATTCAAAATAATGGTCTAAGTACACATGAACCTCATTTCAAATTAATTCTACATGGGCACCATGCCTACATTATTAATTGGGGGGTCAGAAAAGAAAGGAATTTCATGCTTTTCTCCAGGTGATTTAGGTTATGTTTTCATGGCATAATCATATAGCAAGGCATCTCCTTTGATTAATTCACATATAAACCACCTAATTTGGTCACATAACACATAAGTGTTGGAATCACTGTTTGCTTGCAAAGTGGTCCTTTGCCTGATGGCGTGACTTCCATGATGTCTGAGGCTCAGCAGTGGCCAAGGGACAACTCTGGCTTCTGCTTCAACACAAACAAGCCTCATCAGGCTGCTAGCACCAAGGGAACAGCTGGACTGGTGCTCCTCTGACTCAGAGCTGGAGAATGTCCCTGCCAATTCCCAAGGTGGTTTGGCCAGACTTTAAGGATTTCCCCCATGGTCTTTTGCGGGTGGTATGGCATCATAAGCCTTATTAATAAATAGAAACAGCATGTTGATATATCTCCAAAGATTCCGACATGTCTTTCCTCCGGCTTTCTAGCAAAGACAAAAAGTCCTTCTAACCACCCCACGCTGACTTTTTCTCTATTGTGATATAACATCATATTAGTTTCAGAAGTACAAGAATGATTCTCTACATGAATATATTGTGACATGAACTGCACCATAAGTCTTTTTAATATTCATCCCCAAGCAAAGTTTCAGATTTTTTTTCTTGCAATGAAAGCTTTTATGATTTACTTTCTTAACTTTCAAACACATCCTACTGTATTGTTCACAGTCATCACACTGTGCATTACCTCCCGGGACTTACTTTAGAACAGGGAAGTTTGTGCCTCATTTGTTTTTGTTTCACGTCTTAAGCTGAGTTTGAGAAATCAGAATAGAAAATATCCAAAAGTTACTAAGTGTCCAACTACAGGAAGAGTGCTCAGCAAAAGTCTACTAGTCCGGTCAAAATCATGGAGGAAGGAACATGATGTGGTAAGAGTTCAAAAAAAGCGTCAGGTTTCATGCCTATCACACTTCCATCTACTAAACCTCCAAGAGCTGACGGGGACCAAGAGATGGGTTGTGACATTTACCCAGCGCTAATTTTCACCTTTGAAAATGAATAGAAAATACAACACAACAACCCAAGGGTCCCACTTGTTACATTCATAAAACCAGGCAGATAATCAGCATCCCCCATGCAGGCTGACCTTCAGATCTGAAGTGCCTGATAGCATAAGCTCTGCATATACCCTGTTTATTGGGGTGCATGTATGAAAGCTCCTCTGTTGCTACAGGAAGAGACAAAAAAGTCTTTCCTCAAAAAGTTTACAAGGCAGGAGTAAGCCTAAAGGATTTCAAATGTTAAAATGGATTTAAAGGTGATATAAAGTTATAGGTTGACTCCATCTACACTGAGAATGTAACTTTAGGGAGACAGGCTGTCAGGAATCGCTGGAGCTACAGGGGGTCAGTGGAATGCAAGGGGAGGAGCCCCATAAACAAATCTGTGCAATGAAAGCTGTTTCGGAGGACGGTGTATGGGCAGCTGACACAGCTTCCTACCTTTCTGGAAGAACTCTTCTAGTTTGTCCTTGAAAGGCTGGAGGTACTCCCTTGGCGACTCCTTACACACCACAGCCATCTGTTTCTCACTTGCTGTGAAGAGAAGTTGGGAATTAGACATCATCAAGAACTCACATCCGCTGAGCTTGAACCCTGTGCTGTGTACTAGGGTAACAAATGTGTAGAGTCCTGATCAATCACTGTTTATCCAAATTCCAGGGGAAAAGGAAAAACAGAAATAACACAAATACTAATAGAACTATTAGTAAGAACTACACCTTTTTTCAGGGACAGGGAAGTGTATCGCTGTCAACATTCTTTTGAGAGATGTAGCAAAACCTCTCACTGGAGACAGGCAAACCACTCTGCTTTTCTGCCTCTTGACAATAAAGAGGCAATACTACTGATGGACCAGTCCTAGGGAATTAAGGATGCTGAACCTCTTCAGATTCCTACGTCCAAAGTAGTTTTACAGAAATTCCAGGGTATCCAAAGTTCAGGGAACCATCCAACTGGCGATTCCTCAGGGTGACACCCATATCCCAACATGAGAACTATCCCCAGGGTAGGGACAACCTCTTCGCTCTTCACACTTCCCATTCACCTACCTTTCCTATCAATGTTCTACAAACACATGTGAGAGCATTTTATATGCAATTCACTTCGGACACAGTACCCTGCATTTATGTTAGATTGCTTTTTTGATAAACAAATCCCTTCAAATTTGATAATCCTGATTTGGCCATATGGAAACCACCACAACCCACTTACCATTACACAAGGCATTTCATCAAGGCAGAGACATTTCCCCAAGGTTTCTATCTGCGCCAGTGGCAGAAATGCACCAGGGAAACAAAGGCTTGGTTTCACAAAGCTAGACTTGATTCATGATCACTTTTTTTTTTTTAATTTATTTTTATTTATTTATACAAGCATTGGGTACAGTCAGAAGCGTGGGAGGGTGAGAGAATTCACCAGAGCCAGAGCAGGGAGCAGAGCAGGCAGAAGAACCAAAGTACACTGCTGAGGGGAGCAGCGGGCGGCAGGAGAGGTCTGCGCACCATGTGGGACCCTCCTCCAGTGGCCGGGGAGCAGCCGGGGATCGAACCGGTGCTGCAGAGGCTGCGGGCAGCTTCACAACCCAGCGCTCAACCGCTGCGCCACCAGGGAGGCCCCATGATCACTTTTATTTGTTGACCATGGCCAGAAATTATTGGCAAGTCCTTGTTCAAGAGAATATATTAAAGTATTGAATTTGGGGGTGGGAAAAAATATTGAATTTTCACCATAAAGATCATACTACCTGGTCGAAAAAACAAAACATCTCTAGATCTTGGAGGAATTTATGGAAACACAAAGTTTAAGACCTTTCATAAGAAGGTGCTTAGAAATGGGGGCCTTTATATAGGGAATTTTTAAAAAAGATTTATTTATTTATGCATACAAGAACTGGGGTGTAGGCCAGAGGTGCAGGGGGTGAGAGGATTCACCAGAGACAGATTGGGGAGCAGAACAGGCAGATTGACTGAAATACCCTGCTGAGGGGAGCAGCAGGTGAGACAGGAGAGGTCTGTTGTGCCATGTTGGTCAGCTCCCTGGCTGGGAATCATATTCATGCCAAAGTGGCTGGATGGCTTGATAGCACTGAGACTTTAACCCCTGCACCACCAGGGAGGCTCCATACATAGGGAGATTGAATGCAATGATTTGATGTTTTCAAAACTAGCATTCCAGAATGTTTACTTTGTAGGCAAAGCAACAGATGTTAATACTGAAGCAAAAAAGGTCATGTGAGTGTCTCCTGGAATTGGTTACCTGAGGCATTTCTCTTGCCAGGTTGCCAAAATCCTAGTCCACTCTGGGAGACTTTAAGATTGTGTTGACAATGAAAACTGTCATTTTCTGAGTCAAGTTCAGAATCAGCTACTTTCTCAAAAGTATTTAGAGATTACTGCTTGAGATCATCAGGCTGATTTATAGGGCAGTAATGTCTAAGCTTTGTCTGTTGACATTGTTGCTTTCTAAAAGCTTTTATAATTTTTTTTGAGTATCTGTGATTCGCTATTCTGATAATCATTCCAAGGCCTTCTGGGAAACCCTACCAATTGAAATGAAAAAGAAGAAAAAAAAAACAAAACGGATTGTTTTCTTGTTCCAGGGTAGAAAATTTTTTGTTTTTTCCTGAATTTCTCATGCCACCACTTGATAGCCCTTATACCATCCATCATATCCCTTTGACTGCTATCTACTTCCCCTCTCCCTCTTAACCTCAGAAATCTTCTTTTGCTAGTGTGCTATAGTTTTTATAAATATTTTATTTTGTTGAGTCATCTGCTACATAAATATCCAATATTTGTCATTTTGACTTGCTTTACTATACATAATTCCCTTGAACTCCTTATATTCTGCTATAAATGACAACAAGCATTTCATCTTTCCATATGCCTGAATAATAATCCATTGTGTGGATGTACCACATACTTTTTATTTTTTATTTATTTTTTAATTTTATTTTTATATTCCCCACACAATTGCAACCCCCTTATTTTGACCCCAATCTCTCCTCCCCCCCATAGTGTGTCTCTGGTTCATAGTTGTTTGTTGATTTTGATTTTTTCTTTCTTATAGTTATTCTTTTTCCTGGTCCCTTATTTAGGTTTTCTAGATTCCTGCTATGAGTGAGGCCATCCTGTACCACATATTCTTGATCCAATCCTCCTTCAGTGGGCACTTGGGTTATTTCCAGGTCCTAGATATTATAAATAATGCTGCAATAACCACTGTAGAGCATAAATTTTTTTGAGTTGATGGTTTCAAGTTCTTTGGATAGGTTTCCAAGAATAGAATTGCTAGGTAATTCAGTATTTCCATTTTTAACTTGTTAAGGTAACTCCAGATTGCTTTTCTAAAATGACTGCATCAATTTACATGCCTATCAACAGAGTAATAGGGTTCCTCTTTTTCACATCCTCTCCAGCACTTGTTGTTGGGGGTCTTCTTAATACGTGCTATTCTTACAGGTATGAGATGTTAGCACATTGTGCTTCCAACCTGCATCTCTTGCATTAAAAGTGATGAGGAACATTTTTCCATGTATTTATTGGCTATTTGGATGTGCTCTTTGCTGAGTTGTCCAGATTTGCTGCCCATTAATTGGGTTATTTGTTTTTTCACTGCTAAATCGAATAAATTTTTATATATCTTGGATATTAATCCCTTGTAATGTGTGACTATTTCCTCCTCAATGACCCATCTTAATGAAGAAATATAAATCCTGCCTGGAACAAATGGGAAATAAATTCCTTACAACCAGCCAGTCAGACCACTGGCCTTACAACCAGCCAGTCAGACCACCATCATTTCAAACCACTCTTTTCCCCCTACATTTTTATCTCTTTTATTCACTCTATAACCAATACATTATGATTTATCTATTATGGGATTTCTTCTTAACTCTCTTACCAGTGGACAGACCTGCACTAAAATAGTAGGTACCCATTCTCACCACTATTCTTTTCTCAAAATAGTGGTCCTTGGGCTGGAGTGGTACCAGGGAAAAGGTGAGCAAGCATTAGAACTGGAATGTATTTTGCAGGTAGATGTAATCAATACAGGATTGAAGGATGAGCGATATATGTCTGGAGGTGCCATTTACTGAGTTGAGAAATAGTGGAAAGTATTATCTTTTGGTCCTTTTAAAAAAAAAAAAAATGTATGACTTCTTTAAGAGATCAGCTTTCTATGGTCTCTCTGTCTTAAAGCAAGGTCATCTACTGAAAACAAAGGGGAAAAGGTACAAAAGAAGATAAAACTATCAATGGGTTCTAATTGCTAACTTAATTAAATTCACACTTCCGGGACTGAGATTTAAGGTGATTCCACTACGGTATTACTCTCTGTTTCTATTCTATTTCCAAGATACATTTGGCCAAACCAACCAAAACTGTAATGTTTCCAAGGTATATCAACCAACACTTTCAGTTCCATGTTTTCATTCACATGGTTTTTAATTCATTTTGCTCTTATCCTACAGATATGTTTCACTACCAACCCAACTAGATCCTTCAGGTATCTCCAGTCCCTTCCATATAATCTTTTAAAACTGTTATTTATACTTATGGGTATACTTATATTAATCCCTATAAAGTCATCATGCAGGTTACTTTTTCTTGACCTCAAAGCTTTTTGAGGTCAAGGCCTCATTTTTCTTGACCACAAAATCTGATTTCCGTACCTTCACTAGACTCTTACGTGGAGGAAGGTTGAATAAAATTAGCAATGTTGACCCAGAGTGGGCTTTGCAGGGGTGCAGTGTGATCTCATCTCTTCCCTTTCTTCTTCCTTTCCAGGAGAAAGCAGGCCAGGGGGCCCAGTCTCTGCACACCTTAAACACTGTGATTGTACTAAACTGAATTGAAAGGGGAAAGTGTATTTCAAAGACCCTCTAAAATATCCACCACTCCATGCCACAAAGCTCAAGCAAGATAGCAAAGATTATCCTTTTGACCAGATAGCTTTGCAGCCAGGCCTAGCAGCAGGTGATTGCTGAGCAACACTTTTGAAAATACCTGCTTTGGAGAACTGGCAAACAGGTAGTTTTCAATAAAAGTTCATGGCTACGTAACTTTTCTGAAGCTATCCACCTAAGATTCTGAGAATGCAGGTAGTAATATTTAAAGGAAAGCTAGAGTTTCTCACAACATAAACTGGAAGAGTCCTTTAAGTTTTTATCCAGGATGCTAACATACCCATATGTCAACAATTCTTTTCTAGAAAACTACTTTTCATGAAACACAGGCCATGCTTGGTGAAGCATGCCTACACTTGGGTAAGAGGACATAATGTAAGTCTTGACAATAATTCCTTCAAGGATACTTTCCCCTAGCCAAAATCATACTGAAGGCAGAGCTATTTTTTTTTCCCATTACAAATGCAAAACTTTCACATTTCCTTGAATTAAAAGGGGTGGTGATTGTGGCTTTCCCTTTGGCCTTGCTGTGGTGATGGAACCCATGGAGTGCCCATCAAACTTCTCAGGTTTTATGAGACCATATAGTGGGGTAGTAAAGAGCTTGGCTTGGAGAGAGACCTGCATCTGTACTCAGGTGGGCTGTAGCTTGTTTTACTCATCTGCAAAATGGGAACCCCCCTCATAGACATGATACGAAATTTAAGTGAGATAATGCATGAAAGTGGCTTGCACAAAGCCTGGCACTAGCAAGTGGCCTCATAAATATTATTTGTTATTTTTATGATTTAGTAAAATTGGTCAGGAAACATGTCACAGCAGATGGGCAGGAGAGTCATGGCTGGGGGTTACTGGCTACAAATACCGTGCACTGTATTTAGGGAAATACGCCCCAGTGCAAATCTCCTGTTTAGAACATGGGGATAATGATTTTCATTCCCTCACTCAAGTTCTACCACCCATTGTGAGAATTCATGGAAGGAAATCCGACGGAATGATGAAGGAAAATGAGCTCTGAGCCCCATGATTTTGAAATTAGAAACTGAAACCAGTGCAAAGGAAAGCAGCTCCCCAGCTGTGCTCGGAGGCTGTCCCTGCACCCCAAAGGGCCCAACCTCCCATGTGCCCTGCTAGAAATAGACTTCTCCACAAGATCAAAGCAGAGGCTTCTCAGCTCACACAGTTGCATGTTCCGGGGTTCAGGCAACTTGCTTGCTCCAACTGATTAACTTGGCTTATCTGAGGAGCTTTCAAGCAGAAAAATGGGAGACCCGAAGACTAATTAATGATGGCACTGGAGACTGGCAGGGCATAAAAAAGAGAGGTCACTGACAAGTCCACAGTTGTCACTTATTGTCCAACCAGTAGAAGTGAATACAATATTTCTAGACCACCAAGGTTGCCTCAGATGCAGACTGTGCCAGAGTTCCAAGGCTGAAAGCCAGTCACCCCCTGGTTTCCTTTCTCTCTTTTTTCTATTTCATTTTTGGCAGAATTAAGAATATATTAATTCCTGAAGTTATCTGCTTACAAATGCTCACGGTGACCATCAATATTAGAAATCAATATAAAAGAATAGATACTAAATTGAGGGCATTCTCACTGAAGGATTAAGCACTTGTGAAGTATTTCAGTGCAGGGAAAGATATAACCTTCAATGTGTTAATATTTCAGCTATTAGACTGTTAAGGTCAAAGGTTTTTGTCTGTTTTTTTTGTTTTTGAGCCTTAGGAGCAAGGAATAAAGTATATATAGCCACTTAAAAATCATGGGTAGGTTAGAAGGATATAGATGCCAAGTCCAGATATTAATCAAAGTCTAATACATGCTTAATTGATTTAACAGATCAAATGTGCAAGGCATTTTTTTTCACATGGCTTTTTTAAAGGAAAATATAGAGCATGTCTCCACTACAAGTTGAAGGATGTATGGGTTTAGTAAAGTTAGAATACATATTTAGAGAAAAGGAGAGATTTATTTAGGTTCTGACTTTTTTATCTGGAATTCTCTCTTCGCTGCTTACCTCATTCCTGCCCCACTAACTCAACAGTTATATGCCAGTTCTACCTCTTCCTTTTCAGTGTTCTCTGCATTTCTACAACTCCATGCTCAAAGGATCATCACAGAAGATTATTGTACCATTCAATGGAATTGTCTGACCAAAGCAGATTTTTGTATGATATCAATGGGGTTTAAGTGAGAGGTACCAGTCAGGTTAAGATTATAAAGGGCAAAGAATGCTGGGATAAGAAGCTTATCATAAAGGAATCCATTTAATAAACACGTCAATTCACCAAATACCTACTGCATGCCAACTATGTGTACCACAGATTGTACTAGGTACAGGGGATACATTAGTTAAAAAAAAAAAAAAAGACCTCTTCCCTCAGACACTGTCGTGAAGGAGTCATCAAAAAAAATTTCTTAACAGTTATGGCATATAATGAGGATTGTTTCTAGTAATTTGAACTGCACGCAAACATGTGAATTACCTTCTTTCATATTAACAAACTGTATAACTTCACTGTCTCCCTTTAGCAATAGCAAGACAGCATAGTGCCCTTCCCAAAGTTACACATACACACTCACACACACACGCAGCTTTTAGTTTTCTACCCTAAATTGCACTTCTACAAAAAAAAAAAAATTAAAAACAAATTCAGAAGTCAGTACCACAATATTAGCACAACAGACTTACACATGGCATTGGCTTGAACCAAATGGTTAGGAAATTACATGAAATCCAATTAAAATAGTAAAATAAAAATAGCCTTTGGCTAACTGCATTTCAGGGATTGCTGTGGAAGGAGAAAATCATATATACAATTAGGAAAATATGAGAATTTTTTTATTTGCTTATTAAAGATTGGCACAAGTGAGACTGTCCTGTTTTGTGGCTATTTTCAGTATATGTTGTTTTTATTACAAGGATTAATTTCAAATTGACAGAAATAAAAAACAAATGACGAAACCTTGAAATAAAGAGTGTCTGTTGCATGGTCTTGAGTTCTGATGCTAAATAGGGGGCATTTTAAGGTTGAACATGGTGGGACAGTGATGTCAACAAAATGGACAAATAGATGTATTTTAGAAGAGGTCTCTATAGATTAGATTTGGAAGGGAACTGCGAGTAGGCCCCCCAATGCCTAAATTTTTGGTCTCAGATCAGATAACAATATATTAATGACCTTTTGTGGACAATTTTTATATAATCAAAGGTGACTTCTTTCTTCATCCTTAGTTTGGGGATTCTACTGATGTGATCATTCTGTTCAAATTATTGCTTCTAGTGATTCTATTCATCCAAAGGCAAAAATTTATGTCCAAAGTGGCTAAAAAAGCTTGAATGGGCAACTGGGTATTAGGAGATAAAATACTTACTTGCTCATGGTACCTGAGTCAGAGTCGTGCCTGCGGATAACACAGAGGCACTGTCAAACGACAGCACTCTGTATTGACATATGCTAATGTTAATTCCAACTTCATGCTCATTGAAAGAAGTCAGTAATAAAGGATCACATATTGTATCAATCCATGTATAGGAAATGCCCGGAATAAACAAATCTTTAGAGATATGATCATGGTTGCCAAGGGTTCGGGAAGGGAGGGAGAGAGATATTGAGGAGGTGATGGCTAAAGGGTCTGAGGCTTCTTTATGGAATAGTGAAAGTTTTTAAAAGTTGGTTGTAGTGATGGTTTATTTTTATGACTATATGAAAAATCACTGAACTGTACATTTTAAATTGGCAAATCATAAAGCTATTAAAAACAACCCAATTAGAGACACTGAGCCATAAACTGGAACTATGTGACCGTGTAAGTTAAAAATGCCTTATCCATGTGTCTTCTGGAAGGTAGAGTGATTTTCCAAATCTTAGATGCAATTATGTCTTCATTATAACCATCAAAATAGTAAACCATGGATCAGGAGTGGAAAATGAGTTGGACTATACATGTACTTGGAGATCACACACATTAGTCTTCAAAAGGTGCCAATAAATATTATCAAAACAAAAGACTTATTAAACAAAGACAAGAGAAATACAAGCATGATGCGTAAGGGATTTGCTAACTTTTAAAACATTAACATGAACTTGAGTATATTCTTAATTGTGGGATATAACTATGTCTATATCTATAATGTACATATATCCATACATATATATCACCAATGCATTCGAAAAAAATTTCTCTTTGAACTACTCTTAACTACATTCCATACTCTTTGCTGGCTGAAAAAGTTATTAACTCCCAGGGGCCTCCCTTCGTGGTGCAGCGGTTGAGCACTGGGCTGCGAAGCTGCCCGCAGCCTCTGCAGCACCAGTTCGATCCCTGGCTGCCAGCGAGGGTCCCGCATGGCGCGACAGACCTCTCCTGCCACGCCCGCTGCTCCTCTCAGCAGTGTATTTCATCAGTCTGCCCTTTCTGTTCCCCACTCTGGTGAATTCTCTCACCCTCCCACACTCCTGACTGTACCCAGTGCATGTATAAATAAATAAATAAATCTTAAAAAAAAAAGTTATTAACTCCCAGACTTTTGGATTCTTGATTTATAAAACCTTATGAAGACTAAATGAACTATATACATTAAAAGGCACTTTATATACTGAAGAATAAAATGCTATTCAAAATATTCTTTATCCATTTAAAATACTCAGTGATTAGCCAAGCTAGCTCTTACATAGCTTTTTTCTTTTCATTCCCAATAACAATGAAGCAATAACAACTCCAAACTCTTTGATATTTGTTGACATTCCTAATATTTATGTGTGCAACAAACCACAAATCATTATGTTATAAGGAGACTGATGCCACAGCCAAGCCATCTTTAAAGCATTACCCATACTCGCTTTTCTAAATCTCATCACTCCCAGACCTTTTAAAATTTACTTTGCCCCTATTAGAACACTAAAAAGACACTCTAAAGTCACCAATAACCCACCCTATTGTCAGTGTCCTTAAATCCAGTCCAGGATTCTACTCTGTCCAATTCCTCCTTGAAATTATCCCTTAGTTCTCTGTCCCCCATTCCTGACTCTCCTCCCACATCTGACAGCTCTGTCTGCTTCATAGCCTCATCCTTTTACATTTAGCCATTGAAAAGTTTTTGACATCTATTCGTTTTTCATGCTGTGCTTTTCTCTAGAAAATCTCATCCAGGTAAACATGCAATAAATTTCCCTAAGACTGTGACTCCAAAATTTAGGTCTAGCCTAGGTTTTTACCTCCAAAGGAGCTCTTGAAGCCATCACTCCTCACCAGCCTGCTGTAGTACCTTCTCAGCTGATTTTTCCACATCTACTCTCATATCTTTTTAAAAATTAATTTTAAAATTAATATTGGGTTCCCTCATCAGGTATTGCCACCATAATGCGACTACCACCAAGTCACCCATAATCCACCATCATAGTCCATTGTGCTTCCTTCCCTCTTTGTCCTTCCCCACCACCACCCCAGCCCTGAACCCCCACATTGATGCTTCAGTTCTGTAGGTAGCTCTCAAGGGTTAGTTTTTCAACTTGTCTTTATCTGACACTTAGTTTAGTTACATTATAGCCCACACATTAGTAATTCCATCAGTATTTATCTTTCTCTTCTGACTTATTTCACTTAGCTTCATCCCTTCCAGGTTCAGCCATGTTGTCACAAATGGCATGAGTTTCTTTTTTGATTGCTGAGTAATATTCTATTGTGTATATACATCTTTCTATTTATTCTCCAAATGGTGTCAAAGTGGCCTTTATAAAATACACATCTGATTATGCCAATCCCCTGCTTAAACCTGCCAGCGGCTTTCATTCCTTTAGAGATTGGCCCTTCAACCTGCTCTGCCTGAATCTCACTGTTCCTCATGCCACATCATGCTCTAGTTGTAGTGACCCTCTCTTAGTTCCTCCTCACCATGAGGGTGTTCCTTTACCATAGACATCATCCACTACCTCTAGTAACCAAGGCCTAGTTAATGATTCGTCATCATTCTGCTCTTGGCTCAAAGACCACTTCATTGTGATTTCTTTTTGACCCTCTGTATTAAGGATTCCTCTATTATGCAGTTCAATACACTGTATTCTTCCTTTATATTTTATGAAGGTTATACCATAATTTTCAAGATTACTTGACTATCTCCTCCTTTAGGCAGAAACAGTATATTTTGCTTACTATTATATCCCCAGCATCTACTATAATGCCTAGTCCATAGAGGATACTAAGTGCGTATTTGCCAAATAAATGAACAAACTACCAAATTGGTGGTGATGGTGTAGGGGGGTGTCTTATTCACATACAGCTCTATTAATGCCTTCATAGAATTTGGCTCTAATATATGTGAGTGGGTGTATATACATACACATTCAGAGACATGAGGATATATTTCTTAATATGTATAATATATGTTGGGCTTCAGAAAACATAAACAGACTGGATACCAAGTCATTCTTATTCACAGGCATTCATTCAGAGATGAGATACATGTGTTTAAAACATCTCAAATCTGAGACTCATAATTCTTAGAAAGGGAATCATCATTATTGGAAACAGAAGTTTTTGATAAATTCTCCTCTACCAACTCCAAATGAGGGGTTGGGTGGGTAGCTGACAGTCTGACTTCAAGGAAACAGAATGCTATCCTTCATAACAGTGGAAGGGAAGTCTGGATTTCTTTCAGGAGGAGCAATGGATACAGAGGAATAAGGGTAGTAGGAGAGCAGAACAACTGAACTAGAGAAGGCTGGTCTGTGGGGCCTCCCTTCAGCTTCAGTGCAGCCTCCTGTGCTGACTGTGGGTGACTATGGGCTGTGAAAACTAAAGAAGGGACAGAGTTTTCCACCAAGTTGGGGTCTATGGCCTCACCTGGAAGCATAACTCTCCCCACACCCACCCCTATACTTATCTAATCCCCTTTCTTTCGAATCTCATGAATAATTATGTTTTCTCCAGATATGGCTTTTGGAAAAAATTGCTCCCAGATCACAGAGACAAGATGGTTTCCACCTCTTCTGTGCACATATGATTTACACAATTTCTAACACACTGAAAATATTTATTGTGTTATTAGCACTATGCCACTGTGCTAAATGTTGGGGACAAATATTTAATGAGACCTATTGGTTATATCTTTTCTGAAAACACCTATAAGCATCCAGTAACAGTGAGAGACAGGGAAATCAATAAATGGTGATATAATGTGGTGTTGTGGGCAGTGGACAGGGGTTTCCAATTCAGACTGGGGTTGACAGGCAGTTGCCAGAGAAGGTTCTCCATAAGAGATAACTTGGGAGTTGAATTGCACTGACCTGGCAATATGGAAGTCACTGGATATCTCAAAAGCACTTCCAGCACTTCCAGGGAGTTGTGCGTGAAGGGTGGAATCAATAATGGAGAAGGCAAAGGTTTGCAGAGACAGATTCTATAGCCCCTTGTTTAAGAGATTAAGCTAGAACAAGAATATCAAGATGAGGGGCCTCCCCTGGTGGCGCAGCGGTTGAGCGCTGGGTTGCGAAGCTGCCCGCAGCCTCTGTGGTGCCAGTTCGATCCCCGGCTGCAGGTGAGGGTCCCACGTGGCGTGCAGACCTCTCCTGCCGCCCGCTGCTCCCCTCAGCAGTGTACTTCATCAATCTGCCTATTCTACTCTCCGCTCTGGTGAATTCTCTCACCCTTCCACACTTCTAACTGTACCCAGTGCTTGTATAAATAAATAAATAAATCTTTAAAAAAAAAAAAAAAGATGAAGAAAACCCTTCCATCCAAGAAGATATTCTCTAGGGCAGCTCTGATCGAGAGAGTGGGTGTTCTTTTCCCAAGAGGACTATTGTGTGAAAAAAACCCACCAGGAAGTTTGAGCCCAGGGGAATCCCGTGATGCTGATTCACTTCACAGAGGGTGGCTGCCCAAGATCAAGTTCACCTTAACATCCCATGATCATGAGTATTCCCCATGAAAAGATTTAAGCAGAAGTGACAGGGCTAAGTGAGGACACGCCAACATGCTTTAGGACTTTTGGAAAGACTTGCGAAGCTGGGTTACCGACTACAGTCTTTGCACGGAATTGTCTAAAGCACTATTCAAAGGTTCCTCCTATCAAACATCACAACTGAGTCAGAATTTCCACTGTGATGATTATGTGGTTATAGATGCAGCTTTGGTCTGCGAGACATTAGTATGAAAAATATTCATTAATCACTAACCATGACTAGGCCTAAATATAGAAGGTTTGGACATGATTTGATTTATAGGGCGTTAAGTGATCTATTCATTTCTAAAAAAAAAATCTCTTCCTGTGATACCCGTGAAAATTGTCACCATGAGACAACTTCCCTTGAACTAAGGATGCTAATTCCAGAAGATCCCTTTAGCAATGCACATACGTTTACTGAAAAAGAAAACATCAGAGAATTCATTAATACTTTAGGATACATTTATTTCTCAGACTAGTTGGAAAGACTGGGAATTTCAAGCATGGAGAGGGAGGTTGTGTTAATGGAAGAAAAAGGCATGCCTATCAACGTTCTGATCTCAGGTGGGTTGTATTAGAGGAAGCCTCAGGCAGGCATTTCCAAACAAATTTCTGAACATCTCAGGGCAAAGGAACTCATCTTGGGTAGGAGAATAGCAGTTAACTTCTACAAATATTATGATGGCAACACACATTAAAATGCTATAGAAAAGAAAAAAAAAAATCATTCATGGTTCCGTGAACAGAACACAGACACCATTCAGTACTTTGGATTTTCAGAGTCTCAATCTCTGCATCATAGTCTTCCCAAATAACTCCATAGTGGTTACCTCCATGTAACCACTATTTTTTATATTCTTTTATTTGACAGAAAAAGTTTTGTACTTCATTCTTTCATGAAACATATCATATGTATTTTCTCCTATTATTTCACAAAATTCACAAGCATTGTGGATATCAGCCATATAAAATTTCATCTAATCATGTGCCCTAATTCACTTAACAATTTCCTGGCAGTTGAATAGTAAAGTCTGAACACCAGACTTTAAGTAACTGTGTCCATTAAGCCTTATTCTGAATTTAAGATTACTTCTTTTGGATAGATTAGAGAAGCAGAATTTTGGGTAAATTAGGAAAAACATTTGTAGAGTTCTTGATCAGTGGTGGCCAACATGACTTTGGTTCAACATGGATTGCAGGAAAATGGGACACCTGAAGGAGAGATTTTGAAAATAAAATCATGCTTTCTGTAACATTTTGCAGAGGTGGCTGGCAACATACAAGCTAGAAGCATGCCTGTCACTGTGATGCAGGATTATTGTGCTTGCAGTTGAATCGATACTACTCAAAATGACACACAGCAACAGGACCATCTACCCATGGAGATAATTTACTCAAATGCAAAGATAACTGGTCACATCCAAAAGCTGATACAAATTAATCTGGGATTAACCACAGCATAAGATTTGGTTTGAGGACTATCTTGAAAGAAACTTTTCAGAAAGTTTCTTTCTGAAAGCCTTTTTCAGATAGGGCTTATATGTCCTGTTTAATCTGTATGTAAATTACACTGCTGTCAATACCAGAGGAAGGATACAAATTCTAGACAGGATGTGGGAAGTCTACAGGCAAATTGAGATCAAATGCTTAGATCACTGAAAACACATAAAATTTTAAGATGCTCAGGCCTGCAGATCAACAATACCAAATAATAATCTGGACACACATTCTTATGATTCACACCACTTGTGGAAAGTAGACAGAATCACATTATTGAGTAATCAACTGAGTATTACTTAAAAAAAAAAAAATCTTTAGTGAGCCTCTGTGGTGGCGCAGGTAGTTGAGCGCAGCACTGTGAAGCTATCTGCAGCCTCTGCAGGGTGGGTTCGATTCCGGCCAGCTGGGGAGATACCTACACAGCGTGGCAGACCTCTCCTGTCTCGCCTGCTGCTCCCCTCAGCAGTATATTTCAGTCAATCTGTCTGCTTTGTTCCTCGCTCTCTCTCTGGTGAATCCTCTCCCCCTCCTGCACACCTGGCCTGTACTCTGGTTCTTGTATAAATAAGTAAATCTTAAAAAAAAAAAAAAAACCTTTAGTATAAATCAGTGGGTGAAAATGAAGAATTGTTTGATAGAATCAGCAAAGGCAAAGACCTGTTGGGTAAGATGTCTCTGGAGCCAACTTTGTGCATGGCAGTTTTTATTAGAACTAAGTGATGGATTCTCGCACATATATAAATCTTGAAGACAGCAGAACTGCCTCTTTCTGATTCAAGGAAGTCAAGTAAGTGAAAGCTGCAGCAAGGCTGATCCTTAGGACTATTCCTTCCAGCAGCACAACAGCTGGCTACAAAGAAACTGGTGATTAAGATACATAAGCCCATTAGCAAAAGATCAACCTGTTTCCACATTGCTCAACCCAGACAGCTGCAAAGCCTTCACAGCTTTCCTGACCTCTGGGCCCCATGTTCCCATTTCAGTCTTTACTGGCTAGTCACATTAACTGTAATTTTCTACTCTGGAAAGTGTTTACATCTAAATAAACTAAGAAGAAATTTAAAAAATGAGAAGACTTAAGGATAAAAAAGAAAAAGATGGAAAGTTATTTTAAAACACACAACCTAAACTGGAATAGATTCTAGTATCTAATCTTGGCGATGGGAACCACTGGCAAAGCCTGTAGTTGGCAACTACTGCTAATCAGTTTGCCACTGTCTTCAGATTTAATGTAATATTTGGCTCAGATGTTTTAAAAAAATCCCCTATTCCAGCTAAAATATTTACACAGTACTATGTGTCTCACTTAATGCGTGTTAAGCAATCGTCTTTTAAAACTCCGCAGACACTTGTAAATCTGTCGGGAGAATTGTGGCCTATAAACAAGCCTTCATATAAGGAGGGCTGCACTGTCAATTTGTTGGGAGTTGGGATTTCTTGGGATATGTTTGAAAATAAAGCTGAAAATCAACTTTGGAGTGGGTAACAAGCTGGCCAATAGTCGCACTGGCAGGACGCCGCTAGAGGTATTAACGATTAACGGGAAGCCTCCAGACACTGACCTCAGCTATTTAAAGCCCTGCTCTCCTGTAAACCTGTCATTGATCCTACCCTTCCACTGAGTTATGGAGCAGGGAAAGTTACTGGTCCAGCAACCCCCAGTAGCCTGCATGCCAGGGCCTGGTTAGAGAAGGTGAGTTGGTGCGGTCTGTAACAGGCAGCTATTATATGGGTACATGTGACGTGTGTGTAAGTGTGTTAGGAAGGTCTGAGAGACCCTTAGGGGAAAAAGAAGTTCTGGGCAGGGTTGATATGGGAAGTACAAGACAGCTGCAATGGTGACAAATAATCAGTATCCCCTGGGAGATACTAGGTATAACAGATTCTGAAATGTCTATTATACTCCCTAACACCTTCAGTCCTGGTGTGCATGCATCTAGGGGATAAAACTTGAAGGCAAGGGAGACTGATCTAAGCTATCTCCTGCTGGTCTCGGGAGTACCAGGAACTAGTCTCAGTCTTTAGGAGGTTACTTGTGATAGGACTTTGAGCAAATTGCTCAATTATTTAATTATTCCTATTAGGTTATCTGCCTTTTAATTTTCAGTCCATGTCAGCAACTTCAACATCTTGACTATGATTCGTAATTAATTTCATAGTAATTTAAGGGAGAAAAATAATAGGTCAAGTGCACACACTTAAAAAGCTCAGTAACGGGTTAAATCACTCAATTTTGAGGTAGGGATAAGAGCTCAGGGAGTGGTGTCTCCTGGATTGAGGAAAAAGTGAGCTCTTTGTAATTCAAGGTCTAGTGCCTTGAAAAGAGGAGATGCAAATACATGCAGATCCTCTTGAGGGTATCACAACAGGGGAGAACTTTGTAAATGTTTTGCAGAACAGCTAGAGGACAGATTCTTCTCACCTTTCCACTCCTATCAGAGAAATGGGCATGTTTAATCACCATTCCCAGAGATAGCCAGATCCCTGTTCCTGGCAGAAGGAAAATCAGATTAAGTAGGAATAAATTTCTCCCCAAGAAAATGAGGGTAATACTTGCTCTTAAAATGTGTTTATAAATACCTTTATATTTTAGTGAGTTTATTTAAAATTAACAGCTAAATCAGTGCTTTGAATAAATATTTCCTGAACAAATAAACTGATTGAAAAGGTCAAACAAGGTACGCTGAATATTTTGGAGGTTATTTTGACACCTAGAGGTTTGATGGTGTTTTTAAAGAAAACAGTTTAAAAATAGTCAAATGAGCAATTTTATTACATTGCCATTATAGATTTTTCCTTGGGGTTTCCTCTTTTTGTAAGTCAAAGCACTAGAAAAGTTTCTTGTCAGGTGGTACCTGTCATCTACACTGAGTTGGTCATACTGCATTTCGTCTCTGTATCCCATAATTCATTGAAAACTATATTAAGTTCTCAATCTGTATGATGGAAAACAAAGGGCTGTCAATGGCCAAGAGACTCTTGGACCTCTGCCTGCTGTGTGCATGTTGTTCCATTTTACGCTGTACGAGAATCTTATTACCCCTATTTTCAGGTGCGGATGAATAAAGTCACAGAGATATTAAGTGACTGAGACAGAATCTGAATTCAGGGATGTCAGGTCTGCCAGCCTTATGTTAATCCTGCCTTCTACCATCTATAGGGAAGCTCAAGAAACAATGTGGAGTACCTATGAAGGTACTTTGCAAAAGATATGGAACAAGGCAAAACATGGAACAAGATATGGAAAAGATATGGAACAAGGCAAACATACGCTAAAATCTTAAATTGTCATTATTGAGTCCTCTTCATTTTAAATGGGGAAACAGAAGGCCAGGTGAGGTCAGGTGGAAGTAAAGTTATGAAGGCATACAGTAGAGAACTAAGCCAGGGCTGCTGATTCCCAGGTAGGTAACTCATCTTTCTGTGCGTACCTAAAAGGTAGAATCACAATCCATGACCCCTCTATATCTAAGACACACTGAGGCCAAAAAACCTGGAAAGAAATTTGGGAGAGATGAGAGACATTAGCAAAATCTACAATCTCCTCTGCTAGTGTTAATGAGGTATCCCTCTAACTTCATTCATTTGGCTGTCTGACATAAAAAGAATGCATTTATGGATTGTGAATATTCCACAGGGTCCAAGATACACAACTTACTTGTACAAGAACATATTTTGATATTTATAAAATCACCCACAAAATCTATTTCTGTGAAGAAAATGTTTTGACCTGACACAAGCTTATGGTAACGTAGCTTCACTGCTTACTTGGCAATGAAAAAACCCAAGTTCTGCATGGTGATTCTGGCCATGCTGTTTCCTATTAGTTTTCTCTGCTTCAGGCCTGGCCTACCTACTTCAGAGGCTGAAGCTTTAATCAATATACTACCACTATTATCACGTTAATACTTTCTTTCTTTATTTGAATGTGAACTATAGAAGATACTTCATTAGTAGGCTTGCTGAATCAATGTTACTTTCTATTCTTCTTACCTGATTCCTAAGGCATACTGAAAGCTTGCAACTAGAGGGCTACTCTTGGACAATTCTTCCTACTACTCGGTAGAATCCTTATTCTTCAGTTGTGTAGTTTCTAGGCCTGTTTATGGGGAAGATTTGTCAACTAAATACACTATGGTACTCAGGGTTAGGTCCTGGAGCAAAAAGAGGTTATTAACAGAAAAATGGGTGAAATCCAAATAAATAATAAAGTTTAGTGCCAGTTTCTTAATTTTAATGAATATATCACAAAATGTAAGTTCATAACAATGGGAAACTGGATAAGGGCTATAGGGGAATTCTTTATGATCTCTTTGCAACTTCTCTGTAAATCCAAACTTAACTCCACATTAAATATTAACAGTTCATTTCAAGAAAGGTGTGGCAGAACAGTTTAAAAAGACTGAGAATTTTTTCAAATAAATAGAAAGAGTAGTTATGGTGATATTTGCAAGAGCCATGACTCCACTTAAGAAAATACAAAAGGGAGTCTACTTAAGCAGTGGTTACCAAGATGGCAAAAGAAGTTGTTTCTCTTTTTGCCCCAAGGGGAACAAACTAACAATTAACCCTTGCTCCAGAGTCTTCCTGGTCAGGGTGAGATTGAAGCACCCTTTGTACCTCAGAGACCAACACAGATTGCACCAAAGGGATACAGAGGGAATTCACACTTCATTGAACAGAAGGCAAGTGGGAAAAAAGCTTCTGGAGACTGTGTTACAGGGTGGAGACAAAGAAACCAGTGCAAACAGCTCAACCAGGGAGCCTGGGGAAGGGAACACAGACACGATATGGAGGCACATGTCCTTAATACAGGTGAAATCCATATGGAGGAGCTTGGTGCTTCACTCAGGCTAGGACCCTGGTAAAGAGGACAACAGAGAGGATGCTCTAGGGCACATTCACCCTCCTCCTTTATGCCTTGGGATTGGAGCTGACCCTGTGAAGTTCAAACAGTGGACAGACCATCAAGTGTCAGATCTGTGAACCCAGAGAAGAGGCATATTACCAGTGCCACAAATTTGAACCAACCTTCCTCCCCCAGCAAGTTTGTGATAGCAGCTGGATCCTACCCCTGACACCCCCATTTCTCCTTGACCCTGCTGATACAGTAACTGCAAATACAGGCCTCTTTACCCACAGAAGCCAATAAAATTAAATAAAATAAAACCACAGTGCCACCTACTGGAAAAGTAAAATGTGATGTCCCAGATTTTTTATTTTACTTTATTTTTTTTATTATTTTTTAAAAAAGATTTATCTATTTATACAAGAACTGGGGCACAAGCCAGAGGCGTGGGAGGGTGAGAGGATTCACCAGAGATAGAGTGAGGAACAGAACAGACAGACTGACTGAAATACACTGCTGAGGGGAGTAGCAGACGAGACAGGAGAGGTCTGCTGTGCCATGTGGGCAGCAACCTGGCCAGCTGGGAATTGAACCTGCTCTGCAGAGGCTGCAAACAGCTTCATAGGGTAGTGTCAACCCGCTGCACCACCAGGGAGGTCCCCAGATTTTTTAAAAAGAGAGATTTATAGTAGCAAAATGGGCAGAGGAAAAAATAAAACACATGGCAACTTGAGTCCTCAAGGGAATATGACATCACAAGGAGAGAACAACTATCTAGCATACAACAATGAAGACAATTATCTCCTTATCTGATAGAGTTCAAAAATACTATAGTAAAGAAACTTAGACAAACTATTAAAGACTCATAAAAATAAAATAATAAGCACAATAAACAAATGAATAAGCTCAAATAAAATTAAGAAACAGAATAGAGAAACTGAATATTTAATAAGAAAATAACAGAGGTTTGAGATGTGAAAAATTCAATAAATAAGACTAAAAGTGCTGAAGAAAGAAAGCTATGGAAACAAAATAGACCAAATGGAGGAATAAATCTGTGAGCTTAAATGTAATAATGTACAAATGATTAAGGGGAAAAAAAGAAAGAAAGAAGATGTGAAAAAGATGAAAAAAGCACAAAAACTATCTGACTCCATTAAGAAAGGCAACATAAAGTTATCACAGAAGGGAAATAAAAAAGGAACTGAGATCTTATTCAAATAACAGTAGGAAACTTCCCAAACCTGGGGCAGGAACTAAATATATAAATCCATGAAGTTGAAAGAACACCTGGATACCAAAATGCAAAGAGACCTATACCAAGACACAAAGTAGTGAAATTATCAAGCATTCAAGACAAAGAAAGAAAACTAAATGTGGTTAGGAGAAAAAAGCAGGTAACTTATAAATGTCCTCCCTTCAGGCTTTCTTCAAATGCCTCTGCAGAAACTCTATAGATCCAAAAAGAATGAAATGACATAATCAAAATATTCAATGTAAAAATTGTCCACCAAGAATAGTATATACTACCAGACTTCTGTTCAGACATGAGGGATAAACGAAGGCCTTTCTAGACAAACAAAAACTGAGGGATTTTGCTAATGATATACATATCTTACAAGAAAAATTGAAGGTGACGCTCCTATACAAATTGAAAAAAAGAAAGTCCACAAAAAATTGAACAAGGAAATAAAATCATAATGCTGAAGACAAAATGACAGCAGCAAGTCCTTACACAACAATAATCACTTTTAATGTAAACTCACCAATCAAAAGGTACAGAGTGGTGGGATCAATTATGAAAGCAAACCCAACTACATGCTGCATATAATACACTCATTTAAGTATAAAAGCAAACATAAAATTAAAGTGAAGGGATAGAAACTGGTAATCTGTCAATCAAAAATTAAGATGGCAGGAATTGCTATACTCATATCGGATAAAATAGGCTTCTAGTCATAAAAAAAGATGACAAGAGACAAAGATGGGCGTTCAGTAAAGATCAAGGGACTAATAAAACAGGAAGGCATAAAAATTACAGTATATATATGCTTCTGACACAGCTGCACCAAAGTAAGCAAATATTAATTGCCCTAAAGAAAGACATTCTGGAATCTGATTTTAACTAGGACATTAACATCCTAGTCATAGGAATGGACACATTATCCAGACAGAACATCATCAAGGAAACAATGCCCTTAAAGGACAAATTAGGCAATATGGATGTAATAGGTATTTATAAAAAATTTCACCACAAAACACCAGAATACACATTCTTTTCAAGTGCTCAGGAATATTCCCAAGGATAGTCCACATGAGGGTCCTCCAAACATGTCAATAAATTTAAGGAGACTGAAATCATATTGAGCATCTTTTTAGGTCATAATGACATGAAACTAGAAATCAATTGAAAGAAGAAGAGGAAAACCACACATTTGTGAAGAATAGGCAAAATGCTACTGAAAAAAATACTAGGTAAATGAGGAAACCAAAGTTAAAATAAAAATAAAAAAAATACCTGGAGATAAATGAAACTGAAGACCTGAGAGAAACTTTGGGATGAAGCAAAAATAATACTAAGAGGGAAGTTTATAGCAATAAAGATCTACCTCAGGAAAAGGAAGAATCACAAGTAAAAAAAATTAAGTTTGCACCTAAAGGAACTAGAAAAAGAAGAAAAAGTAAAAGTAGAAGTCAGCAGACAGAAGGGAATAATAAAAATTAGAGGATAAATTAACAAACCAGAGATAAAAAGACAAGCTAAAAGACCAATGAAACCAAGAGTTGGTTCTTTGAAAAGATTAATAGAAAAACCTTTGCCCAGAATCAGAAGAGATATTACTGTTTCTGTGTCATTTGGCTAAATACCTAGGAGTGGAATTCCTGGATCATATGGAAGCTCTATGTTTAATAGTTCAGGAAATCTCCACACAGCTCTCCATAGTGGTTGGACTAGTTTGCACTCCCACCAACAGTTTTTCTCCACAACCTCACCAACATTTGTTGTTGCTAGTTTTTTTTAATATGTGCCATTCTCACTGGTGTGAGATGGTATCTCATTGTAGTTTTGATTTGCACTTCCCTGATTACAAGTGATGTTGAACATTTTTTCATATGCCTGTTGGCCATTTGCATTACACAGAAACAGTAATTCCAAAGGGCACCTGCACCCCTATGTTTATAGCAGCACTATTTACAATAGCTAAGCTATGGAAGCAACCCAAATGCCCAAAAATAGATGACTGGATCAAGAAGATGTGGTACATATACACAATGGAATATTACTTAGCAATCAAAAAAGATAAACACATGCAGTTTGCAGCAACATGGATGGAGCTAGAAGGGATCATGATCAGCAAAATAAGTCAGAAAGAAAAAGAAAAATACTGGATGGTCTCACTCATAGCAGGAATTTAGAAAACCTAAATAAGAGACCAGGAAAAAGACTAATCAATACAAAGTAAAAATCAAAATCAACAAGCAACTATAAACCAGAGACACACTATGTGGGGGGGGAGGGGCAGGGAAAGGAAGGACTAGAGTTAAAATAAGGGGGGAGGTGCAATTGTATGGAGAATATAACCAAAACGAAAATGCATACATTGTGCAAAGATGAAAAAAGATGTAAGAATTATATAAAATAAAATATTTAAATAAAAAAAAGTAACTTGAAGAGTTGATTTTAATATTACATCAGTAACCCATTTATTCTTCTATGGGTTGTGCTATCTTCTCATGTTAAGAAATTGGTGCTTCTTCCAATGTCACAAAGGTATTAATACATCTTACTCTAGAAGTTTTGTAATGTTTAAAAAAAAAAAAGAATCAAAAGAGATAAAATGCGAGTAAAATCAGAAATGTAAAAGAAGCTATAAGAAATACTACATAAATACAGAGAATCATGAAACAATATTATGAGCAATTATTTGGCACAAATTGGATAATCTAGAAGAAAGGAACAAACAACATTCCAAGATTGAATCTGGAAGAAATAGAAAACCTGAACAGAACCATCATGACAAAAATCAAGAATCAGATGGCTTCACTAGTGAATTCCACTAATTATTATAAGAAGAGTAACTATCCTTTTCAAACCCTTCTATAAAACTGAAAAGGAGGGAAAACTTTCAAATACATTCTATGAAATCAACATTACCCTATTTCAAACCCAGACAAGAACATCACCCAAGAAAAACAGACTAATATCTCTTATGAACACAAATGCAAAAATGTTCAACAAAATACTAGCAAATAGAATTCTACAATACATTGAAAGAATCATATACCATGACCAAATAGAATTTATTACAGGGATATAAGGGTGGTTCAAACATATATAATCAATGAATGTGATACACCACCACATCAAAAAAAGGACAAATATTATGATAATCTCAATAGATGTAGAAAAAGCTTTTGACAAGATTTAACATCCTTTTATGACTAAAAAAAAACACTCAATAAAATGTGTATTTTATTCAACATATTAAAGGTCAATTATGTCAAATACAGAATCAACATCATACTCAATGGCAAAACCTGAAAGCTTTTGCTCTAAGATCAGAAACAAGACAAGAATGTCCAAAATCATCATATCAATAAAGTGCTGGAAGTCCTGGCAAAAAAACAAAAACAAAAAAACAAAACAAAAACAGCTAGACAAGAAAAGGGTATAAAAAGTATCCAAATTGGAAGAAAGTAGTATATCACTATTTGCAGATACATGAATATACATAGAAAACCGCAAAGACTACACAAAAACTACTAGATATAATTAATGGCGTAAAGTGGCAGGCTACAAAATTAATATACAAAAATCTGTTGTATTTCTAATAGGCAAATAATGAACTAGCATAAAAAAATTGGGAAAACAATACTACTTATAATCACATAAAAAATTAAATACCTTGGGATAAATTTAACCACAATGAAAGACCTATACCTTGAAAATTACAAGGCATTGTTGAAAGAAACAGAAGAAGACACAGAGAGGGAAAGGTATTTGTGCTCAAAGTGAAAGAATCATTTAATGATCATTAAGCATCCTTAAAATGGCTGTATTATCTGCTGTCACACAGAGATTAAATGCGATCCTTATTAGAATCCCAATGGCATTCTTTATAGAAATAGAGCAAAAAATAATGAATTCATTCAGACATATAAAAGATCCAGAAAAGTAAAAACACTCCTGAGAAAAAAAGAACAAAAATAGAGGTATTTTGCTTGCTGACTTCAAACTGTATTACAAGTTGATAGTAATTAAAATAACTTGATATTAGAATAAAAACACACAGAAAAATTGATAGACAGAATTGAGAACCCAGAAATAACCCACATATATACATAACTAATTTACAACAAAGAAGCCAGGAACTTATGATGGAGAAAGAAAAGTCTCTTCAATAAATGGTGTTGGAAAAATTGGACAGCTTCAGGCAAAGGAATCAAACTAGACCACTGTCTAACACCATACACACAAATTAACTCAAAAATAAATTAAAGACTTGGATGTAAGACCTGAAACCATAGAAGAAAACAGGCCATATTCTCCTTGAAATCAGCTTTAGTGGTGTGTTTGGAGAGTCAGCTTCCACAGCAAATGAAACAAAAGCCAAACACAGCAAAATAAAAATGAATCAAAATGAAGACATTCTACTATAAATGAGAACATATTTGCACATTATACATCTGACAAGGAGATAATATCCAAACAATAAAAAGGATTCATAAAACAAAAAATAAAAAACAAACCCTATTAAAAAAAAAAACTGGGCAGAAGATCTGAAAAGACATTTTTCCAAAGAAGAGACAAGATGGCTAACAGGCACATAAAAAGATATTCATCATTTATTATGAAGGAAATAGAAATCAAAACCACAATCAGACCTGGGAAAATGGTTATTCCCCAGAAGACAAGAAATAGCAAGTGTTGGAGAGGATGCAGAGAGAAGAGAGCTCTTATACACGTTGGAAATGTAAATCGGTAGCCATTATGTAAAGCATAATTTTTTAGTGTTATGCAAACAATTAAAAAACAGAAAGTTCATATTCAGTTTTTGAGCATTTATTCAAAAAATTTAAAAAAAGAATTCAAGGCGATATATGCATTCAAGGAGATATATGCAGTATTATTTAAATAGCCAACAACTGGAAACAACCTAAATGATCGTGTACTGATAAACAGATGAAGAAGATGTGGAATACTATTCAGCTATAAAAATTATGAAATCCTGCCATTTGGAATAACATGGATGGACTTAGAGATATTATGCTGAGTGAAATAAACCAGATGGAGAAAGGTAAACATATAATTTTACCCATAGGTGGCAAGTAGAGAAAAGAAACAGATGAATCAAAAAAAAATAGTAACAGACTTTTGGACTGTAAGACCAATTGGTGGTTGCCAGAAGGGTAGGGTAGTCGAAGAACAGAACTGAACTTTTTATAGGTGAACATAATGTAGCATAAATGCATGTTGGTTTTCAATGATGCACCCCTGAAACTTGTATGATGTTGTATGGCAATGTTACTACAGTACAAAAATTTTTTAAAAAAGTATATTTAAAAATATATACTTAAGGGCCTCCCCGGTGGCGCAGCGGTTGAGCGCTGGGTTGCGAAGCTGCCCGTGGCCTCTGCGGCGCCAGTTCGATCCCCAGCTGCTCTCCGCCACCGGAGGAGGGTCCCACATGGCACGCAGACCTCTCCTGCCGCCCGCTGCTCCCCTCAGCAGTGTACTTCGGTCCTTCTGCCTGCTCTGCTCCCCGCTCTGGCTCTGGTGAATTCTCTCACCCTCCCGCACTTCTGACTGTACCCAGTGTATGTATAAACAAACAAACAAATAAATAAATAAATAAAAACATGCCTCTATAAAAAAAAATTAAAAAAAAAATATATATATATACTTAAAATACTTAAAATTTGAAAAAATACAAAAGGGAAAGAATAAGCGAGCTATTATAAATGTGAATATGTGGAGTAGACCCACAAAGCTCCCTTTAACAGATGGAGTTGAACAATTCAAGAAGAGGCCTCAGTTCTACATCAAAAGAGAGATGAACTAAAAAAAGACAAATGAAGCTATATTTTTGTTTAAAGGTTAAAGGCTATGTGTATCCCTTTTCTATGATTTCTGATTTGGGTTCATGTTTTTCCATTGACCAGCCACACTGGATAAGAGTTCTACTCTATAAAGATTACTTCTAGATGGTATCAATGCAAGGAACTTTGAGGCATGGATTAATTTAAGAACAGATCCTTGAGAACCATTTAGAAAAAGAACACCTGAGATCCAAATCTGATATAATTTTATAGTTTACTTTTATGTCCTGCAAATTAGTAGAATTCTAGGGATTTTTTTAGCCGTTCTAGTAAACTAACTCTTGGGAAACACCCAATAACACTAAAAACCGTAGAACGTGGGCCTCCCCGATGGTGCAGCGGTTGAGCACTGGGCTGCAAAGCTGCCCGCAGCCTCTGCAGCGCCAGTTTGATCCCCAGCCACAGGGTGAGGGTTCAACATGGTGCACAGACCTCTCCTGCTGCCCGCTGCTCCCCTCAGCAGTGTATTTCATCAGTCTGCCTGCTCTGTTCTCCCTTCTGGCTCTGGTGAATTCTCTCTCCCTCCCGTGCTTCTGACTGTACCCAGTGCTTGTATAAATAAATAAATAAATCTTAAAAAAATAAATTAAAAAAAAAAGAACTGTAGAATGCACTGGGGTGCCACAGTAATAAGAAGAGCCAACGCAGAAGTGGGATGTACTTTCAAGATCATCTCACCTTCCCAAAGGTACCTATCATGCTACCTACCATAGAACAGTCTGACCATCCGAAGTGGGCGAGGAATCCACTGCTTTTCAAGGCTATTAGTTCTCCCTTGGACAACTTTAAAATTAGTCTCCCTAAAACTTCCACCTATTTATGCTCCTTTGACATCTTTGCCCATAAAAAGTAATCTAATTTTCCTCTAGTAGCAAGGTCAGCAATGAGCTGAAGCAGAGTCTTCTACCATTTTTTGTTTGCCCATTCATTCACCTACCCAACAGATATTGATTGAACAACTGTGTATTCTGACTGCCAGAGCAAATATAAAAAAGGCAAATAATGAAAAGGCCATATTAGGTTTCATGGAGCAGGGATGGAGGTGAGAGGGGAGAGTGAAAAATTACAAATAAATGAAAAGTGACGGCAATACCAAAATTAGAGAGTGTAATAGACAATGATCGTCCAAACTGGTGGCAGGAGTCTGGGTACTCAGAGATGACCCAAGACATGGAAAAATCTAGAAGAAAGACATTCCAAGCAGAGTGTTCACGCTGCTTCAAAGGTCCTAAGGCAGGAATAAGCTCCTTGGGTTGGAACACAAGAAGGCCCATGAGCTAGAGTTTAATGTGTAGGAGGGAGGAGATGGTTGCGATGAGTTAGGAAAGGTAGAAATGGTCAAATAATGTAGATGCTTATAAGGTGTGGCTACAGGTTTTGAGGTTGAATTTGTTTTTTTTTTTTTTTAATTTTTTTTTTTTTATAGAGGCATGTTATTTATTTATTTGTTTGTTTGTTTGTTTTGTTCACACATGCGCTGGGTACAGTCAGAAGCGCGGGAGGGTGAGAGAATTCACCAGAGCCAGAGCGGGGAGCAGAGCAGGCAGAGTGACGAAGTACACTGCTGAGGGGAGCAGCGGGCGGCAGGAGAGGTCTGCACGCCATGTGGGACCCTCCTCAGGTGGCTGGGGAGCAGCCGGGGATCGAACTGGCGCCGCAGAGGTCGCAGGCAGCTTCGCAACCCAGCGCTCAACCGCTGCGCCACCGGGGAAGCCCTTGAGGTTGAATTTGATTCCAAGAGTAATGAATATACAGCAGCAAAGTGTTGTGGCCTATCTGGAATAAAGGGAGGGCAAGAATGGAGGTAGGGAAACTATCAGAAATCTATTGAGAGAGGAGAGGGTGATTTTCATGTAAATGTGGACAGCAGTTATCTGCTTTGAGACAGGTTGTAAAGGGAGTGTCAGCAGGACTTGGTGATGGGCTGGATAACAGATGTGAGTGTCTAAAGGGAATAAATAATAAGTATTAAACATTTTGCTGATAGTTTGCAAAGTATTTCCTTCATGGAATCCTGATTAATTCTCTCAAAGGATCCTTGAGGCATGTAGTGATTCCTCCTTTCTATACAAGGATTCTGAGATGTGGAGGGATGAGATGACCAAGCCAACAGCAGGGATGTGGCTTGTAAAGCAAGGATTTGAATTCAGGACTAACTCAGATTATTCCAAGAGAACAGCATTTATTTCAGTATTCCATGTTTCTTGTAAAGGAAAACAAGACAAATTCCACAAGATCTGTTGATTTGTAAATAAAGGGGTAGGAAATTAAGAGGAGGAAACTAGAGCAGCATAACTCATCCTTCCCACCTAGAGATGTCACAATCGTGGCTTCAAAGGAAAACACAAACTTCTTCCATTAATTAAATAGATGAATCAGGTTTCAGTTTCCGTATCCTCTCTCCTTTCTGTATAACTTGTCTTTGAAGGCATTCCATTTGGGAAATATGTGACCTTTACCCACCATGCTGCCCTTAATTGAATGCTTTGCATCAAAAGTCACCATGCTGATCAACATTTTACACCCACTGGCTTTCTGAAATACTTACCCCCAGTTCCTTATGTCTGTTTTGTTGAAATCATTTTACAAAAATAAATCATATCAAAGTTTTTATTTTATTATTTCTAAAATGTTGCTTGCAAAACTAAATATTTTTAACACCATGGTAACACGGTCAGGACTCTGGCTAATGTATCCAATATCGTACCAGAGTTCAGACTCAGCTAACTACTGCTGCCGACAAATGGGCTGCAAAGGGGGAATGGGCTAATGAATTAGGCACGGTCAATAATCATTCAAGTCATATCTTCTGGAATTTCCTAAGAGGTGATAAATTAGCCAGACTTGTCTTAAGGCTCAATTACACACCCCCCTCCTCATTTTTAGAACACATCAACATGCATTGAGTAGACTACACCCTGCATGGCTTCTGAATGTGTTTAAATAACACCTCCTATGCTTTTCTACATACTTGCTCATCCATCTGCTCATCTGACTCTTCCAGTGTCCCTTGGAGAGGGGCAGGGAAGAGAAAGAAATCCAGTTCCATTTTTCCAGCTGAAGCTCACAGAGGCTAAGGGGTTTTGAGAGATACATGGCTTATATGGTCCCAGACGGATACTACTCCCAACATACCAGCCTTTGCAACTGAAATTGAACTAAAGCACCACTTAAACTTTTGTGTTTTATTTTTTTTGCTTTTATCAAAGTAATACAGCCATGGAGCTAAAAGAATGAATGCACTTTATGCTCTCTGTGAGTAGCAGTTTCCAACCTCCATTCTGCTTTCACTCAAGTCTTCCTAATTTTCTCTGGTTATTTCTGCACTCAATTGTATATCTCTAATGAGCTTCTATCTGTACTTTTCAACTTTTTATTATGTAATATAAGTGATGTAATCAGGGAAATGCAAATCAAAACTACCATGAGATACCAGTGAGAATGGCACATATTAAAAAAACTAGCAACAACAAATGTCGGCGAGGATGTGGAGAAAAAGGAACTCTCCTGATTGCTGGTGGGAGTACAAACTGGTCCAACCACTACGGAGAGCTGTGTGGAGATTTCTGGACCTACTAAACATAGAGCTTCCATATGATCCAGCAATTCCACTCCTAGGTATTTACCCAAAGGACACAGAAATATCAATTTCAAAGAGCACCTGCACCCCTATGTTTATAGCAGCACTGTTTACAATAGCTAAGCTTTGGAAACAACCCAAATGCCCAAAAATAGATGACTGGATCAAGAGGATGTGGTCCATATAAACCATGGAATATTACTCAGCATTCAAAAAAGATAAACTCATGCAGTTTTCAGCAACATGGATGGTGCTGGAAGGGATCATGCGCAGCGAAATAAGTCAGAAAGAAAAAGAAAAATACTGGATGGTCTCACTCATAGCAGGAATTTAGAAAACTTAAATAAGGGAGCAGGAAAAAGACTAATTAATACAAAGTAAAAATCAAAATCAACAAGCAACTATAAACCAGAGACACCTCACGGAGGGCGGGGAATGGAAGGGGAGAGGAAGGACTAGGGTCAAAATAAGGGGGGTGGGAATTGTATGGGGAATATAACCAAAATGAAAATGCATACATTGTGCAAAAATGAAAAATGATGTAAGAATTATATAAAATAAAACATTAATTTAAAAAAAGGAAAAAAAAACTTTTTATGTAATATAAGTGATATAGCTATAGCTCCCTTCGGTGCCCCAACACCTGCTATACATGGTGTCCCCTTTTACCCCATTCACACCCGTCCTTCTAATAGAGCACTACTGTGACTTGTTTAGACTGGTATTCAGTGTTGACAGCATTAGGATTTTTTTTTAAAGATTTATTTATTTATTTATTTATTTATTTATGCATGCATGCATGCGTACGAGAACTGGGGTACAGGCCAGAGGCGTGGGGGGGTGAGAGGATTCACCAGAGACAGATTGGGAAGCAGAACAGGCAGACTGAGTGAAACACACTGCTGAGGGGAGCAGCAGGCGAGACAGGAGAGGTCTGCCGCGCCATGTGGGTAGCTCCCTGGCTGGGGATCGAACTTGTGCTTCAGTGGCTGCAGATAGCTTCATAGGTTGCATCTTAATCCCTTGTACCACCAGGGAGGCCCGACATCATTATGATTTTGTAAAACCAACCCCCAGTGAATCTTTGCAAATTCTGATTGATTTACCTTTCCTATGCACTAGTCCCAATATCCCTGTACCCTCATAATGATTTTTTTCCCCTAATATGCTGTATATTCTATGTCATTAACACTAAACCTCTTGTCAATACACTCAGTTACATCAGACACACTAACTGGATAGTCCTTAAGAATCTTCTCCTGATATTTTAGCCTTATCTAATCTGGAATGCTTGCTCACTATGCCTGGCAGCCATCCTGGATTCTCTATCTATCCTGGAGTAGTCCTTAAATCCTCTTCCCCTATGGATTTTTTTAATTTCCTGTCACCTTTGTCTTTCTACTTCACACTAAAGCACATTTTCTAGACGCATTCTGAAGACAGTTGAACGGACCATTAACTTTTTTGAAAACTTTCTTGCTTGAAATGTCTTTATTTTGCTCTCATAATGTGGTGAATGTAAGATTCTGAATTAGGAAAATTTTTTCCTTCCAACTTCTAATTCATTTCTAGCTTCTAGTGCTACTGTTGAAAAGTCTGAAGCCATATTGCTTCCTGATTCTCTGTAATTTATTTGTATATCACACTGCCCCACCCTTTCCTCCTAAAGTGCACACAATTGTTTTTTTTGTCCTGAATATTCTAAAATATTCTAACAATGATAGAGATCTATTTTGTTCCATGTGCTGCAATCTCCTTAGGCCTCGTGAAATTAGAAACTTGTGTCTATCATTTTTGGAAATGTTCTTGAATGGTTTCATTGATTTATTGATCAATAAGTAGTAATGTTTCCTTATATATGAATATGTATGAATTTGTGGTGCGCATGAATCTTGTGGTAAAAATTGGATTCCTTCATACCTTTCTCCCCTCCTGGATTATTCAGCTTTCTCATTTGCCATATTTACCACATGTCCACCTACTTTTCGAGCTTCAGAAATTTTGTGATGGTTGTTTTCACTCTCACATCTGTGCTCCTGAGTTTATGCCTTTTAAAAGAACTCTGTTATTGTTTAAGTAATTATCAAGAGCAACTGAAGTCCATGAGTATTCAATCCTACATGAATGTTCAACTTACCATCTTTTCTCAGAAGTCTTCCAAAAATTTTCCTAAGTCTTTCACCCCCTTAGTAAGAGTCACACTGCTCATGGATCATGCTCAAGTGAGTAATTAAAGAAAATATTCACTTTCACAATATAAGGTCTGGCTTTTCTCTTTTTGTTTTCACAATGAGATCTAGCATTTCTCTTTCGCTCTCTTTCAGGAAACACTTATCCTATCATGGAAAGAAAGCCACTTGATAATGCTAGGCAGTAGAAGTCATTTATGCTACAGAGTCAGGACAGGTCCCAAGCACAGGAGCAAAAGTCTGCTCTGCTGTGACTTGACAGGACTTATAAGGTTTCTTCACATCTATGTGAGAATCCCATTGAGTGTTATTTCCACAAATGGTAGAGATAACAAAAATCAAAAGCATACAGGGTGCTTATGAATGAGCTTTCAGTATTGTGCTATTTGTCTGGCTAGTCATGTCAGACTAGTTTGCTTATCTCCTGGGTCAAAGCATTAGGCTAGGTAACTGTAAGAGGGAGACAGGGAGAGAGAAAGCAAGAGACTGACAGAGAAGAAATAAGAAGATAGCAATTACAATGGGTAGATGAGTTGAGTGGTCATAGGCAGAGACAAGAAGTCTCAATTCAGTCTAATGAATATCTGTAGTTTCTTTAAGAAAATGAAGTAGAGCTGGAAGGGATTATGTTAGCTGCAATAAGTCAGAAGAAGAATGATAAATAGGGGTGGTCTCACTTATATATGGAATATAGAGAAACCAAACAAAAGGTCAAGAAAAAGTCAAAACTAGCAAGCTGACTATAAATCTGAGACATACAATACAGCAAATGAGGGTATGGGGAGGGGGGTGGGGAACCAGGGGAAAGAAGAGCAAAGAGAAATATGGTGATGGTTTATGGGTGCTATGGTGGTGGGAGAACTATGGGAACTAAAACAATGTAAGAAAAAAATTAATAAATAAAAAGAAATGTATCTATGTATGGTGACAGATGTTAACTAGACCTCATGTAGTGAGCAGTTTGTAATATATACAAATACTGTATCATTGATGTTGTGCATATGAAACATACAATGTTATATGTCATTTGTACTTTGATAAAAATGTATTTTTTTAAAGAAAAAATAAAGAAGATGAAGTGGAAATCTTAGTTGGGCTTATTTTTCAAGCTTGATCATTTTAGATTGTATGGTTAGTGCTTCAGGAGTGCACCTGCAGGCTATAAAACAATAAAATGTGGGATAGTGGAAAGAATATAAACTGTGCAATCAGATAATCTTGTTTCCAGTTCCAGCTTTGTCATTATTAGCAAAGTTATTTCAAATTCCTTACTGTTCAAGAGTTGGTAATACTTATTTTGAACTATTTTTAAGAAGCAGAAATGACGTAAGCAAATTTTCTGGGACTTAGTAAGTACCCATCAATGGTAACTACTAGCAATAGTGATGGTGGGAAAGGATGCATACCACACCCTTGAACATATTAACTGTACCTGGGTTCACTGTCCACTCTTGCAGGGAAGAGGATTTTATCACTGAGCTTGGTTAGAATTGTCAGCATATAACAACAATAAAAAGTGAACCAACTTTTAGTTGGTTTGATTATTGCCTTAAATTCTCTACAGACATGTCAGATAAAAGACAGGACACCACGTTAAATTTGAATCCATGTGTCTTGTGTGATATTGAGATACGTTTATGCCCCCAAAAATTCTTGTTTATCTGAAATTCAAATTTAACTAGGCCTCCTGTGTTTTATTTACTAAATCCAGCAACCCTAAAGGTACCCCTAAATTTCATGCACTGGGGGGTGAGCAGAAAGGTCCATTGTAGCCCCTTACCCCTACTGCTGAGTAGACCCAGATTGTGTCTTTTGCAAATTCAAGGAATAGTCATTACAGACCTTCTTTACATCATATCTTTGCTTGCTAATATAACATCAATAGGCAATCACTTTTCTTGCAATCTATGTTAGGCTCAATAATACTGACTGATTTAGTCAACCAAAGGCCATACTTTCATCTAAGTGGTATACGGATACATTGATTCCTGAGCCAGCAAGAGCCAACAAGGCTGTCAGAAAGCCAGGCTCAAAGAGGACGGCGGAGAGGCAAACTTGTATTAAGGAACAGGGCAGTGCAGCAGGGAGAGAATCCTTTTTCTCTCCCCCATGATAAATATTTGAATCCATTAGATTAATTATTAGCATTCTTAGTTGCAGAGGTAGGAAGAGGGAAGGACACCACTCATAATCCCAAAACAAAACTGAAAATAACAGAAGCGATCAAGGGCAAGATGAAGTCCAAGTTCCAAGTAGCCCTCCAGCCATCCTTCTATCACTGGGTCACCAACTCTCCTGCAGGGAGCTCCCCTTCCTGAAGTCATCAAAGCTCAGCCTCAAATCCCTCCTCAGATGTCTCTCCTTCAGCACCTCACTAACAATATCTCATCAATATATTTTCCCCAGACACAATTGGTTCATTAAATTAAATAAGCTGAATAGCAAAGGTGGGGGTTGTTTCTGCTTTGCACGAGAAACAATAGGTAGACTATTGCTCACTATGCAGTTTCAAACAGAAAGGGATTGATTCCAACATGTAAATGGTATAGCTGACTCATGGTGGTTAATGGTAAAATAATATATCGACAGTTTAAAAACTATGGCTAGTCATCAACCTCACTAATCTACCTAGTTATAATTGAAAATTGACTATAACTTAGGGTTTTTGACCTAGATTGAACAGGAAACATTTCATATGCATATCCGAATAGTTAAACTGTTGCCACACCAATCTCTGCACAGAGCCATGGAAATGATCATGTACAAAATGTTCTCATTTCCTGTTTTTATATATACACACTCTTTATTTAATTTCTGCTCTTTTGCTGGATTATATTGATATTGGCGATATGCGTCTTGATAACATGAGTGTTAATTTGGGGGGGGGGGCTTGAACTAATTGAAGGAATTCAGTCTGCTCTCTTCATCTGGTAGACAGTTGATGGTAGTTTAGAAAATCTATTAAAACCTTGAAAAGCAAACAACAACCCTCTCATGAATTGTTACTTTTATGTGTATGTAAACTTTTATTCCACTGTAATTCAGGTATTGATGTAGATGGGCAGGTACTAATGTTGTATGAAACAGAAGTTCCTCTGGACGGTTCTGGGTTAATTACTGACACCTTTAAGAGAAGGCCAATGGATTGAAAAAGGGTGACGATGAGACAGATGTACTTCAGTGTGAAGTTAGTACGGAGATGTGACTACTATTCACCTTTAAAAGGAACACTGGCCACAAAAATCTGCAAAGAGCTGATGAGACTCAACAACAACAAAGAAAATAATCCTGTCAAAAAATGGGCAGAAGAGCTAAAAAGAAACTTTGAAGAGGAAATGCAAATGGCCAACAGGCATATGAAAATATGTGCAACATCACTTGTAATCAGGGAAATGCAAATCAAAACTACCATGAGATACCCTCTTACACCAGTGAGAATGGCACATATTAAAAAAACTAGCTACAACAAATGTCGGCGAGGATGTGGGGAAAAAGGAACTCTCCTGCACTGCTGGTGGGAGTGCAAACTGGTCCAACCACTATGGAGAGCTGTGTGGAGATTTCTGGACCTACTAAACATAGAGCTTCCATATGATCCAGCAATTCCACTCCTAGGTATTTACCCAAAGGACACAGAAACATCAATTCCAAAGAACACCTGCACCCCTATGTTTATAGCAGCACTGTTTACAATAGCTAAGCTTTGGAAACAACCCAAATGCCCAAAAATCGATGACTGGATCAAGAAGATGTGGTACATATACACCATGGAATATTACTCAGCATTCAAAAAAGATAAACACGTGCAATTTGCAGCAACATGGATGGCACTGGAAGGGATCATGCTCAGTGAAATAAGCCAGAAAGAAAAAGAAAAATACCGGATGGTCTCACTCAAAGCAGGAATCTAGAAAACTTAAATAAGGGACTAGGAAAATGAATAACTACAAGAAAGTGAAAATCAAAATCAACAAACAACTATGAACCAGAGACACTCTATGGAGGGTGGGGGGCGGGGAGGGGAGGGATTGGGGTCAAAATAAGGGGGTTGCAATTGTATGGGGAATATAAAAATAAAATTTATAAAAATAAATAAATAAATAAAAGGAACACTGGGGGGGAGGGGCAGGGAGAGGAAGGACTAGCGTCAAAATAAGGGGGGGGGGTGCAATTGTATGGGAAATATAACCAAAATGAAAATGCATACATTGTGCAAAAATGAAAAATGATGTAAGAATTATATAAAATAAAATATTTTTTTTTAAATCACAAAAAATAAATAAAAGGAATATTTATTGGATGCCTAAACTATGCATTTCATACAGCTTTTCAGTGAGAGAAAGCTTAAAAAGAGCTCACATTTTAGGATAAACATTTATAGAGTAATGACAGATATCAAAGACATCAACAGGGACTCTTGCCCTTCTAAAACTGTGTAAGTGCACTCCCAAATATTTTATGACATAGTCTTAAATATGAAGAGAATGGGACATCATCAGAGCTATTTACACACACATACACACACACTGTCAGCTGAGATTTTCAAACAAGCCTGACTGTCTCACATTGAGGATTAACCACAAATTACACTGTGTAATAACAAGGTTAATGATGCATCATTTTCAAGGCAAGATTTTATATACAGCTAGTTGATTAAATAGCCTGCCCTTAATAATTGGGGATACTAGCTAATGAGGGCAATTTATTTTTATTCTTAAACCTTTCAGAATACGCTGACTTCACAACACCTATCTCAAGAGTTCCAGTCTCATTTTCCAACACAAAGATTCATCTAGCTTTTCTGCTTTCACAGGCAGAATGAGTTCTTCATAACAAAACATGATCACAGGCTCGTGTCAAACAAACATGGATTTGGGGGCAGTGATACACTAATTCTGAGCAACACTAATGTTAGTCATTTTGGCTTTCAGGCATCAAGACATCTGAGAGGATTTGAGCCACTCTCTTGTTTACATGGATAACAAACTCGGTGAGGATAGTGTAGCCAGGGAGCCTTAGGGGCAGTATCAAAGGGCAGAGGCCATAATTGCTCATCGCCACTCCTCCTATTAAGGTCACCCAGTAAAGACAATGTAACCGACAACTGTGTTATTTATATGAAAACTTTTGAGAGTATTATCAACATCCCTTCTTTACAGAATGCACATTCTGCAATGTATTACTAAATATTCAGTGAAAGAGAAAAATCGAATGCTTCATGTTTTATGTTTTAAGTTGGGAAGAGCTGCTTTAAAAGGGTTAAACCTTTGTTGTTTGCACTGCAGGGCTTCCCAGAGCCCTGTGCCCTGGTCCCTGTGATGTCACTGTAGCACAATTTTAGCTCTATCTGATGCTACATGTCTTCAGAGAGCATTGATTCACATTGCACACAATCCTGGTGAGGGCCACAATGTGGGAAATCCTGCATGTATGGCCTTGTGTGTATGAACTGGCATGATCAGGAGGACATGCTGCATGGTATGTCATCTTCCTATCACACTATTACAAATCACCACCACATAAGGGTGCTGAAAACAAACATGAATACGTTACCTTTCAGTTCTGTGTGACAGAAGTCAGACAAGGGGCTCAGTGGGTGGAAATCTAGAGGTGGACAAGGCTATTCCCCTCTGGAGGCACTACAGAGAATCTGCACCGCCCCCCCTAAGTCTTTCCCAGTTTTAGAGGTCTCTCATATCCCTTGGCTGATTGGTCACTTCTTCCATCTGCCAAGCCAGCAATGCTGCCTTATCCTGATGACTCTACTGAACTACTTCCACTGACTATAGACAAGGAAGGACCTCAGCTTTTAAAGATTCATTTTGAAGAATCATTTGATTGGTCCCACCTGGGTAGCGGTAGCCCAGAATAATCTCCCTGCCACAATGTGGGCAAAGTCCCTTCTTTCCATATAAGGTAACATAGTCACAGATCACAGGGATAGGGTTTGGACATCTTTGGGGGCTATTATTCTGTCTACCACACATAGGTTGGTAAGAAAACATACAGTTCTTGCCAGCAGACAATATTATCAGGGAAATCAAAATTATGGTCTGATTAAGAGGTACAGAACAGTAAATAAAATAAGGACTATGTTCTCTGGCACCAAAACACACAAGTCGAAGAGAGGGCCCAAGTGCTCTGGGAATTAGATTCTTCACAAACAGTGGCCCCTCAACACAGGACTGATTCTACAAATTATGCACTTTCCAATAAAATGCATGTTCTGCTAATGAGCTTTATCGAAACTTTCCTTATGAAGGGACGTGCATACAGGTAATAAAATGATTACTTTTCATGGTTATGTTACCTGACAGGTCTTGCTCTCATCAAGCCAGTAGAGAGAGGACATCTGATTTCAAAGGCTGAGTTCTTAGCCTTTATAGCCATTAGCTGTTAAATAACCCACATCTTCCTCCATGTCTCTCCTTGACCTCAGGGTCTACATATGTGGGTCTAAGACTGTGTGTGTGCAATCCTGCAGACTTATTCAAAGCTGTCATTTGTAACATTGTGAAGCTGTAGGCCTTGAAAACATCTCTTTTTGTTCTGCTCTCTGATCAGAGATGGAGACTTCTGGTCAGAGGCAGGATATGTCATGAATACCTGCCTTAAAGTCATATCTACTTTCAAAATGTGGCCAGGTTATCACCTGTGAGGCAATCTGGCAAATGAGTAGAGCACAATGAACCTTAGTCTCCCCATCTTAGAGACATTGCTAATAATATCTGCACATGGGGTCACTGAAAGGATTAAGAGACAATATATGTAAAGCACCTGATAGATAATAATCAAGTGGTAACTCACAATGGATACGACCAATTCCTTGCTATGTCTGCCTGCATAGAAACACTACTCAAAATTCTTGTCTCTATGAAAAATGCTTACTGACAACCTTTACTTATGTCAGTGGCATCTGAACAAGCAACAACTACTGTTTTATTCACATCCTATCGTTAAGGTGTGGTTCATGCTCTTCAAAACAGTTTTCTCCTAAAGGGCTGAGCCTGGCTGGAGAAGTAAATTCTGAGACTTCTTGAAATTTGCTAATCACATCTGGTTTAGCTTTAGACATTTTCTGGGGTTTTGCCAGCAGCCAGGACATTTTAATGGCTACAATAAACCTCAAAGCCTCATCAAATCTTTGCTGTATGTGTGAAAATTATGTCCTCTTCAATTAAACATTCAATCTAGGCTCACACCAAGGCCTTATGGAAAAGGAGGTGAAACCTGAATGGGGCCTGAGATGAAACGGACCGCCACGACCCTGGCCATCTTGCCAGATGGTATTTAGAAGAAAAAGAAATTCATTAGAGAACCAACAGTCTGTATTTTCTTTAAATATTTACTAGGTACCTTTCATGTGCTAAAAACACTGGCATCTCTAAAGATTAGCAGGGCATTTTTGTTTAAATATTCGATGTGTGTGGGGGAGTCATGGTTTCCTCATTCCCCTGTTTGGGGCTTCACATCTTTTGGTGAAGTCCAACACAACGGAGAAAAATAATTGAGGCACCTTTCAGCTTTCCTTCATAAGGCAACTCCTCCAGCTTCAGAACTCCTTGTATTACCTTAAAATGGGCTGTCAGCTGAGTACTGAGAGACCTGGAACAACATGTAGGATCTCCCCAGTGAAAATAAGTTGTATCAAAGTGGGGCATGGAAGGGGTGGGACCCCTGCCTATCCAATCTCTTCATCCCTTTGCTACTTATCACTGAACACACTGGAATGTCAAGGGGAGGAAGCTCAGCCAGGGTGCAGGCAGGAGAAGAGGGAAAATCTCGCACAGATCAGGTTTCTGCTCATAAGACTACAAGAGGAGGGTAGCCAAGGGGCTTCCAGGGGTGAGGAAGGTGTGGGCATTCAGGGAGGGCCTCGGAGTAAACCAACACGGGCCCTGTGTTACTGCTCATCTGCAGCCACCCTCAGTACTGGCCTGGGCCCCAATTCTACCGTCAGAGAGGGACAGAAAGAACTGCTACGTGATCGCTTACTCTGCTTTGTTACAGTAGGTGTCAAGCTCCTCATCTCGAAGATGAAACTGTCAGTGTTTTGGAGATGGGAAGGAACTAGCACAAGTTCATATATCATCTCCCTGAACGAAGTGTCTATCAGGTGGAATTTATACTCTCAACCACATCAACGGGAAAGAGAAACCCCACATGTTCCTTTTAAAATAATTTACAAGGTAAAAATATTCACTTGTAACCACTATGCTTATTTAAGCAAGGTTTATGCCCAAAGTAAGAATAAGTGGCTCTCCTTACCACCAGGGACACATCTTTCCCACTTGACTTTCATTTCCAAGTTGTTCTCTGTCTAAGACTTAGGTTTCTGAGCTCTGTTTCACAATAAACATTTTTAAAATGTTTATTTTATGTCTTAGTGTAAAAATATTCCTGGTTCAAGCTCTTCACTTCCTCAAGCTCTCCTTCTGGCACTGCAGCCTCCATTTCCACATTAACACGCTCCCTAAATCCTCCATGGAGCTCTTCAATTGGACTTATACAAGCTCTAAGGCAAGTATTTATATTCCTGGACAAGGAGATGTCTCCAAGTGAAAACACAAGACTCCAGAAATGCCAAAGGAAAATTCCAGTCCCAGAGAGGCATATTTTCACCTTTCAAAAAAGCCAAAAAGGGCTTTCAGCATTTTGTTTTGAATAATTAAAACTGTAAATTAAACTAAAATGTAAATTATAATATGGGGCTTGTCATTGTGATTAGCCCCTCCTGCGGATGCCAGCTACATAAGGATGTGTGTGTGTGTTTTCAAGTGATAAATTATATACATGGCAGCATAGTAAACGAGCTTAGACATTGCATGAATTCTAATCAGATAGACTTGATCAGAGCTCAGCACTTTTGCCTCGTACTGGTTGTGTGAGTACAACTTCTATAAGCTTAGTTCCTGCTTATTATGAGACCACTGTAAGCATTCATAAAGGGGTTGCTGTTATCATTCAAGTCATTATTATATGTTGGAAAATGTGTCTATAACAAGATGGGGCTATGAGAGGTAGATGGTAAATGCTTATAGAGAAGGCTGTGGAAGCCCAACAGGCTCAAAGCAGGATGGAGAGCTTCGTGAAGGCTGCGGTGTAGACTCCTACTGAACTCTACACCAATTCCATTCCATAAGCGAGACAGAAATAATCCCCTTAAATTAATTAAAAAAAAACAAAACACTTAGCTATCATCATAACAGAACAGTTCCTGTTACCTTCCAGTTGCCTCTTCAGTTTTCGCAAATCTTTTATGAGGTCTTCAAACTTGACTTGGGAGGCCAGAAAGAAATCCTGTGGTTCAGGCAGGGGGAAAACACTCTTTTCAGTTCCTGCCTCCTGAAAGACATGGTAAACAAAAGTACATTTTACTTCCCAACAGTCACTGTCAGTTGACTTTCCAAAGCAACTTGCATTGGATGCTCAAATAAGAATCACAGCAATGTTCCCCACTATTTCCAAATTTGGACTGTTTACTTTGAAGGGCTTTTGTGTCATTCACAGCGTCATTTTAGTCCTGGGCTAGGTTGTATTTTGCTTCATGAATCAAAGAGAAGATTGTCAGGTACGTCCTGATCCTGGACACTTCACTCCCTTGGAGGGAGGGTTGGAACACATGAAAGCACTTAAATCCAAAGTCCCTCTTTGTTTCGCCTGGTAGCAATTAGATAACTCATCTTAAGGGTATGTCAATAGGTGTGAACTGGAAGGTGCTGGATAAGAAGACATTACAGGGGAAGAAATAACCACTGCCCCGTATGCCTTAAAACACCTTAAACCACTTTCCTCTGAAGTTTAAGAGAGTGTGTGTATGTGTGCGTGCGTGTTTGTGTGTGTATATACACACAAAGAGATATCAAATTCTTCTTAAATTTGTAAAAATTTTCAAATATTGTTTAGCTCTTGCCTTATTTTAGGGACTATTTCCTGAGGGCATGGTTCGGCACAGTTTTTGACATCCTCCACAACTGTATCTAAGAGAGGATCTAAGCTGAGAAACATCTTGAGGGACAAAAACTTCAGGCACACTGAAAGCTAAGCTAAGTGTCCAATCTTTTTCAGTCTAGCTTGCTCACTCCCTGAGTTGTTTATTATAAGCTTTGTGTATTGCATATCTCAGGCAGTCTTCAGTGATCCCTCTCTCTGCACAGGCTACTTTGCCAGGTTGCCTTCACATTCCATCTTTCCTATTGCTATTAGGACTAATTCCAAACTCTAAAATTGCTTTACAAGGCACTTTATGATCTGGCCTCTGTCTATCTCTCCAGACTTTTTTCTACCTTTCCCCATCTCCAAGTTCTCCCCCGCCCGACCTGACTTTCATAAGATGATAATGCAATCTCTTGCCTCTAGGCTTTTGTCTACCTGATTGTCTCTTTCCAAATCTGCCCCAGTACTTCCTCAAACCTCCTTGTTCCTATACACCCCTCAACCCTCAAAACAGTATTTCCTTAAAGATTTCCTCTAACCTACAGGACTAGGGTATTTCCAAAAGCCCCATTATCACAGCACTTACCAATACAACATTTAAAATTGTCATGTTGGCATATACGTCTGCCCCACTGGACTATCAGTTGAAGGCAGAAACTGTGTTGTGTGCTTGGTATGGTAAACCACACCTGGCATATCAATAAACTTTGGTTTGGGTCGGTTGACACCATTCAAGAAAGCCTGGGAAGTTTTTACCTTTCATAGGAGACACCAAACTTATATTTTCTTGTGGTTTCAAGAACTACCTGGACCCTTCCCCTTCCTTTAAAACCTTTAGCATTACCACTTCAGCTGGGGGAAAGTGGCTTTCCTCATTATTAGAACACCATTTTGCACAATCAATGTACTTAGATTTTTTTAATCTTCCTATACTTCTTGTGCTACTACAAAAACAGAAGTAGCACTGCAGTCTGAGCATCATGATGGAATAACATTTAAGATGTTTGCCCCCAGACTCATGGTAATGTGTGCTGGGACACGCAGATATGGTATCTCTGTTTTCCAAAACTTTGTATCAGGTTCAGTACTGGTTTCATTTTTTCAGAAGCTTAGAAAAAAGAGAAAATGTTGCTGAGCAAAGCAGACTGGCAGAAACTCTTGTGAAAGCTGCTCAATTAGAGTTCAATAGACATGGCTCTAGATGGACTTTGTTAGGCTTCACAGACCTAGACTTGGCATGAGTAAAAGGGTGCTTGGAGCAGAAGTCTCCTTTCTTCAGCTAACTGCTCACCACCACTAACCACAAAAATCATCACTTATGCTCCTGGAGGGATGGAAGAGTTTAATAAATTACATAATTCTACACTCTCATTGAGTGAAATGCATTTTGCACAATGAGCACCACACAAACGTTGACTTCTTATTTTTCCTAGACTGGGTCATCCCATGCTTGAAACTACCTTACTGTAAGATTTCACTTTGGGAAGTCATTTCCACTCAACTGTCTTCAATAAGAGTCTCATTTCAGGGGCGACTTTTAGCTTTCTTTCTTTTTTCTTTTTTTTTAAGATTGATTGATTGATTTATACAAGCACTGGGTACAGTCAGAAGCACGGGAGGGTGAGAGGATTCACCAGAGCTGGAACGGGGAACAGAACAGGCAGACTGATGAAATACACTGCTGAGGGGAGCAACGGGAGCGGCAGGAGAGGTCTGCGTGCTATGTGGGACCCTCGCCGGTGGCTGGGGATCGAACCAGCGCTGCAGAGGTTGCGGGCAGCTTCACAGCACAGCACTCAACCACTGCACCACCAGAGGAGGCCCGACTTTTTGCTTTCTTAACACTATGCATCTGACTTGGGTGAGGCAGATGTTATGAGGTAAAACTGCACGTGCCAACTTCAGGTTAGAAACATTACCTCTCAAGATTCTTCAGGATCATTCTTTTGCCTCCTGGGACCTGCTGTAAGAACTTCAGATATGTATATATGGCTTGGCCTGCTCTCCCAGAAAATAGCTCCCATCTCTCACACCTAGTTCTTTGGAGACAGCTTAGTGCACTCCTGTGGACATTTATAGTATATTCAATTCAGCAAGTATTTATCAGGCACCTATGCTATAGACACTAAGAAAGATTCAACAGTGAGTTCAGGGTCTCAAGATGCAATGCTAGAGAAGGGGTGATTGCTCACTGATATCTATGTAGAAGGCAGGATAAGATGTATTATGAGAGGTTCAAATGAAGTTGCCTGGGTTTCAAGATAAAAGATGAGGAAGTAAGCAATGACTTCATTGAAGAAGGGCCATAGAACTGGTTATTAGCTTTTTTCTGCTTTAACAAAGTGACACATGTTCACTATGCTTAGTAATTGAAAGAAAGTAAAAAGCAAATATCCCCTACAATCCCACCACCCGAAATGTCTGACCAACTTTAACATGTATCGTTCCAGGTTTTTGTGTGTTTTTACACAACTGGGAATGAATACACATCATTTGGAAACACACATGTGTAATTTCAAAGCAGACTGAGAGTACTTCCAGTGCCACTAAACTTCCCCTATACACTTTCCATGGCAGTTTATGACTCCATTTTATGACTGAAGCATAATTCATTGGACCCTAGTCACTATCTTTGGATACCTACCAAACATTTTGCTAGTACAAATTATTTTCTATAAAATAAAAAAAAATAGTGATCTGTGTCCTTATTCCTTACAATAAAAATTCCTAGGAAGAATATCTGTATATCCTTAGGACTTTTAATACAGAAAAGTCAAAGTCTTGTTAATCTACATGGCACATTTGCATGAATTAGGGGAAGTGTCCCCTGTAGGTAGGCACAGCTCCATGGGTAAATAGCATGACAGATGCAGGGTGTCTGTCTTTATGGGAAGGTGCCCTTTACAAGACATATAGTTTGATTAGTAAAGGGCAGACCTTAAACAGAACTCAGTTATACTAAATGATAGTCTTGAGGAAGGTTTGATCAAGTTACAGAGCTAATTCTATTTACCTAGTTGGCAATTTATATCTTCTATTTGTCCTTTGTATATACACATATTTTCTTTTTGTATAGGAGAACTGGGGTGTAGGCCAGAGATGTGGGGGGAGAGAGGATTCACCAGAGACAGAGCGGGGAACAGAACAGGCAGATCTACTGAAATACACTGCTGAGGGGAGTGGTGGGCGGGTCAGGACAGGTCTGCTGTGCCATGTGGGTAGCTCCCTTGCCAGGGACTGAACTCAGGCTTTAGTGGTGACAGCGCTGAGACTTAACCCCTAAGCCACCAGGGAGGCACCTGTCTTTTGTCCATTGCCTTCAGTTTTTAATGAAGGCATTGTTTTTAATGAAAAGTGACAAGTTGTCTTTTTCTTTGTTAAGCTGAAGATCTCATTACCTATGCTGTGTATATATTTATCTATTATATATTTATATATACATACAAATATTTATGTATACACATGTACATATACATATTGAATATGTGTGTGTATGTTATTATTGGGAGCATTTTCCGAAAAGGTCTTTTAATTTGCTATTTTTAGAGAATACTAAGGAAAGGAAAAAAATTATATAAAGGGCTAATGACAAGAATAGTTCCAATATGGGAGAACATCTGATGTGATAATCACATTAGTAAGGAAGCATAGGAAGTGTTTGGAAAGCATCAAGTCTTGAGTTGGATCTAGAATGTGCAGAGGGAGAGTACAAAAACATGGTTGTGAAAGGCAGGAATTAAACTGGGTAGAACATTGGGCCTCCCGGTGGCGCAGCAGGTTGAGTGCAGCACTGTGAAACTATCCGCAGCCTCTGCAGCACAGGTTCGATTCCGGCTGTCTGCGGAGATGCCCACATGGCGAAGCAGACCTCTCCTGTCTCACCTGCTGCTCCCCTCAGCAGTGTACTTCATCAATCTGCCTGTTCTGCTCCCAGCTCTGTCTCTGGTGAATCCTCTCACCCTCCCGCACATCTGGCCTGTACCCTGGTTCTTATATGCATGAATAAATAAATCTTAAAAAAAAAAAAGTAAACTGGGTAGAGCATTAATTCACTGGAAAGGGGGTCATTTCTGTTTCTGAGCAAAAAGCAACACACTATGAGCATAACTGTACATACAAATATCAGGAGTAGGGTAGACTAGAGTGGGAATAACTGGAGGTGGGGAGATGAGCTGGGAAGCAATCAAAGTTTCCTATCAAAGTTTCCAATCAAAGCTGAGTTTTCTTAGAACCTGAATGTGCAGGGGTCATTGAGGATGAAAATAGGATAGGATCTAAGAAACAACTGAGGGGAAGAAGAGAGGGGAACTAAAGAGAAACATAAGCTTCAAGCCAGAAGACCAAAAATGATGACATCCTTCCCGGAAACAGGAGGTATGGGGAATGGAGGGGTAACAATAGAGCATGGCTACAGGTACACTGGGCATAATTAATAAGCCAGATGAGGGTAGGAGAGCTGACGACAGACTTCAGTGATAAGCTTGTCTTCCTGATGAAATTGCAGGCTTTTTCACAATAAAGATCTGGAATCTTTACTTTTCTTCTCGTGGTGCATAGGAAAAACTCTGCCTTACATGGATGGTTAAGCAGGAGATCTGACAGCTATTTTCCTGAGACTTTTCCATTCATATTGATTGCTATATTTCTCAACAGCTTAAACACTAGCTCTTTCTTCTCAAAGTTTTGGACTCCTTGTCTTCAATTTAATGAGAAGGAATAAAACACAGAAAATTGTGCTCAGGTGGATTTTCATAGATTTTTTTTTTTTTCTAATTGTCGATGAAATCCAAGCAGGAAGGAGGAGTTTCTAACTCCACATCTTCAACTTAATCACAGATGAACATAACCGATAAAGTATTGGGTATTACTGCATCTTCATTTCCTCAACTTTGGCCTGCATGCCAGACTCTAGTTTCAAATACAACCAATTACTGTATGGATATTGATTTCACAGAGACCCTCACAATCTGGAGAGAAGGCACGACAATAGCTGGGGGTTGGGGGGGGGTGTAGGGTGCTTTCTCTGAAGTTGTGTTATTTGGTGGCTTGAAAGTCAGTATATTTGTGCCATTGAATAATGCTTCTCTTTACAAGAGTTGACTAAACTCTCTTGGCTTCAGTTTTCCCATCTGTAAACCAAGGAAGCTGGATCGTGCTCAAATTCTATGTTGGACTTGAAATCTGTCCATGCATCCATCATCCAATTTCTAAGTGCCAACTATGTGTAAGAGCTGAAACCCCATTAGTGTAGTTTTCCACATTATGCCATTTCTTACCTGATCATAGTAACGCAGGTAATATTTCACGACGTAGTCCACCAGATTAATTCCATTATCCTAGGTTTAAAAGAAAGGTAAATGAAAATCATCCTATGAGCCTCGGGCCATATTACACAGTTGAGTCAGTTTGTGACCCTGATACTTTTAAAATTGGATACCTCTCCCTACTTCTTTTGACACTAGCAAGATTTCCCTCTCTCCTCCTTGTCTCATCCATTTTTTTCTGATATCTAAACAAAGTAATCACATTATACTACCCTTTGTGGGGGGGAAACCCAAACAGGTAATCCACAAGACCTCCAAGTATGGATAAAACAAACAAACACACAAAAGATTGTCTCTTAATATTTTTTGGCATAAAGCCAAGACAGGAGGGGGTGGGGAGTATTACAGAGAACCAGGGACTAGGACAGAAAACCACCCCTCCGTTCCACCTTTCAAAAAAAAGTGTGTTCTTAATGGCGTGAAAAATAATCAGGACAGCTTAAAAGGAACGCCAGGCCACTTTATGACCCTGGGAGGCCAGGGGCGAACAGGCCCTCCCACAAGGCAGCCTTTGTGTCTTGTTCACATGGCTCTAATTCTAATTTGCCTGTGTGTTTCCACTCCCTCCACTCCCCCTGCCCCCATGGGATGCCTAGATATGGGCTGGTTGTTTCTAAAGAGGTAGCTCTGCAGGGGTGTGGAGCCAAATGATAATCAGGCTCAGAGCGTTTGACAGTAGACCTCCAGCCCAATTGTTGTGGGCAAAGGAATCACTCAAATGTTCAGTACAAGTAATGATTCAACAGAGCTGTGCTACTCAGGAGTGAGTTAATTACAAGTAGCAGACACTAAATCTAGACCCCGCCCTTCAGTTAGGGCCCATACTGTATGCTTATCTGCTTTATTCTCAAAGTGTGGTTCAACATATAATTGTGTATGTTTCAGCGAACAAAGATTGGGAATTTTGCCACCAAAATAAGATCTAAGATGAAAAACCCATTTTTCTTTAAAAGTCAAAATAAAGCAAAGAAAAAGATAAGTTGTTAGGGGGAGAGAAAAAATATATATATTAAATATATATATACACATATGTAACATATATATTTAATTAAAGGTGTAGAAGGAAAATTATGGCAGATTTCATTGATGAAAATGAACAAATACCCGACTTTTGACGTCCTTGAGTTTGGGCAGAATTTCTAAGCTATATCCATCTGCTTGTCCCCGAGTTCTATTTCCTCCATTCATATAATTTCCAAAAGCCAGAATAAGAGCTAAAATGTCCTTCACACTCTTCATGTGCAGCAAGCCCTGTGACAGCAAACACTGATTATTATGGAGAATTCCAGATGGAATATTGTTCATTCAACAACAAATATTTACTAAGTTTCCAAAAAGTTTGTTTGGTGGCATCTCAACAATGAGGAGTTGGTGAAATAAAAATACACTGAATTAAGCCATACATGTTTTAAAGATATACTAATAGTCATCATGTTATCCCCTTTCAACGAATTACAAATTGTGCAAGATTTAATATCCAGAATCAAATATTAGTATTTACATTTCCAATGAAGTCAGCTTTATGTTTCAAAAACAAAGTATCTACACATTAAAAACAAAGAGTCATTATAGCTTGGCTTCACATTTCATGACTTCTGAGAGGAAAGGAGTTTAACATTATTTAAGAAGCATCTGTGTTTGGACAATATACCCATATACATGATAGTTAACTTCATACATACACACACACACACACACACACACACATATATATAGTTAACTTCAGGGTAGCAGATGTATTCTTCCCTCTCCCTGGGTATAATTATCAGAGTTGAATATAACATTTTCTAAGGCCATAGTCTATGTTAATTAAGTCTGTGCTGTTATGTCTATTAACTTTTACAGTTTTAAACAGCTTAGGGTTTTCTTCAGCCCTCCATCTCATTTATTTTTCTGCATCTTATCCCCCTACAATTGCAGATTTTCAAGATGATATTTTTTTCTTTTTCTCTACAGTCCTAAATTTATTTCCCTTATTTTAGGATTAAAAAAAGCAAACTGAATTCAACTCAAGTCTGACTTCTGCTCCTGCCATTTAGGGTGTTATTAGAAGGGATATATTTTGTAGAACTTACATTTTCTTTACTGAAATCTCATATTTTACAGAGAAAAATCATATCATCAAATAAGCGATTAAATACTACAGTAACGGCTGAGAGGCATGTCCTGTTATTAAGGACATGGGTCATTGTGAAAAAAAGTCAAGTGCTAGAATTTAACTTTATAATGAATAACAGCAGTGTGGCAAAGTCAACAGAAATTTATTTGCCTATCACTCATTATCATAGTCATTTATTTCATGTATCAAGTCTAGAATCTGTTTAGTTCACTATTTAGACACATTTCACATGATCAAATGCATGTGTCTAAATCCAACTCTTTGGCAATTCAGACAGATGAGTGGATAATTACACTATGTAGGTTGGCTTGAAGAGGCCAGTATGTATAGTGGTAGGTATCTGAGAAAAAAAAAATTTGTGTGTCATTTTTACCCCCCTTCTCCTTTTGTCAGTCTGTCTCACTAATCTGCACACACACACACACATACACACTCAGAGTTGGGCAGGAAGAACATACAATTCTAAGTTAAAAAACCTGAAAAAATCTTTCTAAACGGATTCCAGTTGATCTTTCCAACTTGCCCTTTATTCTTCATCCACTGTAAGGGCAAAGCTGTCTAAAATTAACAGCACACATACCTTAGAAGCTCGTGTGATGATTTCTACCTTTCGGTGCAAGGAGGTGATCCCTTCAGAAAAGACAGATCTGAAGATTATGCACTGGGCACGTTCAGCAAAATTAGGGATCTGGGCTAACTCATGTAAGAATCTGCAAAAAAAATTCAGAATAATCATCTAGCTTCATACACAATCACAAGGAAAATGAAACAGCTGAGAAAATCCAGCCAGAGCATTCCTTATTTGACGATTTCAATTTAACAATTACATAAGGTATAAGATGGACAAATTTAAGGAACTCCAGGGTGTGGCATCATTTCTTTTTATGGGTTTCTATGATGGTGAAAAAATATGTATTGTAAAAATTACACTTTAGGAAGAGAAAGTTAATGCAAGTATACTGAACTATGATAAGTTCTCCGTCTCTGTCTACGCAAACAGCAGACTAAACCCAAATGGAAAGTGTTAATCTTTATGAGGAAAAATACACAATAAACTCCCTTTATAAGGTAGCATTCTCTGAGGCGGTATTTACACAGGTTAAGTCAAGAGAGAGGCAAATGTCTGCAGACAAGTGATTAAAAAAATCTCCATTGAAGTAAGATTACTGCTACTAATTTTTCCTCAGTGAGTTAGATGATAGTGTATAATGATCCTATTCTAAGATGCTTACTTTTTCACAACATCTTACCTACATAGGCAGAGCTCACAGTGCAAAGCTGGGAACAAAGCAGGCAGTCATTAAGCAGACACAATCTAAAGTTTCTTAAAAACTATGGCCAGCCAGATCTTAAAAGCTAAAGGTGAGTGCTGACCTACACACAGAAGCTCACTGTCTGAGCAGCTGGGCACTGGTGCCCTTTGCAAAATTAAGTTGGAAAAGCTACACACTCTCCTGGCCAACCACCAGAGGAAGGGGTATAAACTAAAATGGGTGGAAAAAGTTGGACATGAATTCAAGAAAAGGAGAGAATCCACTAACAGCTATTAAATTCATTTTGGGGTTGAAATGACGATTAACTGATATTTCTGCAAGTCTTGGTCAACTCATAATATCATTCCCTTGACATTTTGCAATTTCTCACCAAGAATGCTTCTACATAGAAGGAAAGCTGGCGCCTCCTTCTTTCCACACCCAAAGAAATACCTCTAGCTTGTCTTCTGTGCCTCCTTGACTTTTCGGGAGATTTGGGTTTCAACAGAGTCTAATTATCAGCTGTTTTGCTTGTTTATTCTCCAACCAGGTCAGGATTATCTTATTTTTAATGACATTGAGATGAAGCAATGAATGTCCAGAAAGCAGAATGCACCTTGTTTAAAGTTCTGTAATTCTCCTTATGAAAGCCATGTGGTTGCATAAAACAACAGAAACTTAAAGGAATTCTAAATTGCACAAGATGAAAAAACTACATTTATGTGTAAATTTCTTCTTCATCAAATGAGTACTAAACTATTTGATCTAATTATCACTGAAATCAAGGGCACAACAGTTTTCCCAAACATGAGCTTGTGGGACTGGTGAGATTTGGTCGTGTGGTGTCTTGGGAAGTTTTATTTATCCAGATGCAGCCGAGAGCTACCTCAGGGACAGGACCCTGTATCTCTCCCCTTCCAAGTGTGGCCGTGAGACACAAATCTCCAAATGGGGCTCAGCTCCCCCAGTTTGTACACTTCCTGGTTGAAACAAACCCAATGAGTGAACAGTGATGGAGCCCACAGAAGAGAAGATACAGATCATCACCTCAGCTCACCAATAAGGACAGAGATGGAAACAAGCAAATGCTGGCTGAATCATTACATGTCTTTAGTCTCAAAAAACATTTAGATAAGTACGAGGAGGCAAGACTATGGGCTCACCAACTTATGCCACCCAGGAGCCTTGCTGGGGTTAGGACTTGCATTCTGAAGATGCTCAGAGAAGCTTAAAGCTCCCGTGTCCTGTGTGGGGGGCAGGGTCTGAAACATATCTGGAGTAGGGGGTGAGGGGAAGAAAGATCACGAATTTGACGGTATTTTTGAATGGAATTAAAAATGTGTTTCTGAAAATTAATACCACGGCATCAGCCACCAAGAATGTGAGTCAGTCCTTTACATGTGAAGTATTGACAGCATATCAGGAGCCGTGCTGACACCTGGGGGCAGAACTGAACTTGTACACAGTTCCTTTTGGCTAATCTGAGAAATGGATCCATCGTTACCATGGAGTGTGACAAATGATGTGCTGGGTTGATAACAGCCAGGGCAGCCTCATCTCTACCACTGCTGCAATGTGCTAAGAGAGCAGGAAGAGGGCTAGCGGTGCCAGTGAGTGTGGGGCAGTGATGAGAAAGCTCCTCAGGCAGCAAAACTCAGAGTACCGGACCAACACAAGGGATGAGAGAGCGTTCAGGGTAACCTGTGGTTTTGGCCTGCACACCTGGTGGAATGCGAAGAATAGGAAATGCTAGAAAAGCGAATTTGGAAAAATGACTCCATGTCACTTTCTGTCCAAAAACAACCATGCAAAGCCTTTAGGAAGAGAACAAGGGTTCCTTTCCTATTTATGTGGGGAGTGCCAAGACACAGGTAAGCTCACAGACGATGAAGGAAGTATCTGACAAATATCTTACCCCCCCAGCTGTGTTTCATACTCTACCTGTCAGAGTAAAGCTGAGAACTCTTCCATACATTCCCAAGGAGAGGGTCTTGGTCAGTGGGCCCTGGGACTTACAAATATTTATGGATTGATTTCTTTCTATGCCAGTTTAACTTTATAACCTAGGGCCAGCAATAGGGCACTAAAATACCCCCCAAAGAAATCATAAACTAGGGATCTTCCCATTTACCCTCCCCCCAAATTCAGGCTTATTTTCCCAGGAAGAACTGGAATGTTAGTCATATACAAGATGGAGTTTCTGCACATCACATTTGTGGGTTATAAGCCCACGGCAGCAATTCAGCTGAGAGGTAGAATGATGCAATGTGATCCCTTATTTTTATGCAACTAAAATTTGCTTTAGCACCCCCTAAACCCCCCAATTGGTATTATCTCAGGTGGGTGTGCACACAGGCGGCTGTGAACACAGCATAATTTTACGTGACAACCTGTGTTCTTCCATAGAAGAGCACAGTAATAGAGCAAGTCAGTGTGTCTTTTATTGGTGGGGGGCCCAAGGCCACTGTGGTTTCAAGTAGAGCATCCTATGATGCTCCTATGATGTCCTCACTCTAGGCCACACGGAAAGCACGCATCAGGCCTGATCAAACCCAGGAGAGAATGAGCTGCCCTCCCCACTATGCCACGGCAGAGTACAAAGACAGTCGAGGGAGTGGCTCCCCGGAGCCTGGTCCCAACAGATGACACCTCTTTGGGAAATGGCTTTCTAAATCCGGTACTGGGGTGCAAGAGAACTGATGAGGTGAGTGATGAGGCCAGCTTCTCCGTGCTGTGATTTATAGGACTGGGCACCATAGGGATCTCAGGAAATTGCAATGTTGCACCATAAATGATTCATATTTTCCAGTATGTAAAACATGCTTATAGTCAACTCACTTGGAGCTACTGGCAAATAAGTTGCCAGAGCATCAGACTCTGGCATAAATCAAACAAATGCTGCACTGTGTAAGAGGTCAGACGCAAAGGTGAAATTCATTTAGGCCTGAAGGCCCTGATTCTCTGTGCCTCTCCCTCCAGCCACCGTGCCTCTCCCTCCAGCCACATCACCTCACGTGGACCTCATGACAGTTCTCCTCGCTGTCCCTAATTGCTGTCCCTCCTTGCTGTTCGGGAAGTCATTACAGTGACCACTTGTATACTTTCAAAATGCTTTCTCTCCAGTTCACCAGGAAGGGAAGCAGGAATAGTTAGCTTATCTATTAATCACCATTAATAGGAGCCCTAGCAAGAAATCTTGAAAAGAAAAATCATGTTATAAAGGCATTAACACAAAAGAAAAAGAGGATCACTTGCTATAGCAGAAAAACTCACTATTCATTTCACGTGGTAGCAGAGAGCACAGATCCCTACAACTTGTTTCTGAATGCCCTGTCCACCGAGGATGAGTTTTACCTTCCTAAATGGTTGGGAAAAGAATCATTAGATGGGCAACATTTCCTCACAGGTAAAAAATGATAACAAATTCAAATTTTAATCTCCATAAATGCAGTTTCATTGGCCACAGCCACCTATGCGTTGATGTATTTTCTATGGTTGCTTTTGTAGTAGTTCCCACAGATGGGGTGGCCCACAAAAGCCCCAAATCCTTCCTCTCTAGTCCTTCTCGGGAATAGTCTGCCAACTTCAGGCTCTGAGTAGAGTGCCATTGCTCAGCTTGGAAGAGCTGGCTCTATTCAGACAATCATGATATTCCTGATTGTCTCTGCTGTGGATGGAATGCTTATATCTCCCCCCAATTCTGTTTTAGATGTTGAAATTCTAACTTCCAGTGGGATAGGACTGGGACTGAAGGGGCCTCTGGGTGGTAGTTAGGCCTTCTGGAGGAACCCATGTGAATGGCATTAGTGTCCTTATGAGAAAAGACACAAGAGCTTGCTGTCTTTCTCTGCTTTCTCTGCTATAAAAAGCTAGCAGTTTACAACCTGGAAGAGGGCCCTCATCAGAACCCCACTGCACTGATGCCCTGCTCTCAGTCTTCCAGCCTCCAGGACTGTGAGAAACAAATCTGCTGTTTATAAAACACCCAGTTTAGGGAGTTTGGTTAATAGCAGCCCAAGCTGACAAAGTTAGGCCCAAATATTCCCCCCATGGCCTTGTTCAGTATCTAAATATCCCACTACTATTCTCTTCATTTTTAGCCATTGGCACCTTAATGGGAGTTAATTTATTTATTAAGAAACAGAACTTGGGGATAGGTATAGGATCAGTTAAGAGTGGAAGGTGGAAGGAGGGTGGGTCCTGCTGATGGAACAGAAGAGCAGTGCAACCCCATTTGTATCGAGTCATAATGTCTTAGGCTTTTTGAACTAACTTTGGAGAGGGACTTCCATGGCGAGCAATGTCTCCAGGGTTCCCAGAATTACCATAAAGGCTTGTCAATCTCTGAGTAAATCCAGAACCCCCCCGCCCATGGTTTTCTGGACTTAAATGCCCCTCCATGTATAGAGTGGGGCACTCTAGAAGACCCAAGGCTAAAGAATGAAGGCCTCCATATAAGCCATAGGCCTTTGGACACTCTCCCGGGCTGAACTGTTATCTCAACCCGATCACTCACTTTCCTCTTTGTTGCCCATCGCTCACCTCTTATCTCCAGGCAGGGAAGGGTGACCGAAGTGGACATGAAGCGCACAAGACAGTGACAGGCAAAGGAGCCCTGTGCCCACTCTGTTCATTCCCACCACTGCACAGATTCCTGGGTGAAGTCTATGTGGTCTGCAGACCCCCAAGAGCCCAGCCAAGCACAAGAGTCACTCAGTTGAGCACCCAAGTTTTCGGTTTTCAAAGGGTGTAGAACAACACCCTCAACTGTAGGGAAACAACTCTAAGAGTGAGTGCAGAGAAGAACAAGCAAAGAGAGGATGAAAAACTCACATCTGAACTGGGCAGAGAAGGTAGAGAAAGTGGGGAGAAAGCTGGCACATTCAGGCTCCATTTACTGGATACAACAGTGAGGAAAATCAGTTTGAATCCTGTGACTCTGACCTCATCCTTTTAACTGCATCAGCAGAACCTTAAACAGAGCAATGACTTCTTCCTTCCTCAGTTACCCTTTTGGCCAGAATGTTTAGTCTAGGAGGAATTAATAAGTTGCTAGAACAAGAGAGGGGAGTCACGAGGGGTGGAGAAAGAGGTTGAGACATATTCTATCCAGCCGCACACATCTCCCGGCTGCTTTCCCAGAGGCAGGCCGCTCTGCTCATGCAACAGGACACGGGCATGACGGTGCTGTGCCTCGCTCACTGCACAATTTACACGGGGAGCCTTAGAGCCAGGAGGCAGGAAGAAAGAGCCTACACTTCTCTTTGAGGCCGAGGAGAAAAGCATTCAAGCATTCTTACTGCTCAGGTTTATCCAGCAGCTTCACCTCCTCTTCTTTGGATGTTTCATAATACTTTCTTATTTTAACCAATTCATCGTCTTGGGCTCGCTGTGTTGAAACAGAAACAAAAAGCACCAAAAAATGAGCAATGTGGGCCTTCCTGGAGGCGCAGGGGTTAAAGAAAGCACTATCAAGCAATTGCCAGCTACTGCAGCATGCAGTAGTTCCTGTCTCGCCCACTGCTCCCCTCAGCAGTGTATTTCAATGGATCCACCTGTTCTGCTCCCCACTCTGTCTCTGGTGAATCCTCTCACCCCTGCCCCCGCACTTCTGGCCTGCATAAATAAGAATTTTAAAAAAAAAAAAAGCAATGAGAATCCATCTAGAGCATTATGTTTCAAAATGTGCCCCTGAACCAGCAGTCACATATGAAACTCGGGATAGGGGTGGGGGATGAGAGGCCTGGGTTCCATAGGATGGAAGTAGGGCCCACCATGAACTGCACCGCCCCCCTCCCCCAGGCTGTGATGGGATCCACTAACCCAGATACCAAGGTGCTGGTCAGGAACCTAGTGCTTTCCCTGCATGTACCCTCATTTGAACTTGAGAGTCTGTGCCTTCATCACTCGCACGCTATGCCAAATCCTGACTACCAAGGACTACGAACGGCTTGGTGATTTTCCAGGTGGAAGGATTCACATTAACCATTTTTCAGACTGCACCCCCTTTCAGTTAGTAAAGATAGGGACATACAGACACTGTGACTCTGCAGGTCTTTGATACTCACATTTTCATATAAGGCTGCCAGGGTTTCCAGATCCACCACAGAGTCATCCACATTGAAAATGGCTGCAGAGAACACAGAAAGAAAGGAAAAGAGAATAAGGGGTTTGATCAGACTCCCCACACCACCTTCTAGTTCATGTCTAGCTTCCAAGCAATATAATATTGCACTTTCTCACACAGTTGCATCCTTTGGCATGTTTCTGCTACCTCTTTTTTTTTGTACCAGGAGTTCCAAATGAAAGAAACCACAATGGTTCCTAATGTTAGCCTCAGCCTTAGGCCTGCCTGGTTTAATTCCTCAAGCTCTGTCTCCTTTCTGAGGTTTAATTTAGTCTCCACAGGAGAAGTGTTTGTGCTTTAAAACTAAATCAGTTTGTAGGTTTGAAGCATAATTTTAAATCTTTCTTCCCGGCTGGTAATTGAAGAGATTTAGTACCTAATGCACCAGAACTGACTCTTGCCCAACCAGGAAGAGAGAAAGAAAAAAGACAATGTTGGCAAATTAAATGAATTCAGGCATGTGATTCCAGGCACCTTCCACGGCCACTGCAAACATCTTGTTTGGATTTTGAAAGATAAGAAAAAGCAATAATTGCATCAATGGCAAATTGAGATTATGGAAACCTCCCATGAGCCAGTCTGAAGGCAAGTTCTCTTTCCCATGTTTTTATTAGGATTCTACTTGTTGTTCTGAATCTTAAATAAGTTGTTTAGCTGTTAACTAATACGCTGATGATTGCAATGAGAGAGGTTCCTTTCCCCATATCCTAGGATACAGACATCAAGATTTTAAAGTCTTAATGGATTTGGCAATCAAAGTGTTTGAAATAGTCAGCTCCACATCTTTAAATAATTATTCAAAACTAATAAGGTTTGTCCCCTCAACCCCACCCCCCTTCTATGACTTTACATTGTGAAATTAACCAGCACGCTAGTAAATTTTCTCCATGGCAGGCTAATTAATTTTATTAAACCAACCAGTGATATTTAGAATGTCTTAAAATTTTGCTCGTCAGCCATTATTCTCTTCAGTGGTGTTACACACGGTTTTCAGAGAAGGTAGGGATCAAGGTAAAGGGCAGGTTGCTTTCAAATTGTTTTGCTTCTTCTGTGGTTTAGAAGCATAGGAACCCCCTTCTACAATTTTAACAAAGTTAATTAACTACGCTGAGATCATGTAACTTCACAGAACACCGAGAAATGTACTTAAAATTCCTTCACTGGCCACCTTCTCTAACTCAGGAGTTAATCAGCAAGCTATTCCTAGAAACGTGGGTGAGTGAGAAAAGAAGAGGTTAATATGCTGGTGACACAGTCACTCGCCTCGGATTCCACGGAGACAAAGGAAAATTACACTTCTGAAAAGGTCACTCTGAAACCACAAAAGAAAAAAAACATAGTTTGAAGAATGAAAGAAAGAGCCAACCCTCGCAGGACTGTAATATTTTTAGTGTGGAGATAAGGTGAATTCACTAATTTCTTTGGTAGAATCATGCGTTTTTAAATGTCTGGTGCTTTAAAAGACCAAATATCCAGGAATGATGTCTATTTTCATAAAATTCCAATGTTCCCTACAAAAATCAGCCAGAACTTCTGAAAATAATTGATCAGAAATGGTCACTTTGAATTTAATCATACTGCCTAGCTACTATTTGTGTTTCTCTGTGTGTGTGCGTGTATAGTTACAGGCAAATAGTCTTGACTAATGAGGAAGAGAATGATCTGTGGGTTTCTTTTTCTAATGAGCAAATATTTGGTTTTCAAAAGTTAATCAGTGGGTCTCAGACACTCAGCGTGACAGGTTAGATGGTGAGCCAGTTGCGCCTGCTGTGCTCGGGCGTCCAAAGGAAACACCCAGAAGGGACAGGCCCAGAGAACAAGTATGGGATCTGGAGATATTTATTCATTCATTTACCCATCCCTTGAATAAATATTTGTTGAATGTGTATTAAGTGCCAGAAACTGTTCTAAAATGCTGGAACATTTTAGAATAAAGTTAGAAGTGTCTTATGAAAAATAAGTCAAAAGCGTCTTTTAAAAAAAAAGTAGTTTAAAAGTGTCTGAGACATTCAAAGTGCTTGCTTGCATGAAATGTAAACTCAAGCTTAGGGGACAGAAAGTAAGCTCGGAGATAAATCATTTCAGATAAAGATATACTGCAAAGGAAGTAAAATAGGGAATTGAGCAACATTAAATTGGATGATCAATGCAGCCTTCTCAGAGGAGGTAAGATTTAAGTTAACACCTCAAGAGGTCGGTTCTGTGAATGTCTGGGAGTAGAGCAGTCAATGGACAGGTAACCGCAAAATTAAGCTTCTTTTTTCCTGGTAAGGAAACAAGTTCAAAATACAGAAGGTGATCACCATGAAGGGGACGACTTACTCGATTACACAGCAGGTTTAACTGTCTGAGCTTCTGCAGATCCATAAATGGGTCTAATACCACTTAATGACAATATTAAGTGAGGTGATATATATGCTTGGCATAGCACATGAGCCAGGTATGAACTCCAAAAGGCCCCTATGAACTCTGATTATGATTTTAAATACATGCATTGTTAATGTGTTTTAATGCTTGCTGATGCCTTATCTCCTTTAACATCTGGAAAGAATTAGAGAAAGTACCAAGTAGCTTATGTTAATAAATGAAACTTGCCAGAATTGTTGAGTGCTTCGGATAGGAGTGGTTGCTACTAAGCCCTTTTGTTCCTTCAGAACTCTGCTCGAAGCCCAAAGTTGGGAAGCACTATTAACAAGTATATCTGCACAAATAAGTCCAATTGCAAAAAACGAAATGAATCAAGTTTCAGAAGGGAAATGCAAGATAACTTTGGGTCTATTCAGAAAGTTAACCTAACTTTTACATCTAACTTCCACCTTTTCCACCAATCCATCTTTCATCACACAAAGTTAGTTTTTTTAAACCATGGGACTCAAAATCTTCCTTGATGTTTAAAATACCTCAGGTGTCCTTTGTTTGAACATTAGATGATGTTCGAAAGTCTTGGTCTGATGTTTAAGCCTATTCTTTCCTGGCCTCAAGTTACATTTCCAGTCTCATCTACCCCTTCCCCGAGGTACCCTGTGCTCAGTCATTCTGGGCGACTCCTCATTCCTGAACATGCCAACAGCATCCTCCCTTCGCATACCTCATCCTCCAAGGCCCAGGTGAAGGGTTTCCTGCCCTGGGAAGATATCTCCTAACCTTTATATCATCAAGTCCTCGCTTTTTTCTTTGGCTATGGCACTGCATTCATATGGATACAGGGAGAAGACAGTGCATTTTAAGAATCTGTATAATGGTGTGTTGCCTAACAGTTTATCTCCCCAACTGGATAGTGAACCCTCATTCTGGGTGCCAGAAAGTCTCCTGGTTATAAGAAGATGGAGTCTTGAAAAGAAGAACATAAAGTCTTCCAAAAAAGTTAAGATTTTGACAGATGAAAATATTTTATGATGGAGGGTGTGTCTGCATTAGGGTTGTTCTCCCCATTTGTTCCTGCTCAAAGGATTAATTAGTAGAGTTGTAGGACCATGTCTTCACTCACACACTCAGTATAGACACCTTGCTTGCCTAAATATTCCACACCCCAAACAATTGGTTTTACAGTGAATATTTTCATTTTAAAGAGAAAACTCCCTTCATTCTTCAAAATATTTCAAGTAGCAGCATCACTTTAGGAGAAAAAGTTACAACTGAAAGTTCAACATTATATGGCTTTGGGCAGACACCTGAAAGATGCATGTATGAATTGTCAGTAAGTCAAAATCATTCCAAACAATGAGCATTTGTAAATTTACAGTAAGTGCCAGAGAACTTCAACTGGGAACATGTGAGCCATTCCCAGTGGAAGCAGCAGATGCAGACAGGCTCATGGACTATTTACACAATGGCAGGTAGTTAATGTTGATGTATAGAGAAGACCAGCCAGGGGGACTATGGAGATAAGGCTCCAAACATTGTTTGGAGCAAGGTCTTGTGGAATTCCAAATGTCATGGTGAACAGCCTGTAATGCCCTTGATGCAAGGCAGGGAGGTGTTGAGCAAGTACAAGTAGGGGAGAAAATGGACAGTTATGCTACACAGGGTGGGTCAGAATTTGGAATAACTCATTTAGATCCTAATCCGATGGGTAAGAGGTAGTAAAGCGTGCATGCTATGGACACAAAGGACAGGGCAAAGAAGAAAGACACTAGAGGGCAGGACTGAGTGGTACAGCTGACACGCCAGGAGTGGGGAAACTGGGGTGTCCAACTATTCCCAGACTTTATGCCTAGCTTAGGGGCAAGAGATATAGGCCACCCACAGAGGAGTTTTAAGAGCTGGATAAACTTGATCATCTTTCCCCCAGGACGTGGTAGGAGAATGGAGGAGAGGCAAAAGACTGATGAAGGAAGAAGTAGATAAATTGAGGGCCAATGCCAAGTATCCTATTGAAGGCTCTCCCCACCCATTTAAATATCTTAAAATGAAAAATTAAGATGCAGTTCAGAGGTGGAAGAAGTCCTATCAAGAGATCATCTGGTTGAGTCCAAGAGCTTAAGGAAATCACATTGTTTCTCTTATTTCTACCCTGAAGAGCAGCTGAGGAAGGTTAGCTTATTGGCCCAAGGTCAAAAAGTAAGAAAAGTCTAAGTCCTAGCATTCCTAGATGAGATTATACAAAATTCTGCCTCCTAGTCACCAAATATAAAACTCTCAAGTAGAGTCAGAATTAACACCTGATAATTCTACGCCCCCAAATACGCAAGCATCAGTTTTTGAGGGTGCTTACCATCAAACTGAGTAGCCATTATATGAGCTCACTTAGTTAACTGATGATTATAACAGACAAAAAGGCAGTCATTGATTAAAATATTTCGGGAGTTACTAAGGATCAGCAAACTCCTTCTGTCTTCTACTTTCAAGACACACGCTGTCTCCCTTGCTCCACTGCTCCCACACATTATGCACACAAGTCTACACCATTCTCCAGCATGCCTCAAAGCCCTGATACAGTAATTCCCAGTAATCCCCGCTTTTGTTCCCATCTGTATAGGGCTCATTATACCAACACTCCTGCACATGGTGTCAGAAAGGTGAAGTGTCAAATCCACAAAGGGGAGACCCCAACAACTCATTGCTACCGCAATATCAATCATTGCTGGTGGTTTTTACTTTTATCTCCCTCTCTCCTTAGTTGTCCCCATTCACACTGTCAGTTCAGTTAGAATATTTCACCTACACCTCACAATATGTCGAAAGGAAGTAGACACACGCTGTGAAAAGCTGGTAATTTTATTGGGTTCCTTTACCTTTAAAAATCTGTTACTTGGTCAAGTCTGGCTTCTGGGCCCCTTTTTTGCAGGGAAATTGAGGCAAACATTTTTATGTGGTCCTCTGGTGCCTGCTCTGTACTCCAAGAATTATATACACCAGGATCATTAGAGTAGTGTTTTGCCCATTAAGATATAATAACCGTCAGGAGGGACAAAAAGCAGATCCGTATCACAAATTCAAACTAACAGGCGCACATAAAAACTATGCGCCTGCTTCAGGAACACGCACAAGGTCAGGGTCTGATACCCGAGGTAAATTCCCTCTCCGCTTGGAAATGGCTTTTCACCAGCCCCGGAGAAGCAGAAAGAACAGGCAGGAGTTCCCCTGGCTCTGCAGCCATCTTTAGCCCTGAGCACTTCCCCCTAGTGCACCGTGTCTAAATAAACAAAGAATGACTGGTTTGCTGTTTGAAAAGCTTCTAATTAGTTAAAAACAAGCAGTTGCTTAAGGGAGCTGTTCTTTTCGACTGAAGGAGCACCTTTGGGCAAGAAACACGTTGGGGACTGAGTAGGCGAGGCACACTCCTTGGTCTGTTCGTTTAGCCAAAGTAAATCTGGTGGTCCAAGGTGTGGAAGATGCTGCAGACTGACAGGGTGGATTGCTTCTCCAGGCTTGCGCTGTCGTGGCCTTTTAAAATAACCTCAGTGGGGCTCACCGCGAGCTTCTTTGACTCTTCTTAAGGGGCCAACATGATACGCTGCCCAAAATAGGTGTGGGTAATAATCCTTTGCAAATGGACAAGATTTCAGCCCCCAAAAGTAAAGATTTAAAGGATTGACTCTGGGTAAGAAGTTATTTCACAATGTTGGCTGTTTTGCACAAATGAGTGACATTTTCAGGGCTCAAAAGACTTGATTTGTAAGGAGCAAAGAATGGAATAGGGAAAGCAACATAGACGGCCTCAGGTTTTTAAAACTCTCTGGTAACCTACTCCAAAACAAAACAAAACAAAAAAAAGTAAACGCCCACAAACCAACTCCCCCTAAGCTCAACCAGGGAAAAGGCAAGAATGTGGAGTGATGAGGGAGGTAGGGGCAGAATCCGAGTGCTGAGGAAAGGGAGAACAAGAACACCTCACAGCTTTGACTCCCAACAATGACACCATTACTGAGAGGGAAGACCAAGCTGATGACGAAACTGGGCAAGAGGTGAGAAGGTGGGTGGGGAGAAAGGAGTGTGGAGGAGCAGAACCATGCGGAGGCCAGCGACAGAAGTCACATAGAACCAGCCTCCCATGGAAGCTGTGTAGCCAGGTCTCTTCAGAATGCCCAGAGCTCTCCTCAACATGCCTTGTGTTTTCCCTTCCGGCCATTAAGTTCCATCTCCCATAGGCACTGGGCACACCTGTGCAGGTACAATTGGCACAGACTCATTCTGTGCGGATGAAACGCTAAGGACACCAGCTATGAAGCAGCTTAAAGGACTCTGTTCACTGTACCAGAGGTGGGGGGAGTAGGCAGACCTTACTGGGGATTAATAATAAATTAACAGCTAACATTTGGGCCTTCCTGGTGGCGCAAGGGGTTAAGTCTCGCACTATGAAGCTATCTGCAGCCACTGCAGTATGAGTTCGATCCCTGGCCAGGGAGCTAACCCTTATAGGGCACAGCAGACCTCTCCTGTCTTGCCCACTGCTCCCCAGGCAGTAGAGCTGCCTTTTCTGTTCCCCACTCTGCCTCTGGTGAATCCTCTCCTCTCCCTACCCCACCTCTGGCCTGCACCCCAGTTCTTGCATACATACATAAATAAATAAAATAAATCTTAAAAAAGAATAATAGCTAACATTAGTAGGAGCGTCCTGTGGGTCAGGGAGTTGGAAATCTACATTTATTCATATGAGTTGGTATTATTGCTGTCCCTAGTTTTAGGGATGATGAAAAAACAAAGTCACAAAATTTGATTCCTCAAGCTCAAGTCCATCAGCAGATTTACTAGGCCATTGTTGTTCTTCCTTTATAAGTGTTAGGCTATAAAAATAATCACTTCAGCTAAAATCTCCACCACCTGAAAAAAAAAATCAAAGACCCAACTGCTCACAATTGTCTCTATAGAAATCTTGTTCAAATGACATCACACGCTTTTACATTAATCTATACAATCCCAGTGAGAGTGGGCTAAATATCCTTTGTGTGTAATATTCATCCACAATTTCAATATTATTTAACTATCATTTTAATACATATTTAATTCAATTCTAATTTGTTATTTAAATTTATGTTGTAATAAATGATCAAACTCCAATCTCTGCAAATTATTTGTAGTTATTCAAAATAATCGGTATTGCCATTGACATCATAGCAAGGAGTTTCTACAAAAAAAGAAAACCTGGAATTTCAAAAGGCATTATTTTAAGAGAAAATATAAAAAGAAAAAAAATGACAGTAATATAAAAGTCCAATTTTCTTGAAAAGATATTAATAATTACAACTTTATACTCCATGCCAGAAATGACTAGAAGGGAAAGCAAAGACAGAGACAACAGACAAAAAAATGTAGAATCACAAACATAAGTTGCCTTCAGATTCATAAAGAATAAGTGCTTTGAAGGGACTACATCTTACAGTCTTACCTAGAGTGCCAAATGCCTGCCAGACTGTCATGTTCATTGTTACTGGCCTAAATTTGGGCTTTGATGGAACCAGGAGGCCAGTGTAAACCACAGTAAACAGGCATTGGCTGGGATGTGGAAGAATTGACAACCCAAGAGGGACCCTTATCAAATTTAGTCCCCAAAAGCTCAAAGTCACCAAATTTTATAATGTAAAAATCTCAACTTTGTAAAGTAAAAATCTCAATTCTTAAGACTCAGTCCAGGCATGTATTAGGCCTCAAGGTGCCCTAGATGCCATTTTATAGGTGCAATTAAAATTGTCCATGGTTCAAACCTCAAAGAAGGGCACACAGCATAGAATTCACAAGGCTTCCCCTCCTACATCCCCTCTATTCTCTGTAGGGTAGTGGAATGAGAAACAGTTTGGGTTAAGCTGCTTCTGTTCGTCCATTAGTTCTGGTTCTTTAAGCCAAAATTACATTCCAGGCAGATTGGATGGTCTCAGCCAGTTGCCTGAAGGTAAAGTACAAAGAAATGCCACCCTCTGCTTTCTGGACTCAGGCTTGAGTGAAGGAATGTACAATGGTTTAGAAAGAGGTGGGCGGGACCCCTGCTGCTCAGGTGTTTAAGACTCAGAGGGAGGAAGAGAACAGTGGGAAAGGAAAGGGAAGTATTAGAGCCACTATTTATATTCACCTAAAGATTTTTTTAACAACTGAGCTCTGCCAATACATAGTAAGTGTGTGACCCTGGTACCCTGATCCAGCAGGTCACCACCACATGTCACATTTAGGGTGTAAACGCCTTCATTCATGGAGTCCTCACTGATTTTACTTGCAAGGTATTATGATTTGGGATGGGGGGGGCACTTAAATGAAGCTTTCTGATCCTAAAATCTGGTTTTAACTAAAATAAACTTGACAAAATAAACAAGTTGGCTTCAAAAGATTCCTGCAGAGAAATCCCAGATTGAAGATAATTGACCAACAATAAGAAAATGACAGAGCAGACACTACAATTGCTAGTAGAAGCTCTTTATCAGTCATGAAACAAGTTAAAAACAGGGACAGCGTCAATCAGATTTGCCAAAATGCTGTCCTCATCAATATGTAATGAGAATTTTTCAAGAGACTGAAATATGGATTTAAATCTGTTATTGTTAATCATGAATCTCACCCAATTTATGAATTGGGTCTGGAGACCCAATTAACTAATGACAATCCAAAGCCATCAAAATTAGCAAAACATTTAAAAATACTGATCTCATGTTCACTCATATTTTACATAGGTTTATTTATTTTTATTTATTTATTTTTTAAAGATTTATTTATTCATACAAGCACTGGGTATAGTCAGAAGCACGGGAGGGTGAGAGAATTTACCAGAGCCAGAGCGGGGAGCAAAACAGGCAGACTGACGAAGTACACTGCTGAGGGGAGCAGGGGGTGGCAGGAGAGGTCTGCGCGCCATGTGGGACCCTCGCCAGCGGCCGGGGATAGAACCGGCACTGCAGAGGCTGCAGGCAGCTTCGCAGCCCAGCACTCAATCGCTGCACCACCAGAGGAGGCCCTTTTACATAGGTTTATAATGTGCTTATTAGTTCTGTTACACATTTACATGATGTGTGCGTATTGGAAAACATACCTTGAGATGTCTTAGAAAACACGTTTAGAAACATGTTTAGAAAACATACTTTGAGAAGGATGCTCTAAAACTTTTTATTGGCAAAGGAGTACAATACAAAAATTTGGAGATCACCTACTTTACCTTTAAGGCTAAAGTTAGAGTGTTCCCCAGTAAAGTCCTAGACAATTTATGGTGAATTGCAGATGTCTGATCAGATTTAGTATGATTTAGACAACCAGCATAGACCTCAGCAGACATTTTTGGAAGTAATTGGGCAAAAGGGAAAAAAGTCCTGTGGGTATTCCCAGATCTGAGTTTTGAGACTCAGCATGTAACTAACTAGCAATCTTCTCTTACGTTTTGATTTGAGGTTCCTAAACATAGCCTTTGATGCAGCTGACCTTCCAACTAAGATTCTGAACTAGTACGAACTGAACTGAAAAATGTTTTATTTTGATGTCAGATTAAATATTATAAATATGAATTCTGAGTGTACGGGAAATTCCAAATGAATGCCAGGAGGTTTCTGGCACCTAGTCTGTTGCAATGCATACAGAGGTTTATATCAAAAAGAGTCAACAGCAATTTTCCATCTCCCCTGGGAAAAGACTAAGAGGAAATCACTAACGTGGAATGAAAACACTAATTTGCAATCATGTAGGCAGTCACTGTGTCCAAGGATGCCAAAATGCTTTTAAATATTAGTCATTCAGTTTAGCAGATGGAAAACCAGAAGTAAGTAAATCACTTATCCAGTCTCTCTTGGACCAAATACAGTGCTGTAGATAGTATGGCCAGTTTCCTGAAACCATTCTTCCTCCACAACCACACTCCTTCCTTTAGTCAGGCAGTGATTGGCTTTCTTTCTACAACATATCCACCATTTCTAACCTAGATCTATCTATTTAGTATCAGGCTAGAATTTTCAGATGCTCCTGGAACACTTTAATGTCAGTGTCTCCAGTCAGCTCACACTCAAATCAAACAAAACAGAGCTCACTTTTATGCTTCTGCCCATGGTTTTCATCCTCCACTTCCAGTTTACATTTTGGGCACCATTATACACATTCTTGTTGAAGCCAGAAGCCAAAGTTACATCTAAGATTTCTCCACCACTGCTCAAATCTGATGTGATTCACAGTAATAATTCTCTCTCCTAATAGCCCTAGTATAGGAACTCTCTCCGTTTCCATTGACAGACACAGCCTTAGTTCTGGCCTTCATCATTCATCATAGAAACAACCACAATCCCCTTCTAACAGATTTATCCACCTTCATTATCATTTTTGTATATTCACTCAACAGACACTTGGAAGACTGTCTCTCAGGTACCAGGCACAGTAAAGGTGCTGGGGGACTTATCAGTGAGCAATCTCCCTCTTGGAGTTCATTGTCTGGTGGTGGGTTTAAAAGAAATCATAAGTAGGTGAACAAATGCAATATTAAGTGCTATGTAGAAAATAAGAAAATTGACTTTGGGCAATTTAAATTAGGGATAAGGAATCTGGAAGGGCCTCTTTGAGGTACCATTTTAGCTGAAATCTAACAAAGCAAATGTGCGAGCCATAAGGAGTGGTGTGGAAAAGCATTTCAGACGGAGAGAACATGCAGTACCGTCCATTCAAATCACGCCAAGTATTCAAAGGCACAATCAAAGGAAACAACATGGTCTTTTTAAGGAATTGAAGATGACCACTGTGGTTAGAACACAGTGAAAGGGGAAGCCAAAGCAGAGCCAAGTGAAAGAGGAGAGGTGAACTTGGCCAGAGGATACAGACCTTGGAGGCCAGTCTTTCACAACCTGCAAGATATTTCAGCACTCAAGATTGCGGCATTTTGTCTGTGTTACTCTTAAATTTTGTCTCCCCGTTACTGATGGGCTAATGTCCAAATTTTGTGTGATGATCTTCAGGTCCCTTCCTGTTTTGGAAGCTGTTTGCCTTTCTAGTCCTGTGCCCAAAACCAGTACATATTCACATGGGATCTAGGCACCCCAACTGTCCTTCCTTTACACATGCTGCCCCTCCTTGATTAGAAAGACTCCCCCTCCATGTGATGACCACCATATTATTATCCTGGACTCATCTTAAGTTTTATAGGAAGGGTCAAGATATTGCTCTCAGTTATTTCACAATCAAATCAGCTGTAAGCATGGACTGCTGGAACATCTCTCCCACCGCCCTGTAAGCTCCTGAGAATTTTAGTCTGGATCTTTTGTGTTGTGGAAGTCATGTTGCCTAACATAGAGCTGGCGTTCAGTACACATTTATTGAGAGGAGCAGGAAAGAGGTAAGGAGGAGGTAAGGAAGAAAGAAGTGAGGCCCAAATGCACTGGAACAGAATATACTTGGCATTCCGAGTCTATCTAGTTTAAGGGTTAGTCTATATTGTTGTCTTTTCAATCAAATTAAATTCAACAAACATTTTTTGAATAATTTTTATAATTGCACATGAGCCCAAGACGTTGTAAATCATGCTTAAATGTCATAGACATTCCTAGTAAAGAAAAGCAACATGACATAAAGGAACAAACACTTGATCTGCTATTTTACTCTTGATAACATCATGAGGTACAAAGCTCCCAATTTCCACTTCCTGAACATACATGTCAGGCAGTGTCTAGAGTACCATGGAGAAGTGCTCACCTGACAGACAAGGATTATAGATTTCTTTTATAGAGTTAAACCAGTGAAAGCTGAATTATAGATCTATGGAAGGGAAGCGTAGACTGAAATGCCCAAATCTATTCTCTTAAGGCTACTGAAATATAGTCTCAGCAAGGGGGTAAACAACAGTGCAAACATATACAAAGCCAAGAGGAGACGAGTGATAATGGAGGTAACAATAAACAGGTACTACAAATATTTTCATTATGGCAAAGGAACATTCTCGTCTCTAAGTGAATATACTAACTTTCTGGTTTATACATCAGTTCCACGTGAGTTTAGAAAATGCAAGTTAGAGCTTCTGTCTTTGTGCACTGACAAAGATGAATATGTGAGCGAAAGACTGAAGAATAGCCTCTGAACTGTGGTTCTTCACTGGGGTTGATGTGCTGTGTGACCCTGCCTGGCTGCCAGCTGGCCTGCCACAATCAGATCTCACTGCAGCTCCCCCCACCCTCCCACATTCAAACAAATGTTTTAGACCAACGTCAGCACAGGGAGTCCTTTCATCAGGATGACAACATAAGGCCAAGTGCATTCCATTCACAACCAGTCATAAACTCAAAATGAAATGTAACTGACACAGTCTGGGCTCTTAAGTGACCTTCAGATGCCACTGTCAATCAAATGATTCTAAAGAAAAATTAAGCTCTGATTATATTGCCATATTCATCTGGAATGCATTACTAAATGAAGACATGTAATGGGTATTTTTTTTTATTTTTTCAGAACTTAAGAGTCAACTCTGTGGTAGACCGTGGAGGAGTTTGACGCAGGAGAGAGAACTAAAATGGCGCCCATAAGTTCTAGAAGTCTGTGATGCTACAATTGGCATTCCCAATGCTAAAATGAAAGTTAGCTTCTGCTTCATGTAAGCATGTTCTGGGCCAGAGTAGAATACTGGTAAAGGTCTGGGGGAACTTACTTTTTACTCAGCTCACAATGAACATTTGACCCTACAAGGCGAGAATGCCCAGGGAAGGTTTATAGCCCTGCATTGGTACTGGAATAGCACATAGCCAGAATAACTCTTATCCATATGGCTACCTGAAATACAGGATGTGCCTAACAGGAAGCAGATAATGTCTCAAGTGACATGGCCATACCCATGGTGCTGCACATCTTGATGAGGACACAAGCATACTTGGTTTTCACATGGCTCATGATGAGCATTGTTTAGGACAAGACTCTACCCCTATTCCCGAATAATCCCTTTCTAATTTTAATGACTGTATCATAGAAGTTAGTCTCCTTGACAGAAGGCTCTACTGTCTCATCCCAATATGTTTAACTTTTCCTTTTTTTCCCTTTGTTTTACTATTACATTCTCCTGATTTAAATGTACGTCTAATACATAAAGTCACTGAAGAATCCTTTTCTAAGATTCCTTTCTAAATGTCATGGTGAAACTTTTTAATCACTCTCTGCCCCTAACTCACATCAACCAAGGAAACATTTTCTGAGGTTTAATATTCACATTTATGTAGTCAGTTCTACTCTTTAAACTTAAATATGAAAAATAGCTTCTTGGAATATTCTGTCCTCTAATTCAGGATATTTTTTAGTTTTAGTGGAATTTTTAATGTTTACAATAAAGCAAAATCTTAAGTCCTTCACAGAGTTTCTTTGAGAAGAAAGTGTGTGAAAGTATCTCAAATGTCTTTCAGTTCAGGATCTCTGTGAATCTTCTGCTGTGTACTAGAATCAAATAACTGGGAGGCAACACAGACTGAAATCTGAAGGGTAGTGTGGTCTGAGAGTGCTTCCCTGTTAAACCCATGCTATATTCTACTGACACCACCAACAGGATATTATATTACCAGTCAGAAAATATTACTAGTGACATCTGAAAACAAAGATTTACATTTAATTGATTACTAAGAAAGGGGAGTATTGCTTTATGCAAGACATAGATTTCAAAAAGGGTAAGTTGGTCTACGTTTTAGAGGTGAAGAAAAATATTTACAAGAAAAACTCCTCTTTAAATGTCTCTTACTTCAAATTAAGCCCCAAATAACTAAGTGGAAATAGTGTCCTTTGAAAAATAAGAAGGGCTTAAGAAATAATATCATAACAGAGTGGATGAAGAATGAAACTACTTCTCCATAAAAGGATTAGAGTTAATCAAGAAGAAATGATGGGATTAGGATGTCATTATCTGGCAAATGTCTTTTTTTTTTAAATAAGATTTATTTATTTACCCATCAAGAACTGGGGTATAGACTGGAAGTGCAGGGTGTTGAAAGGATTTACCAGAGACAGAGTGTGGAACAGAGCAGGTGGATTGACTGAAATACACTGCTGAGGGGAGCAGCAGGCAAGACAGGGGAGGTCTTCTGTGCCATGTGGGTATCTCCCTGGCCGGCTGGGGATCGAAATCATGCTGCAGAGGCTGTGGCTAGATTTACAGTGCGGTGCTTAACCCCTTGCGCCACCAGGGAGGTCCAATCTGGCAAATTTTCTAATGAAATAATGAATCTGGACAAACATCACTAGTGTCGACCACCAATATCATAAAGGGAAACTAGATTATTTTATACTTCTTGATAGAGTACACAATAGTATCAATGAAGTATTCTTCCCCTATTGAATTAAATCTAGATCAAACTAAAAGTTTACAGGACTCACAGGAGACAACAGCACGTAATAAATAAAAACATGATGATGCAATCTGCAAAATCTAAAATGTAGGAAATTACATAGAACCTGATTTCTTCAAAAAATTAATTACAAAGGGGAAAAAAAAGGATAGAAACCTCTAGATGAAAAGAGACCCATGAGATATCAAAGGAAAACCATGAAATTTGTTTGAAACATCATTAGAATGAACTGTAAGTGAATGGATAAATTAGAGAGAATATAGACAAGCAGGGAAATTAGAACTACAGATTTTATGATACTGGGAAGTTATGAGAAATGTTCTTACATGCAAGATAATGGCACTGATTATTCTTGAAAACGTATTTTTATCTTTTAGTGATATACTAACATTTAACTGATGAATTGTAAAATATCTGAGATAACTTCTTGATAATCCAGTTGGTACAGATCAGCAAGAATAAGCTGATGGTTTTGTTTCTGGGTCCTCGGTACGTGGGGTTCACTATGGAATTCTATATTTTTTTGGGAATTTTTCATGGTAAAATGCTGAAAATTTTAAAAGTTGGGGGGAAACATGATAGAAATGACTTACCCTGTTGGATATCCTTCATTTCCAAATGCAAACTAGATATCAAGATGCCCACAGTTTGAGATCGTTTTCCATCCAATAACTTGATGATCTAGAATTAAAAAATAAAAGCGCAAATAACCATGCAATCTTTAGAAGCAGACCAAAAACATACAGATGTTGATAGATAAGCTGTAACCTGAAACCCATACAATGTTATAACCAATATCACCTCATTTAAAATAAAAAAGGTTTTTAGATACTGATTAGCTAACTGATGCTACAGGCACACTATTTTATAATACTTTATTTTGAAAGTATCATCCATGATTACAGATATTTTAGAAAATAAAGGAAAGATATCACATCAAATTCTACTGGTCTAATTGAAGCACTGAAATCTTTATTATGCTTTACTCTGATTCTTATATTCAAACACGTCTCAACTAAGTTACAATTGCAATGTATGTGCAGTCTGATACCTAACTTCTCCACTTCTTCTGCGAATAGTCTCAATGTCGCTACTTAAGTCATTTCATTTCCTCCAATCTTGCTGTGTCCTCTGATGAGTGACTGAGGGGAAAAAATCATTGTGGTCCTGACTCAACCATTCCCTGTGATCTGACTGATCCTGACATTGTCCCTTAATCTCTTCATGAAGTGATTTATACATCTCTCTTAGACATTGACGTTATACATGTAAAGTGTTTAATGTCATTCTTGACATAGTTTTATTATTTAAATAAAATTGCCCTGTTTTGGAGCGTTAGATCATATCTAGGTTGGTATTAATAAAGTGATACATTTAGTGGGACTTAAACCTTCAAAATTTTCTAAAAAAATCTGTGCTGCCTTCTTCAGAAGAGGGGCAGGCATATGTGAAGTTCAAACATTTGTATTCTCTTCCCTATTTGTGTCAAACTCTGTCTGTTTCAAACTAGACCTTTAAAAATATACTTCAAGGTTTCCACTGTAGTCTCTGTTTAACTGTGGAATAATACCAGCTTTCTCAAAACCAGTAAAATGGTAGGCACATAATGGATCCTGAAGGGATGTTTGTCCTTAGCTCTCTTACTTTCCTTTTAAAAAAAAAATGGATTGAAAGACTTAATTTTTTTACTGGAGTAAGAAAACACAAGATGCACAACAATTCCAATTTCTCCATATCCACAATCTCCTTAACCCTTGGTATTTTCTGTCTTGTTGTTTTCATAATGGCCATCCTAATGGGTCTGAGGTGAGATTTCACTGTGGTTTTGATTAGTATTTCCCTGGTGATTAGTGATATTTAGCATCTTTTTATATACCTGTTGGCCATTTGTATGTCTTCCTTGGAGAGATGTTTTTTCAAGTCCTTTGCCCTTTAATTTTTTTTTTTTAACTCAACTGTAGGAGTTCCTTATATATTTTGGATATTAATACCTTTGACTATTAACCCTGATTAGCAAATATTTTCTCCCATCCCATAGGTTGTCAATTGACTCCTTTGATTGCTTCCTTTGTTGTACAGAAAACCCTTTTATTTTGATCAAGTTTGATTGGTTTGATACCTATTTTTGCTTTTTGTTGTCTGTGCTTTTGATGTTGTAACCAGAAATAATTGTTATGAAATTTCTCCCACTGTTTTCTTCTAGGACTGTGATAGTTTCACGTCTTACATTTCAGTTTTAAATCTATTTGAGTTGATTTTTATGTATGGTATAAGGGTACAATTTCATTCTTTTATATATGTATATCCAGTTTTCACAACGCCATTTGTTAAGATTATCTTTTTCCCATTATGTAGTCTTTTTTTTTATTTATTAAAATTTTTTTTAAATTAAAATTTATTAAAATTAAAATTTATTATTTTTTTATTTATTAAAAAAATAAATTTTTATAGAGGCATGTTTTCTTTGTTTGTTTTGTTTATACATGCACTGGGTACAGTCAGAAGCACGGGAGGGTGAGAGAACTCACCAGAGCCACAGCAGGGAGCAGAGCAGGCAGAAGGACCGAAGTACACTGCTGAGGGGAGCAGCGGGCGGCAGGAGAGGTCTGGCGCCATGTGGGACCCTCCTCCGGTGGCCGGGGAGCAGCCGGGGATTGAACCGGCGCCGCAGAGGCTGCGGGCAGCTTCGCAACCCAGTGCTCAACCGCTGCGCCACCGGGGAGGCCCCATTATGTAGTCTTGACACCCTTGCTGAACATCATCAAAAATTGGTAAGTGCACATGCACTTACCTAACAGTGTGAACTAGTGATCATAATGATTACCTTGAAAATGTTTAAAATCCTAAATTGCCTGAGATTGTCAGATATTTAATACTCTTCCTTTTTTAGAGTAGGAAAGTCAACTAACGCATTAAAAAAAATAATCACAGGATTTTAAATACAAAAGTTACATTAAGCTATATATTAGTTCAAAAATTTAATCAAGCAGCATCAACCCATTCTTCAAGCATTCTGCTTGCTATTATACTATTATCCTATGCTATTTTAATTTTTAAAGTTGTCTGGTTTCATTCAAAGTTTCCAAGTAATGTAACAATCTAATTAAAAATACAAATGAAACTAAGAACTATAAGCATAATCACAAAAAATACAGCCCTGTAACTTTAATTCTGGAATGCTCAGCTATTGTGGACCCTGGGCCAGCTATGGAAAGCGACAGGCATCACAGTCTGATAGATTAAAAGAGAACACTCAGGAGAGATCAGCCTTTTATGTCTAGGGCCGCTCTAACTCATCACACCAAGGTTGTCTAATTCAATAGTATTCACAAAAAGTAAACTTCTATGCTGATGCACTGAGAAGGATGCGTATGCGTAGATATGTATATATCCTTGTTCAATGGGAGGTCAAAGACTAGTTTCAAGGAAAAGTCATGTAAATAAGTCTGCTGCAGGTGAGTGATTTAACTTAAACTTTCTAATTATTCTTAGATACATAATCCCTAATATGTCGGGTCTTTTAGTTTCTGCCTCCAAGTCCAATGTAGATGTTGGGGGGGGGCTTACCCCCACACCACCAAGCAATTCTCCAGACATCAGCTGAGTGCCTACAATTCAACTCAATTCTGACTCCATCGACCTAGAGATCGAATCAGATTCCCCAGAGGAAAAGCAGCTCCTGCAGCTGCCTACACCCCACAGTCCCCCAGAAGCCAATGGCAAATTTAGGTTGTCACCTGTATTCTCACCAACTGGCTAGATGTTAAAAGCTCCCATGACCCCCTTCTCCTGAGGTTTAACTAATTTGCTAGAGCAGCTCACAGAACTCAAAGAAAGATTTTATTTAACAAATCACCAGTTTACCATAAAAGGACATAACTCAGCAACAGTCAGATAGAAGAGATGCAGAAGGCAAGGGGGCAGCACGCGAGCTTCCCCTCTCTCCTGGAGCTCTCCCCTCTCCCAAAACCTCCTTGGAGTCACCAACTCAGAAGCTCCCTGTACACTGTCCTTTGGGTTTTCATGGAGGTTGATTATATAGGCACAATTAATTCAGTCACTGGCCACTGAGGACTGACAGAACACCCAGACCCACTCCCCTGCTGGGGGGTCAGGAGATGGGATGAAAATTTCTAACCCTTTAATCCTGGGGTTGATTCTCATGGCAACCAACCCTCCTCTTTAGGTGCTTCCAAAAGCCACATCATTCACCTAACAGGAGACAACTTTGCAGCTCTCTTACGAATTTCCAAGGATTTTAGGAGCTTGTGCTAAAAATGGGAAAAAGACCAACACATCCTTCTTTTTACTAATCATGGACTTATTTCATCAGGACTTATGGAAAGTTGGGTTTTTACATGAGACAGTTGTTTCTAGCACAGTCCTCCTCTTGGTAACATGAAGCATTTCCCAAAGTGATCTATTCAGTGCCTTTTTCTGTAAACAAAGATCCAGGTCTCACTTTTCAGAAAACCTCTCCAGGAAGGATAGTTGAGAGATGATAAACTCTGCAGACGATGAACCCCAAACGACCACTATAATTCATGCTCTGGTTATCCAGGCAGAAAGGGCTCTTTCTACTTGAAGAGGCATTAAGACCAGAGAGCAGCAGGTCTTTCTTCACACTGTGGAAGGCTACGGCCAGTCCACAGTTGACTGGTGGATATCTGTAGGATCCCTGACCTTGTTAACCCATAGCTTCATAATATACACATCAAATGAATGGGTTTCCGTGTTGATGTGGAGCCAGTAGGCAGAATTATGCACTGAGGCTCCCAACATGACTTCCGTCCATAGAGTTTGCTGGAATAAAGAGCCTACACCCAGGCTATTCCAGGAAAATGTTCCAGAAAAAATTTGTGAGAGTGAAAATACAAAAATTTGCTTATCCAATAAGTTCACTGTTTGAAGTATATTTTTGGGATCTTTTAACCACTAGCATTGAAGAAACCTGTAAATGTTGCCGATTTTAATCCTCTGCCTTTGGGTTATCCAAGAAGCCTAGATATTTAAAGATAGATCTTACTTTAGAAGAGAAAGGTCACATTTTAAGAAATTATTAAGGTTACATCCACACGATGCACATTATATTTACAGTTATTTTCTCTCATCAAATAAAACACAGTCCTACCTCTGCTAATTGTAAAGACAACCTACACTTTTCATCCTACTCCTAATCCATGATGAGTTCTAATACTCATTCTTCATTATTTGTCCTCATGTGCATATGACTTAATTTGTTATAATCCTCAAAATCATTTTCTAGCATTAACTTTTGGCACCAGAGCATTTTACTTTATGTCTGAGTCAAATTACTCATGCTTCCATTTCAAACAATCTTTTTCTTCTCTCAGAAAAAACAGACAATAGCTGGTCTCACCATTTCTACAGAAAGCTCCTTCATAACCCTCAAGATCATTTCTTTTTTAAACAAGAGATGCTTTATATCAGACCCTTAAAGATCATTTTTTGAGCAACGTGAGCAAGCCTTCAGTTTATCTTAGTCCTATCTGGAGTCAGCTGAACTTGGCAGCCAGTGGCCTTCTCTGAGGTATAATTACAGTCTGGAGGAGAAAGCAATTTGTGCAGCATTCCACCGACCTACAAGCTGACCTTGTGCAGGGGCAAATTCACAGGTTGCGTTAAACCCTATTAGACATGCCTAGTTTAAGAAAAAGCCTTTCCAGACCCCCGCCGCATGCTGGGCCTAGGGCATGTCACGCATGCGCACGACTCCACCCCCAGGAACTCTCTCTCCCATGAAGTTCAAAGGGAGGGGGGTAGCAGACCCACACCCCATACTCTCTAAACCTATACCTCCACCAGTGTATCCAAATGACTATTATTTCTTTCATATGTGGATTTTTAGAAAAACCTACCTCTTTGAATGAGAATTAAGACAGAAATGGGGAGACAGATTTGCTACACTGGAAAAACCACACCCTGACTACTCAGCTAGAAAAGTCTTGCCAGACGGACTGAAAGCATTCTTGCCAGGTCCAGCAGGATTTTCACATCTACATAAAATCCATATATATCTTCAGTTTTCTGCTTGAGCTTGGCAGACAGGGCCAGAAATAAAAATAAAAATAAAAATGGTCTGGATAGACTATGAATGCTAGGAGCTCGCCCAGCCAAATGAGTGTGGTACAGCGACAAAAAAGACAGAATCGCTGAAGTCCTCTTCTTCCAGTGAGTCCTCTTCTTCCCTGTTTGAAAATGAAGGCGCTTCATTCCTACACTGACACCTTCTTTAGACACCCAACACATTCAAACCTAAGCCAGATCAAGTGGGGATTCTGTCCTTTGGCTGAGTCTTCCCATGTGAACTTTCAGTCACAGATTTCCATCGCCAGTGGAGCCAGAGTTCCTGGAGAACAGGCTCCACACCGGCACACGTGTCATCTCTTCTGAAAGCATGAGACAGCTGCTGCCTTTCCTCTCTGAGTCACCCTTTCCCCACCAAAAACCAACAAAGAAGGATTCATATGTAAGAGAGATAGTTGTTTTCATGACAATGACCAATTATCAAAGATCTACATACACAGAAAGGAAGCTATCTGACTTTCCAAAATAAAACTCTGAAAACAAGAACAAAAACACTGATTCTATTTTTGTGCCTTCTAATAGGTGATATCTTTTGCTTATTCTTCATATCAATGGCCTCCAAACTCCACTACTTGCAAAACTATAGGCAAGAAGAGACTGGTGTAAGGTGCATGCGTTACTAATGCCAAGTCAGCTTGTCTTATTAACAGCGACCCTTTGCATTTTTAAGTCACTGACTTCCAAAGGGATCAAGGTGCTTTCATGGTGACTGTTGCACTTATCTCGAAGACATTCTTTTTTTTTTTTTAATACAAGAACTGGGATACAGGCCAGAGTTGTGGGAGGGTGAGAGGATTCATCACAGACAAAGTGGGGAGCAGAACAGGCAGATGGACCGAAGGCACTGCTGAGGGGAGCAGCAGGTGAGACAGGAGAGGTCTGCCTCGCCATGTGGGATTTTCCCTGGCTGGCGGGGAATCGAACTGGCTCTGCGGAGGCTGTGAAGAGCTTCACAGCTCGGCGCTCAACCCGCTGTGCCAACAGGGAGGCCCTCAGAGACATTCTCTGGAATGTTGGAATGGGTTGGAATAGGTTGGAAGGCAGGGAGAGATGCAGTGAGGCACCTATCGAAAGGGCTCCCTGATCTAAAGACTGGCCTAGTACTTTAGTCTGGATATTTCCAAATAATAGATTAGGAAGGGGTTTGAACTAGAGTACAGAATCTTCTGGCAATGAGATATAGTAGGTCCAAGAACCCTGAGGTTTAATGTTTACTCTCCTTGCTGTCATTCATTCACATAACCCAAACTGGAAATTCTTATAAGTAATAGAAATATAATCTGGAAAACAGAGAAAGAGTTTCCCAAGGGAAATTTCAAGAAGTGACATAAGGCCACTTTCAAGAAGTGATACAAGGCCAGGAGGCACGGTAGCCCATGGAGGTAGGCCTTATACATCCAAAAAAAGATTTTTTTTAATCATGGGAGGAAGTAACTGACTATCCTACCTCTTCGCTGTGGCTACTCTTATGTCCTCTCTGCCATTTCTAGTGTGGCAGGGACTGGAGATGGTTCAGGTAAGCAACTACTTCTCCCGGCCAGTGCCAGGAGCCAGGGCCAGCTGGAAGGGAACCACAGGACAGGAGTTGGCAGTTATCTTGCTCTCTCTCCTCAGGGAGAATGAGCGCTTCCTTGGAAATATGCAATTGTTTCTTGGCAGGTGCCCAGGAAAATAAATGCTGACTCAGGTTCCTTGTTCCCTTCTCCCACGCTCCACCCCCCTGCCACTTTTTGGCATCACACCCAGTGGAGCTGGTTGGCTGGCTCCATGGTGCCATATTATGAAATGTCACCTGACTTGGTGCAAACAAGCCCTTCCTGCTGATGGCCAGCGTGGCTGGGTATGCTTCTGGGTAGTGGTCTCCATCAGCTGGCCTGATAATGTCAATAAAGTAAGTTTTCCACACATCACCTGATAATCTGTCCCACTAAATGTTTCAAGGAAAACTAAGCATTACTGTTCTGTCAAACTGTTAGGTCTGAATCTCTTCCATGGCCTTATTTTTGGGGACACATAAAATTGCTCAGCTGAAGTTTACTTTAAGGATTTAGGCTTTTCACCAAGAAATGTGAAAAAGCAAATTGTCATTCTGTCCTGCAGCTGAGAACATATTTGGCATCCTGTTCCCTTACTGATGAGACAGAATAACCCTTATATTGGCTTTTAGGCCAGTGAATTCTATTCAGAAAGCAAATGCAGAGAAGGCCACAGCAGGTGAAGGCTGTGGCTGGGCAGGAAGGGGGGGGGGTGGGTGGACTATGGGATGAGTATGGAAATGGGGCTTCTGATGGTTTTGGACTTTTTATGTCATGTGGAAAACTCCCAAACAAAATCACATGCATTTTCCCATTAATCACACACTTGGGAAAGAAAATGATCACGAGACACTTCTGCATTCATTACCTGTCTTCAGACAGACTAAACTCCCATCAGACAAAGGTACAGATGAGAAATGAAATCCTATTACTTCTTAGAACTGACAGCCTCTTAAAGAGTGCATGCCAGTAATGAACATGGAACAATTCTACAGCACCGACAATTAACTGATCGAGAAGCAACTGAACAGAGGGTTTTGCAGCAGAAAAATAAATGAAAAAGAGAATGGAAGACTAGGAAAGAATCCAGCTTTGGCTAGGACATAAAGCAAAACAAAACAAAACACAGGCCTAACTGTCCAAGACTCTGCGTTTGAAAATGGTGTGACAGCTTAGCTACAGAGGTCAGAATATAAAAGTAAAGAGGGACTTTGAGAAAGGAGTTAATGACTTCAGGATAACAGAAAAATTCAACTGTGCACCCTTAGGCGGCTTTCAACCATCATAACTCAACTCTCCCAAAGCCAGGAATGTATTCTGTATTTGTCATTCAACCTTTAACAGTAGGGGAAAGTATTTATTCTGTTTTAGGCTGATGGGAGTACAGTGACTCACCACTCAATATATACCAGAGGCAAGATGCTACAGGACTTTTGAGTCATGTTTCCTGGGTTTTTGCTTTTAAACTTCTCTATTACAATCTCACTTTAAATTCTGTCCCACCATCCAATCTGCATCTCTATCAACGACAGGAAGAGTAGATGTTCCTCCTCTTTCCATTCTCACACTACTAGACATTGAGGAGAAACGTGAAAGCTTTTTTTTCCAAAAATTTATTTATTTATTCATGCATACAAGAACTGGGGTACAGGCCAGATGTGTGGGAGGGTAAGAGGATTCACCAGAGATAGAGCGGGGAACAGAACAGGCAGACCAACTGAAAGACACTGCTGAGGGTAGCAGCAGGTGAGACAGGAGAGGTCTGCCGCACCATGTGGGTAGCTCTCCAGCCATCCAGGATCAAACCCGCACTGCAGAGGCTGTGGACAGCTTCACAGCACTGCACTTAACCACCTGCGCCACCAGGGAGGCACCGAAATGTGAAAGCTTTTGCTCCGTTTTTCATAAACTGCACGAATACATCCCCAACTATGTAACTCTACAAACTGTAGTGAAAGCCCTTAAAGAACTTTAGTGGAGACACTTGGAAAGTTGTAAATACTGTAAAGCAATTATGAATTTGCAGCATATCCTCTAGAAGTTTGGTGTGTCTATGAATTACTAGAGACCTCATTAGAAATGCATATTCTCATGCACTGTGTATGGGGTGGAATCTGTTTGGCATTAAATTGTATTCCCCTTAAAATATGCTAAAGTCCCAAGCCCTAGTATCTCAGAATGGGACCTTATTTGGAAATAGGGTCATTGCAGATGTCATTAATTAAATGAGGTCATACTGGAGTCAGCTGGTGCCTAATCCAATCTGACTGGTGTCCTTATAAGAAGATGGCCATGTGCAGACACAGAAACACGCAGGGAGAATGCCATGTGATGACAAAGGGAAAGACTGGAGTTATACCACCCTGAGTGAAGGACCGCCTAAGATCGGGATCAAGGCGCCAAAAGACAAGAAGAGACAGAGAAGGACTCCCCTACTGGTTTCAAAGAAAAGTGTGACACCACCGACATCTTGGTTTTCACTTTCTGGTCTCCAGAACTATGAGACAATACATTATTGTTTTAAGTCACCTAGTTTGTGGGAGTTTGTAAAGGCGGCCCTAAGAAGCAAATAGAAGGGATGAGATCGTCACAATTCTACTAAGCTCCTAGGGGATGCTTATGCTGCCTGCTTGCTGTGTGCATCACACCTTGAGTAGCCAAGTGACTGCAAATGAATGTGTTAGTATGTTCATAATTACTGGCCTTAGCAAAGTGCTGGCTATATATATATGCTTGTATAATCCCTGGTTCCCAGAGTTTTTCTCTGCTAAGTAGCTGAAAATGTGCCTTTTTCTCTCTGGTCTCCATGGAGTTCTCTCTCAAAGCTATATGCTCAGTCAAGGAGGATGGCCTTCTCCTATAAGGCCAATGCCAGGTACACAGAAAGCCACACTGCTCCAAGAATTCTACATAACCACGTTTATAAAACCCATCTTACCCATATAATTTCTCATTTAATATTAAGACCTTGAACCCAGTTTCATAGATATTCTTGGTAGCTCAAACAGGGCTTTTCCCCCCAAATTTAGAACGTTGGCCTTTTGAAAAGAACACATGCTAACAATTACTCCAAGCTGTTCGGAGATAATGGACAACAGAAAAGTTATTATCTTCAATGTCATCGTAGGTCTTTGATATGATAATCATTGCATTCAGCGAATCAGAAATGATGGATGGCTTTCGATTTAGAGTGTATCTTGATGCTAATGACATAGCTCTTTCCCATCCCAGCTTGGAGAGTGAAGAGCGAGTGACAGTGGGCACTCTTAGCTACAGGGGCTCACTAGATGGCAAAGTCTGTGACAGAACATTAAGAGAAACACTTCCTTCTTTAAAGACACCTCAGACTACGTTGGGTTTTTTCCCCCTTTTATGGCCATATTTCACCTAGTACTACCTCACACAGAGCCTTAATTTGCAGCCATGATCTAACACACACTATTTACAACCAGAGTCATCCTACTCTATTCCCTTTCTGGCTAACAGCAGTTGACCTAAGTACCACAGACTTACTGAGTTCCTGCCACAGACATGAAATGATGATTCCAGAGATTCTGTTAGGGTCAGGATGTATCACCCAGCTCATCGCCCCCATCATTAGTTTTCATTGTGTTCCTGACTCTTTCTGAACATCTATTACAAGAAGTAAACACAACTGATGCTCTTTCATTCAGTTGTCCATGTGAACAGACCCTGAGATTCACTCACGAGGGCAAGTCCCTTTCTCATAACAATACAACAAGCACTGGCAGGTGATTTGCCAGAGTCACACAGACAATGTCTGACTTCCAGCCTTGAGTCCTTTCCCTTGAGTTACATTTTGCTCCAGCAAGGATGGACATGCCTCATCAGTAATGTAGCGATACTTGAAAACTAAAACTCTTTTGAGTTTTAGGACAGGAGAGTATAAGGGCACTTTCACCTCCTAGAAACTATAAAGCCAAGCAAAAATTATGAGTTTGAGGGTCAGAAACACAATGTTTATCTTCATTAAACAGACACCTTTAACTTCAAAACTAAAAATGTGAAGGCAGAGGTAGTTGAAGGAGTGGTAAGTTCCACAGCAAAGTAATAGAATAACAAATCTAATTGTCTAGAAAAGAGGACAAAACCTCAAAAATGCATTAATTCAAGGCATCACATGTTAAGGGTGAGGTAGGCAGGTAAAAATAATGGGGTTATGTAAAATTTAGTATATGATGTAATTAGGTGCTGGACATATAATCCTAACTTTTGTAAGGGAAGTATAGTTTCAAGAGAAATTCAACCAGACAGATTTTAGACTCATGGACACTAGGGCAAGCAGAGAGTGGGGTTGAGCTCTTGTACTAGAATGGAGTAATTATCAAAATTCCACACTCTTCCTGGGCTTTTCTCCCAGAATATAGCAGTCAGGCTGACACTTCATTCCTCAGCCCCTAGACAGATGCCTATAAAAATTCCATTTGGAAAAAGCAAAGACAAATAGATCCTGACATTCAGAGACCCCCTCCCAAATGAAATGACAGGTCCGTTAGTGTTCATTCCATGGTGAGATGCACCATTGGGAAAACCTTGTTCATTTATGTTGCGCTTCTGTGCAAGTCTATCTTAGATAGAAATAGCAGCCAAGGGCTACCAACTCTTTGAAGAAATCCTCTAACATGATATATAGAGCTCAAACCCCCCCAAAAAGCATTAAAAAGAACTTGGAAGAAGGAACAGAAGGAAAAATAGAAAGCAGAAGAAACTCTACAAACTCAAAAAGTCAACTGTATTCTAAAAAAGTGAGTTTTGTAATTTGAAATGTAATTCTAAAACTGGTCTACCAAAATAAGAAGCCCATATTAACTGCCAAAAATGATAGAAATGTTAGCAGGAGATGTACAAAAGGATGACCAAGAATGTTGAAAGTTGGTATCTGTAGGGAGCAAGATGGGAATGGAAGGAGGGTAAGAGGGAGTTCTCTTGCATTAAAGAGAAAAAGTTTTATAGAAATGTATGACTCCATCAAATTCATTAATTCTGCTTGGTTTTGAACTCCAAACCAATGGAAACCACTCTTTTGTGACATGTTTTTGTCACTGAACATTATATTTAAGAATCATGGGTACAGATGAATATAGCTGTAGCTGACTCTTTTTCAAAGCTATATAGTATACTATTGTGTGAGCTTTATCTCAGTCCATTTTCCATTATAATGACTATAGACATTGTCATCATTTTCATATTTTTTTTGCTATAACAAAAGCTTTTATAAACATTCTCATGTGTCTCTCAAATGTTTGGGCAGAGCGTCTACACATGTTCTCATAAGCTAGATAGATCCAAATTGTTCTCCAAGCACACAGAACAATGCAACTTCCCATAAGCAGCAATGAGTTCCTACTACTTCAAACACTCCCAATATTTCAGTTATACTTTATAATTTCTGCCAAGCTGATGGGTCAAAAATGGTATCTCATTTCAGTTTTACTCTACATTTCCTAATTTCAGACTTTTTGACCACCTTTTCATGTTTATCTGCCGTTAATTCCATGACAAGCTTGTTCTTATCATTTTCCCCTCCTTTTTTTTTTTTTAAGATTTATTTATTTATTTATACAAGCAGTAGGTACAGTCAGAAGCGCGGGAGGGTGAGAGAATTCACCAGAGCCAGAGCGGGGAGCAGAGCAGGCAGAAGGACTGAAGTACACTGCTGAGGGGAGCAGTGGGCGGCAGGAGAGGTCTGCGCGCCATGTGGGACCCTCCTTCGGTGGCCTGGGAACAGCCGGGGATCGAACCGGTGCTGCGGAGGCAGCGGGCAGCTTCGCAACCCAGCGCTCAACCGCTGCGCCACTGGGGAGGCCCTCATTTTCCCCTCTTTCTATTGGAAGGTGATGGCTGTTATTAATTGGTAAGATTTCTATATATATTTTGGATAGTAATTCTTCAGTTACATGTTATAAGTGCCTTCTCCAAGATTGTGACTGATCTTCTCAGATACTTTGTGGCATCTTTTGATGAGCAAGAACTCTCTTTTTTCCCCAATTATACTTTTTTTCTAAGATGTATTTATGCATACAAGAACTGGGGTACAGGCCAGAGGTGCAGGGGATGGGGTGAGAGGATTCACCAGAGACAGACTGGGGAACAGAACAGGCAGACTAACTGAAATACACTGCTGAGAGGACAGCGGGTCTGCTGCGCCATAGGAGAGGTCTGCTGCGCCACGTGGGCAGCTCCCTGGCTGGCTGGGGATTGAACTTGTGCTGCAGAGGTTGTGGACAGCTTTATAGGTTGTGTCTTAACCCCTTGCACCACCAGGGAGGCCCCCAATTATATTTTTTATGGAGGTAACAGATTTACAATGCTGTGTAGAATTTAGGAGCACAGGATTACACCTTTCCAATATGTTATCACATCACCTACCATCAAACCACCCATAATCCTCCACCACAGTCTGCTGGACTGTTCTTCCCATTATGCATGAGTTGTTTTTTTAATTATGGTGTAATTTTACTTTAAGATTATATTTGTACTTTAATGCACATATTTCTTATACTTTTTGCATCTTTTCCATATGAGGTCAAAAGATATGCTCTTGTATTCTTCTCTAAAACTATCCACTTTTTCCCTTCACATTCATGTGCTTGATATATCTTAGCTGATTTTTATTCATATGAGGGGGGTTCTTTTCTTTCTTTTGCCACCTATTTGGACTTTAAAGTATCTATTTCTTTTTTTTAAATCTATTTATTTTTAAGATTTATTTATCTATGCATACAAGAGCTGGGGTACAGGCCAGAGATGCGGGGGGTAAGAGGATCCACCAGAGACAGAGTGGGGAACAGAACAGGCAGACTGATGAAGTACACTGCTGAGGGGAGCAGCGGGCGAGACAGGAGAGGTCTGCTGCGCCATGTGGGCAGCTCCCTGGCCGGCTGGGGATGGAACTCGTGCTGCAGAGGCAGCGGACTGCCTCACAGTGTGGCGCTTAACCCCTTGCGCCACCAGGGAGGCCCCAAGTATCTATTTCTATAGTCAGTTTTACCCACTGATCTGAGATACCACATCAGTCGTGTATGAGTCTCCTGCTCCCATGTTTCAATTCTTTCCACTGATTTTTTTTTTTTTTTTAATACAAGCACTGGGTACAGTCAGAAGTGCGGGAGGGTGGGAGGATTCACCAAAGACAGAGTGGGGAACAAAACAGGCAGACTGATGAAGTACACTGCTAAGGGGAGCAGCAGGAGCAGCAGGAGAGGTCTGTGCACCATGTGGGACCCTCGCCCGGCGGCCAGGGATCAAAAAGGTACTGCAGAGGCTGCAGGCAGCTTTGCAGCCCAGCGCTCAACTGCTGCACCACCGGGGAAGCCCCACTGATTTTGTTTTTCTGTGCCAATGACAGTTCTGTGAACAGGTATGACCTGCAGAGGTGCACCTGCACACCTTGACACAGGTAGACACCAGAGGAATTGATGGAAGATGGACTCTGGAGATGACAGCTTCCAAACCAGAGCCAGGCTGAAAGTAAGAAGCGAGAGAAACTGGAGTACCAGAAAGCAAATGCGCATTAGACAACCTGGCAGCAGGATTCCAATTCAAGACTGCTTTTGACTTCTTTTGTGACCTGGGCTCTCCCTTTTATAATATGAGCAAACAGTAGAAGAAAGATTGGTATTGTATCAAAACATTTTTAGGGAAATGTAAAAGCAAAACACTCAGACAGAAATTACCATGTATTTTCATGAAATTACGCTGAGGTACCTCTTATATTTGAGCTTTGAGGTCAAAATAGTACTTAAAAGCATGAATAGATGAGGTGCCTGCATCTTCTGTCTCTTTCCACCTTCTCTACTTCTGCCTCTGCCATCGGAGGCAGCAAAAACTACCCCTCCCTCCTCTACCTCTCTGGCCAGCCTACTCAATGTGAAGAGGACAAGGACATTTAGGATGACCCACTTCCACCTAATGAACAGTAAATACAAAATATGTGTTAATCCAGTGTTTATATTAGCAGTAAGGTTTCTGGTAAACAGAAGACCAGTAGTAGTTAAATTGGGGTGTGTGTATGCAGAGGGGAAGGCCAAAGTTACCCTTGGAATTTTGACTAAGCAGAAGCATCACCACCCCTATGACTGTTGCTCCCGTCTTACCTGTATTACCATCATAGAGCTACCTTATTACTTATTTCTCCATTTCTCTGGATATGGAGTGTGTGTCCTTCCTGGTATTTCTTTTACAGACTTTGACTGATTTTAAACCTTTGTTTAAAATACCAAATTTTTAAACTATGTTTGCCCAAATCCAAATTAATTTTTGATTAATCCTATTTAATTTTTGACTGGGGTTACTTAGAAACTACAAATCAATTTGGGATTAACTGACATCTTTGTAACAGTACTTTTTCTAATCATGAAGAGACAAGAGCTCTCCTTTTATTCAGATCTGCTACAATAATTTGGATATTTAATATATTGCTGGATTCAATTTGCTAACACTGTTTAAGATCTTCACATCTGTATCTGTGAGAAAAACTGACCTGTAATCTTTTACTTCCTGCCTGTGTCTGATAGTACTATCAAAACTATGTATTAATTTTGAGCATAATATCACTTTCTATTCTCTAAAGTATCTTGCCTAAGGAGGAAATGTTTGATGAGGTAAACCATCTGGGCCTTGTTCTTTATGAGAAGATTTTAAACTACTGATCTGATTTCCTTAATATTTATAGAACGGTCAAGTGCTCTATTTCTCCTTGACTATGTTTTGGTAATTTATTTTTTCACTAGGAAGTTGTTTATTTCATGTTATTTACATTTATTGGAAAATGTTACACATTTCTATGGCATTAATAGTTATATTCACTTTTTCTTTCATAGTATTTTTATTTGTTTTCTTGCTTTACACAATCTTGCCAAAAGTTGAACTTTACTGCTTTCAAACAATACACTTTTGACTTTCTTAATCATCTCTATTGTATTAAAAATTGGTTTTAATTTCCACTCTTACTTTTTAAGAGCTATTAGGTTGAACCATATGAAATTACAAACAATAACATTTGACCTGCAAAAATGGTAACAAGATTTTTACTATTGACAAGTTGAAGTTGTCTTTTCATTATTGACATAGGATTTCAAAATCAACTGCATTTTGATCAGAGCACCTGGTCTTGACAGTTGTTGACAATTGCAAGACCTTTGCTTTTTGTTTCATCTTTCAATACTGCTTGAGTTTTAAATTTCTATCCATGACTTATGTTGATAAAAATTAAGGCAAATGTCCGTTTCATTGTTAATGTAGAAAGCAAACTAAAACATCATACTTTGAGAGTTTCATCATCATCTAAATCATTCTCAGTATGTATGTATTTATTGCCTATTATGGTCTAAAAGGATTTAAGGATAAACCTTATGTTACCTGCCAGCAGCAAATTTAAAACTATAACAGAAACACAAACTACTTAGAAAATGGAGACAAATTTTATCACCTTTTTGTTCTATCCCAAGTTTCCTCTTGGCACACCTCGAATACATTCCTCTCTGAGTATCCAGCCTAAATTCCTTTTCTCTAATGACACAGTCGTGTCCCAGTGGGACACACACAGAGAGGGGAAAATGGATCTTGGCTAGCCTGGGGGCTCACGAGTCAGCACGAAATGAGAGCTGAGACTTGTGGTCAGAATCCTACCTGACACCGTAGGTTTTTCATCCTTCTTCCTACTCCTGATGGTAATGATGGTGGTGACAGTACGGTGGAAGCAGCAACCATTATGTCAGGCACGAAGCTAAACACTTCACGTAGCTTATTTATTTCAATACTCACAATCAGCCTTTGAAGTAGGTACTATTATTAGTCTCACTTGACAGATGAGGGAACTGCAGAGAAGAGCCTTAGGAAGATGAAGGGACTTGCATGCGGATAATGTCAAGTCCCAGAAAGAAAAGTCTGGTCTGTGTGGTCTGCAGACACCCCTGTGGAACCACTTCCTTACCACCTTCCATACTGACACAAGTCATGGTTCTTGGTGTACCAGGTACGCTGGCAGAAGCAGCTGGTTGGCCTTCAGGCCTCTATTCAGCTTATCACTGGCTTCCTGGTGATTCTGAGGCTAACACCAAGATCTTAGCTAATAGTTGTAAATTCCCTGGGTTCACAGTACCTCCTTCTCCATGCACCTTCAGCCTCAGAGCCTCATCCCTTCCTGAATAACAATATCCTACCAGGTTGGATCTGAACTGCCAAGATATCTCTATTCCCCAAGAATATATATAACATAAAACAAAAACATCTCATGGTCCAGTTTCTCCACTGTCTTTCTAAAGCATTCTAAACATTGTCTGCTTTAGAGAGTTTGCTGCTACATCCTGAATCACAATCTTCCCTAAGCAACCATCTCTATGTCTCATGTTTTCCAACAGTAAGATGATTATAGCACAGAGACGACTATTTATAATGAGGCTTAGCTCAAGCACTGTGGCTTTCAGTTGGCTTCGTTTAAAATAAATCTTTCTTTGTTAATTAATGTACCTTATCCCATCCCAGTGTTGTAAGTAATATTTAGATTCCTCAATTGGGCAGGGAGGAATAGAACCACACCCAGAGTAGAGGATCCCAAACCTTCAGAATCAGTGTGGATACAATAACTATTTGAAAGCAAAGTTAAAAAAGCCAGTTTTTGTGCTTGTTGTAAACTAAGGAGGTTATAGGAGAGCCTACAGGAGAATAAAAAGTGATGTGATAATTAGGTCATGAATTAGCCCCCTGGTACTTGTAGCTCTATACTATTTTTAAAGACCCCCTTCTCACCTCCCAGGATATTTTGCACATGCAAAATGTCTAATGTGACTAATAAGGTACCCAGCATAAAAGTTAATTAATGAAAATGAAAACACTAAAACCCAGGTTATTTAGTCACCAGGGCCTGGAGCCAGATCCCAATTAAACCACTCGTGGAGAAGGACGGGCTCAAAATGCCCAATAGGTTCCATCTGGCTGTTTCTGTCGGTCAGTCTGCAGCCTCCTGTCCTTTGCAAATAAGCCTTTACCCTCTTCTTTCCACTGCAACCAGTAGCTCAGGGCAGTCCTCCTAACACCTTATTGGGGAAACCCCCGGCTCTCCCACTCACATGTATGGGGCTTGGCAGCTAAGGAATCCAGCTGGAAGTAAGCATGATTCACTGACTCTTCGAGCCCAATCCCTTTTGTCATTCACTCCACTGGAGGGGCTCCTAACCCTCCAATCCCATTTGTACCCCACCGAGGAGATCTGATAATGGTCCTGGCAGAGCTGTGGTTTTTTTATAACGTCTGGCAGGGGCCTAGCTGACCCATAACATGGCTACACACATGATTTCTTCTCATACTGTCTTTGTAAATTGACCATGGCTAACCTTGCTGCCCTAATCAGATCAATCAGAATAACATTTCTCTAGCTGCTGCATGCTGGCAGCCTCCTGGGCTGCAGCGTGACTCAGAGTCAGGCTCAGATACCGAAGGCGGATTTCGGAGTTTCCAGTGGTCTCAGGTTTCCTTTGCTTTTATCACAGTTGGTGAGCTTTGTAGGGCCTGTGTTTACAGCCATGCAAATTAGCCTCAGCTGGAGAGAAATCAGGTCAGGCCTAAATGAAATCAAGCTCTGGGCCAGGAGGTATTTTATCAAAAATTGATAGTGTGGCCATAGTATTGGGATCAAACCAGACTGTCCAAGAAAACATGCGGGCAGCTTTGTCTAGTGTAACCTGAACTCCTGACTTGGCCTCTGGGCCCCAGAAACTCAGAGATGGTGAAGGGCCATACCAGCCAAGGCCCCTGGCCAGCAACCAGCAAGACCAATGGCTGCCTCTGCCTCCTCTGTAGAATAGAGACAAGTCTGACAGGAGAAATGCTGCATCTTTGAAGCACTGTGCTTGTGCGACTGGCTTGCCTCAAATTCCAATTCATTCACTGACTAAACGAGGTCCACATTTGTGGTTTTGTTCTGTTCACACACTATATACACTTAGTTTTAAAAGGTATGTGTGAAGGTATCCACATCCATATATGACCTGATATTTTTGCATTTTGAAAACATCCACTCCTGGACCATGACAGTTACAGAAACTAAGGGTAGAGAGGTTTCATTGCTGTACACACACTGAGTTCCCTTCAAGAGGAGTTAACTTCAAGGAGTTTCCACTGTCATTTTCCCTGAGATTTCCAGCCCTTCAAAAGCCCAATTCATAAAGAAACTTGGTCAACTTAAAAATATTTCTCTAATACACTTATGCTTAGTAAGACTGGGGTGGGGGGATTATTGCAGTCCTCACAGCTATTTTCTGTTATGACTCACACAGCCTGGTACTGAAGTGGCTAGCTGCCCGATCTATTAGCTTGTGCCTGCATCTAAGCACTGAGATATCAGTTCACACCAGGTTCCCTTGTCTATCTGCCCTCTAAAAGGTAAAAGAAAAGCTGATTGGTCTTGAGTGTCCCCACTTGCAAAATAGAGGTAATGATCAGATCCTTGGAATTCGTCAAATTTCAAGTTTATCTTTTGATAGATGAGAGTCAGACATCAGGTCCAGAGAATTTATAGGATATACCCAAGACTCAATAGTTGGCTAAGGTCAAAGTCCGAGTAGGAACCAAGACTGCTGACACCAAAGCCGGGCTTCTGTCACTAAACAACGACTAGAAAATAAAATTCAGACTTCTCCGAGTGAATTTTAAGTCATAACCTATAGCTAAGTTCAGATCACTAGACCATTTGACAAGAGCACAGACTCTGGGGGTCACAACTAGATTTGAATCCTGGTTGTACCAGGGGACAGCTGTGAGGTTGGGCGGGTAGCACCAACTTCTAAAATTCCAGTTTCCTCTTCTACAAGAAAGGAATATTAAAAGTGACTATTTTCCTGGGTTCTTTAATATCAAATAAGTTAATACAAGTCAAGCATTCAACTAAAAACCACTCACCATTAGCTATTATAAGTCTTTTTGCTAGTGAAATCTTCACTTATCAAGTTCACTTGAGAGGTACTGTTAGGGGGAAAAGGATGTCCTAAAGCTAATTCCATGGAATTCCATGGAATTCCATTTAATTCCATGGAATGGGAGGTGGACTCTACCTCCCACCCCAGACCAAAGCCAAAGACACTGGGGACTCCAAATCCCATCACCACCCAAGGGAAGGTGGCTGGGACCTGAGGGTGGGGTTAAGCAGCCAGGCTGGTATAAAGGCAGCCACGAGGGCTTTGGGAGACCCTCCATTTTGGCTCTCCGCCAGCTCGCAGCGTCCTGCCAGCTCGGAGAGTGACTTCGGGTTTCCAGGTCGGCGGATCGGGTAGGACGCATTAAAGATTTTATTTCCCTATTTTCTCCCTGAGTTGTACATTTTCCTTATTTCCTTTTCCCTTGTAAATAAACCTTTTATTAACCTTTTGTGTGTGTCTGTAGTGGAGTATTAATAAGTCCCTTTTAAGCACGTGGGTGAGGACCCACAGCCAGGAACCCATTCAACATCGGGGCTGTCCTATAACAGCTCTACGTGAATGTAAGATTAAGACTTTTCTCTGTCCACCATTAAGCATGTACCTGTGAGAGCACTTGTATGTGCAGGGGATGTTTTGAACTTTGGGTATATTGGAAATGTGTGCATTTCATAGTGCACTTATGAGGTCACATATAGATCTTTGCCTAGTCTAGTTACAGCCTCACATGCTCTCAGCTTAATTTGGAAGGCGAAAGAGTCACTGCCACCGTCAAGGTCGAAGTACCAGCACTTATTCTCAAACCACTGTCTAGCTCCAGCCCATGTCGTAGTCTTAGAAAAAGGTCTGTAATATGTATGTATTAAGCATAGATGAATGATGTCCAGGAAAATACATAAAGATTCAATACTTTTCTCAAGTAGAAGGAAGAAATAAATACCTTTTAAAAATACAAATATTTATCATGGTTCTTCACAGCATCTCTCAACCTATTCCAGTCATACTGCTTTTGTTTCCAGATAGAGAAACCCAAATCTGTATTTAAAATAACCCCCTACTCCCTTTAGATATGAAAGCTTTGAAAAGTTATGTGGGTTGGGAGGTAGAGGGGAATTGGGGACAGGTGACTCCAGAATCAGCCCCAGAGTAATTAAGTCTAATACTTCATAAATTTTTATACTGTAGGCGTTCATTCTAAGTTACTGGAACGATGCCTACCAAATAATTTCTATTCTACTAATATCTACAAGCTTTCTAATATTTGTTTGGCTTCCAATCCTTTGTGTGGATAATTTGCTGTGAAAACTTGGTCTCATGGTCCACAATAAAGAGATTTAACAAGACCAAAGAGGGTGCAGAGGGGCAGTTACTTCCTTTTAGGTTCCATTTCTTTGTGCCCTAGAGGAAAGCTATTTGGCTATGTATCTGAGCATTCTGAGGTGCCCTCTTGTGGTTGGGTGAGGTAAAGAGCATCTTTTTTTTTTTTTTTTGTAAAGATTTGTTTATTTACTTATACAAGCACTGGGAGGGTGAGAGAATTCACCAGAGCCAGAGTGGGGACCAGAACAGGCAGACTGATGAAGTGCACTGCTGAGGGGAGCAGCGGGCGGCAGGAGAGGTCTGCGTGCCATGTGGGACCCTCGCTTGGAGGCCGGGGATCGAACCAGCGCTGCAGAGGCTGCGGGCAGCTTTGCAACCCAGCGCGCCACCAGGGAGGCCAATAAAAAGCATCCTAATGAGACTCAACTGGCTGGAGGAACAAGTCCCAGATTAAGTTACTGCTTAGCTGTCAATAAGAGATATATAGCTGAACTCCAAGAATAATACTCAGATTCAACATTCTGAAAGAGTCATTGATAGCCATACTTGACAAGTTTTAACCACCTTTTAAAAAGTAAGTAAATAAAGTTGCACTTTTAGTGCAACTTAACTTTTTAGGTCATCTTTTTTCTAAATAAAATTTACAAGGCAGAATTTTTGTAGACTGATGCCTATCATGGAATAGGAGCTCCTGTTTGCTTTCAGTAGATTTGGTCAGTCAGGGGCCTTTAAGCCAAAGAACAGGAAAGCCCTAATCATTCTAGATATTATTCAAGGAATTTGGACGTAGCGTTAATGACCTCAAGGTCATGTTATTGGTGCAATCAACACACAGGCAAGTTGTTTCACTCATTTTTAGAGATGATAACCCCTAACCTCACTGCTCGTTTTTCAAACAGAAATAAAAAGAGGTGAGCAAACTCATCCCCACTCTTGGGGGAAAAATAAATAATGCACATAACTTACACGAAGGCAGCCCAGAGAAATTATCTTTGTACACAAAAGCTAAAATTATATAAACTTGGAAGACAACAGGTTATGAAAACCCTATAAATTTATGTTCAGGCTTCCAAACAAAGTTCTCCCTCCACCCTTCTCCTCTCTCCACTAAACTGAGACACCAAGTCTGGGATTTGAGAATACTGCTAAGATCCTCGCCAAAGTGACCAAATTTCAACTGAAGACTTTTGGCTCCAGGAAGTTTCAACAGACTAGCGTCTGCTGAACCAATACAACCCCTCCCTGCCCATCCCCCATCCAAGTGCTCAGGGAATAGCCATTATCTCATTAATTCTTAAGAAATATCTACTAAACATGCAGAGGGAGAGGAATGCTTTTATATATCCTACAGAGGAGGGAACAAGGACAGAGAGTATTTATAATTCAAAGTGAGATCATGGCATTTCAAGTGAGGAGGAATATTGGAAGGTCATGCTGATTTTCAGAAAGCTGTTGGGCAAGTTTAGAAAGCAATTGGAAAAGTGTATCTAGTAGCTACTTCCTTGACAGACACTAGGAGAAAGAATCTCAAAGAAGGCAGATTTCTGGGTCCTTGTCAAGGTGCTGACCTACCTCTCCCAAGAACAAATGTAACTGAAAGACAATGTAAATATGGGCTTACTGATATTGGAAAGTCTAATTTTATAGTACAAGGGGGATACATAAACCAATGATGATGAACACGTGAGATGAACTAGAAGATGTCTGTCTGTGTCATTAAGGGAGGTTGTGGGAATCTTCAATACCTGTGGAAAAACGCATGATCTAGAGATTGCCATTTGCGAATAGTTTCAAGAATGGACATATGATTGTTCTGAGACCCCCAACAACTTTGGGAAACACGAATGTTCAAAAATTTCTTTGTAAAGAAAAGAATTCTTTGCAAAGAAACTTTCACATGAGTTTACAAACTAACAGTTTAGTGCAGAGATATAATCATGATTTCATTTTATCCTCCTGACCCTTCAGAGAGTTTCTTATTTCCCATTTTATAGAGAGTGAATCAGTGCAGAGAATTTAAATTACTTGATCTGCCAGTTATCGGTGAGCACAAAATAGGAGGCAGTACTAAACATTGGTGGTACCGACAGAAGCTGATGCTTTGACCTCTGGACCTCATTTTGGTGACTGCTATGTCTGCAGTGACAGAGGGTCTGTTGTCACAAATGAGGATCGCTAAGTATGGAGTTCAGATATACCATAATATTTATTTTATTATAGCTAATCATTGAAACAATTTATAGAGGTAAAGGACAACAGTAGCTCCAAACCTATGTACTTCTTGGTGGAGTTATAAAAAAGTGGTGGCACAGGCGGTTGAGTGCAGCACTGTGAAGCTGTCCATGGCCTCTTCAGTGCAGGTTCAATTCCCGGCCAGCCAGGGAGATACCCACATGGCACAGCAGACCTCTCCTGTCTCGCCCACTGCTCCCCTCAGCAGTGTATTTCAGTCAGTCTGCCTGTTGTGTTCCCCATTCTGTCTCTGGTGAATCCTCTCACCCTCCCGCACATCTGGCCTGTACCCTGGTTCCTGTATGCATGAATAAATAAATCTTAAAAAAAATAATAAATAAAATTAAAAAGTTATAAAAAAAAGCACTTTTTATTCAAAGTCTTGGTTTCCTGTTGAAAGACTCTGAAGAAAACTCTGGATAATTTCACAGGAAGTATTTCGAATTCACTTAAGCGTACCTGCATTGTGCTGATGATTAATAAGATTACTCATCTCAAATCAATCATCTCAATAAAAGCTGTTGGTATCACCCGTGTTGCAAGGTACTGTTTAAATAAGAGGGGAATGAAGACATGTGGTCCTGTGCATCCTACCCAGTGTCTGTCATTACCATTATCTTCCCAGTTAACAGTGCACAATATCCCAGAAGTCACTTCGTCTTTCTGGGCCTCAGTTTTTCATATGTCAAAGGTTGATACTGGATTATATAGTTGGTAAAGTTCCCCCTGATTCTTAGCTTATATGATAATATAGAACAGGATCCCTGTCCAGTTTGAAAACATATGTATCTGCTTACTTTAAACCAGTGTCAGAGCTGGAACTTCAAATGCCATTAAAGAAGATGAAACTAGAAATAACTACCTGTGTTAGTAGGAGCCTGAAACTTCCAAGAGATATGTTCAAACTAGGAAAGTACAGAGCATGTGTACATTACACGGATGTCTCAGTGCTGGCAGAGCCACTAAAGCCAAGATGCAGAATGCTGGATTTTTAAATCACAAACATATACTCCACTTCAGTCATAAAAAGACATATTTTGCTGGTGCTGTCCCAGTCAACCTGCACGGGAACCAGTGGATGGTGAAGGTGGCATAGCTGGCCTCCGCTGCTGAATGTCCCCAACTGCTCACAATCTCTAAAATTCACTTTCATTTTCAAAGGGAAAAACCCAACCTGATTCTTGAAAGAGACCATGGATCCCTCTTAATGTTGGCAATCTGGACATGGACACAGAGGGGAGACTCAAAGGAGGCAGGCTTGGAGTTTTCTGGCACTGATTCAGCTCATTGTTTTCTTTAAAACTTAAAATCCTACCTCCAAGGTAGTCCACAAAGCTCACTGAAAATGTCAAACAGACATGAGACCATAAAGTCCAGTAAACCTACATTTTTACCTCCACTTACGGAAAAAAGTAAAGGTTACGCATGCACACAGATCCTATGGGGTAGCAGCAACCTCACCATTCAGAAAGATTAAAGAGTTCAGTGAAAGATATTTCCCCTCTCAGACAAACAAAATAAACACATCAAGTACTCGCTGCTTTAGTAAAAATCCTTAGTTGAACAGGCAAACAATTATGAGATAAGAAATTTAAGAATAAGCCAAAACTTTGATGTTTTACAAACAAATACTTTGTTTTAAAAATACTCATTCACCAAAACAGAAATAATTAGTTTTATGTCTAAACAACATGTTACCAAGCATCCAGAGAGAGAAACAAAAGGGGTAATCAGTGATCTGAAAAGAAATAGAGAACCAAAGTAAGTGTACTATGATAAATTGCATTAGAAAACATTCAGTGGAGCTCCGTGGTTAGTCAGAGACAGCTTTTTGAAAAGAGAGAAATGGAGGCTAATTTTGGAAGACGGAAATTATTCTTTTGCCTTTCACAGAGGTACAACCATCTTTTGTTTCTCCAGATGATATTTTATTTATTTATTTTTTTTAATAGAGGCATGTTTTTATTTATTTATTTGTTTGTTTTGTTTATACATGCACTGGGTACAGTCAGAAGCACGGGAGGGTGAGAGAATTCACCAGAGCCAGAGCGGGGAGCAGAACAGGCAGAAGGACCGAAGGACACTGCTGAGGGGAGCAGCGGGCGGCAGGAGAGGTCTGCGCGCCATGTGGGACCCTCCTCCGGTGGCCGGGGAGCAGCCGGGGATTGAACCGGCGCCGCGAGGCCGCGGGCAGCTTCGCAACCCAGCGCTCTACCGCTGCGCCACCGGGGAGGCCCCAGATGATATTTTAAAAGCCAGTTAGCCTATCCAGAAAACTTACTTCCATCCCGTATGAACCAAATTGCAGGGGGAACACATTTTATAGTATATCTGTTGATTTCTTGCCTGTAACTAAAGGTTTTATTAGAAAATTCAAATTGTTTCATGTACTCGGTCCTCCTAAAAGATTTACTGTGGTATTTAATTGTTAATGGGACCACAAATTACTTCTAATGAAGCTGAAAGGTGAAAAACATTGATCATGGCTTTGATTCATAATTCAAGTCATTGAGAAAATCTGATTTAACAGAAAAACTGCATTCAGATGTAGCCATCTTTTTGTCTGTAAAGCACAGCTGATTTCATAATCATAATGTAATTTGAGATATGAACCAATGGGTGAACTCCACCATAATTTAATAATAAAGAGTTGACGATAATATCATTCAATATTATACACTTGTTATAACATTTCCTCAAGTTCTCTTAGATTTGAGTTTCTCAACATCCTGTTGGGTCAGGTAGAGTTGGATGCTGTTCATGCTGCTTTAGAGAAAAGGGAAAATAGAGCCTAGAGCTGGAAAACCACCGGGCTAAGCTCACATAGCAAATCAGTGCAGAATCAAGTGTCAAGATCAAGGCAGAATCAAGTTGTCCCTTGGAGTCCATGGCAGAATTGTTTCCAGGACCCTGCAGGATACCAAATCCAAGGATCTGGAGTGCTGAGTGTTCTTTACTTTTTCCTCAACATCCCATATACTCTTTTCAAAGCACTAAGGCAGAGAGGTAGCAACAGTGGTAGCCATAGGCACAAGATAAGAGCAGCTCTCATTTGTTGAGGGCTGTGTGTCAGGCCCAATGCTGAATGTGATGCATTTATCATCTGATTTTGAACAGATGTCATCTTACGTTAAGGTTAGGGGACAGAGGCCCAGGGCACAAGGACTGTGACTTAGATCACATGGCCAGTGAGAAGCACAGTTGTGACTCAACCGCACATCTTATTGCTTGAGAATCTCAAACTTGTTCTCAGTGGTGGCCTCACATTTCAAGTCCTGGAGTCGCTCGCTGCTCAGGAGCCTCCTTTCTCAGTGAGGCCTACTGTGATGTCCATTTGTAACTGCAGCCCCCGCCCCCACCCTGCCAAAGCGGATGCCACTAAACCTGCTCTACCTCATGATTTAATTTTTTGGTTTGTTTTTCATGCTGACTGTTCCACCGGGCAAGGATCTTTGGGCTTTCTCAATGTATTACAGAGGTTCAGACAGTGTTTTCCGTAAGGATGGCCATGTTCTATTTCTGTGTTCTACGGCAGCCACTTGCCAGAAGAGCGAACCCGAAGAGTGGTTAGTGAAAATGAAGGACTGAATCTAATTTTACCTAATGTTATTACTTCAGTTTAAATGGACTCATGTGACTAATGGTTAGCAGATTGCACGATGTTAGCCTAAAACAAAACCTAGCACAAATAAGCCCCAAATATTAGTTAAATTAAGGAATCTATAAATAAATAAAATATTTTCCAGAGAGCCTAAGGAATACTTCCACTAATTACAAATTAAAATTTATATTTTTCAATAATTGATGGCTGAAAAAGCCCAGATTAAATGAAGAAAACAGTTTGAAAATTCAGATGATGTGACCAAAGTAGCCAGCATGATTTCTCAAACGATTGACTCCTATTTGTCATCTTTGACTCAAAACCTTCCAAAACATTTTTTGAAAACAGGAAAAACAAGCCAGCAGCACATCTCAGTTCCCACATATGACAAAAATAAAAATAAAATAAAATAATATAAAATAAATATGTCATTACAACAATTACTATATTCAGTACCTTTTTGACCTTGTTTTTTTTCTCAAAGGTCTCTGACAGAGGTTTTTTCTTCTGCTGAGTTGTGTCTTTGGAGAATAAATATTCAAATTCACTAGTATCCCGAATATCAGGTTCTTCTAATGACTCCCATAGGGTAGGTGTTGCATTTTGGCTTAAAAGAGAAAACGACAAGTTAAACTTAAGAATCAAACCAAAAGACAATGGAATACAATGAACGCTAAACAAAATTTGAACTCATTAAAAAATACATACAAAATATTTTTGTATATACAAAATACAAAATCTTAATAAAGCTTGGAGAGATGCTTAATGTGGTCAAAAATTTTTTCAAGACAAACTGTACTATAGAACATTAAAGCAAACACGCATTTCCAAAAATGTAGGGTCATTAGCACCACAGTGGCGCTAGAAACCCTGGGATTAGTTTAGCCAAAGCCATGTAAGCAGCAACTCCCTCAGGCTGTGGCATTTTTCTGAAGGCTGAAGATAGCTGATAGAATAATTGAATACTGATAGAATAATTCTTTAATAGAATGAAAATGGATTACTAAGATCAAGAGTCACCTTCAGATTTTTTCTATTAGTTTTAAATAAGGTTTTCGGGATTTTCCCAAGTCAACTCAGTGCAGGACCCATAATAAGTGGCCAGGCTGTGCTCATTTAGAAATACTTCATTTTTAAGATCCCACCCCAAAAACAGTATTAACAAGAAAAACAACCCCAAAACTCCACTGCACCAGTACTCATAGGGAACTCATCTAAAGCAGCCATGGGAAGACCATGATCTGCTTTTGTTTTTAAAAGCAGGGATACCCTAGTTTTGAAACAAAGAGAGGGAAGACATGGAAAATCAGGGACAGAAGAATCACCTCTGAGAGCCGACTCAGAAGGGTTATGACCCAGGCTCCCTTCAAGCAGAACACATCCTCTCTCATATGTCTACTGTCTTACCTTACTCTTACTGTCCCTAGACATTGTTTTTCAAACACAAGAATAATTATATCCATAATATCGAAAAATATTTTTCTTTTTTTCAACACCTATTTTCTTAAACAACAAAAACCAAAAGAACTATTACTATATGGATACTAAAAGGTGATCTTCACATTCAAAACAGTTGGCAATACTGACTTTTTAGGTCTGTATCTTCACATTTTGCTACAGATTTGCTTTTTCCATTAAATATGACATTTTGGCTGTGGCCACATTCACTTTTTTTTTTTTTCAATTACACTTATAATATTTGAGCCATTCAAAAGTATCTGTGACCTATGTGAGTCATAAAGCATAATGATCAAATGAGTATCTGTCAAATTACCCATGGCTAGAACAATTTCAATGAAGTTCATCCAGCTACATGTTGCTCCCCCCTCCCCTATTCACTTCACTTCAAATAGAAGCACAAACACCATTAATGTTAATCGCCATTAATGTTAAGGGCTTATCTTAGCCACATTCAGGAAGGGGTTTTTTTCTTTTTCTTTTTTATTAAGATTTATTATTTATTCATGCATACAAGAACTGGGGTACAGGCCAGATGTGCAGGAGGGTGAGGAGTCACCAGAGACAGAGCAGGGAACAGAACAGGCAGACTGACTGAAATACACTGCTAAGGGGAGCAGCGGGTGAGACAGGAGAGGTCTGCTGCTCCATGTGGGTATTTCCCCTGCTGGCCGGATCAAACCCGTGCTGCAGGGGCTGCAGGCAGCCTCACAGCACTGCACTCAACCCGCTGCGCAACATGGGAGGCCCAAGCAGGGGGATCTTGATGGGAGAAGAGAGTCTGGGAAATTTGGAGCAGGTGACCTGTTAAGGCTGCTGGCTTGGGCTACACAAAGGTTCTGGGAAAATAAGGGGATGGTCTCTAGAGGGAGGTGACATGAGGCAGAAGGCTGACTGTTCACACCCAGTACCCACACTCCCACCTCCTGCACCTGTAAGGCTTGGCCCCAGCTCCAAGGACTCTACAGGCCAATGGACTAGAGCTACAACTCATTCATATTCTGCAGTAGATAGGAATCAAATAGAACACTTCATCACTATTCACCACATTGATTCCACGAGAAAGGCATTTCCAATAATGAATAAAAGAATTTTAGAAAATTATTTCAAGGTGAGTTGGGAGCAACTGGTATTTGGTGGAACAATAACACTCAATTCACACTGGACCATAGTGATCAACTCTTTTCTGACCAATGAATATAGATGTCTAGCTCCAAGTAAGAGGGAGAAGGAGGAAGGGGAAATTAAAGGGCGAAAAGGAAGGTAGAGGAAGGGGTGAAGATACTGGAACATTAACTAGGAAGAGGCGCATAAGAAGATACTTAAGACTGGGCCTCCCTGGTGGTGCAAGGGGTTAGGCACCGCACTATGAAGCAATCCACAGTCTCTGGAGCACGAGTTCGATCCCTGGCCAGCCAGAGAGCAACCCACATAGTGAAGCAGATCTCTCCTGTCTCTCCCGCTGCTCCCCTCAGCAGTACATTTCACTCAGTTTGCCTGTTCTGTTCCCCACTCTGTCTCTGGTGAATCTTCTCACCCCCGACATCTCTGGCTTGTACCCCAGCTCTTGTATGCATAAATAAATAAATCTTAAAAAAAAAAAAAAAAGATACTTAGGAAACTCCTCAATGAAGCTAAATACCTTTTTCTTTAATTAAAAGCCTTTTTCCTAGTCTAGAAACCAAAAAATAGATACCAAAGAAGATATGACAGCAAAAGTGAAGAACTAGTTCATGTCTGTAGTGGAAGCTATCCAGGTGGATGAGAGGTGGGTACACAAAGTGGAGAAAATTCATATCTTACTCCTGGCCCCTCACAAGATCAAGAGCAAACTTTGTTATGTGGACATTATACAAAGTGCTTGCCCTTGGTTGTGCAAAGCTAACATTAAAATACCATTTCATATCCTTTAAAAAAACACATTCCAATCATTTTACTTCTGCCCATAAATGAATACTATGCAGAATCTTCAGACCATTTTAATTTAAAAGAAGTAGTCTGGGGCCTCCCTGGTGTTGCAGTGGTTGAGCACTGGGATGCGAAGTTGCCCGCAGCCTCTGCAGTGCCAGTTCTATCCCCAACCGCCAGCGAGGGTCCCACATGGTGCACAGACCTCTCCTGCCGCCCGCTGCTCCCCTCAGCAGTGTACTTCGTCACTCTGCCTGTTCTGTTCCCCGCTCTGGCTCTGGTGAATTCTCTCACCCTCCCGCGCTTCTGACTGTACCCAGTGCTTGTATAAATGAATAAATAAATCTTAAAAAAATAAATAAATAAAAGAAGTAGTCTGAGGCACCAGAACAACATTTTGAGGGGTCCACACTGAGAGACTAACTGCGTGCAATAGGAAGTGACCTATTGGGTCTTCCCACACCCCAGTGGGGCAGCCTCCACCAAGCAGGGCTCCCCTGACGTGCATTAAACGAGCACCTTATATCTTCTTCTAAGTGTGTCTCTTCCTAATTAACATGTATGTTCTAGTATCTTCCCCCCTCTCCCTGCCCACTTCTTTTCCTTTCCCCTTCCTCCTCCTTCCTTCATACAAGTAAGAAAAGTTAGTACATTCTCTACTTTTTAATTTTGCTCAAAACTGAAGCCTTAGATTTATGGTTCGCTAATTTAAGAGCATGAGTATTGAAGTGTTTTCTTTCTCAAAATGGCCAACCCCATATGGAGGAAAAGGACAGACACAGATTCTCTCCAGCTCTTGAGGAGCGAGCGAGGGCACAGAGCTCCCAGCAGCACTGGGAAACCACTGCTCTGATCTGGGGCTTGGTCACTCAGAGTGTCGCAGGGGATGAAGAGGAGGTGGCTAGAGAGAACGGCAGGGGACACGCTACTCCGGGGCTGGCAGGTGGGGCTCATCACCCTGACATGGCCCCACATGAACTTGAGAACACTAATAAGGGGACGCGACTCCAAGTGAATATTCTGGGAAATTCTTTCTTAGAAATGTCATCTGAGTCTTGAATGGGAACAGGGGAATACTAGTACTTTAGTTAATGGGAGAAGTTATTTCAGAATCAGTTCATGGTGTTTTTTTAAATTTGTTTTTAACTGTCCCTTTGGGAAATCATAAAGTATCAGCATTTTAAAAATGTATCGGGGTTTTCCCATGAATAAACTCTCGGCCCTTATTTGGAGAGGGACCATATGAAGTACATAATTAACTTGTGCACTTTGCCACATGCTTAGTTGTAAGGTGTTTCCCCCTCCCCTTCTGGTGATTTCCAGTTGTTTTATAATTGTGAATTGCATGTTATTTCATTCAATATCCTGCCTGCCCTGAGTAAAACATTATATAATTTGAAAAACTCACCACCCCTTTTTGATTTGGGGAACAATCTCAAAAATTGAAGTCTAAAAATGTGGTCCACATTTGCTGTTCTTTGAAAATAAATGAGTTTCAAACCTAGAGCATGGTTAGCAACCAACCTAACCTGACTTTCATTGTCCTCCTGACAGGTCCTGAAATGAAACAGGAGAAACCTGATGCACACCTGTATGCAGGGAAGCAGCAGAGCAGCTACACCTTCCCGGCTTACAGACCCAGCTTAACAAGCCATCTGAATGGAAGGCGCTTCCTAGCTGGCCACACACTGGCACTTTCTCTGAAGGGCAAGAGGATGCAAAGGTGCAAGGGCATTCACTCTGCTTCCCAGAATTCAGGTAGTGTGTATTTTAGAACGCCCCTTGGACCAGAGGAGCTAATGACTCATCTGTGTCTGGTCTTTTAATACAAAATGAAAAGTGACACCACCTGCTAAATATCCAGGTCAAGGTCATAGGGGCAATGATACCATCTTAAGAAAAAACAGATATTCTAAAAATCTTCAGTGAACTACAGCCCAGATTCAGGTGCAAATCTTTATAATTACCCACGTGTCACAAGGATGTTGAAGGCCCTAACTGAGACCTGCATGTGCTCTTCGTTTTTTTTTTAAAGATTTATTTATTTCTGCATATAAGAACTAGGGTGTAAGCCAGAGGTGCTGGGGGTGACAGGATTCACCAGAGAGACTGGGGAGCAGAACAGGTGGATCCACTGAAATACACTGCTGAGGGGAGCAGTGGGCGAGACAGGAGAGGTCTGCTGCACCATGTGGGTCACCTCCCTGGCCGGCTGGGGATCGAACTCATGCTGCAGTGGCTAGTGATAGCATGATAGCACTGAGAGCTAACCCCTGTGCCACCAGGGAGGCCCTCTTCTCGGGTCTGTAAAAGGCACCATTTATCTCAGAGAAATCTCCGACACCAAATACAGCATTTCTCCCATAATCAGCCCATAGAGATTACAAAGAAGATCCGGGAGAAACATTCTCTCTAAAACATTCCAATCTTGCTTATCCAAGGTATCCATTACCACATTCGAGAAAGAGTACTACAACATGCAGACATTGTACAGGTAAGAATAAAAGGTCACTTGTGGGGAATCCTGTGAATTCACAAGTTGAGAACGGGCCAGGGGAATTGAACTCACCTCTTATCACTTATCTGTATTCTAGTCCAGTACAAAGGCTTCATGGGACAACTGGGCTCAATGGCTGGTTTCCGAGGACATTGACTCGAAGGACCCACTCCAAAGAAGAGTCCCGGAGGAGGTGGGGGTGCAAGTCCTGGGGGTGTTGGAGGAGGAGGAGGCCCCCCACTACTGGGGGGCACAGGGAAGTTAGGAAGTGGTGGTGGGGGAGGAGGAGGGGGCGGCCCAGCACTCGGAGGCAGAGGAGGTGGTGGTGGTGGTGGTGGGGGAGGCGCTGGTGGCAAAGGTTCAGATCCAGGTGGGAGCGGAGGAGGAGGTGGGATCGCTGCAGGTAGGGGTGGTGCAGGAGGGGGAGACGATGCCTTCTGCTGACTGGATAAGGTGCCTTCCACAGACGGAAGTGGTACATGGACATCTTTGCTGTCATTTGGGGGAGAGAGTTGGCTTAACGAAGAGATATTCAGCTTTTTGGGTATGATTTGGTTACTCCTGGTTGTCTTGCCTTCGGCTTCACAGGGTTTGAGGAAAGTCTCTCTGTCTGTCTGGATGCACACATTCCTGTAGGTCTTTGGAGGGCAGTCATCGTGGGTGGAGATACACACATCTCTCATCTCTTCGCATCCTCTTCTCCATCGGTGTTCGATCTCCTGTTTGAGATTTTCAATGGTTTCTTCTAGTCTCGCTGTGCTCTCTGCATGCTCCCCCCGGATGTGAAAGGTCTGAAGTTCAAACTGAGCCTGTAGGGTTAGCAGTGGAAAGGAAAGAGTTTATTAAAATAAATATCAGAAATAAAAAATAAAATCCTAATACCATCCCCATGGCACCACAGCCCAGCCCACATAAAGATGAGAAAGCAGTGCCAATCTCTGGGGACTCCAATAAGGTGTGGGTTTCACCTTATGAATTTTCCAAGGACTTCAACAGTTGGAGTAGAAGTGTCATTTCATCCCATTTGAGTTTATGGGGAATAATTACTATGGATTAAGGTTTAAAGTAAAACTGTCACCTAAGAACTTTCACCAGGTTTTAATATCAAATGCAAAACAAAACTTTTAATAAAAGCTTGAATATGCTCAAGTATGTCTTTGATTATTTTTGGCTTTGGCATTGAAGAAGAAACCTTTATAGAAAAAAAAAAATAGGCTGGGCAGTCCTCTGACTTGGAGCTCCTGTTCTCACAATCATCCTTAGAATGTCTCCTCTATGGGACCGCAGGGCCAAAACAGCAGAAACCAAAGATACGAGAAAAAGTTGACACTTGTATTTTTGAAAAGGTCCAGTGGCAAAGCTGCCCATGATCAGTTTTGGTTTGTTTCATAATCATTTATCGTATAGGGAAGAAGTGATATAAATGAATAAACATTAGAATGTGAGATTTGCTATTTTTCTCTTCTGCATACCCAGCACTTGATTTTTTTTTTAAATATTTATTTATTATTTATACAAGCACTGGGTACAGTCAGAAGCACAGGAGGGTGAGAGAATTCACCAGAGCCAGAGCAGGGAGCAGAACAGGCAGACTGACAAAGAAATACACTGCTGAGGGGAGCAGCGGGCATGGCAGGAGAGGTCTGTCATGCCATGTGGGACCCTCGCCGGTGGTCAGGGATCGAACCGGTGCTGCAGAGGCTGCGGGCACCTTCGCAGCCCAGCGCTCAACCTCTGCGCCCCCAGGGGAGGCCCCCAGCACTTGATATTATATAAGACATCAGTCAGCCTTTTAACACTTATATCTTCAGATATTAGTCCTTGGTTTTACACTTATTAGCACAGAGTTGGTTTATTCTTAATCATTAATCAATTTCCCAGCATGCAAAGTCATTTAGCCTATTATAGTTAACTGGGAAGCAATGAAATTTACAATTTTTATTAGTTTCCAAAATCTAATTTACAGTAATTAAATAACTCTGGTGCATTTATTTAATTTCCTCCTTCTCCATTGGCTTTTAAACTCCAAAGATGAAATCAGGGACTGTATCTGCCTTTACTTCTGGATCCCAGAAGCAAGCACAGCAAATACAGATTTGAGGAGATGGATGGATTAAAAACCACTGCAATCATTATATTCACTGTCATTGACCTGAGAGCCTTCTTTATGCCAAATAAGACTTTCTTCACTGTAACTTCAGACCACAAATATCTAGAACACCAAAATGTGTGCAAGCACATTTTTATACTTTTAGCAGGTAAAGCAAAAACATAGGAAGATTCTTTACTTTCATTAAAATAATTTGTAATTATATTTCTACTTTGTTTACTTTTTCCTTCACAACCCAACCCCCCAAAAGTATGGTCAACAGAGTAGAGATAGCGTTTTCCTAAAGGTGATCTTTATATGTGTGGGGATGGTGCCTTGATGTGACTCTGGATGAACCAGTGAGTTCAGGGCACTGTCACAGCACAGAGGTATAAGCATCTGAGGTCTGGATTCATGCTACCTGGTTCACAACCTGACCGAGGTGTGAAAGTTCTATGACATTGGGCAGGAAAGTTCTATGACATTGGGCAGGAAGCATCATGCCTTCAACCTGGAGTTATTTCAAGTGTAAAGTGAGGATAACAGGGGCCATCTTTAGGGTTTTCATAAAGGTGCAATAAAATACTTCATATAACACAGGCATTGTGCCAGGGACACAGTAAGTCCTGAAAAAATTGTTACAGTTGGTCACTGCTGCTAATGTCAATATGAGAAGAAGAGACAAAACAGATTTCTCACCATTCTTTAACATTTCCAAACAATGCCACTTTTGTGGAGTAATAGGCACAAAACTTGGAAAAGCTTAAGCAGTCATGATAAACTATGTACTATGAATACAAAAGTTTACCCAATATTTCATGAATTTTACTACCAACTGCCTAAAAGTAGTTCAAGTTTTATTCAACTATGTGTTCAAAATAATTATTGTTTCAACATCCCACCCATTTCCCTTTATGTCTCCCTCTCCTTCCCCTGCCCACCTTCAGCCATACCCTAGTCCAAATTTCCATCCCAAATGACTTGCCCACATTTTCATTTCACTTTAGTGAATAATTCAGTTCTGCCCATGGCAAACTAACTCTCCAGTGTTGTTGCTGGCTAACCCACTTCCAAGAAGGTTAAGAGATAAATAATACTAAGGAGTCAATATTCAACTTCTTATTAATATGAAAAAGCTGCAAAGATATGTTCCACAGAGAAACTTCCCTTTTATCACAAAACCGACCTGTGTCTACAGCCAAGGCTCTAGTCCCCAGCTCTCAATCAATGGCCTTCTGTATCTCCTGAAGGTAACAGGTAAACCCACATATGTTTTGGCGTCTTTGTAGCACATTTGCTTAGCGTAGTGGGAAGAGCACAGACAGGGCTCTCTAGCACCTTCCTCTATTCTAATAAAACAAAAATAAAGATATCAAAATCCTTCCTTAATCCCTCCCAGCTGTCACCTTACCCTACCTCATTCTCAGAATTGACAAAAAAAATTTTTTTTCAGCAGACTTTTTGAATAAGCACATATCTCTAGCTCTCTATTTTCCCATCCATTCCCCTTTCAAGCATTATAAGAAGAGCAGGAGGCTTCTGCTTCCTCTCTTATTGAAACTTCATGGTTTGATGGTTACATTGGGTGAGCACTCAATTTTGTCTACTCAATTGTACTGTCAAAGCACATGTCCAATCCTTGAAGTTTTCTCTGCTCTCCTAAACTTGTGACATACTTTCTCCATCCATCCTACAGCTGTCTCCAGTTAGTCTGTGAACTCCTCTTACTCCATTTCCTCCCTAAAAGTTGTTCCCCAGGCATCTTTGCCATTTTTCACTCTTGAACTACACAGTCTCCTTGGGGGTCAACTTGTATATTCATGCGGTAAATGGAATTCGTTTACTATACATTATAACTAACTTACAAGTTGGTACCTTAAAACCATAATTCCAACTATCTTCTGGACTGGCCTACCTGAATATTTAACCGGTTATCTCATATTCAACATGTCTGTAAAATAAATCATGAGTGACAAATCTCAGTTATTCCTCCTTTGAAATTCCTCCTTGCAGTGAGTTCATGGTATCTTGCTCAACATTTTCCCAATCATCATATCCAGAAACCTGGATGTCATGCTAGATTCTTTGCTCTTTTTCATTTACAATGTATTACTTATCAATGCGTTTCATTAATTTCTCTGATTCATTCCTTTCCTTTCATCCCCACTGCCTCAGCTTTCCATTGGGTCCTCTTTACCTGAACAATGAAGAGCCACCAAACATAATTTTCCCCATCCCAGGTTAGCCACCGTGGCTCCAGAAGGCTTTTTTAATGCAGGTATTTATCTCTTCAAACGCTTTTAATAATTGGGCAATAAAGATTACCGCTAAAACTTTTCTTAAGGACACACTGAAAGGTCTTCCAGTCTATTTTCTGCCAAATGTCTGCTCCTTTCGCTCCTGCCCCTTTCGTAACATGTCCTGTATTCTAGTCTCACATAACTTCTTGACTCTCCCAGGGCCATGTTCTTTCATATATCTGGGCTTTTGCAAATGTCATCTTTTCTCAGGACCCTCCTCTGCTGCAAACACCCAAGGATAAGGGGACAGATTACCAAACATCGATTCCATGAATGACTTCCTCACAAACTATCATCACTGTACTAGAGAATTACTAAATAAGAAGCTAGCAGTGGATTTCCAGTCCTTTGTAGCAAATATGCTAAGATTACAGTCAGAAATCCACTGACCACTAAAATGTAAATGGCCCAATTTACCTTTCCCCCTTCTTTGCCTCATCATTCCAATGGATCTTGGTTGTCTTCATGAGCCCAGCATGACATAGTAATTCCAATTGATTAAAATACTAAGCACCTCATTTACTATCTGCCCATATTCTACTTACTATTTCAAATCATGCCTGGCTTTCCAACAAATGAAGTATCTCAAATCCATGCATACCATGAATCAAGTCTTAGAGAAAGTGAAATTTTGACTCATTTCCCACTGTTCTCCCTGTAAGTGCCACTCCACTTTGTACGTGGGAACCACATACTGCTACCTATCTTTTATCTAGAGCCACAGTTGGAAAGACTGTTCATGATTTGATCAATCAAACACAGAGTAGAACTTTCTGTTTGATAACAGGTAGTAATCTTGAACAATCTTTGTCCATGATCCTGAGAATCTTTATGAAATATCAGATCCAAAAAGCTATTACAGTCAAAATCACACACAAGGAAGGCTAGGTCAAGGAAACAGTGATTTTAACCCCCATTAACTCTCTTTTTATTCTCTTTTACTTTCACATTAAACATGGCACTTGTACACAGAAGATAAGATGATTATAAATCCTCTAGTTGTTGTTAGATAGGACATATGAAGTCTTATGATTTTCCTGCTCCCTGACCCATCTTGCTGAAAATCTTTTTCTTCATTCACTTCAATACATCATATGAAAGGAGACAAGTGCTAAGTTTGATATCTTTCCAAGTCTACCCAGTTTTATCTACCATACTTCAAGTTTTATCTACCTTCCTTTCCTAGTAACTTGTTTGTATTTTTTCTATTTTTGGAAGCATTCAATTCTATTACTTTCATTTTTTAATCACATCTTCATTCCACCAGCAATAGTCTATTAATCTATATCCTTCTACAGCTTAGCAAGACTCAAAGTCACAATCTTTAAGGGAGCAATTCCAATTAAAATCATTTTGTTTCAATCATCCCTTCCCTTGACTGGAACTATTTTTACTTAGTGGTAGTGGTTCTCAGTGGTTCTCAGTCTGTTCCACATTAGGAACAACTGGAGAGCTCTGGAAAAAATGCAGAGGAGCAGGACCACCCCATAGATCATCATTCAATTGATCTGAGAGGGTGTCCATACACTGAGATCCCAATGGGAAGACTGAGCTGAAATCAACAGTAATTGCTGTTAATCTTTGTCTGTGTCAACAGCTGAGATAGCATGAAATGACAATGTTGGTAGACTCTCTTTGGCAATGACTTTTACCTTGGTCGTATCAGAATCTGCAAGGAAATGTGCTGTTCAAAAAAAAAAAAAAAAAATTCCTCCCAATGCTGGTATGTCCCCATAAGGTGATTATCTCTTCATTACTTACAACAAGAATTGTTAATTCCACACAGCACCTAAGTCTAAATTTTTTCTAGTGAAGGCATGGTCTTCAAAAACTTGCTATTTTTCCAGATTTTTCCTACATTGCACCACAGATTCAAACATGTGATCAATCCCCACATCATAATGCTTTTGTGCATTCTGTTTCCTCTATTTCAAAAATCCTTTCTCTCCATTTTCACCTAGTGAAGGCCCCAACAGAAATTTCAGTCAAATTGAATTAAATCTTCTAGCTTGAACTTTTCATAATTCTTGACAAGAGATTTTCTTTGACTTTACTGCCAAAGAACTTCCTAAGTTCACATCACATTACAGTCATTTATGGTTATCATCTTTGCAAATCTAAAAGCTCCAGGAATTTGGGGACCATGCTGCATTCATGTTTGAACTTCCAGAACATTGCACAATGTTTCGCCAGTTAGTGATAAGTGTTTATGGAATTATTTCTTTAGCTTTAAATACTAAGGCTTCCTTATGCTTCTGTATTACCCACCCAAGTAGACTTGAAACTCAAAACAAAAATGTTAAAAGAGAGAATGTGGCCCTCTTCCTAGTTGATGATCCCATGCACAGCATAAACTATGAGATTTCATACTTGTTATTACCTAGAAAATTCATTCAGGGTTAATCATAAAAACATCCAGTGTTTTTCTTTTATGCAGGTATTTCTAAAAGTTGATGCTGATCCTATTTAATTTTAACAATTTAAAATACTTAATGTAGATTAGTGTTTTCGTCATAGCAAATTTAAAGTCTGTTCCCATAAGTATAATAAAGTATTCAAAAGAATTGAACCACATTTATGATTCTAATCTGATTAGGAGTTGGGCTTTTAAAGCAACTTGCCCAGCCCCCTCGGGGACTGGTTCTCCCTTCCTCTACCAAATCCTCATTATTTTTTAATATCCTCCACATTATGCTGTTCAGAGATAACCATCGAAGGAACACAGTGTACTGAAACCCAAGCAACAGAGGGAGATTTTTGCTTGTCTGGTCCCCACAAATATGTCTGTCAAAAGGAAGGTGGAAAAATGCCTACTGATGAAAGATAGCCAGCTGATGCCAAGCACTGGGGAGAAACCACCCATTAGCATTTAGCTGTATGAACACCCTCCTCCTGTGGCACCGCCAGAACAAGTAAAATTTCAGGTTATCTGTTGTGCGACTTGAGTAAGTCAACCTTTTCCAGGGATACTTCCAAATTTTACTTCCTTAGGTTGCGAAAATATAGACAATTCCCAGGCAGCACAATGAGCTTTCCCCACTTAAGAGTATCGTGTAAATAGAGGAAAGGAAAGGAAAATGGGAGTGAAGGGCGCCCTTGAGAGAAACACTTCAAAAGGATGGGATTCAGCTTCACAGGGTGCTTGGGAAAGGCAAGAAGGTGGTGGTTCTACAACTCTGAATGTGGGCATCCTGGTTTTTCTGTTGGCTTCTGAAGGTTGAACAAAGACTTATATTGTTACCCTAAAAACAAAGGTCTACATTAATGATAAGAATGTTTTGATGAAAACCCCATCAGTTAATAACTTGTTCTAATAAAGTATGATCAGTATTTTCTTTTGTTCTTATCAGAAATAAACACATCATGTTACAACTAAGAGGCCATCTCAGGGCCACTGTAGCACAATTTGCTAATTAGAACTTGCTAGAAGGGATAAAGAAATAATGAAACTGGGTAGGAAAAGAAAGGGTGGAGTGCAATCAAAATGATAAAATAGCACTTATGTTGACTCAGGAGTAAAGCCCAATAAAATGCAGTGCTAGGGAGTACAAAGTTAAATTACTCATGTGAAAACGGTATACTATCCCTGTCATCATCTGCCATGATGATATTCAGTTGGGATAATAAGTGAAATGGAATGGACATGGAGTGCATTGCTGGGCTCTGTGAGAGGTGCTTTAGTTTCAACCTTAGAACTCTATAGAGCAGACATCCTGGCACATGTGTTAACTATGATCCCATTGCTGGAAAATGATGACAAAGGAGTTTGACTCCTGGTTGGTTAAAATACTCTTTCTACTTGATCATTTTGAATTGATATCTCTTGATAGTGGCTATATTAATAGTAATCAGTAGATTATAATAATTATTGACTAACATTATAGACTACCTGTGGCACATAATGCATTGGTGTTACATTAATATACAGCATTGTGGAAGTCATCTGTGACAATATTGCCATAACTTTTTCAGATGGGGAATGGCACAAAGAAACTAAGAAAGTTGCCAACAACAGACAGACACAAATTCAGACCTTTTTACCTTTGCCTAGTGCTCTCTGTTACCTTATCACAATCCTCAGTGATTTATAATCTGTCCCTTTCAATACTCCTTAGGAAATCAGAATGCCAACACAAAAATAGAGATAAATTATAATTAAAGATAATTTCTTTAAAATATTTGCTTTCTATCCTTCTGGGGAAAAAAAAAAAAAACTGGTGTCATAGAGTAAGTGATATATCTTTAGTTTTTTGATTCCCAAGTAAGAGGAGATCAGCAGCAGCAGATCTGCATTCTCCTCCTAGTTATTTCAATCATTGGTCATATGCATTCAGCCAAATTTTTTACTTCTGTAATGCTCATTTTATTCATATCTAAAATGAGACGTTTACATAAAACATGTAGAAGAAAATATAGGTGAAACATTACATGACATATACCTCAGTAACATCTGCAAAGATATATCACCCAAAGCAAAGATAGTGAAGGAAAAGGTAAAGTGCTTGGACTACATCAAATTAAAGCTTCTGGACAGCAAAAGAGAGAGTAACAAAACAAAGAGACACCCTACTGATTAGGAGAAAATTTTTGTACACAATACTAACGATAAGGAACTGATCACAAAGATCTACAAAGAGCTGATAAAACTAAACCAAAACAAAGTAACTAACCCAGTCAAAAAATGGGCAGAAGAGCTAAAGAGACACTTCTCCAAAGAGGATATGCAAATGGCCAACAGGCATATGAAAAAATGTTCAACATCACTTGAAATCAGGGAAATGAAAATCAAAACCACAATGAGATACCATCTACACCAGTGAGAATGGCATATATTTAAAAAAAAAAAAACTAGCAACAACAAATGTTGGCGAGGATGTAGAGAAAAAGGAGCTCTCCTGCACTGCTGGTGGGAGTGCAAATTGGTCCAACCGCTATGGAAAAATGTATGAAGGTTCCTCACTGCTAAAAATGGAGCTTCCTATAATCCAGCAATTCCACTCCTAGGTATTTACCCAAATGACACAGAAACATTAATTCAAGAGGATACCTACACCCCTATTGCAGCACTATTTACAATAGCTAAGCTATGGAAACAACCCAAATGCCACAAAATAGATGATTGGATCAAGAAGATGTGGTACATATATACAATGGAATATTACTCAGCAATCAAAAAAGATTAACTCATGCAATTTGCAGCAACATGGATAGAGCTGGAAGGGATCATGCTCAGTGAAATAACCCAGAAAGAAAAATATCAGATGGTTTCACCTAGGAATGTAGGGGATCCAAATAAGGGATCAGAAAAAGAAAGTAATTTTAATAAAGTAAATATCAAAATCAACAGGCAACTATAAACCAGAAACATTTTGCAGTGGGGGAGGAGGGAATTGGATCAAAATAGGGATGGGAAGAACACAAGGGACGATGGTGATGGTACACAGGTGAACTGGTGGTGGGAATCCCACAGGGACTATACCTGAGATGATAAAATATACATTGTATAAAAATGAAGAATGATGTAAATAATATACAATTTTTAAAAATACTGAAAGAGGCTTAAAATACTTATATCAGTAAGGTTTCCTCTAGTGTTAAAATGCTAATATTTTCCACACCCAAGACTACATCATATCTCTTTGCCTCAAAACTTCCTAGAAGACAGCTTTGTTCATGACTTTACAAAAGCTTCGTTAAGGACTTAGGGCAAAGTATTACCTAAGCCACACAGAGGCCCACTCTCACCATGAATGCGAATGTATACTCGAGGTTAAGCAGGCTCATTCAGATGCTCTAAAAACACTCTGGTGGTTGAGTATGCAATTCCGATAAAGCTGTGCATCACTTTTGAAATGTGATAGCTATTACAAATGCTCAGGAATATACTTTGAAAGTAAGTAAATATCATTAGGGATAGTGATCTGAGGAAGTAGTGGGGAAGTGAGACCAAAATGAAAATTTCTTTCATTTCTTTGAGATCTGGACAGAGGTTTCTACCTGAGACACAAAACAAGAAATTGTAGCCAGAGTGCTTTTGTGAAATAAAGGGAAGAAATCATGACTCACAGGGGATTGTGGTAACATTTTATTTTTAAGTTATTAATGTCACACAATATAGTGTAAGTCACAGAATGGATATATCTTGGGATAGCCATGGAAATGATTTTCAGACTTTGTTTTTCCAAAAAGTAATTCTAAACCTAATGAGCAACCCCAAGACTACTCATTTTTAGGCAATGAGCCAACACGCTAATACCTTCTCTATTGAGAGGAATTTCATGTTGTATTACTATCATCACTACTGAAGCCATAGCCAGTGCAGTGTCTGAGGATGAGTGATCTTAAAGGCAACTGATCCTTAACACTGTGACCAACTGAGGTTCTCCAAGTAATCACAACAGTCACTGAATATTCCTCTCACCTCACGTGCACATCTACAAAGGGACACCATCGTCTGGCCAGCACCCATTAGTCCAATAGTATCATTTTAGAAAGTATGAAATTGATTTCTCAATTATGCTTGCCTCACATACTCCCAGTTTTGACTTGCATGTTTCTTTTCCTTCTCTTTTTATTTAATGGTGTAGGAAATGAAATGTGACATTAGATCACTTAAATAGCACTATCAAGCAGGAGCAAGTGAGAAGGAACCAGTTGAGTTCTTCGTGGTATAAAAGTAAAGATGAAATGTGTGCATCAGACCTTAAGATTATTGATGAGAATAATAATTTCTACATCTTTATATAATGCTGCAGCACTCTGGTTGCAGGGGACTCAGTGGGGAGGTTGTGATAAACTCCCTACTGTGACCTTACTCTTCCTAATGGTGTATGAACCAAGTAAACTGTAAACATGCATCCTACTTCCATTCAAGTGGGATGAGCCTATGGTATTGCACCACCTAATATATAATCCAGCTTTAATGAACATGTTCAGTAGACCAGATCTTGTAAAGAGTATCAGAAATATAAGAAACTATCAATACTTCAAGAAGCTCACATTCTAAGCGAGAAGAAATAGTTGTGAGTTATTTTTTATTTTCAAGACAGCTGAGCTGATATGTGTTTTACAACATCATGATGATGGAGACACAAGTTTTCCTCTAATAACAGAAGAAAATGAAGGACCATTAAGGTTGATTTGCCTAGGAAAATCCCAGGTTGCTTTCATTATCCAGCAACAAGTCACTCCAGGACCAAACACCCCTAACTCCCTGAATATATATTTTCATGAGTAAGCAAGGAGGTATTTGGCTTTCTACCTCAATATTTGAACAAATGACCTATGATGTGTGCCTAGGCCACAACCACCTTCTCCTTGCCACATGGAGTCTTCCCAGGGACTAGTCACTTGATAAATCTGCCATTGAATGGGTTTCAAATTAAAGGCAAATTGACAGGGAAAACAAACAAGAGGGTTTATGTGTTTTTCATTAAGATCTGGGCTCTGGCCTAGGATGCCTCCTCTAGAGGAAGCTAGGAAGGGAAATGTCTTAAATTTCTAAAAATTGCTCACCGCAGCCAAAAGGCACACACTCATTATAAGTTGAGATGCCAGAAATGAGTTCACGAAATTGAGCATTGTCTTCATTTGTCTAAGTAAAGATCCCAAGGAGAAATATTTTCTGCTATAATTAGAGAGGCTTGGTCAGGTAATGGGAAAAACATTAAGATAGTGGTCAGAATGCTTGGATTTGATCAGCGTAAGATTTCTGTATGACCTGACATTTGCCTCTTATCTCTGGCTATTTTCTTCAGCTATAAGACAAATCAGTCAGAAAAAGATCAGGGGGTTAACAAACTAGGTTTCTAGAGAGGTGTTTCTAGGAGGTGTTTTTCAGCAGCTCTGCAAACAATTTTCATGTTATTTTAGGAGGCTATTTAACCTTAGAAATAAATGTGATTTTAAAAGGTTACACAAAAGCTACATATTTGGGTACCCTCAGCATGTCTGTGGCTAAGGTACTTGGGTTTGTTGTTGCTGTTGTTTCGAAATAATCTTTGGGAAGCAAAGTCAACCTTCTGGCTCTAGTCACATGTTTTGAAAACAGTTTCATTGATTAGGAAAGTTGTAACTCTGTGTTGGTTTTTTCTTTCCCTTTTTTCTTTTTTTCTTCTTTTTTTTTTTTTTAAAGATTTATTTATTTATGTATACAGAAGCTGGAGAACAGGCCAGAGATGTGGAGGGGGATGGTGGTGGTGGTGGTGAGAGGATTCACCAGAGACAGAGCAGCGAGCAGAGGAGGCAGATTAACCATAAAGTACACTGCTGAGGGGAGCAGCGAGCGAGTCAGGAGAGGTCTGCTGCACCATGTGGGTTGCTCCCTGGCCGGCCAGGGATCGAACTTGTGCTGCAGAGGCTGTGGATTGCTTCATAGTGTGGTGCTTAACCCCTTGCGCCACCAGGGAGGCCACTCTGCCTGCCAGCCAAGCTGCCCGTGGCCTCTGCGGCGCTGGTCGATCCCCGGCTGCTCCCCAGCCACCGGAGGAGGGTCCCACATTCTCCTGCCGCCCGCTGCTTCAGCAGTGTAAATTCTCTCAACTGTACCCAGTGCATGTATAAAACAAGGAACATGCCTCTATAAAAAAAATTCAAGCCTGTGCACGAACATATGAGTACCTCACTCTGCACAGGTACCTCAGCTTCAAAGCAGCACAGCCAAGCATGGGGGGCTCAGGGGCTCTGTGTGGGCCCCGACAGGAGAAAACAGACCCTCGTCAGCAACAAGCATGTGAATGAGTCAAGTAATTGATGATTTCAGCTTTTCATTTTATACTGGGTGCTCTTTTACATGGTGATGTTTATGATTATAAATAATGCCTGTAGTTCTTACACATTACTGTTTCAAATGTAAAGTAAAAATTTCCTACAATTCATGCTTCAATTTTAGGAATTATTTTAATAGAACCCTAGAATTGTAAGGGAATTTTTTTTTCAAAAACTGTTTTCATTTGTAATTGCATATTTCAAAATGTGATTTTTAGAGATTTTCTATTAGTAAAATCAAACGGAGAGAGTAATTGAATGCTGTGGCTAGTATACAATTCATTTAAAACTCCTAAATTCCACTTTGTGTGCATCAAAAAAGCACTTGCATGAAAATGTGAGAGTATCTTTGTGACCCTAGGTTATGCAAAGAGCTCATAAACATGCCATCTAGAGCATGATCTATAATAAAAACTGATAAACTGGACCTTTCCAAAATTAAAATCTGCTTTTTGCAAGGCATTGTTAAAACAAAAGATAAGCCACAGGCCAAAAGAAAATATATGCAAAACATGGGTCTGATAGAAGACTTTTAGAACACAGTAAGAACTCTGTTAAAATAAAAACAGAGAAACAACTTCCACCCTTGTAAAATGTATTAAAAAAAAAAAAACCTGAATAGACCAGACAATTCACTAAAGAAGATACACAGATAACAAACAAATGAATAGAAAGATGTTCTTCATCATTAGTCATTAGGGAAATGCAAATTAGAGCCACACTGATGTACCACTATATATCAACTGGGAGGGGGGAGAGGAGAGAGAGAAAGGGATAGAGAGAGGGGCAGATAATCATGATTGATTGATTGACTGACTGAGTGACAGACAGAGAAATTGACCCAGCTGATAACATCACAAGCTGAGAGGAATTGGAGCCACTGGAAACCTCATAGTTTGCTGATGGGAACATAAAATTATAAGAGTTACCTTGGAAAACCATTTAGCTGTTTCTCAGAAGGTTAAATATACAATTTGCATAAGACCCACAGTCTCAAGTATTTGACCTAGTGAAATAAAAATGGATAATAACCTAAAAACCCATACATGAGTATATAACCAGCTTTGTTATTAAATCTCTTGTGATGGTCCATTTTATATGTCAGCTTGACTGAACCACAGGATGCCCAGATATTTAACCAAACATTATTCTGTGAGGGTGTTTCTGGATGAGATTAACACTTAAATTGGTAGACTGAGTAAAGCGAATTTTTCTCCCTGATGTGGTGGGTTTCATTCAGTAAAGACCTGAACAGAAGAAAGGGCTGTCTCCTCTGCTCCCGGGGAAAAAATGTCTCCTGCTTGCCACTGAATTGGTATATAGTCTTTTTCTTGTCTTCAGAGTGAATCATCCATTCTGCATGGATTTAAAGCCCCCAGGCTTCAGGTTGGAAATTTACCCCTGGCTCTTCAGCCTGTCAACTCAGCCTGAAGATCTTGGAATTTGTCAGGCTTCATAATTCCCAGAGAAACTAATGACTGACAGACAGTCAGATGGCTAGATAGATAGACCACATATATGGCATAAATGTATTATTCTAAGTGAAGTAAGATGGACTCAAAACAGTAGAGACCATATGATTGCATTTATTTGACTTCCTGGGAAAGGTAAAGTTAGCTATCAGGACAGAAAAAACAATGATTGCCAGGGGCCTAATATTAGGAGATAGGTTGTCCTCTAAGGCACAGCGGGGAACTACTTATGATGATGGCAATGTTCTGTGTCTTGCATGTGACTGCATGTGTTTGTCAAAATGCAAAGACCTGATTTTGTTGTATGCTATATCTCAAAAAAAAAAAAAATTGGATTGGTAAGACAATAAATAATAAGAGTGTGTATATATATATATATATATATAAATTAAAAACTGGAAAATACATATATACTAACTGTATCAGTTAGGCTTTCAAGCAGGATTATTTGCAACAATAGTAAAATGAGTCCCCAAAATTTAAAGAAGCACGTATGTCTTCCACATGGATGGCCAAATTCCCTCAGGTAAAGTGTAACCTTTTTGATGCATATTATAGCACTTTCACTCCTATGGCCCAATTTCCAGAGCTCTCTTTCTAGGTCAGGGCTGGGATGGGCTTAGCAGGAATTGTCCCAGAAGCAGTACTGGCTTACGCAACATCACTCTAATACTGCAACTCTGTGCGAATGTGAGAGAATGACAACTCAGAGTAGCTGCCTTTGACACTGAGATATTTCATTTCTTCCCCTTTCTTACTGGTCTAATTTTTATCCCATCAGTTAAGAGTTTGATTTTTTCATTGTAGTTTGTCAGTAAGTGTTTTCAAAGAACAAGTTTCTAATTTTCTGTTTCTTTAAGAAAATAGGACTGAATGCTATTCCCAGGCCAACTTGAAGAATTTTCCTTAGTGTTTTTCTTGAGCTAGCCAAGGCAAGGTCAGAGTATTAGGTTAAAAGCATGCTTTGGATCTGCATTAGATTGATAGTCTTTTTCCTTAGTAACTGAGATACCACCGATCAAAACCAGTCTGCTCCACAGTACAATTAGAACATTTTCCCCCTATACTTTTACAGGGGGTCTCCAAGATGTAGAAAGTCTATGACTTCATCAGTATTGTGAGGTGGTGCAAATTCTCACTTAGTTTCCTACCCTGTAAAACAGGATGACATTACCTGTCTTGCTACATAATACATATTTCATGGGAGGTGAATAAAACCCAGAAGTATTCAAACCAATTTAAGAAATACAGACAAGAATATGCTGCAGAGTTAATATAATATTGAATACAACTAACAGCAACTAGTTAGGTTTATAGTACACTGTCCATTAGAAGCTACAAGTACAACTCCCCAAGTAAAGGCTTATGTTTAGTTAGTGGCCTTAGAGAAGAGTAAACACAATGTGAGTAAATAAAAGTCAACTTTTTTCTAAATAAACAGTAGCAAGTCGATTCTTATACAATGAGACTACACCTTTATAACTAGCACTGTATCATACAGCAAAATGCTAGGCTATCATTTATGGACAAAATGCAATGTTTATGGTGAGAATTTTCTCAAGCAATTTTTTTATATTGTTCATTGTAAAGTACTCTTACCTTTTTAACCTTCCCTAAAAAGTGCACAAGTTCTTTTTTCTGACATCTGCCTACTCCCCAACAAAAACCAGAACACTTGCCACAACTCTACCTCTTCCTCAGGATAAAATATCCCATTATATTCACTGACAAACATGGTGCTAAGAGATCTGCAGTTACCTGCTGTCTTTGCATATTTACAAAACTCCTTGTGTAATTTCTTAAAAATCTGCCTTAGGTCACCAACATTTCATTAAAAATACAAAAACCACAATAGCTTCCTAAGTTACTCAGTTTGGTGGTTTTTCCCTCATTATCTTTTGGTATGTGGCAGGTCAACTGGAAGATGTCCTAAATCTCATTCCTCTTTCTATCTTTTTAATTACTCTACCCACTGTGCTACTACCTTTGCTTTCTCCAACCATCTCCTAAATATGTCAACTTTATGAGGACTCACGTTTATTGGTCTTTTATTTAGTGCCACCTTTTTTAATTTTTTTTTAAGATTTTTTTTACAAGCACTGGGTACAGTCAGAAGCGCGGGAGGGTGAGTGAATTTACCAGAGACAGAGCGTGGAACAGAACAGGCAGACCGACGAAATACACTGCTGAGGGGAGCAGCGGGCGCGGCAGGAGAGGTCTGCGCGCCATGTGGGACCCTTGCCCGGTGGCTGGGGATCGAACCGGTATTGCAGAGGCTGCGGGCAGCTTCGCAACCCAGCGCTCAACCGCTGTGCCACTGGGGAGGCCCCAGTGCTACCTTTTTTTAGAATGAGCAGTACCTAGCCTATAGCAGGGGCTCAGTTGTTGAATTAATGAATTTTCCAAGGTCCCTAACCTATTCTAGAAGACTCTATAAAACTGTTGAGCCTATGACTCCACGTTCAATTGGTAAAAGGAAGAAGCAGGGGAGGAACTAGTGAGGCTTGTCCATGCAAGGCCTATTAAAAATATAAACCCCTCTGATTTGCAGGTTTATTGCTATTATCCCTCAAGTGAGGGGCCAGGTGATAAGTGCATAGCTGATGGAGTCCCTGATCTTTACAATAAACCTTACAAAATCCTAGCACTCATAGGTCCAAAGTTTCAGCTCCATCTCCATTCAAACCTGGTTAAATCTGTTTCATTCTGTGGACCTCCAAAGTGAGTTTCCTTACAATACTCACAGGGCCTAAGTGAGAGTCGACAAATGGACTGACCTCAAATTAATCAAATAAACATTCTACATTACAGACATTAATAACACCACCATCGTGAATACATGCACATTTTTATTGGTAAGACTTTTTATAGTTCCAAGTATATTTCCACTTCACAATCACTGAACTCATGAATGTGGTGTATTCCATGTGCATACAAGTGTTATGAATTATTTTCCTTGCTTCCTTCACTGGGACTGACACCAAAATCATTAAAACAGAGGTCACAGAAATGCCTTGATCAACAGAGCACCCCAGATAAACGAGGGTCATGGGTTGTTCCTCATGGTGGCTGAGCTGTTTGCGAGTTTCTAAGTGGTCAGGCTCCCTGGTCATCTTCAGCTATAGATCTTTCTAGGAAGAAGTAAAGGTGTTTCTAGAGCTGTGCTTGCTTCGTTTGGAATACCTGCCATTGATGATGTATGCAGACTGACAGTGTACAGCAGATAAAGGGTACCCACAGATCCTAAGCCCTTAGACCAGAGAAAAACAAGAGCGAGATCTGAAATAATGGTCATTTTGAATAACCAGAGAATTCTAGAACTCCGCAAACAAAGTTCCCTGACCACAGGGCATCAATACCCTTCATTTTTAGAAGGTTTTGGCAAAGTATCACATTGATTTATCTGAGCTCACATAGATCTGATGTAATATTTAAGAATAAATCTCTTCTTTGGTAAACATAGATTAAGAAAAATGTAAATCCCCCAGTTAGGTCTATTTTTTTAATAGGGATTTTAATTATATATTTATAAATTGGGGGGCTCAATGCCTTAAACAGTTAAGATAATAAATGGAATCTGGCAGAACATTTGTTCTGATTACTAAATGTTTAATGATACTTGGAACATGAAGATGCATGTGAAATTACACTCAAATATGATGCACACAGAATAACTTGGAAGGAAGCAGATCTCATTTTGACTTGATTTTTTCTCCTGGAATATAGACAAACCACATTCTTGTTTTCCTCCTGAGCTCCCCCCTTTCGATTAAACCGTATTACTTTTGATTGATATTCATCTCCATAATTTGTGCTTTTTGAAAGGATAATTGTTACAAGAATTACATTTTTGGGTTTTTTTTCCCCCTAGTAATTGAAAGATATGAATGTAAATCAGTATTCACATTTCCTAGCTGGTCAAACATGAAATACAATTCATGAAATATTTTTTAAATAAATGTTTAAATATTCTATGTAGGTTGAAATGTCACTTCAAATTTAGTTTGACAGAGGGTTATGGATGGCTGTAGTGTTTTCTCTCCAGCAATTTTTTCTTTTTTAGATATTACAGTGTCACACATATTAAAAATGTGGAAAGACAGTGAAGAATTGTCAATTGTCAAAATTAGAAATTGTGAAAATTCTTCACAAGTCCTTCACAAGACAATAACTGAATGAACAGGTTACTGACAATACAGGGCCAGCTCTGTACCATCTTTACCAAGCCACAGGACTGCTGCAGAGTTTCATACCACCGACATGGAATGTGCTTGTCAGCTATAAGAGTTTATACGTGCCAATTTTGTGCCATGTTCGCTCTGTAAAAAAAAAAACGAACTGGCTCAAGTATCCACGCCAGTCGTCTCCTCTAAATAATTACAAACTACTTGCACTCTAAATATTTAGATGACTAGAAATCTCAGTGCAGGACCATCACCTTTCCCTCTCTGTGCATCAGAGCTGGGGGATGACTTTGATTGCGTGTCCTTGAATGCAATATTAATACACATATGAAACTGATTAGGATGGTTGAGGTGTTTGAAAGAAAGGAATTTTGATTTTTATAAAGTCTGGCATGAAGATCATTTTTCTTGGTCCAAATTTACTTGGTTAAAACATACCCCAAACTCAATTGCAATTGCCAAATATAAAAACAGATGCCTACTTTCTTTTCATTTGTTTATATTTTTCTTTCATGTGCTTTTCAGATTTCCTATCAACATAACACAGGTGAAAATAAAAGAAAAATAGACTCACATTCAAACGTAATGTTCTTACGAGGAAAACACTTAACAGTCCTCTACTAAAAATTAGAACTCACGAAAAGGGAAACATTTCTCTATCTGTTTTTGGGCATGACTGGTTTTAAAAGCTTGTTTGAGGAGGTAAGCTGTGCAGAAACCACCTAGCAACATTGACAGTTTCTCAATAATAGTGTTCTTAAAAGTCCTTTGTTATAAGGTGGTGCTTGGTTGATGGTTTAGGGGAAAATATGTAAAATTACTCCAAGAGATATTCCAGACAGCTGGCAGCCTCTGTCTCTCCACTTTTTCATTTAAAGGTAATTAGGTTGCTGATGAGCAAGGAGTGGTGCCAACATTTGAGTCTAGGTCACGGTAGAACAGAGTCAATCGGTGCACTGATTCATATCTCATGAATCTAGAAAACTTCATCTGAGAATTATAAAATAATCTCTCAAGTTCCTAAATTTATAAATCCAAGATACAGTTGTTAATCTTGCAGAGATAAAGAGTGAGAAAAGTAGAGAGTATTAGACAATCTTCTGACCTTAAGAAGCAACAATGTTGAAATTGAATTAAATATTTGGAAGAGGTGGTCTTATTTTCATCCAACTGATTTACACATTCCTGAAAGAACCATGTTTAATTTTGTGCGCGTGTTGGTCCTCTCTGTTTTAAACATGCTATTTTAAGCCAGAGGTTGCATATTCTTAGTACCACCCATTATGAGCTGCATGAGGGCTCTCTGCCCATCACTTAAATCACAGTTAACACTTTCTCTATCTTGGGAAGCACAATCTCCACATGGCTGAAGAGATGGAGCACTGGATTGGTAGAAGACCTCACAATGACAGTGACAATGCTGCCTCCACAGGTTTGGGCTCTAATATAGATAATGAGTGGTAACCAGAAGCAAAACTCAGTGGGTGGTCAACTTCCTTGACTACAAGGGACCCAAGGCCTATTCATAGCAGGATGACTCCCTCAGGGATACTGAGGATGAAAAGGTTGAGAAGCAACCTTTCAGTTAGAATCAGCTCTTTGAGCCTTCAGTGCCCCATCTATGTAATAAAAAGGCTTACAAATGATCACGAAATTAAATAAGTCCATGTTGCTTTCATTTAAACTAAAACAAATAGCCCCTCCCCCCATTTGTTTAACAAGGGGTTAAGTCTCAGCACGAGTTCAATCCCTGGCCAGGGAGATACCCACATGGCTCAGCAGACCTCTCCTGTCTCTCCCTCTGTACCCCTAAGCAGTGTATTTCAGTAGATCTGCCTGTTCTGCTCCTCACTGTGTCTCTGGTGAATCCTCTCACCTCCTGCACCTCTGGCCTACACCCCAGCTTTTGTATGCATAAATAAAATGAATCTTAAAAAAAAAAACAATAAAATAAAACAAGTAAGTTATACATTTATACTAATGTATCATTTACTTGTACTAATACAAATGACTTATGATTTAGGCATAAGCTGACTAAACATGCATTATCTGATATATGTGTATCTAAGACAATGAGAAAAAATAAACATCATTCTCTAGTAGAAAATCAAACTGTCAAAAATATCTTTAAAAAACCTCTGGGAACATAGTTTTCCTAGTACAGTTCTCCTATATCTGTAAATTTGAAAAATACTACCCGTAAAGCATTTTGGTTTAAATCCAGTTTCCATTACCAAGGGAAAAAGTGGGGGAAACCAACCAGTGGTTGGTTTATACATTAATTCACGTTTTACTGTGATGGCAGATTCAACTGTTCGCTATTTACTGAAGATTTATGTCCATCATGCGTGGCCTTGGGAGGGGCTTTCATGACTATGAGTGAGTCTACTTAGTGCTAAGTTAAGTATAATGCACCTAGGTCTCAGAGGAGGAAGCCTTAGGAAACTGAAGATGGTTTCACATATGATAGGAATACTTACTGGGCCACAAAAGATTGGCAAAGGCAGAATGACAGATTGTCAGCAATCCAAGTGAGAGAAGCATGCAGGGTGACAGGGCAGCATAGGGAAATAGTGGAAAACTGAAATTTTAGGTTTGAATCTGATTTTAGAAACTCTTTAACACCATTCTGCAGACTTAGAACTAAATAGGCACTAGTGAGTCACTAAAGGTATATAAATGAGTCTTTAAATAGTTTGTAATATAAACTGAATATAGGCAAGATATAACAGCCTAAATTAGGATAACAGCAGAGAGGCAAGGAATGAGTACATATAAGGGACCACAGAGCTAAAACTGATAATTTTGCAGCCAACCAGTTGCAGAAGCTAAGGGTGCAGGTGATGTCCAAGATACATCTGAGATTTCTGGCCCGGATTTTTAGGGAAGAGTAGTAACTCAAAGGCAGGTAAGAAAGGAGACTTGTTTTATGCTGTATGCACTTAGATTGGGTGGGAGAAAGTCAGAAGGAGAGTAGTAGACAGTCCTTTCAACCCTAAAAATTATAAGAATTCTTGACACTCTGGCTTTACAGATTTTATTATTTTTTTTAAAGATGTATTTATTTATGCATACAAGAGCTGGGGTACAGGACAGAGATACAGGGGATGAGAGGATCCGCCAGAGCCAGAGCGGGGAACAGAACAGGCAGACTGACTGAAATACACTGCTGAGGGGAGCAGCGCGTGAGACAGGAGAGGTCTGCCTCGCCATGTGGGTTTCTCCCTGGCGGGCTGGGGATCGAACTCATGCTGCAGAGGCTGTGTGTGGACCACTTCACAGTGCGGTGTTCATCCCCCTGCACCACCAGGGAGGCCCTTTACAGATTTTAAATGAGATATTAATAACATATTGCAGTTATAGGTTTTCCAGGAAAACAACAGCTTTCCTGGACTGGAACCCAGGAAAACATCTGAATCTAAATCAGTGGGTCAGAAAAGATTTTACACAGAAATAAAGTTGCAGCAATCAATGAAATCTCTAAGAGACAGTGTATAGAAAGTTAGGTAACTAAAGGCTCCCTTCTGCAGGGTCACTTAGGGAGTACTATGGAGGCAGGGCTGAGGGGGCAGCAAAAAAGATGGAGAAGTACACTCAGAAGAAGAAGAGCAAAAACAGAATTCATTGTCTCGGATGTTGAGGGAGAGATCAGAATTTCTTCACTCACGCTTCATCTAGAATCAAGTCCAATGAAGACTGAAAGGGAACAAATATCACGAGATAATTACTTCAACCATGGTCTTCAGAACTGTTTCACGCAGTGGCAACAGTAGGTGGGAAGGAGACTAGTCAAGCAAAGGGATTTTGAAGGATAGCTGAATGTATTGCTAGACAGAGGGAGGCACCTGCCAAAAATGGAACAATGAATGACAAAAAGTGCAGATAAAGCAATAGAGGATGTTATCAAAGGGATCAGTGGGAAAAATAATACGTGCCTTAGTTTCTTTTCCAAAGTGCAGCACCAGAGTTAAACATGAAGCAAAGACACCGAGGTGTTAATATTCCAGAGCCAAAGACATTGATTAAATTTTTTTTCTTGTTTTTACAGAAATACTCCTTCTTTCTTCCCAAAGCAAATTCAACCCTCTGGGTCCCAGATTTCACCCTCTTCCATGTTCTTGGGAACATTTTATGATCATTGGCTCCTCTCTAGCCAGCTTTCACCTTTACCTTTACTCAGGTCTATTGAAAGTGCAGACCTGGGGGCCTCCCTGATGGCACAGGGGTTAAGTCTCAGTGCTACCAAGCTATTGCCAGCCACTGTGGCATGAGGTCCATGCCAGGCCAAGGAGTTGACACACATGGCACAGCAGACCTCTCCTGTCTCGCCCGCTACTCCCCTCAGCAGTGTATTTCGGTAGATCCGCCTGTCCTGCTCCCCATTCGGTCTCTGATGAATCCTCTCACTGCCCCCACCTCTGGCCTACACCCCAGTTCTTGTATGCATAAAATAAAAATAAATCTTTAAAAAAGAAAATGCAGACCTGGTTAGGCTGGGTGTGCACATAATCTGGGCCTAGTGCTTATCAGTGCTGACCTCTGGATTGTCAATGCACAAATATCATCTTATGTAATCTCAACATCGTGCCGAAGGCAGATCCCCATTTTATGGACTGTCCAAAACCACAAGTGCAGGAAGCCGTGGGGCCAATGACTCAGGACAGTGCTCCCTCTCTGCAGTCCTGTCTCTAGATACTTGTCAAGATGCCGGCAGTAGGCTCTGTTTCTGTCTAAACATTATAAAGTACCTGGCTTGCTGTCAGAGACCAAACTTTAAATGGCTAAAATAGCTTGATAGATTGTGTGAAAATTTTATGGTCCTTCCGTCAGACACCATGATTTATTATCACATAATACACAGTTAGAAGAACCAAAGAAACCATCCTGCAAGGCCAAGCTCTGTGTAGGCAGCGGCCCTTTGACACTCTAAGGCCACAGGCATTATATGGATCCAATAAGAAAGCAGCTTCTATGAGCGAGAGAACCACCTCTTGATCTTGCAAAATGTTTTTGGACACCTAAAGGTTCTTTTTATTACTGTGGCTGATTAAAATGAAAAGCTTAAATGACTAAAATGTTCTTTTTGATGAGTTTTTGCCATGAACTATGGACCTTGCAGTCCAGTGGGATTCAAGCCCTTTGATCCTGGGCACTCACATAAATTCAGAGTCATAAAACAACATTGGATTTGATTTTACTAGTGTGGCTGATGTTGCCAGATTTGTAATGCAATCTTGTTTTCTCCCCTCCTCATTTTTGGGCCTATCCACCATTGTTTTATAGTAGAAGGACAGGAGTTTCTATTTGTTTTTGGCAATCATGCTTCAAGATTGAGCCACTGCTATAGAGTGTTGAGATTTCACACAAAACCAGTGATACTGTATTATGTTCATCAACATGGGAATCAGTGTTGTTTTATATGCTGAAAATATCGAGGAAACCCACTTTCTGAATGGAAATAATTAGATTTTCACTACGTAAGCTGGTTAGATGATGAGGTTGTGAACTATAACACAAGTATGAAACAGAAAAGATATGATCAAGTTCAGTGTGCATAGTTTTTCAGCAGAACTAAATGAAAATAAGTTTAAAATCTCTAGTGATTCTCAGGTTGTTTATTAATAAATAGAAGGCTATGTCTTAAATTTTAAACTTCATTGACCTAAAAATAACTGGTATCTGTGGGAGAAGTAAAGGAAATATTTAACCAAACATTTGTTTAGCAAAAAGACATAAATAAATATAACTTACACACTCAATTCTTTCCTTTTCCTAATATCCTAATTATTTTCCTGTGTATATGTGTCTACTCCAATGCACTATGCCTGTAACTTCTAATCCCAGAAATAACTTTTACTACAAAAGGTATATGAACAAACAAAATACAAATAATTTTTACAAAGACCTATATTACAGAGACAAAATGATCAATAGTGGGTCCCAATTACTCATTTCTTTATGGAGTAAAACATCGGTTTGGACTCCGAATGATCAATGACATGCTAAGCCTGTTCACTAGACCAGGGAATAGCAACTTAAGTTGGAGAAACGATTTTCAGTAATTTCATTTTTATTGACTGCCTGAAGGCTGGGAAGTTGTTCATCAAGTTTTTTCTGTAAGTGACATAGGCACAAGGCTCATGATAGGCCTCAATAATTCTAATTTGAAGAGTCTCCATCACTGTTCTCTAGGCACTGTCTCAGGAAATTTTCAGCTGGGTCTCTCGGTCCCTTGCTTGAGATCCCAGTGAGTATTTCAGCATATGATCATCCAGTATGGTCATGTTCACTCCCATATGTTCAGCATTTCATATGATTTGATTTGTAAACTCTATCCATCAAATTTTGAAAAAGATTATTCTGTTTTCTCAATTAATTATGTGCATTTTACCTATATAAAGCAGATTGGGATCATGCATGCCATAGATTTAGAAGAAAAAAACTAAATAAAACTCTTATATGGAAGCATACAGCTTCTTCCAAAGACACTAAAATTGTCACCTAGTGATAGAGAAAAGTCATTGTTCTGGTGGATTGTATGTATTCCGTTATGGAGAAGGAAAGAAATGTGGACACCACAAAGAACTTGCCCATTTCACACTCCAAAGGGTGTTGTATTGTTAACACCTACCCATTCACTCATTCATTCATTCAAGAAATACTGAATGAATGTTCTAGGTATGCAGTCTAGTACCCAAGGGAGAATCATGCTGTGCAAACCTTTAGAGAGAGGCCACAATGACAATTTTAGCAGAAGCAGCCACTAATGTTGTTAAAAGTTAGTGTATATTGTCAGAGAGCCTGAATTCTTTCTCTCATGCATCTTCTAGTTCAAGCCACTATCATCTCCTACCCGCAGAACCCCAGAACTTCCATTTCCATCTGACTCCCCATAGCCTACTGCTACAACAGCAGAGAGAGGATTTTTCCGAAAATCTCTAACCATTCATGTGACATGCTCCTCTTCTCACAATTAGCAAGAGAATCTCATTCTGAGAATGAAAGTCGGGAAACCTTACAGACCTACCAGGCCTTTCCAGAATCTGCCCTCCTGCCCTTCTTCACTGCAGTGGTTCTAACTGTGGTTCATGATTCACTAGTAGGATAGCAAATCAAGTTACACTTTATCACCAATACTTTTAAAATAAAAGACTTGAATAATCAGAGTACATCACATGAAATAAATTCTGTCAATAGAACTCTTATTACATATATACACACATACAAAACACCCACAAACACACACAAACAAACATGCAATCTGATTTTAGACTTAAAATGCACTTAGTATTTTGGGATGCTATTCCAGAGCTTATTCCCACCTTTCTTCAATTTGTCACTCATTGCAGCCCAGTCACATTGGCCTCTCCAGAGGCCTTTTCAAACAAGCCAAGCTCCCCTATAGCTCCCTGGCCTCTGTTTAAATACTTCTTAAGAGAATCCTTTCCTAACTCCCCAAATCCAAATGATGTTCTACCATAGCATCTCACATTGTATTTTTGCTCCACAGCACTCGTATTTGTTAGATTATGAATATCTATCTCTTTGATGGGACTACAAGCTCCCAGAGAGTGGGGACCATGTCTGTCCTGTCCTCCAGTATCTAACATAGTGCCTGACAGCCCAGTAGGTGGTTAATATATAGTGAATAAATTAACATTTTTTTATAATTCCATTCTTAGATGAAACACAGATGATTAATTTCAAAAGGCATTGCGTTTAGATGGATTTTTGTCATATAGTGCTTGTGAGTGTGTATGCGTGTGCATACATAAAGCCATAGATAGATGATGTACTGCATTTATAAGTACATTTGGCATTGTGCCTATGAGTATGCATAGATACTTGTGCATGCTGTTCTGTGAAATAAACTAAAGGCAACTTTTTAGACATGTTTAAATCAAAGCCCTGAACTAGAACTCTGATTCAAATCTACTCTGGAACTTTATTAGGAGAAAAAGGTTCAAGCTGACCTCCAGTGGTAAGATTGGGGAATAGCTTCTAGAATAGTTATAAAATACCCAGGTTATACAAACCTACACATGTATGCAATATAACTTTCTCAATTAACACTTTAAATTATGTGCATTATGCCTATTTGCAGCACATAGGTGTTATGCCTTGCTAAGTATTAAAACAAAATAGGCAGAATTGTATTACTGAGATCTCTACAACAGCATCCAGAGGCAGTAAAAGAAACTGTCATTCATTTATGACAATGAAAAAAATATAGGTGTTCAGGACCTCCCTGATGGCCTAGGGGTTAAGTCTCAGCATTATCACCCCTATGGCCTGAGTTCGTCCACTGCCAGGGAGCTAACCAACATATGCGCAGCAGACCTCTCCTGTCTTGCTCCCGACTCTGTCTCTGGTGAATCCTTTCACTCCCCACCTCTGACCTACACACCAGTTCTTGTATACAAAAATAAATAAATCTTAAAAAAATAAATAAAAATATAAAAGTTGTTGCCTGAGGGCCTGGCTTCCGATCAGTCTGACTCTAGGTGCTAACTCATATCCTCACCTTTGGGACACTGACAGGACATTGTCCTGGTCAACTACTGGGAGCCATTAAAAATAAAGTAGGTTGTGGTCGCTACATGCAAAAGAATGAAGCTTGACCACTACCTCATACCATGCACAAAAACCAACTCAAAATGGATTAAAGAACTAGACATAAGACCTGAAACCATAAAATACATAGAGGAAAATACAGGTGAAACACTACATGACATGCACATCAAAGACATCTTTACAGACTCATCACCCAAAGCAGTGATAGTGAAGGCAAAGATAAACAACCACTATGGAGAGCTGTGTAGAGATTTCTTGAACTACTAAACATAGATCTTCCATATGATCCAGCAATTCCACTCCTAGGTCTTTACCCAAAGGTCACAGAAACATTAATTCCAAAGAGCACCTGCACCCCTATGTTTACAGCAGCACTGTTTACAATAGCTAAGCTTTGGAAACAACCCAAATGCCCAAAAACAGATGACTGGATCAAGAAGATGTGGTCCATATACACCGTGGAATATTACTCAGCAATCAAAAAAGATAAACTCATGCAATTTGCAGCAACATGGATGGAGCTGGAAGGGATCATGCTCAGCGAAATAAGTCAGAAAGAAAAAGAAAAATACCAGATGGTCTCTCTCATAGCAGGAATCTAGAAAACTTAAATAAGGGACCAGGAAAAAGACTAATCAATACAAAGTAAAACTCAAAATCAACAAACAACTATGAACCAGAGACACACTGGAGGAGGGGCTAGGAGGGGCGGGGAAAGGAAGAACTAGAGTCAAAATAAGGGGGGGTGCAATTGTATGGGGAATATAACCAAAATGAAAATGCATACATTGTGCAAAGATGAAAAAAGGTGTAAGTATTATATAAAATAAAATATTTTTTTAAAGATTTATTTATTTATTTATTTATTTATTTATTTATTTATTTATTTATACAAGCACTGGGTACAGTCAGAAGCGGGAGAGGGTAAGAAAATTCACCAGAGCCAGAGCGGGGAGCAGAACAGGCAGAAGGACCGAAGTACACTGCTGAGGGGAGCAGCGGGCGGCAGGAGAGGTCTGCACGCCATGTGGGACCCTTGCTGGTGGCCAGGGATCGAACCAGCACTGCAGAGGCTGCAGGCAGCTTCGCAGCCCAGCTTTCAACCGCTGCGCCACCAGGGGAGGCCCTAAAATAAAATATTTAAATAAAAAAAATTAAGTAGGTTGTTTGGCTAATCACTAAGGATTGAGAGACAACTACAAGATAGGCCAATTTACATAATAAGGTTCATCTTCTACATGAGGTCACTCCTTTAAGAGAGGAAAAAGTGGCTATTTCTTCTAAGAAACTGACACAAAAATTCAAGCAAAAACAACAACAACAATAGGAATATGTTGCAAATGAAAGAATAAGATTAAAAACCAAATAAAAAAATCCTCAATGAAAAAAAGGCAAGTGATTCATCTGATAAGGAGTTCAAAGTAATGGTCATAAAGATGGTCTCTAAACTTGAGAGAAGAGTGGAGTAACAGTGTGAGAACTTGGTAAGTCTCCCACTTGATATCGAAGGTCTAAAATTGGCAAATTTCATTAGAAGATGATAATTTAAGGTGCTAAAACTCACATGGCCTTTGCCTTCATTAATCTCTGGGTAACATCTGGCACATAGTTTAAGCTGCTACGTTATTTAGTTTTTATGTTATGAGCTTTGTTTTCCTAACTAAACAATAAATCCTCTGAGTACAAAAAATAGGAGGATTAAACAAAATAATCAAGAGGATGTGCTAAGTATAGGGTCTGGCACATATTAATATGCAAAAAATGTTAGCTACAATTATCATCATTGTTAAGTGATGTTTTATCCCCAGCCCATCTCTCATCTGACAGATGTTCAATTAGTTGAACATCTAATTAAAAAGATGAACTATAAATAGCAGAGTTGCATGCATGACATTGTATTTTAATAAGTTTATTATTTTAACAAAAATAATTTTGCAATGCAACATTTTACTTAGGACCACCCAAATCTGTGCTGTAATTTCAGATGTTTCACTTATTCAGATGTTTCTTTTAGAAAATCATAATGATCTCACTATTTGCATTAACAAACAATGATGGAAATGAGAACATCACACTTTCATAACAAAAATTGAAAAGGAACTTCTCTGAAACATTAGATATAGCAATGACAGAGCATTTTTCCGAAGTATTTGATTCCATCTCTCTAGTATAATGGTTTTCTAATTATCAGTTCCCCCCCCCTTTTCCTCACCCTTTCACCCCTGCATATCATCCACTAGAGTTGACAATGGAAGCAGAACAGATTTAGAAATCAGACAGACCTGGTTAGTAAATCTTGCTACCTGGGCAGACTCAAGGATAGCTCCTCACTTCTCAGCTGATTAGAAGTCACGTCGGAGAGGGCAGAGCAACATGGCGGCGAGGAGACGTGGTGAGTAAGATCTCCCATTAAAAAAAGTTAATAGGGAGGAAAAGCGGCAGGTCCCAGTGAGAACTGGGACACGGAAGATAAACGGATGACGCCAGCAAACTACCCGAAGAAGAAAGTGGCCATAAAAGAGGACTAGAAGGGAGGGAAGCGCAGAACCCTGCTCCCCTCCCCCACCCACAGAGTCGGCACTCTCCTACCGGCAGAGAGGAGGAAAACAACAAACCAAAAAGGCCAACAAGAACAAACTACGCAGCAAGCGGGACTGTGAGTGGAAAGGAACTATTGCAGCCACCACACCCCGTGAACGGGAGCTGCGGAGAACCCTGCAGGATTCGCCAAGGAGGTGAGCTCCGGGCGCCATTAAACAGAGACCCCGCCCCCCAGGAGGAGGCCAGGACCAGCACACAGCCCCTGGCCGCCCGGTAAGCTTGCGTGGAAAAGCAGTGTGCTGGAAAAGCAAACGCTGATCGGGATCTAGCGGAAAAGCGGCGGGCTGGAAAAGCAAACGCGGATCAGGATCGGGATAGCACGAAAAGCAGCGCTGTTGAAAAGCAAACGCGCATTGGGATCGCGGCTGCCCAGGTCCCCGCGCCTGCGACCTAGGCTTGCAGGGAGACGCGCGTGAAGACCCTCACTGAGGTGAAAGTCCCTCACTGAGTATCCAGGAACCAGGCACCCAGGCACGGGAGCAGGGTGCAAAAGACGCCATTCTGTGGACACTGAACTGGGCTACAGCCCGCGTCCTGGACCTGAGGGCTTTGGAACTGAGATCCGGGGCACAAAATTCGGGGCGTGGGTTCTCCACGATGGTGGGGCACAAGGCAGACATAGCACCCCAAAGCCGTTGAGGTTTACCCTACCATTCCCGCTCTGTTTCCTGTCCCACGGGGTGAAGAAAAAAAAAAAAAACAGCTCCCCAAGGGCTCTAGGAGAGATCTCTGGCACCACCTAGTGACTTGAAACCAGCAGAGGCTCATGGAGGAGCCAGTGGCCAGCTGGGAAGGTAGCCCACGCCGGGCCCCTGCCGACCAGTAGTCTGAGCCCACAGGGGGAGCAAGTACCCAAAGCCAGGGCAGACCAGGCGCGCAGAAGAGTGTGCCTGAGACTGGACACGCAGGGAGTGTGTCCCGCATCGCCATTTTAGAACAGGGACATTTCTTCAGTAAAGACTGCCTGCAGAAGGGTCCCTCAGGAGCCAGAGGTGAGCCAGGGAAGTTCGCCCACACCAGAACACCTCTGGCCTGCAGTCCAAGCCCAGAGGGGGAGAGGGAACCCACTGCCGGGGCAGACCAGGAGCACAGGGGAGTGTGTCCCCACATCGGCATTTTAGAACAGGGACCTTTCTTCAGTAAAGACCGCTTGAAACTGACAGATGGCTCCTGGAGGAGCCAGAGAAGTCACCCAAGATGCCGGCCAGTCCCAGCAACACAGTGTCCCAATGCATACGGCAAATTAGAAAACAGACAGTAGGGAGTAGAAGAACCACACGCAACATAGCAACTCCTCAGGGAAGAAGCACACCACAAAAAGAAAACCAGCCCCCAGATTGCAACGACAGTAACTTGGAAGAACTTCTGAGCCTTCCAGAAAGAGAATTTAAAATTGCCATGATTAAAAAAATGACAGAACTCATAAAGGAAAACAATGATAAGGGAAAAATAATCAACGATCAGAAGAATGAAATTGAGTCCCTAAAGAGGGAAGTAAAAGAAATGCACGAGATCAAAGAATTAATGGAAGAACTAAAGAATTCTGGGAAAAGCAATGAAAGCAGAATAGATGAAATGGAAGAACGAATAAGTTCTCTTGAAGACACAGAAATAAAAAGAACCAAAACAGAAAAGGAAAGAGAAGTACGAAGGAAAAAGAACAAAGAAAGACTTCGGGAACTATCTGACTCCTTGAGGAAAGGAAATATAAGAGTTATAAGAATCCCAGAAGGAGAGGAGAGAGATGTAGGAACAGAGAAAATATTCCAGGAGATAATTGAAGAGAACTTCCCAAATGTGAAGAAGGAGCTGAAAATTGATATACAAGAAGCAAGAAGAACACCAAACTTCCATGACGAAAGGAAAAATACAGCAGGACACATAATAGTGAAGCTCCCAAGAATCCAGGACAAGGAAAAAATAATGAAGCTGACAAGAGGGAAGAAACAAATAACATTCAAAGGAAAACCAATCAGGCTGACATCAGACTTCCCTGAAGAAACACTACGGGCAAGGAAAGAGTAGAAGGACATAGTCAACAGACTCCAAGAAAAGAGAGGTCAACCAAGAATACTCTATCCCGCAAAGCTTTCCTTCCTCTATGAAGAAAGAATAAGGACCTTCCCAGACAAACAGAAACTATGAAACTTCATTACCAATAAACCCCCACTCCAAAAAATACTACAAGGAATCCTAAAGCCAGAACCTCAGAGGGACGAATAACAACGAAAGAAGGCAAGGAAAAAAAAAAGATATTAAAAGAATAAATAAAATCAAAGGAAAGACAAACACAATGGCAAATACAGATGCTAACATATCAATATTAACCCTAAATGTAAATGGACTAAACTCTTCAATAAAAAGACACAGAGTTGCAGCCTGGATTAAGAAACAAAACCCAACCTTTTGCTGTCTCCAGGAAACACATTTAGCTACAAAAGATAAAAATAGACTCAAAGTTAAAGGATGGAAAACAATCCTACAAGCAAATGGACCAAAAAAGAAAGCAGGAACAGCTATACTTATATCAGATAAAACAGATTTCAAACTCAAAAAAATAAAAAGGGATCCCAACGGTCACTACATTATGATCAAAGGGACAATACTTCAAGAAGAAATAACACTAATTAACATATACTCACCAAACGAAGAAGCACCAAAATATATCAGACAACTGTTGTCATCTCTGAAACCAGACATCAGAGAAAACACACACGTAGTGGGAGACTTCAACACACCACTATCAACAATGGATAGATCAACAAGACAAAAAATAAGTAAAGAAACTAAAGCTCTAAATAAGGACCTAGAGCATTTGGGCTTAACAGACATCTATAGAACACTAAACCCCCAAAAAACGGAGTACACATTTTCTCAAGCGCACACGGATCATTCTCCAGGATCGATCACATACTGGGGCACAAGACAAACATCAACAGATACACCAAGATTGAAATCATACCAACCATCTTTTCTGACCATGAAGGCATCAAGCTAGAAATAAACCATAAAAAGAAGGCAAGGAACTTTCCTACCTCATGGAGACTAAAAACCACACTACTGGAAGACCTTCCACTACTGGAAGACCTCTTTGAGGAGATCAAAGAGGAAATTAAAAAATTCTTTGAATTGAATGACAAGGAGGACACCAATATCCTAAATGTATGGGACGCAGCAAAAGCAGTAATAAGAGGAAAATATATATCAATAGAAGCTCACATCAAGAAACAAGAAAAAACTCAAAGAAACAACCTAATCTCGAAGCTCAAAGATCTAGAAAAAGAACAACAAAAAAAACCCAAAACCAGTAGAAGAAAAGAAATAATAAAAACCAAAGCAGAAATAAATGAAATTGAAACTAAAAAAACAATCCAAAAGATTAATGAAACCAAGAGCTGGTTCTTCGAAAAAATCAATAAAATAGACAAACCCCTAGCCAGGCTCACAAAGGAAAAAAAGGGAGAAAGCACAAATAAACAGGATCAGAAATGAAAGAGGAGAAATCACAACGGACACAGCAGAAATAAAAAGAATAATCAGTAACTACTATGAAGAGTTGTATGGAAACAAGTTCAACAATCTAGAGGAGATGGACAAATTCCTACAACTCTACAATCACCCAAAGCTAGATAAAGAAGAAATAGAACACCTAAACAGACCAATTACAAGCAGCGAAATTGAAATGGTAATCAAAAACCTCCCCAAAAACAAAAGCCCAGGACCTGATGGATTTACAAACGAATTCTACCAAACATTCAGAGATGAATTGGTGCCTATCCTTCACAAACTCTTCCAAAAAATTGAGAAGGAAGAGACAATACCAAACACGTTCTATGAAGCCAACATTACACTAATACCAAAACCGAATAAGGACAACACAAAAAAGGAAAACTACAGGCCAATCTCCCTAATGAACACTGATGCAAAAATCCTCAACAAAATTTTAGCTATCAGAATCCAACAATGTATCCATAAGATAATTCACCACGACCAAGTAGGATTCATTCCAGGGACACAAGGATGGTTTAACATCCGAAAATCAATCAACGTTATCCAACACATCAACAAAAAGAAATATAAAAACCATATGATAGTATCAATAGATGCTGAGAAAGCTTTCGACAAAGTGCAACACCCATTCATGATAAAAGCCCTTGAAATTCTTGGGATACAAGGAACATACCTCAACATCATAAAGGCCATCTATGAGAAGCCAACAGCCAGTATCACTCTCAATGGTGAAAAGCTGAAAGCAATTCCATTAAGATCTGGAACAAGACAAGGATGCCCACTCTCACCACTGCTTTTCAATATAATACTGGAAGTCCTAGCCAGAGCAATAAGACAAGAGAAAGACATCCAAGGAATCCAAATAGGAAAAGAAGAAGTCAAACTATCACTATTTGCAGATGATATGATAATATACATAGAGAACCCCAAAAACTCCACGGAAAAACTAATTCAACTCATCAATCAGTTCAGTAAAGTGGCAGGATACAAAATCAACACACAAAAGTCAGTAGCCTTCCTATACACAAACAATAAATCTGAAGAAGAAGAAATCAAAAAAAAAATCCCTTTTATTATTGAAACAAAAAAAATCAAATACTTGGGAATAAATCTAACAAAAGAGGTAAAGGACCTATACAAAGAAAACTATAAAACACTGTTAAAAGAAACAGAAGAAGACACAAAGAAATGGAAAGACATCCCCTGCTCATGGATTGGAAGAATAAACATTATTAAAATGGCCATCCTCCCAAAAGCAATATACAGATTCAATGCTATTCCAATCAAAATTTCAATGTCATTCTTCAAAGAAATAGAACAATTATTGATGAAATTCATATGGAATCACAAAAAACCCCGAATTGCCAAAGCTCTCCTGAAAAAGAAAGAAGGGAATGGAGGCATCACACTCCCAGACTTCAAACTATACTACAAAGCCATAATCATCAAAACTGCATGGTATTGGAACAAGAACAGACAGACCAATGGAATCGAATAGAAAATCCAGAAATAAACCCACAGATTTATGGTCAACTAATCTTTGACAAAGGAGCAAAGACTATGCATTGGAGCAAAGAAAGTTTGTTCAATAAATGGTGCTGGGAAAACTGGGTTGCTACATGCAAAAGAATGAAGCTTGACCACTACCTCACACCATACACAAAAATCAACTCAAAATGGATTAAAGAACTAGACATAAGACCTAAAACCATAAAATATATAGAAGGAAATATAGGCGAAACACTACGTGATTTGCACATCAAAGACATCTTTACAGATACATCACCCAAAGCAGTGATAGTGAAGGCAAAGATAAACAGCTGGGACTACATCAAATTAAAGAGCTTCTGTACACAGCAAAAGAGACAATAACAAAAACAAAGAGAAACCCCACTGACTGGGAGAACATTTTTGCACCCAACACTAATGATAAAGGACTGATCACAAAAATCTGCAAAGAGCTGATGAGACTCAACAACAACAAAGAAAATAACCCAGTCAAAAAATGGGCAGAAGAGCTAAAAAGAAACTTCTCTGAAGAGGAAATGCAAATGGCCAACAGGCATATGAAAAAATGTTCAACATCACTTGTAATCAGGGAAATGCAAATCAAAACTACCATGAGATACCATCTTACACCAGTGAGAATGGCACATATTAAAAAAACTAGCAACAACAAATGTTGGCAAGGTTGTGGAGAAAAAGGAACTCTCCTGCACTGTTGGTGGGAGTGCAAACTGGTCCAACCACTATGGAGAGCTGTGTGGAGATTTCTGGACCTACTAAACATAGAGCTTCCATATGATCCAGCAATTCCACTCCTAGGTATTTACCCAAAGGACACAGAAACATCAATTCCAAAGAGCACCTGCACCCCTATGTTTATAGCAGCACTGTTTACAATAGGTAAGCTTTGGAAACAGCCCAAATGCCCAAAAATAGATGACTGGATCCAGAAGATGTGGTACATATATACCATGGAATATTACTCAGCATTCAAAAAAGATAAACACATGCAATTTGCAGCAACATGGATGGCACTGGAAGGGATCATGCTCAGCGAAATAAGCCAAAAGAAAAAGAAAAATACCGGATGGTCTCACTCATAGCAGGAATCTAGAAAACTTAAATAAGGGACCAGGAAAATGAATAACTATAAGAAAGTGAAAATCAAAATCAACAAAAAACTATGAACCAGAGACACTTTTTGGGGAGTGGGGGCGGGAGGGGAGGGATTGGGGTCAGAATGGGGGGGTTGCAATTGTATGGGGAATATAAAAATAAAATTTATTATAAAAAAAAAATAGAAGTCACGTCTATGAAATACCAAGCACAGTGCCCGACACAGCGTTGGCACTCAATATTCAATAAGCACTATTATAACCAGCTCTGGCCAGGAATGGGAAGGTGCTCAGCCTTTAAACTCTAAAATCAACAGTTTCTTCCTATCTCTTCCTAAAGAACATAGACCACAAGCAATTTTTCACTCTAAGAACTCATCTTTCACTTACTGTTCCAACACTGTTGCCCTCTTATCTCAGTCAGAGTTATTTCAGGAAAGGACTGGAGGAAGGAAGAGAAGGGAAGAGGAAGGAAAGAAATGGAAGAAGGAAGAGGGGGGAAAAAGGAAAGAGATACAAATGTCCACAAAAGGAACTTTTGCTTGATACTCTGATTCCAGAGGAAAGTGAAAGAACATTCTTACTCAGCCTTTCACTAGCTCAGATGTCTACAAGGGCCAGAGGATCGACATAAACAAGCAAAAGAGCCCTGCTATCATAAAAGGGGAAATGTGCGGAAGTGCTGTGCCCAATTAATTGCCATCTTTGAAAACGGGAAGTGAAATAACATTTTAGATGACACTGTGTTGACCTAACAGAACTCTCCGGTTTGTGTTTGATGGTGTCACCAATTTAAGAACTCTGTGGCTCTCCTCATATCACCTCCAAAAAATACTGTCAGTCATGAAAGAATTTCCAGCAACGTCCGATCATATCAATCAACAACTATTCATTATTTCTGCTAGTTGCCCAGCACTGTTGCAGGCGATGTGGGTCAAGGGGACCTCAGAGGCTGTTTGAATGATCTGGGCCAGACACTTTCTCTCCCAGGTGCAGAAAAAGAATCAGAGTCGGAAGGAAACTTAAACCATCTATTCTTACTTTGTAGCTCAAAAACCTATTATTCACCCTATGAAACAGGATTGTACAAAACTCACAGAATTATTGAACAAGGCAGGATGAGTCTGGAGAGAAGGAAGCAATCCTCATAGGCTCTAACATGAGTCACTTCCTCCTGTTTCAGCAGGAGTCAAAACAGCAGAGGCTAGCATTCAAAGTCACCTGTTTCAACATTAGCCTTATTGCCTAAAGTCAAAAACTACTAAAGAAAAAGAAGCTGTTTGATCCTACACAAGTGACTCATGTTGAGAATTTAAGGTTCAGTAGGGATGATGGGAGCTGGTGGTACAGGAAGGAGGTATGTACGAAACCAGTGCTGTCTCCATGACACAAATGAGTACGGTGGATATCCTTCATTCTTGAATCAGCTTCCTTCTATCACTTTTGCACATTTCCCCTTATATTATAGCAAGGCTCTTTTGCTTGTTTATGTTGATCAACTTGACATAGTATCTGAATTATAGCATCCTGAAAGCTCAGAGAAAGGACTCCTGGAATACTCCTGACCAACTGGGGGAATTAAAATTGCTTGTGTTTCCCATCAAAATTTGGCTCCAAATAAATCGGCAGGCTTGTGGGTAGCCAATGACCTAAGAGACATCTGAAAGCCAACAGACAAGCAAATCTACCAAACTCATAACACTGTGTTACATATCCACAGTGAAACAATGACTTAAAATATTTCTCAACATTAAATTTTTTTTCTTCCTTTTTGGCGTCTCAGTAATGAATTATACTAATATCAGCATTTAGGGGAATACCGTAAGGGTTTAATGAAATCATCATATTTCATAATTGTGAAAGTTGCTTATTGATCTACAAATCACTTCCTTTTCCCTTGAGGTATTCTCCAGGAATTAATAGATTTAAATGTGTTGATATTGAAGGACATAATGGAAAATGGTTCAGGATTTATGCATCTTTTAGAAATTTAGCTGTATCAGCTCAAGAGTAGTTTGTATTCAATTTTGTTTCAATAACAATGTGCAAACTATTAGAAATGGACCAGTGGGTAGGTTGGAGATGGAAAAGTAAGGAAGTCCACAAATTTCTCTTACTAGAGGCCAACATACCAATTGGTTCTCTGGGGGACAAGGTATAACGTAAGTCAATTTCCACTTTGGCATCTACCCTTGAATCATTTCACAGTGGGAGTTACTGTACTAGAATGTGACTGCATTGCACAATGAGCGGGGTCCTGCCAGAGGCCATCGCTCGTTAAATTTCCCCTCAGTTAAGGGTTATGTATGTGATGAATGGGACAAAGGAAAAAGTTTCCCGTAAAGGAAATGTCACTTGGCTAGTTCTTTTTCTTCTATCCCACAACCCAAAGAACATTAGTAAAAAGGAGATAAAACAATCTGTCACTTCCATGGGTCCTACTTTCAAAGTGCTTAAAATGATAGCCTTAAATGATATTCTTAAATGACCCAGGGTTCCTCAAAAGCCAGACAAGCCATTTTTTTTTTCATCTTTCAAAATTGAGGAAGTAGAGTGTCAAAGATGTCCTACCCACCCCACCCCGAGGCTTCCCTCTTGTCATAAAGAAGAACTGGGCCCCTGACACAAGTTTTATTTACCATTCTAACAGATGCAGACCTTCACTGACTCGGGCATCTACAAAATCACAAAATGGCTAGGTGCTCCATTCCCAGAATTACTGCAAATGTGTCCACATTGTTCCACAGAACAAAGGACAATAAGGGACAGACTCCCCTTGCTAGGAAAGGAGAATCTTGAAAAAAATTTAAAAGATCAAAAGGTCAGAGTGTATAAAGAACAGGGATTTAGAGATCCTGACTTAAGACAGTCTTAAGGCTGAAAGCACGATTTGCTAAATAAATAGAACTTCTTTTCTTTTTGTAGTATGGTAGGACCATTCATAAAATTCAAAGGTGTGAATGGAGATGGTAGGGCCTGGTCCCTCATTTTAGAAATTAAGGGGCTGAGCTCAAATCATTGCCGGGAGGTCACATTGTTCATTGTGCCAAGCCTAAGGCCAGAATTCAGACTTTCTGATCTTTGCTCTAATGCTGTACTGATTAATGGAGAGCACACAGCCTTAATGTGATACAGATTCAGGTGGATTCTAATTCAAATTCCCCCATTTAACTAGTCTAAGACATCTGACAAATCAGTCTCTGAGAACCTCTTATTTTATCATCTGTACAATGAAGGTGCTCTATTACCTTGTTTGTATTTCTACATTTACTAAGGTTAAATATCTGAAACAGAGGTTGGCACTTAGCAGGGATCTGATAAAAAGCTAGGTCCTGTTATTTTACAACCATAAGTAATTATGCATCATTTATGTACCAAACACTTTGCCAGTTACTTTTAAGAAGACAGAAAAAAACACTACTTCTCCCAAGATGCCTACAATCAGCACATTAATAAACTGGTCCTTGGTAGCATGAAAAGGGTAATGGAATCATTCAAAGAATTTAACTTGAACTCAGGAAGTGGATTACACTGAGATTATGTGAATCACCATACAGCAGTTTTCCAAAAATCAGCTCCTGGGGGGTCTGGGGGGAGGGAATAATGTTGGAAGCAAGTTATATATTTTATCTTTTATACTTCTTCTCTATACATGGTAAAGCTCTAATTGGGCAATTAGTATTTCTCAAATGTATTTGACCATGAAATCTCGGTCATGAAGGAGCTTTTCAGAGACTCATCGCTCAGTAGAATGAACATCAGGAAGGTGTGGGTTAGATCTGCCAGATATAGAGCACAGAGGCAGAAGAACAGTTAGGAGACGATGAAAAAGTCACCCTCGAAGAGTAAGTTCACTCCCTCTAAGAAATATTTGACCAAAAGTTTCTGAGGACCCTCTACCTTAATCACAAGATTTGTGGAGCGAGGGAAAGAGAAACATCACCAGCTGAGCATGTGCTGAGCCCTGGTTCATCATATTAAACGGTCCTAGAAGGGAGGCACCATCATCTGTATGAAGATGCTGAAACTGAGAATGCGAAGGTCCAGAGAAGTCAATTAATTTTCCAATATCACAGTGCAAGGAGATGAACCACATCCTAACTCAAAAAACCTGAGTTCTTTCACATTCTAATCATGCATGAAATAATATCACCCCCAATTCTGACTGTGATCATGCAAAAGATCAGCTCTATAGTGAAACATTTTGTACCACCGCTCTGACATGAGATTTCCAAATTGCTCCTAAGAAGACTCAAAAGGCAACTTTATTTTTTTGGTAGAATTAATTAATTTTAACATACGCTATAGAAGAGGAGGTCTCAACTACATTTCTACACAAGTCTGAACTTGTGCAACAGCTAACACAGGCAATATTTTCTCAAATATATGAGACCCTGAAAAGCTTAGATGCTTTTGAGAAATGAAGTTAGTAACACAGAACTACCCCAAAATGTAAAATGAGCCATATAATGCCGAGGATCATGGGGTGTTCGCAAATTCTCAGGGTAGAGTTTGCTAAACAAAGGGTACACTTAAACAAAATTAAAGGATTTTATCGTGACTACATTTTAAGTCACAAAAAATAGTGAATTTGTGGAAAATGTTTCACCAGTCACCCCTCTCCTACTGGAGATTTGAACAGAAAAGGCAACCAAGTGCTTGGAGTTTGTGGAGAAAGCATACAAACATAAGGCACTAGGAATTGATCCACTCAAGTCATCGAAAAATCTTTGCTCTTGATCTGTAAGTTGTGACACACTTTGAATGTCTGGTGCTTGGTCCAACCCTAAGCCCTTTCTGTAGTGCAGAGTTCAACAAATGTTAGCTGCTGCAGTATATGAATGAAATGAAACACTCCATGCTCCCCCACTCACCAGCCTGGGGACTCTGGTCTAAAATGCCAACCTCCAATCACATAGTTTCATATGGTAAAGTTTCCAGTTGCTGGTGGGGAAACTGAACAAGTAAGTGACATTCCTACAAATCCATAGTCAAAAAAACAGAACAGAAAGCGGAATTTAAAGGTTGTCTATTTATTGAATTATGGCATTTCTTTAACCTTCTTGAAAACATCCCCCCCATGAAATAAATTTCTTATACATAGTGACAGGATGAATCATTTTTCTATATACCGTAAGTATGGAATCCCTCTTATTTTAACAAAGATTACTGAAGAAGTCCTGAGCCAAATGATTTCTAAGTTTCAGAAAAGGCAATTAATTTCCCAATATCGCAGTGCAGGGAGACAAACCACATATTCTGACTCAAAAACCTAAGTTCTTTCATATTTTCATCATGCATGAAATAATATTACACCCAATTCTCTGACTACAGTCAGGCAAAAGATCATCTATACAATGAAACATTTTGTACCATTTTTTATCACCTATAAGCAGATAAAGAAAATTGAATAGGCACAAAAGGCTGCCAAGGGAAACCACACATAAAGAAACAAACACCAAAACTCAGCTCCCCACCCATTATCTCCCACTGGTCCTGTGACAACAGATCTGACTATGTTACTTTGTGGAATAAAACAGTTAGAGATGATATTCAGTGAGTGCCCACAAGCCTAGCCAGGTTAGGTTACTACCTGTTTTACAAACTGCTTCTCTTTTGTTTGGTTGGTATTGCTGCCAATCCAATTATTTTCTACATCTCCAGGTGAACAGGGGTTACATTAAAACTTAGAGGGGCTATGCATGAAAAATGACCCAGACTTGGGACAGTGGCATGCTGGAACACATGGTCCAGTCGAAGCAAACATTTGTCAATTAACACCAGCAGGTTGAAGTCCTGCAGGAAAATAATCCCACTATTGCTGGATTATCCAATTTCTTTTTTTCTTAAGAAGCTAGAAATCTATAAATTATACTTAAATATAAATCCATAATTATAGATTTTAATTTATTTAATTGAAATTTTTAATTAAATCTTCATTTAATTTAATTAAAAATAAATCCATAATTTATGCTTTTACATAAAAACACCTAAGTCTAAAAATGTTTATTCTATTCAGTCTTTTAAATGCTGTGTTCACCAACAACATGCTTCGCTAAGCCAGGTCAGGTATGAGAGTTGCTAGTTTTCTGTTCAGAGTTGACAAGTCTGTGCCTGCTGGAATCTTTTCAAACTACAGTCAACTGTATAAATCGGATACACTGTCCCCTCCCTGAGGGCAGTAAAGCTTTATGGCCTTGGGGTAATAACAACTAGGTGTACTTCATAAATGGGTTAAAAAAATTTAAGCTTTCTAATAGCATACAAAAATCAGACAACTCTTCTAGGGATATTTAAAGTTAAAAAAAAAATATGGTCTAGTTAAGAATATTTTTTACTTTTTTACTATTGCTACTTACACGTTGGGTCTAACCCGTATTTTAAATGGAGATAACCTTCCATTTATTCTTCAATTTCCCATTTCCAACCTTTTATTTGAGATGTAAGGTCTTAGGACTTCTGTGGCCGATGACCCAGGATAATATATGTACTAGGTGCAGAACAAAACGCAGCACAAAAAAAAATCTCAAAAGTTGGAAGCTCCTATTTTTACAGTCAAGTGAGCTGTCAACGTGCTTGCAGAGGTGGTCTACAACTTGGAAAAAATTAGTATTAACAAAGCTGAGCTGGCACACTGAACTTCCACTGACAGAATCGCTTCTGTACCTGTCCACTTTAGCAATGTGCTTCTTAAATTAATCCCCACTGCAGCTCCTCTGAGAGAGCTGGAACTCTTGTCTACACCAGAACAAAGAAAAGAAAGAGAAGTCTCTGTAGAGTATTTTGCAGTGAAGGAGATAAGAGCCTCCACCTCTCTTCTCTCCTAGGAGACAGAGGAACTGTTATAGGGCAGCCCCGATAAAAATGGGGTGCCTGACAGTGGGTCCTCACCCGTGCGCTTAAAAAGACTTATCAATGCTCTACTACAGGCACACGTGAAAGGTTAATAAAAGGTTTATTTACAAGGGAAGGGGAAATGAGGAAATGTACAGCTCAGGGAGGAAAGTGGGAGATAAAGTTTTAAGTGAGTCCTACCCGATCCGCCCGATCAGGAATCCCAAATGGCACTCTGAGAGCTGGCCACAAGCCAGGAGCCGTGAAGCCAGGAAGCAAGTGATAGCGAGCCACCCCAAGGCCCACGTGTTTGGTTTTTATATCCAACCTGGCTGCCCAACTCCACCCTCAGGTCCCAGCCACCCTCCCTTTGGTGGTGATGGGATTTATCTTTCCCAATGTCTTGATGGCTTTAGTCTAGAGTGGGGGTGGAGTCCACAAAGCCTATATGGGATTAGCTCAGGACATCCTTTCCCCCTAACAATTCCCCCCTTTCACAGACATCATTTCCCCCTAACAGTACTTTTCCACTTTTTAGTTTCTTTGTGAAATGGCCACGTTCCCACCTCAGACGAACTTAGTTTAATCTCCCCTTAAACTGAGATGGATGGGGATGCTCGAATTTATACGCATGCGACTTAGTTAGTGATCGTTTTGCTACTTGCAATGGCTTCATGTATAGTCTACTACACTGTTAGGTTAATTTTTTTTCTTTGTTTTTTTGTATTTTCTTTTAATTATTTTTTTTATTTTACATATTTTTTACATCATTTTTCATTTTTGCCCATTTTAAAAGCCCATGGTCACATATTGAATGACAAGAAGAGCATTCAGTGCACAATTCATTAAATTAGCAAGAAATGAGTTAGCAGGAAATAAGCAACAGGTTTTATTTAAACGTTGCTATTGTCATCCCTTTAGGCAATAGGATCAACCCAGGCATCAGGAGACTAGAATCAGTGCCTGATTCAATATTTAGTTCTTTGAAATTGAGTCAGACACTCCTATAACAGGCACTGCAAGCAAAGAGCAAACATAAGAGAATGACAATCAGATAGTGGGAAGCAGGAAACGATCCCTTGGTTTTTCTGAGTTTCACAAAGGAAGACCAATTCAATCCTTTCCAAGAACCCCCTGGGAATATGGAATGGAATGCTCATCCTCCTCCAAGGGCCCCTTCCATAAGTGCCTCAATCTGTATGACCTCATATTGCAGGGATGTGCAGAGACACAGACGAGAACATGCAGTGGGAGCTACACAAAATCATCTACACACTGCATAGGAAAAATGACTTTTTAAATAATTTTATAAACAACAAAAATTCAGATACTCTATGTTCTTGTCCACCCTGCAACTAAAACCATCATTTCTCCATTCAAATCATTTCCCCAATCAAATGTAGTTGTGTTATTTTTTTAAAATAGGAATTCACTTCTATCAACAATGGAGTCAAAGGATTTCTTTCCCCACATAAAAGCAGTGCTCTATGGCAGGAGCAAGCAGCCAAAGCCATGTGAGTAGGCCTCAAGAAAAGAGGACTATTTACGTGTACATGAGAAAACAAAGTGTTAATCTCACACATAGCCAGTTCAGTGGAGTTAAAGAAATATACCTGCAGGTTTTCAATTTCTTCTTTGTGCTCCCTCTTCAAGTGTAAGATAGCAGCTTGGTATTCTGTAAAAATCACACACAAAAAATCTGATTACAAAGAAGTACAAAAATTATGCACAAAATTCAAGTGAGCACCTCCCAGAATCCGGAGGCTCTCCTAGGAGTCAACTAGTAAATAAATGCCAGTTTGACATGAACCTGCCAAGAGAGGTTGAAAATGGGGCATGTTAGGATAAGCAGCTCAGGATAGAAGGGAGATTTCCTTCCATTTAGCAAACCCTAAATTATGGGAAGCCCCAAATGAAGCACATAGGATAGGGTTAAACAAACAAAAAAGCATGATGAGTGTTACTGATAAAGAGTGGGCCAGGCGCTTTGTCTTTAGGGAGGAGTTGGAAGCTAACGCCCCACAGAGAACAAATACAGATGTGTTAAGAGCAGTCACACAGGAAATCAAAGAAAACTTTCTATGTGAGATCACAGAACTCTATTTTTAACTCTGCTTCCAAAAAAAAAAAAAAAAATCTCCATTTGAATGCAGGCACCTAGGGCTGATTTTAATCTTGAGATCACTTCAGAAAGTGAAGACCATTTGTCATTTGTATGAGACAATCTAAGGTGAGTTAAGGTTGAAAAGGACAAAAATAAATTTCTGGTCCAATTTTAGTCTGAGTCTAATAATGTTTATTCCAACAGTAAGTCCCAAGCGTACACAGGAACTGCAGCCAACCACTGAAATGACCATCCTACTGCCTAAGTATGAAGCAGTCAGAGCTTTATTTTCTGCAGAACAGTTAAGCATGAGTGTGTGTGTGTGTGTGTGTGTGTGTGAGGGGGAGGAGGAGAGGGGTCACAGAACTCTACAGGCTGCAGCAATCCACAAAGCAAAATGCATTGAGAAATCATTTTTGTGTCATAAACTATTTTTTATTTTACAAATGTATTTGGGGTGGTAGGTATAAGTAAGAAAGCAGCCAGATATCATTCAAAAATCTGTGAAAGGGCATATTATTTCTGCAAGTGGATTTCAGAAATCAGGCATGGAAGTTTAGGTTTCAAATCAAAGTGGATGAGGGAACTCTTTGGTATAGCCTTAAAAGGAGAGGAGTGTTGCTATCAGTAATTATGACCAGCCACAGGGCTGCTCTGATGGGGAATGCGCTTGCCCTGCGCTGGGAATTCAGCAATGAGCTCTGTGGGAGGGACACCCAAACCATACCTGGAATCAAGCCACTTCCAGGCACCACCTTTTCCCTGAGCCTAGTGACCAACTCACTAGCACAGGGGCCATAGTACAGGTCATCACGGATAGGAGCTTCTCTCGATGTACTGGTACAGGTAACATTATTCAGGGCTACGTCTCAGGAACTGTTCTAAGAACCCCACACAGAATCCCTCATGCCATCCTGACACCACATATCCTATCAAAGGAGAAACTGAGGTGCACCGGTTGGTTGAACGACTATCCCCAACCCACGAGTTAGCAAGACCCAGTGATGTCAAGCAAGCCCAAAGAGCCCGTACTATCTGCAGAGTTTGTTTGCTTGTTTTCTGTTTGTATGTTACTGTTCTTATTGTTGACTAAGCATCCGGTATAACCAAATCTCAAATGCCTAGGAACTTAAAAGCTGCTGGCTTTATAAATTTTGTCAACTTACAAAAAATTTCTTTCTTTTAAAGCGAAATGGGGTGTTTTCAATCACAAGGAGGTCTGATGAACCTGTGGTCAACATGAACACCGTGGGTTATAATGCTTAGTACCATCAAGTTAATGATTATGACTCATCCAACCTCCCTATAGGGATTTCTGTTGTAGTCTGCAATTTGTGGTTAAACCTGGTTTTCATTTATACTCTCACACATGTAGCCCAGCCCCTTCCCACTGCATACTGGTGTGTGTGCATATATGCATGCACCCCCACACCACTGGAAGGAATGGATTATGCACACGGTTGGGGAATTAGAACTTTTCTGATTTCCCAGGTGAATGACAACCACGGCTCTATTCCCACCCAAGGATTCTCATTTGTACCACCTGTGACCGGCACGGACTTCGCTTTGCACTGTTACAAACATATTACAGAACGTACCTCTCAGTATGCATTGATAGACATTAGGAAGAAAATCAAAATAGCACAAAAAATTCAAGATTTCATGAGTATTACTATTATAAGACAGTGGTCTGAGTTTGCTCCCTGAACTGACATCATCTGAAACATCTTTGAAATGCTAATTTTTCAGACTTATGCTTCTACGTCCTTTATCTTGCCCTCCAATTGATTATGATGCATGCTAACATTTGAGAACCACTGTTTTGAGACAGTGTTTGTTTAAGCAAAGACAAAATAATTTTGTTTCAACAATAAATTTTAAAAAATACTAAAGGTAGTATTTATGCTCCAAATTGATATGCTTAGAATCAAGGAATTGGTCCCTAAGATAGGACATTTGGCAAAACATGCTAATTACTGACAGATGAATACAAACTCAAACTCATTCATAAAGGAATGCAGAAACTTTCCCCAACTACCTCTAACATTAATGAAAATGGAGCTGGTCATAGATGGCAGAATCACAATTTGCTTTAAGACCTAAGAATAAAATCAAACCTGAGCTCTTTAATTCATTAAGATATGAACACAAAGTGTGCAGCCAGGTCTTGGTACACAGCAGGTCCTCTATGTGGTTTCCTTGCCAGATGTCTGTAAACAATGCAGTTCACAGTAACTACTGTTTGGAAAAGGCAAAGTTGTCTTGCTGTGTGTCAGAAACTAAAGGAATATTCAAAGCCAGGGAAGTTGGGGCGAGGGGGAAGGGGGATGAATTGGGTCAAAATCACCAGCAAGAGGTAGGACCGCCCCAACAGTGTCAATACAACACATTCATCACATACATGATAGGAAAACTATAAGCAGGATTCTACCTCCAATATTTTATGTTTGTCTGCTGACTGCTTTAAGCCTCACCTCTCCTTCTTCCCTCATATCCCACATCTCCAGAATCTAATTAGAAAACCCTTGACATTAGCAGGAAATATGACCCTCACCAGCCACTGTGCATAATGGGGAATTCTAAATCCAGCCCTTCTCTCTAAACATTATAAATTTCCAAACCTTTCCCCTCTGAAGATATTCTCAGCCAGCTTGAGGGGTCCGCTTTGCTCTCCCCGAAAGTATCATTATGCTTGTAAATAAACCTTTTCATACACTCATGTGTGTGTGTGCATGTTTGTGTGAAAATGATTTTGCAGCTGAGTCAAAGTTTTGGTAGAGGGTCCATCTTGCCTCTTCAAAAGAGATGAAATCATGTAGAAGTTACACGAATAATCAATGACTCTACCTATTATGTGGTTCTATCTGTGCACAGGATAGAGATGATTAGTTTCCATAACAGGAAAATTCAACATTGGACAACTGTTGGGAGAAATCCATGAATTTAGGGATTAATAACTTTCAATACATCTCCTTGCTCAAGAATATTTATAATTTCCTCAGGAGGTATATGAAGATGCCAGTAATTAATAAGCAATGTGGAAAATCCCAGCTCTTCACCAGCTTCTCACCAGGCTAGGCAGGTCTTGGATTCCTGTGTTTAGGATCTCTATAACTTAGGCATTGAACTACGAGGTGGGTATAAGAAAGTGAACAGCACATATTTCTAACTTTAAAAATTTTCTCAGAGTGTGCATCTTGGAAAGATTTAAGAAGTTTTCAGCACTTATACTTCATCAGTAACATAGTAAGACTTCATTTTCTTTTTTTTTCCCCTCCCCCCCCGACTTCATTTTCTTCAATGAATTTGGTTTAGTTAAATTATTTTATATGTAGGTGTGGAAGTTGGAGCACTGTTCAGTTAATAGTCATTCATTTCTACCTCCCCTTCTAGCTTGGGGTGTAAGATCCTGGCTAGTGGAATGTGAATGGAAAAAATGCAAAAAGATTTTAATTTGCTTGCACAATTTGGTTTCCCTCCTGCTATTTCACAATAGAAGAACACAGTCTTCTAGATAGCCACTACTCACTCAACTTGTGTCATGATAAAAGTCTCCTGGTACAGACCTAAACCCTAGCTACCACTGGCAGCCAAGCCCAAGTCTATGCACAGCCAGAAAGAGACAGTCTAGAACTGTAGAACCACAGCTGACCTTTACCCCTATGCCAACAAATAATGAAGTCGGACCAACCAATATAGACGGAGCAGGGCTTAGAGCAAGAAGATAAAGTGGGGTATTAAGGGGGAGGGGATCACATATTTATAACCTTAATACTCAAAAAGTGATCTCTGCAATGGAATCTTTATGTCCTGTGGTGATGGTGTAAAATAAATACAAAGGTCAACAAATTAATGACTATATCTCTTTGACTTTTACCTGGACTCCCAAAGTAAGTACACAGGACAAAGCACCATTTCACAGATGGTTTACCATGGAGAAAACAGTCAATCATTCAATGAAATAATTCTAGCTCCTACTGCTTAGATAACTTGCCTTTTCAATTTGTCATCTTCTTTTACCCTTATTTTCAGTTCTGTTAAAGTGGAGATGCTAAGAAGTCCAGAACTCCAGGAACACTGGCTTCCTAAAACTCATACTCCCTCTTCTATGCAAGATTAAAAACCAAGAAACAATTCCAGAGGCCCATAACTGATCACAATAAAATTTAGGTTTCAACTGAAAGTACTCAATGTCTGCCACTAGGTGGCAGTCACAACACCTAGACTTGAAACTTGCCATGCAGTGGCAGAGTGATGGATTTGGTAGGTTCGGGTAGGTGGGGACGCTTTAGGGCAGACCAAAGCTGTGAAATAAACATTTTCGTTTGAGCAATGGACTAGTATGGATATGGCAGGAGTATTTCCAACCACATTTTCAAAAAGCTAAAAGTGACCAGATAAGGCTTCCAGTTACAGGTTTACATTTTTCAGTCACCGCGTAAGCCTGCATAAAAATTAGATGTAAAGTATACAGCAAGAAAGTTGAAAGTCATAGGTGAGAACCAAAATAGAGTAACATCCTGGAGAAAAAGAAATAAAACAAAAGCCAAGTGGTGCTTTGTGCCTGAAGCGCCACTTTTGGGCCTGCTGTGTCCTAGTTCCAGAGGGAGGCAGGATGGCCTGGGTCAGATTACTCCAGGACAACAGAGCCCAAAAGGGCCCCCATTGGGCATGAAACCAGGGCTAGATTTGCTGCTTAGAAAAATGGGCAGAAGTGGAGATTCCAGGTGGTAAAGGGAAGCTAGAAGAATTTGTTGTCAACTGCAGTGGTGGGGAAGCCTTAAACAGGCATCGTTAGACATGTGTTAAGATCAAAACGTACCCAGATTTGTCCCTAGTGATTAGCTCTGAAGCATTCATATCACCAGCTTGGACTGGGAACCCCAAAGCACTGCTATAAGATCCCCTGCTGGTCTGGGAAGGAGGCGTCTTGCATAGATCAGGTGAGACAATTTCAAACAGACAAGTATAAAGAAGAAGGAAAACCTGTGTGTATGTTTCTCTGTGTGTGTCAGTGTATGTAAGGCATCGTATATCTCATAAGCCTTCATACCAAACTTGTGATATATGTGGAGAAACTTAAATGTCAAGACGGATCACAAAAATCAACAAATGAACCTGAAAAGCAGTTTTTAAATGTTAGTAATGTTGGGTTTTTTTTTTTTAAGATTTATTTATTTATACAAGAACTAGGGTACAGGCCAGAGGTGCAGGAGGGTGAGAGAATCCACCAGAGACAGAGTGGGGAGTAGAACAGGCAGAACGACCAAAAACACTGCTGAGGAGAGTAGTGGGCAAGACAGGAGAGGTCTGCCACCCATGTGGGTATCTCCCCGGCCAGAAATTGAACCTGTGCTGCAGAGGCTGCAGACAGCCCCACAGCACTGCGCTCAACCCACTGTGCCACTAGGGAGGTCCTTAAATGTTAGTAATGTTTACACTCCTCACCAGGATGAAAGAATATATCATAGACCAAGAAAAGGCTAATAAGGAACAATAAAGAAATTTGGAAAGCTTATGATAATATTGGGTGCCTTTTATACACACACACACACACTCTCTCTCTCTCTCTTAAACAATATACAAAGGAAGTCTGTGAACAGCCAAGCACATACAGAATCTAAATGTGTGATCTGAGATTATGGGGAGAGGACAGACTATTTTTTTAAAATACAGATTTCAGAAAAATAGTAAACATACTTCAAATCATATACAAAAAAAGAATCCAGTGAATTAAGACTAAATGTGAAAAGCAGAACAGAGAAAACATCGGCAGAATGGTTAGAGTATATGACAATGGAGTACAGAAAGATTTTTAAAGCAAGGCATTTTTAAAAATCTTTCAAATTCAGCTACATTAAAATTACCAACATTATGCATGATTAAAGATACTATAGGTGGTGGGGGAGTTGTGGTGACATACATCTGAGGAAGTGTGATTATATACCTCTGATTATCATCTACAGGATTATAATCCAATGTCACCTCAATTTTTAAAAGGGGTGAAATGCAGTCATTTTCAACAATATGGGAGGATGCAATTAGAAAGTGATAAGCCATCTACAGAGAAGGTATTTCTAACACAATGACTAGCAAAAGAATAGTATCCAGAAGAAACAGGTACGAGAAACAAGAAAAGCATCCAAGAGAAAAATGGACAAAAAGATAGTACATGTGCAACAGGGTGGTCCCCAGGAAAGGGGGAGGTTCCCTGCCCCACCCAAGGGAGGGTGGAGCTGAGCAGGAAGAGGAGAAGCTGCAGAAGAGACTGAGGAAGGAAGCAGGATGGAGCCAGGAGACCTGGAGGAGGCGCATGGAGCCTAGAGACACGTGAAGAAACTGCGCTTGTCTTTTGGTCGTGGACGGGGTGACACAGATGTGGGTGAGACCCGTGGGGAGGTGACAATGGCAGCTTTTATCTTGATGTTGATTTTGCTCTTTTCCTTCCGGGCTTGTCCAGTTGTTTGTGACCCTTTTCTGTGGGTCCCCACTGGAAGATGTTTTAGACTTGTGGTAGACTTTGGGGCCTTGTTCTGGGCCGATCCCATATGGATGGACTTTTACCCACGAGGGGATGGGTAACTTTGGGTGCTTCATTTAGAAACTAAACTCTTTGCCTTACCTGTATTGTTTCCTAGTTTAATTAAAGTTCCTTCCCATTAAAGTCTCCTATGTTTTGTGTTGATGCGGCGGATGGCAGAATCCATTTAGAATAGGCAGGTTTGCGGGGCTTGGGCTGCCCCTCTCCCTGTCCTATAACACATGCATGGGGAAGGAACAGCAAATGGCAAATAAAAATATAAAAACATTCAATGGAACCTGTCGTTGGGAGAGTGCAAATTCAACTAAAATGGAATGTCTTTTAACACCCATCCAACATGGAAATATTGAAAAGTTTGCTAATACTAACTGCAGGTGAGAAGTAGTGAAAATTCCAAACTGTTGGTGGGCGTATTATTACAATCACTTTAAAGATCATTCCACTGTGTATGTTAAACATAAAGGTGTACATACATAAAACCAGAAATTCTACTCTTCAGTTTAACTCCAGTGAAACATTTACACATGAAAAGAATGTTTACAAGAACACTAGGAAAACATTGTTTCCAACTCATAAAGTAGGAATAAGCTTAAAATTTCTAACAACAGCGCTAACGATAAATTAATATTGAGTAATACATTTATTTGAATGATACATTTATTCAAAGTGATACTATACAGACATTAAAATCAATAGTTTTATACCCACATAAATACCACATAAAATTTCCATACAGATTAATCCAACAAATATAATTTTGAGAAAAAAGATGCCAAAGAAATACTCAGGAGGATGCCATTTTTATAGACTTATAAAACACATAAGTATACAACACCAGGGGATTTTTTTTTTTATGTACGAGTAAAGAAGTACATGGGTTTAATAAGCAATTTCACATAAGTGGAAGGTAAAGGAGACATAGGAAGCTTAAAGTGTGTTTTTTAATGTTTCATTTATTAGGTTAGATGGTGAATATATCATGAACTTAAATAGTTAACATAATAGCCTTACAGTATATAAAGCAAAAGCTGACAGAAATATAATATTAATTAGTCAAATGTGTGGAAATAGAAACTGATCATTAATCAAACATGATTGACACAACGATTATGTATATCCCACGACCCAGCAAATCAACAACATGCTTCCTTTTCAGACACTATGATATATTTGCAAGCAATGATATGTCATAGAAAAAAATCTCTCAAGAAATATCAAGGTCATGTTATGAAACAGCCTGTAACAGGGTGGTCCCCAGTTTGGGCTGCCCCTCTCCCTGTCCTATAACAAGCCCATGTTTTATATCTATAAGAAATAACAAAATTGACTAAAAGAAATAAAGATTAGGAAATCTAATTCAGCAATTTGTGAAAATAAACCAAGCACCTATGCAGTCTTATTCGAAAAATGCAAGAATATATATATTACCTGAGAAATAATTAGTGATATCTATCACATTAATAAGTTAAAGGGGAAAAGTTACTGTATTTCAAAATGATACAGAGTGATGGAGAAAACATATAAAGCTCAATATTCATTCTTGAAAGAACAAATCTTTTAGTTAATTTAGAACAGAAGGGAATAGGACTCAGAAAATCTACCAAGAATTTTCAGCAAACTTCAAAGGTCATGATGAAACTACAAGAAGCAAAAGCAAGAATCCCCCCCATCAGTCATATTTTCCTCCATTATACTAGAGGACTAGGGATAACACAGTGAGGGGAAAAAAATGGCATGAAAGAGGGCCAGAAAGGAAATAAAACTTGTATTCCCAGTGATGTGCCTGTCCAAATTTATACAATAGTGATGGAGGACAAGAGTGAAAAAAACTGGAAAGGAGGCCTCACAAGACTAAAACCTGACTCACACAGGAGGCGGGGGTGAGGGGATTAACATGATATCAACCCAGCTAGAGAAATCAAGATCCTTAGGCACCAGTGCCTTATCACAAGGCATAGGCCCAAGCAGATATCAGATGCTGTAGGGAGTGTCCTGAGCAGACCTGAGGGCAAAGATATGGAGATTGGGCCCATCCTGGAATCTCCAGTCCCTTTTGGATATTCTGCATAATTATCCAAAATCAGCAACAAACCGAAGGCTCCCGAGAAGTGAGCCCCTCCCAAACAGAAGAGGACAATATCAGTCCTGCACAGACTGGGGCAGCAATCCCACTGCCACCTGGGACTATGCAGGTGCTTCTTTCACCAACTCTCTCCCTCTGCAGGGCAGCAGCCTCCTGCCTGCCTGTGACCTCCACCTGCTGGGGCTTCTCCTCACTGACCTCCCTCAACGGAAGCCGCTCTCCTCAAGGCCTGCAACCCTGCAGACCTCTCTCAGCAAACCTGTCCCTTTCGGGGCAGCTCTTTCTGCCCGCTTGTGTCTATGCAAGTGTCTTTTACTCTTCCGTCCCTTTTCTAATAAACCTGCCCTTTTATTTATATATATATATATATATATTTGTACATCATTTTTCATTTTTAAACAATGTATGCATATTCATCCTGGTTATAGTCCCCATACAAGTCCCACCCCCTTGTTTTGATCCTACTCCCGCCACCCCGCCCCCCGTAGCCTCTCTCTGGTTTATAGTTGCTTGTTGATTTTGATTTTTACTTTATTATAATTAGTCTTTTTCCTGGTCATGGATGGAGCTGGAAGGGATCATGCTCAGTGAAATAAGCCAGAAAGAAAAGGAAAAATACTGGATGGTCTCACTCACAGCAGGAATTTAAACCTACCCTTTAAATATAACCAATGTCTCTGTCTCGTGGAGAAACTTGCCTGGGAAACTCGCCCCGTACCTCTGCAAGGGGAGCTCTGGTGAAACCTTTCCAGAGTGAACCCACAGATCCTGCACTCCAAACCCACTGACTCCAAAAAACCCCATCAATAGCATTTGTAGAGGTTTTAGAAAATCCACGCAACCCATTGTCTAGGAATAAACAGAGAGTCAATTCCAGCCCCTCCTGTAGTTCTGCGTGGTGGTGGTCCCCCTCACAAAATACAGGAGAGGGGGTAACTCTGGGGAGACAAGCTGAGAATTTGGATTGAGGTGGATTACAAAAGGGACTTTAAACACTGGCTTTAAAAGTCTGAAGACAATATGGCAAAATGTTTTAAGTATAGATGGTTAATATACAAGTAATTCTATTTTTCTGTTTTTAAATTTTTCAGGATTATCTTCTCTGAAACAGACGGTGTGGCCAAAATCTCATGTAGATGCTGTTTTCCTACATTATGACTAGGTTTAGCTTTATAATCTGGAGAAAATTGCCTATCTTAAACAGAATGAATATACAAAATATATCTGAGGGAAAAAAGACACATTTTTCATGTAGCACATTAAAACATTAGTTGAACTGATTGAAAACGTTGGGAGACGTTTCCTACTCCTTAGTTTGTGCCTTAATAATTAACAGAACCCTTTATTTAAGGCCAATAAAACGAACCCCAGGGAAGGGAGGGGAAGGTCAGTCTCTGGAGAGGCAGGTGAAAGCCAGCCAGCTTTAACTTGAGTGAGAGTGGAATTTTCTAGTAAACTGGGCCAGACAAGTACCCAGGAGGCCAGGCCACCTGCCCAGGTTTCTAAGGAGACAGGATACTGGCTTCTCCCACATGGTGGAAAAGTACTCTAAAAATACAACGTGGATACCTGCAGTTGGGTTAATACCTGTAAGTGGAAGGTCTTAACTTGACTGCCTCTATCATTCTGTATGTATATATGCAGGTACTTATTTGGGTATTTTCAAATCTGCACCTCTTAGTCCTAATGCCAAAGTTGAGACATCCTATTAGACATACAGGAAAATAGTAAAGTCAGAGTTTGGGATGGAAAGAAATAGCAGCTTCTCCGTAGGAATATGGCAAGAGGTAGGGTCAGATCAAGCAGACCTACGTCAGCAAACTGGACAGTGCTCTGGGCTGCTAGTCCAGACTATAACCACCCTAGACTTGCCAGACCTAGAAAATAAAAATTCAGGATGGTTAAAGATAAAACTTCAGATAAAAAATATGTAATTTTCAGTATTAAGAATGTCTCATGCAATATTTGAGATATACTGAGTTATTTGTTATTTATCTTAAATTCACATTTAACCGGGATGTTTATATTTTTTCTGGCACCCTCTACTCAAGGATCCCTAACCATCCTTGGTGAGAGTGAGCAGTATACAACAGGCCAAGAGTTTATATAAATTAGAGACTATGTTTGCACACTAGACTATGTTTGAAAGTCCTGCCAGAATTTTTAACTACTAGCCAGAAATACTGGTTCTAAACGTTTCAGCTTAACATGCCTTCTTTACAATCTTCTAGATGTTGTTATTATAGCTTTACAATGGTTGTTTAAATTTTATTATCCCCCAAGTAATCCGAACTTTTCAGATAATTTCTTACTGAAACAAGTAACAAGGAAGAGAGCTTTCTATTTCTCAAAGTGAGCAACAAGTCACCAAATGAAATGGAGACAACACAACAGATAAAACTTATCACCCACTTTTCCTTCCTGGAGACAGTGAGGCGTACACTGTAAGGTCATATCAAGAGAAGTAGACACACATTCACAGGCAAAATGCAGTTACTTCTCAAAGGTTAGAACAACACACATCTGAAAAATCACTCATGTTGCAGTTAATCACCTCTAATCTTTTCACAGTGTTAGGAAAGTCAAAATCAGCAAAGATAAACAAGACACAACCAGCCCACCTGTGAAAGTCAAAATTCTTTATCAGCTAAACAATTTAATCCTATTATAAAGCCTTCACTGGGTGATTCTCAACCTTGGCTATGTAGAATTGCCTGGGGAGGTTTAAAAACTACTTATGCATGGAACTCAGCCCAGAGATGGTTTAATTGGCATGAGATGCACACTGGGAATGATTTTTAAACAGCTCTCCATGTTTCTTGGACGCAGAGCCAAGGTTGAAAACTACTGCATTTGTTAGTGCTCTTCCCAAAAACCTGGTGAGGCTGGAAAATAACCCAGAAATCTAGATAAAGGGCACGCTCCTCCATTTGCTGCTAACTCCAAGCTCTCTATCAAAGCTGATGACACCATAAAAGCTAACTCTGCATTGAGCCAGGAGCTAATCTATAGAAAGTGAGTTCTTCCTTGCTCTACTGAAATTCAAGCATCCAGAAATAACGCTCAAATTTTGGATATGCATAGAAGAGCGTAGGGTAAGAGAAAATTGTCAAGATTTTCCACCGTCCTGTCATTAGTATTAATGATAAATACCTGTGGGCTTGCACACGTGCCTGATGGCAGACACCTAGAGTAGGGTGTGGCAACATAGGTGGGCACACCTGGGCTGAGAGACTGGGCTTATGAAGGCGGCGTCACGGGGACACCAGCAGGAACAATGGCAGCAGAAGCAGAGAGAGCAGACAAGAGCCTGCAAGGGAACACTAGAGAGCCCAGAAAGAGCGAGGACTTGCAGGAGGCTGGGAGTTTCCCTCCCTGCCACACTAAAAATGACGTAAAAAGCTCAATAAAAGCCTGAAAAAGCCACCGAGGGCTCCAGGACTCTTCTTTACGTGTCTGCCCAGATCATAGAGAAACTGCTCTGTGCTTTGCTGGCATTACAAAGGGACAGCAAATAGGAAATATATATATATATATATATATATATATAATAACATATATATAATAATATATATATATATAACAAAATAGACAAGATCTTTTGGGAATACCACTTTATTAGTGACATCCAGAGTAACCCACCAGATTATCAGTGAAGTGCACCATCAGCTCATTTCCACAGTCATGTTCAGTTTAGATCACAGCAGACTCCAGGTACCTTGGGTCCACATCCCTCTACCCACTCTTCAGAGTAGAACTTGCTCAGGAAATTCATCCTTCTGCCCAGGAGCCCTGGTCTAAAGTTCACGGCCAAGTTTTTATTAACCATTACAGAAACAGGACACTCCTTAAGTTTTTCCTTCTACTTATTGAGAAAATGGTGGGCCAAACTGTAAGAAGTCTTCCTCACCAGGTTCACAATAAAATGGAAAAAGGACAAGCTTGCCATCACAAAAGATTATATGCCTATCTGATTTCTACAAGTGAGACTTTTCCTGTTTTATTTAATAAATGACACTATCAGAAGTAGCGTCTATCTGCAAATTAAAGCTAATTTGAAGCACACACACACACAAACTGAAAGCATAAAATCACAGAATCTCAGAGGTCACTGATCCCGTCCCCCTCCCTCAAAGAACACAGGATGAAACAAACATCCAACTAAAATGATTCACTGCTTTTTATAACCGAGAATCTCCAATCAATTCCAGGTGACAACAGCTTTTATGAATACAAAAGTAAAAAGAATCACAGGTTGGTTAGCAGAGCTCAGCATTCCTGACTTCTCATATATTTTCTCCCATGCTCTCAGGTCCTTATGACTTTTAAGTGAGGTTCAAAGGTTTAGAGTAAAGGAAGGGAGAAATAACTACAAGTTAGAGTGCTGTGGAAATATCGGTAAAAATATGTTCTGTTGAAAACAGAAGAGTACAGACCAGGGCGGGGCTGGGGGGGGGCACTCAGAGACAGTGAGCAGTGTGGGGGGCCCACCTGTACATGGACACCCCAAGTCACAGGAGCAGATCCTTGGCACAGCTTCTGCAGTCCACAGAAAAATAGGCTCTCCCCAGAGTGGGGTCTGTCAGGTGGTAGTGACAGTGGTGGCAGGACATTACAAGAATGTGACTGCAGGGATAGAAATCCACAATCTCATCACCCTAAGAAAGAAGTAAAGATAGGAGAGGCTGGAAGAGGAAGCCCCTGAGGAAGAGAAGGGATCTGTTTTTGCAGATCTGAGAGAGAAAGCTGGAGTGATAGAAGGTGGTGGATAGACACTGAGATACTGTATTTTATCATTTTGAAAATTAATACTCCTTTGAACAGATAGATGTTCCAGTATGTTGACACAGGGTGAAGCGACAGAAATGGAAAGAATACCCCCAGAAGGCAGGAGAGGCCAGGATGTCAGTGGGTTACCCATGTGGTCATGGAAGGAAAGCAGAGGGAGTAAACTGGGGCCTGAGAGGTCAGTGTGAATGTGACCTTGAAAGTCACGTGATACATCCCCGAAGCCCAAAAGGAGCAAAAGATTTTATGACTCTCTATGGATCGGTGTTCTGACTTTTTATTTAGATGTTTGCCTCACTTTTAAGTGCCCTCAGAGTGGCACAAGGATAAGGGACTTGTAATAACTATATCCGTGTAAGTTTAATGGGATAAGTCGTCGAGCTCTTGTTGTGATTATAAAATTAAGTAAATCATAACACTCACATAGAACTTTCTATTTCCAAGCCATGTTCAATGCTTTACTAAACATATTTCCTCAAATACAAAATACCATTGATTCTAGAAGGCACTGGTATTTATATACCATGAAGAAAAAACAATGCTGCCAATTATAATCGTGATGATGTGTCATTGGTTGTAAAACAAACTGTAATTTCAGATGTGGACGATGTACACTGTACATTAGATGAAGTATATTTACTCATTTAATCCTCACAAAAGATTCATGTCGGAGGCCGTGTTATTATTACCCCATATTAGAGATAAGGAAATCAAGACACAGTATGTTCACACAGGAAATAAAACAGCCAGTATTGACTGCAGAAAGCCTGGATACAGAATCAACTGTTAGTCAGTGTCCACACTCTAATATCCCACCTCAATTAATATTAAGGACAAAAAAAATCATGATACACCAACCTAAACTTTCTCCCATCACTCCCAGGAGCCAGTGCTGTGAGAGCAGCAGCCGCTGATGCAGCCTTAAGTCCAGCTGCCCTCCTCACAGGCCCCCACCACACAGGACAGATCTGCTGGGGCCTGGGCCACCCCAGAAGACCCACCCCCATTAACTTAGTAGTTGTCTGAAATTCACTGCTCAGGATGCCGACTAGTCAAGGCCAAGTCATCTCCACATGCCCACACGTGATAAGTGCTATACCCACTCATCTTCAGCAGTACTGACTCGCATTCTCCTTCCAGCTACCATCACGCACTTCATTTCATGAAGGTGACTCTTGGCAGCACATTCACAGCTGCCCTTAATAGAGAAGCCACCACAGACTGAGCACCCGGATGCCGCGCCAGCCCTCAGATTCCACCCTCACACTGCTCCAGCCCTTCTGACTCTCATAACACGTAGCCTAGAGGCCAGGCTGACAAAATCCACAGCCTCTTTACAGCTCACTGCCTTTGTTACTGTGGTAACAGATACAGAAAAACAAAGTCACAGTCATTGTTTCCATGTCCTACAGACATTAAGAACAAATGTTCAACCTTGCTGCAAATCAAAGAAATATGAATAAAGCTGACAATACCATTTTGTCCCTCTATTGGTAAAACATTTTTAAATCATGAAACCCAACATTGTTTAAAAAGCACTGAAAGGCATCATGAAATGTTGTCATCATCAACAGTGTAATTGTTGCTGTTGCCAGAGCTGTCACTAGTGTTAACATTTATTGACTGTCTTTTATGAAGCAGGCGTTGTGCTATGCATTTATCTGACTTCCACTAATTCTTGGAGAGAGACACTACAGAAACCCACTCCATAGGACTCTGAGGGTCATTGGTTAAGAAAGAATTGTGGACTGGCTTTTAGAAGATCAATTTGGCACTAGGTATCATCATGATTGAGAGAGCAGACACTGAACCAGGAAGGCCCAGTTTGAATCCCAGCTCTGCCACTTGCAGGTAGTGGGACAGGAGTTGAGTTATTTTACCTTCATAAATGGGCATAATGATGATTCCTACCTCACACAGTTATGAAGAGTACTGTTAATATTAGAACGGTGCTTAGAGCAGAGGCTAGCACACAGGTATATAATATATAATATACATATATATATATATAATTGCTGCTACTACTATTATTGTTTCACCTTCACCTTTGCTTCCTAGTTAACTGAAAAAACTAAAGCAACAAGAAAAACTTCCATATCCTCCTACTGGCATAGAAGCCCACATTCTCTGTCCTTGGACCTATTGCTGGAATGACTCCCCATGCTCCTATCAAAGTCAGTCCCTCTGCAAATACACTATAATCCGAACCCTCTCACATTTTTAAAGAGATCACTCCAACAAATCTTCCCTCTTCCTACTTCAAATTTCCCCTTTCTACTAGAACATTTCTCTGGCATTCAAAACTGATTATTTTTCCCATCTTAATTAGAACAAAATAAAACTTTCTTTTATCCCATTTGCATCACCAACCACTACCCTAATTTTGTTCCTTCTACCACAAAATCTCAAAAATGTTGCCCGCACACTACCTCCAACAGTCATTCTCTTTTAAATACCATCCAAATTAGACTTTTGTCCTGACCCCTTCCACTAGTACCTTCCATATCCTCCGTGCATCTGAATTCAGTGGTCAATTCCTAGACCCTGCTTCACTTGGTCTAACATTTGACACAGTCCCTCTCCCTTTCTTACTACCTTTCTTACTCCCTTTCTTACTACCTCACTGATTACTCTCAATTTACTTTGCTGATTCCTCCCCTTTACCTCAATCTCTTTCTACTTGAGTTTCCCAGGATCAGCATTGGTTCTCCTTGTCTATCTCTACTCAGCCCCTCATCCAGTCTCAGAGCTTTAAATACCAATTTTTATGAAGTGCAAATGACTCCTCTGTGCACCTACAGCTCAAAAGTTCTCTTTCCCAACTCCACACTCATAACAAATGCCTGCTGACTCCTCATTGTGTGCATCATAACAAATGCCTGCTGACTCCTCAATATTTCAAGTGCCACATAATGGAGGCAATGCCTGAGCTTCCCTTCTACATCGGTGCCACCCGGTCTTTGCCTTCTCCAGTCAATGCCAGTTTCAGGCTTCTATTAGTCAAGTTAAGTTCCCTCCTATCATCCCTGACTATTCTTCCTTGTATCCAATCCAGAAATCCTGATGGCTCTACCTCTAAAATAAATCCAGACTCTGAAGATTTCCTTGCCTCCATTGCTACAAATATACTCTAAGCTTCCATCCCCTTCCATCCCCTGTACAATCTCCTGACTGGATGATTATAATGGGGCCCTGGATCTACCTGTGCCTACTTCAGTCTTTAGCTCAACACTGCAGCCAGAGTGAGCTGTTCCAAACACAAGAAGAATCACGAGATGTCTCTGTTCATAATTCTCTAAGAACTCCGCATTTCACTCTCTGCACATAAAGTCAACGTCAAAACGATCCCACACTGGCCTGTAGTCCTGTCCACATCAGGGACTCCCATGACCCATTGGACACTTGGCAGACTAAGGACCCCTTCTCAGAATGTGTTTAAAGTGTAAACTAAAATAGAATTCCAGGGGAAGCCAGCTGTCCAAATGTTTTTCATTGTGACACAGTAACATACATACTCCTCTATTAACACTAAATAACACGCTCTGATGGCAGGATTAGAGCTGTTGGATTTTTGAAGTGGCAATAAATATAACCATAGCTTAGACATCTGTAACAGCTGTCATGTGTCTGTGACTTCTGTTGCTGACAAGGTCATAGATTCTGCTAAGTTAGGAGGTTTCTGGCCCCTCTTCATGACTCAAAGAAATATTAAATTTCAGTTAGATATATCAAAAAATTAAATAGATTTTTTTCCCTATCCAAATTAATAGCCTCCTGAATTATATCCAATTCTGTCTCTTAGGTCCTTAGAACCTAAAAGAGGGCCTCCTTGATGGCACAAGGGGTTAAGACGCAACCTATGAAGCTATCCGCAGCCACTGCAGCACAGGTTCAATCCCTAGCCAGGGAGCTACCCACATGGCCCAGCAGACCTCTCCTGACTTGCCCGCTGCTCCCCTCAGCAGTGTATTTCAGTCAGTCTGCCTGTTCTGTTCCCACTCTGTCTCTGGTGAATCCTCTCACCCCCCACACCTCTAGCCTGTACCTCAGTTCTTGTATGCATAAATAAATAAATCTTTAAAAGAAAAAAAAAAGAAAGAAAGAAACCTAAAAGAACATCTGGCTCTACATTACTCTCCAAAGTTCTTTTTTTTTTTTTTAAAGATTTATTTATTTATTTATTTATTTATACACGCACTGGGTACAGTCAGAAGCATGGGAGGGTGAGAGAATTCACCAGAGCCAGAGTGGGGAGCAGAGCAGGCAGAAGGACCGAAGTACACTGCTGAGGGGAGCAGCGGGCGCCATGTGGGACCCTCCTGCAGTGGCCGGGGAGCAGCCGGGGATCGAACCAGTGCTGCAGAGGCTGTGGGCAGCTTCTCAACCCAGCGCTCAATTGCTGCGCCACCGGGGAGGCCCCTCTCCAAAGTTCTTTTAACTAACTGCAACTGCTCCAGCTACGCAGACCACATCCAGACCACTCTGTACTTGCTGTCTCTGCATTTGCTGACTCGCTTTTTTTTTCTTGTTTCTTTGCTCAGCTGTCACATCCTCAGTGACTCCTACCCTAATCACCCTGTTTAAAACTATAACAACCCTTCCACCACAATCCTGACGTCCCAATGCCTCTTATTCAACTGTCCTCTTCCATGGCACTTATCACCATCCAATATACTATACAAGCTACTGTATTTCTTTATTATTCATGTGCAGGACTTATGTCTTCCTCTCATCAGAGCTCAAGGTGCTGGAGGACAGGAACTTTCCTGTTTTGATTTCTCTAATTCAAATGCCCAGAACATAGCCTAGTATGGAGTGGGGTGCTGAAGCAATACCACTTAAAATAAATGTATGTATGTCAAATACAATTGTTGAGTATCTATTATGTTAAGTACTTCCTCCACAATACTCCATGTAAGAACACATGTACTTGCAAGCTGACCATAATCTGGGGCATACAGCAGGGGAGGAGGTGGGAGAGGGGTCAAAACAGGGGAGGGGAGAGCACAAGGGACTATGGAGATGGGTCATGGGTATGATGGTGGTGGGCGAACTATGGGGACTACCCGAGGGAGAAATCAAGTATTGTCCAAAAATTAAGATAATTTTCTTTTAATTTTAAAAAAGAACAAATGTAGAGTTTTGTCCCTTGTCATTATATAGCCAGCATTCCCTTGCATTCATTTGAAAGTGAATTCCCATTTAGTTTTAAGAAATGTCTCTATTATTTGGAAAGGAAACAGAATAGTATGAGCTAACCTGTCTGTTCATTCAGTGGTGTAAAACAGTGGTTTTAGAGCTGATTACAAGTCCTAATATTGGCTTTTTTTTTTTAAGATTTATTTATGCATACAAGAACTGGGGTACAGGCCAGAGATGTGGGGGGCGTGAGAGGATTCACCGCGAGACAGAGTAGGGAACAGAACAGGCAGACTGAATGAAATACACTGCTGAGGGGAGCAGTGGGCGAGGCAGGAGAGGTCTGCTGCGCCATGTGGGTAGCTCCCTGGCCAGCGGGGGTCGAACTCGTGCTGCAGAGGCTGCGGACAGCTTCATAGGTTGAGTCTTAACCCCTTGCACCACAAAGGAGGCCCTTGGCTTCTCTCTTTAGTTTGTAAAGCCCAAGACGTCACAGTAACTTATCGGTAATATGGGTTATTATCTACTTCATAGCAAGATAACAAAGATTAAAATTTAATCATTAAAGCCAGGTTTAGCATTTAGTTTTCTATCAGACTTGGCAGATGTAAAACACACATTTCATTATTTTTATTCTCAATGAAATATGGAAATTCCTTCTTGTAGTACAAATGGCAGAGTATCCATTTGTACCACTTATGAATGCCTACTATCCCTTCTCTCATAAAGGATAATTAAGAAAAGACTTTTAAATTGTAAAAGCATTATAAGCATGCTTTTATTTATAGGCTTCAGGATTTAAGAAAAGGAAAATCCACCCATGAAAACAATCACTGCGGACACTTTATTGGATTTACTCCTATCAGAGTCATAACCATTCACATCTACATCTTTAAATGACCTTGAACTCTGCAATAACTGGTTTACTCAATTTCTAATCTTTATTAAAATTAAGAAATTAGATAGCACACTTCTCTCTTGCTGACCTCCCAGAGGCCAGTGTCAGTTCTGGAAGACCAGTTCATACCCCCAGACAGAGGCTGGACAGCTTTCCAGGCACAGGAAGACATGACGCAACCTCTGTTCCTGCTGGAGATACTGACCACCGCACGCTCTCACCCAGCCTCTTCCTCCAAGTACCCTACAGTCCATCTGAGTTTGGGCAAGGAGGGAAAGAAGTTGAGAGGCTGGTGGTAAGACTCCAGAAGCTTTTTTCCTGAGAGGCTATAGAGACAGGTTGCAAGGAATGGAGGGAAAAGGAAGAGAGCAAGCTCTCTGAACAGGCTGGTGCTTGAGGGAATTGGCTGTGTCCTCCATAACCGTAACCGTAGGCTTTGATGATAGTCACTGAGAAGCAGCCACGGTGAGGGAGCGCTGCCATGCCCTCGGGAAAGATAAACAGCATTGACACTTTTTGTAGAAATGAAGCTGCCACTTTCACTTGTTTTGGCACACGGAACTAAAGAAGTATCAGCAATGATCATGTAGGGATCATTCCTGGATGAGGCCCAGTAAACCACAGTGTTGACATGGTCACACGTGATTCCAACACAGGATTTTTCAAAGTGTAAACTAGAAAGTGCCGTCCAAACTCTTTTTCGCATATACCCAACTGAAACTGTTTCAAAAATAAGAACACGTTTTTAATTTGCCGTGTTTTTTTTTTTTTTTTTTTAAGTTTAAACAGCTGCAAAGGACAAATTCTGGGAAATTTATGAATAGTGATAACTTAAAAATAAAATGATTACATCACTCTTTTGAATGTAGCTAATGGCATCTAACACCACCACAATTCATCACTCAGTGTGATCTCTTTAAAAAGGCTGCTTTAGGGCCTCCCCGGTGGCACAGCTGTTGAGAGCTGGGCTGTGAGCTGCCCACAGCCTCTGCAGTGCCAGTTTGATCCCCGGCCACCGGCAAGGGTCCCACATGGCGTGCAGACCTCTCCTGTGGCGCCAGCTGCTCCCCTCAGCAGTGTATTTCATCAGTTTGCCTGTCCTGTTCCCCGCTCTGGCTCTGGTGAATTCTCTCACCCTCCCACGCTTCTGACTATACCCAGTGCTTGTATAAATAAATAAATTAATTTTAAAAAAATCTAAATTAAAAAAAAAAGGCTGCTTTATCACTCAAGAATTTTACAGGATTCTTTTTATCATTTAAAACATTTCAATTGCATTTTTTTCAAAGAATCTACCCAAAATAGCATGTGTTTTTGTACTGGAATATGGATTATTCATTTTCTCATAATTTCCGTTTTATACAAACATAGGAATAATTTTTTATTTTCCTGTGATCAAGAGGATTTTAGCTTTAGATTTATTTCTGGACTGAGTTATCAGTTTTATTAGTACCTGACTTATGAAAATAACACATTTAGTGTCATCATTATTAAACATTAAAATCTAATTGGAAATATATCTCTTATTGAAATAGGCAGGGCAAGTTTTCTGGTGCTCTAATAAAGAAGTTTCCCAGATGTCATTCTTTGGAATTATCCCTTGAAAACATGGAGGATTTTACACCTGAGCAAGGTATAGCAAGATTGGGATAAGTGAGACTTATCCCTTTCCTTTATAAATTGGGTACCAATGGAAACTGGGGATCTGAAAAGTAGTTGCACAAAATTATCCATCCATCTATCACATCTGTTGGAGGGTCCTTCTGTGTCCTTCAGTTTGAATACTGGTGATCTTGCACTATATCTAAAAATTCTTGTGTCTTATTTAAAAAGCAGATCCACAGAGATCCCGTTCCAGATACATGAATTATTATTACTATTTTTTAAAGATTTGTTTGTTTATTTATTTATTTATTTATTTATTTATTTATTTATTTAGTGACCCTCGCCCAGTGGCCAGGGATCGAACCGGCGCTGCAGAGGCTGCAGTCAGCTTCACAGCCCAGCGCTCAACCATTGAGCCAGCAGGGGAGGCCCCCAGATACCTGAATTATAACAGACTCTCTAGATTTCTTTTTCCCCATTGAAAACTAAGAAAGAATTGGTGGATAAAACAAATACATAAAATGCTAAATAGTATGAGATCTAAATAAAATTAAAATTCAACAATAGATGACCTACCACAGGCAGTATCTGGTGCCCAAGGAATTCAGAAAATCTCACAAGAGGTTGAGAGATTTCATAAAGAAAGCGTGTTGAAAACAGGGAAAAGATGAACAGATTGGAAAGATAAAGAGGCAGATGGAAAAACTGTTTACCAAAAGTTTGAAAGGTATGATTTTTTTTTTGATTAAGAAAGAGCAGTTCCAGTCCTCAGAATGTATGTGGCCCATCCTAGAGAGATACCAGTGGAATGGCAGTAGGTTATTTCCTCTGAGTGATGTAAATGTGAAAATTACTTACTATTAAATGTAAAAAAAGGTTGTTGAAATTGTCAGTCTAGAGAAGTTGGCTTGAGACAACTGTTTTTATGTGAGTTCATTTCTGGCAAGCTGACAAGAAGCTGAATATATATTGATCCACAAACTGTGTGATCCATAAAATAATAAAGACTAATATGCGGCATTATCAAGTAAGTCAATGCATCCCATGCTTTGCAAAGAAATGAGTTAAAATTGGAATTATATCTCATTCTTTTTTTTTTTTTAAGATTTATTTACTTATTCATACAAGCACTGGGTACAGTCAGAAGCGTGGGAGGGTGACAGAATTCACCAGAGCGAGAGTGGGGAACAGAACAGGCAGACTGACGAAATACACTGCTGAGGGGAGCAGCGGGCAGCAAGAGAGGTCTGCGCGCCATGTGGGACCCTCGCCCGGTGGCCGGAGATCGAACCACGGCACTGCAGAGGCTGCTGGCAGCTTCGCAACCCAGCACTCAACCGCTGTGCCACTGGGGAGGCCCTGGAATTATATCTCATTCTATTCTTCTAAAAACCCTTGCAATGGGTTTAGCAAGAAGAGGGATAAAGATCATTTAAAATGAAACCAAGAGTAAATACTGAATTTTATTATCTCTGATCTAATTATCATTCACAGCATGAATAAAGACCTTTTAATCATTATTAAGAAAATTGTCATTGATCGACTCTATCTTTATTCTCTGGACCATAAGAAAATGAATATCATTGATTGACCCCTGTCTATCCTCTGGATAACTACAATGAACTCCAAACTGGCCTTCTTCCTTTCCCCCAGAAACTGCTCACCTCCTTTGCAGATCCATAAGCATCCTCAATATTCCAGAGCAGTCCTACAGAACCCATATTTGCCCCCACTGATACACCCCTGGCTAAAACCTTGCAATGGTTCCCTTCACTGTCCACACCACAAGGTTCTTGGTATGGCATGCCATATATTTTCTCTGCATTAAACATCTGCTCTCCTCCCAGTCTACAGAAACAAAACCCTTGTATACTGTTCCCTTATCTCTTATCTTTCAATCACAAAACACTTTTTGCACTTAAACAAGCCCTGCTCTGTCCTTCCTGAGCATGTTTGGTCTACCTCACCTCCATCTCTTCTTATCCAACCTACTGTTTACCAAGACTGCTCTGGAAGACAGGTAATTAGTCCTACCTAATTACCCTAGGTAGGAATGATGGTACCCTCCTTTGTGTTCCTCAGCATGGATTCTTCCATAAAAGCATCATTATGTTTTATTGTTTTTATACATTTCACCTCTCCACATCCTACTGTCTCCCTATCACTGCCCCCCAGCAAAACACAAACAAACCCAACCATAAGCTGCAAGGATTTTCTATTATTCATCTTTGTATGCCAAGCATCTATCACACCTGTCAGTACATAGTAAATGCTCAGTATATACTTCTTAAATGAATGACTATATTATCTGTATTAGTGGAAGGAATAACATCAATGAATTAGACACTAATAATGTGCCAGATGTTACTAAGAACTAGATATGATCGAGAAGCCTCAGAATCTCTGGTGTCACAGCCATTAACCTGTAACTTCTAAGATTACAAAACAAGATAGACTATGTGTTCTAATTAAGTCAGGGGAAATCCCTGAGGAGGAGTCATCCTAGACATGCCACATAGCTCAGCACACAATAGCTGCTTTTTTCCAAGTACACTTCTACTTACCTTGATGGCACAATGAAGAAGGAGCCTGAACTTGAAGAAAAAAATAACATCAGAGAATAACAGAAGGGGGCAGATCTGAAAGCCATTTGGTTTTCATTTCTATTTTAAGAAATGTAGTACTCCACTACAGAGTCTCCGTGTGCTTTGCTACATAAATACAGAAAATGTCTCCATAGTTTTGTTTAGTTTCTTTTATCTTGAATTCACCAAGTTATTGTTTTTGGCTAAGACTTTGCCATATTTAAAATGACCAGAAAATCAGCAAATGAAATTTACCATTTCATCAAGATGAAATAGTACTCACCTCAAGAGTAGATTACCTCAAGAGATGATTTCATACTAATAAAACTTTAATCACTAGATAATCATATTATAGAAAAATCACAGATCATTTCAATAATTATACTCCAGAACACATTAAACTTATATACTTTTTATGATGTAAACACTTAGAAGGCCAGATCTACAGAGACTGTTTCTTAACTTGATAAATGTTATTAACCAAAGCTCTAAACGTTGTAACACTTAACTAGAACATCTCTGAAGGAAGCCTTTAAAATCAGGAATCATGTCTACTCAGTACTTTTTCAACTTTGTTTTGGAGGTCGTAGACAACAGAAAAGGCCTGGGGGAGAAACATCTAACAATTTTATGTAGTTTTCTAATGCGGGCCCTGATTTAAACATGGGCAAAGGACTTGAAGAGAAGTTTCTTCAAAAGTAGATAAATTTCCAATAAGTACATGAAAAGGTGCTTATAGGCACTAATCATTAGGGAAATTCAAATCAAAACCACAATGAGGTATTAATTCAGACAGGTTAGGATAGTTATTACAAAAGCAAAACAAACAAGAAAGAAAACAAGTTTATTGTCAAGAATGGGGAGAAAAAGGAAAGCTATGCACTGTTAGTGGGAACGTAAAGTTTAAAGCTATGTAGAACAATACAGGTCATTTAAAAATTAAAAATAGAACGACTATATGATCTAGCATTCCTGTTTTTCAGTATATATCTAAAAGAATCCAATACAGGCAGCTCTCCTGTCCACCTGTGACCATGTAGGTGTTTCTCTTCACCGACCTTCTCCCTTTGCAAAGCAGCAGAGGCAGCTCTCCTCCCAAGGCTGCCTGCCTGTGACCATGCAGGCCTCTCTTTTAACAAACCTGTTGCTTTCCGGGGCAGCTCTTTTTGCCCACTTGTGTCTGTGTAAGTGTCCTTTTCTCTTCTCTCTGTTTTTCTGCCAAATCTGCCCTTTTGAATAAAAATTCAATATATACAAAAAGGGTGTTGGAAATACCCATGTGCAAAGAAGCATTATTTACAGTAGCAAAAAGCTGAAGCAACCCAGGTATCCAAAAGCTGATGAATGGGCAAACAACGTGGTATAGCCAGAGAGTAGAATATTACTCAGTCTTGAAAAGGAAGGAAACAGATATGTGACAACATGGATGAAGCTTGAGAACATGCCAGGTTAAACAAGCCAGTCACAAAAAGACCAACACCTTGTAATCTGTTATACATGAAGTACCTCAAGTACTCAAATTCATAGAAAAAGAAAGTAGAATGGTTGTTGCCAGAACATGCGGGTATTGGGAGGAAATGGGGGAATTAGCTTCAAATCTACAAAATAAAAGGGTCTCAAGGTCCACTGCACAACATGAGTATATGTAACATGATGATGAACTGTAGTTAAAAAGGGTTAATACCTATTCATCTTTTATGAAAACCATTATACAATGTATGTATGTACACTTGTGTGCATATGTGAATAAATGATTTTGAATGAATAAAATGGTAACAAGTTTTAAAAAATGGTTTAGCTAGTAAATTTTGTGTGTTTTTTACCAATTTAAAATGTTAGAAATAGTTAAGATGGTAAAATTTTACTACAATAAATAGCATTGTCATGATTTGAACTACCCCAAAAAAGTCCACGACTCTACCAAAAGATTAGTACACTTAATATGAACATAAATTTACAAATAATACTGCGGGTGAAAATCAAATTTTTTGACATACAAACAAAACCAATAAAGAGACAAGGGGAGAGGGAGATTCCTATTTATAATAAAATATGCAAAAATAAATTATAATGCACACAGGCTATAAGTAAACTATGCAAATTGACTGTTTAGCTAAAGAGCTAAACTGTATTCCTTGATGGAAACACTCAGTATTATACCTTCTCATATTGATGTATAAATTTAATAAAACTCCAATCAAAATTTCAAAGAGATCATTCCATATTTCTTCAGACACAAACTTTCAAGTTCATATAGAATGAGTGATGTGCGCAATCCTGCAAACAAAATTTAGAGGGGGAAAAAGTGAATTAAGGTGATTTGAATTACCAGTTAGTTATATAAGTTTAAAACTACATTTGCAAAGATATAGAATTGCCAGAAGATCCAACAGTTACAGAAACTTTGTTTTTTTCTCAGATATATAGTGATTGTTCCTTCTGTAGAAGAATAGTAACTATTCAATTTCAGCAGCTTTCTCTGAGAAAGGGCTCAGCTGGGGTGAGTGTCCTTTCCTTGCTGAGGCAGCTGGTGATGGGCTTGCTAAAAGGGGATATCTGAACTGAAGAGGTTCACACAGATGTGGATTTTTTCCTGTCTGTAATTTCCACATTCAGAGATTCAACCAACAATGGATACCGAAAAGTCAACTATAACTTATACCAGGATTTTTGAGTACTGGGTTGGTACTCAGAGTTGCTAAACCCCAGAGTTGCTCAAGTGTGGACTGTAAACCAAACCACAAATTAAAAAGTGGGGGAGTAGGGGGGTGTCCATGAGGGGAAGAAGCTGACATTGGAACTTAGAATGGTTGCTTGGAGGAGGATACAGAGAAAGAATGCTCTGCTGCCAGCAACAAATGAAGATTTTAGGGAGAGAAGAAATATGGGGCCATCCGGATAGAAATTTTGCAAAGGAAGAAAAATACCGAAAGGCAGTATTTGCTAAACTGTGGCATAGGTTATGGCTTATCAATTAGTTCTCATCTCCCCAGAGGAGGCCCCAATGTGAATCTAAGTGTTTGTTTTATTTTCTCAAAGACACAATAGGAGAACTAAAACATACAACCACTAAAATAAAAATATTCATGTACCTCCTAAGAAGAAAAAAACATACACATGTCATGCATTTAAGCAAACTGTAGCTCAATAAATATTCAACCAAATGAGCACCACCTGAACTTCTCACAAATCTGCAAATTAGAAGCATTTTTATTTGCTTAAATTGATTAAGTGAGGTTTGATAACATTGAAAAATACCATTAAGGCCCCCTTTTTATTTCTATGAGTAAAAACAGCAGCATGAAATGACCTAGTCTATTTCTGCAGATGTGACTGGTGAGTTGCTATGGTCCTCATAAACTCTTCTTTATTATTCAGATTGATGCAATCAGGTCTACAAATTTATAACCACCATAATTCTTAAATGTCCCTGTCCCCATGTGTTTCCCTTGTTGAATCTTTAAATGAATTGTACTGGCAGGAAAAAAAAAAAATCCATCATTCTAATTCCACCTCCAACTCAGAATTGTCATCCTCTACAACTCTTGTATTAATTATGTGTATCATTCAGTAAGTTAACACTGCCTGACTCTCTCATTTGCAAAATGAACAGAATTAACTAAATGATCCTGCAAAAGCTTGTGGCTCTAAATTTTAATATTCTAAAATTTTAGATTCTATATTCTAATCTCTTCTACTCCCCTCAGCCAAAGATCTTTATTTTTTTTAAAGGTTCATTTATTTGTGCATACCAGAACTGGGGTGTAGACCAGAGTTGGGGGGTGGGGGGTGGGAGGATTCACCAGAGAGAGTGGGGAGCAGAACAGGCAGATCTATTGAAATACACTGCTGAAGGGAGCAGCAGCGAGACAGGAGAGGTCTGCTGTGCCATGTAGGTTTCTCCCTGGCCAGGGATCGAACTAATGCTGCAGTGGCTGGGGATAGCTTGATAGTGCTGTGTCTTTAACCCCTGAGGCACCAGGGCGGCCCCAAAGATCTTTAATGATATTTCCTTACATATAATATGTGATTCCCAAGTCACTAGTACACATTTTGAAATTCCCTCTGCTTAATATCAAGGGTTAGCTCCCAGTTTTGTGGGGGAAGTCAATCTCCTCCCCACAGCTTTCAGCCATCCCATAAGTAGCATCTTAACACATTCACTGCACTTCTACTTTCCCAGTAAATTTCTTTCTACATCCACAAAAACACAAGACTTTCCTGGTCTTTAGTCTGCACAGCAACCCACGTCTGGGCTACCAACATCATTCCATGCAAGGGATGGTAACGGGCTACAAAGGCTCATAAAATATCCAATGAACAAACCCATTGTCTAGACCATAAAAGAGGACACTTCGCCTAGTCTGTCTAGACACAAGACATTAAGGAAAATTGACTCGTGGCTGATAGTCCTGTTTAACTATGAATGGAGAAACTTTAAAAAGTACAGAAGGCCAATAAAATATTCCAAGATATATTTATAGCTCTCCCTGGCTGGTGAGGCAAGGATGGCTGACTCACCAGGAAGGGTGGTGAACAGCTCTATCACTGTATGACCACAGGAGCCGAAATTAGAAACAAACCAGAAAGTAGGCGGGTCTTTACTAGATGGAAGGATGGGTTATTTCTCAATCTTATCCAAATTCACTTAGTAGGGAAGTTTCTGAGCTACTCCAAGTTTCAGGGTGGTGCAAGTCACAGGGGATGCCACACGCATGACAGATTATTTACTCACAATCACCCTGATACCTCAAGCTAGGCCCGCCTTTCTACAAAAGCCACAGAGCTCACTGTCAGCAAGGAGGACCCCATGCCACCCCCGGCACCAGCCAGATCTGTGGTCAGTCAGTGGCAAGAAGACCTTTTCCAGAGACACATCAGAAGAGAAACCAAACATGCAAGGCTTATTTTGTTTCAGAAAACACAAGCACCTTTATTTGTACCTTTGCCCTCATGCCACAGGTAATTAAATCAGGGTCAGTTCCCCAAATGGTGCCATTTTCATCTCACAAACATGAACTTCATTTCCTCTCATGATGCTGAGGTCCATGGCATGATAATACAGTTTAAATATTTCTGAATTAATGAGATATTTGAAGGCTACCCTTCATAATATAAAAAAGGAGATGAACAGGAAAGGAAACCCAGCTTTGGATTGAGTGTTTGCAACTAAGATTCTCCAACCTTGGAGGGTAAGGGAGGTACGAGAGGAGGGTCTGAAATATATATGCAATTGGCTGCAGTGTTTTCTTCCCAAGTTTTCTACCACATGATTTTTCAAGGAGTTTCAAAATACTCAGTTATTAACTAGAGTAAAACTAAGGGGAAGTGGCTCTTGACTCAGTCAGTCCCAATGTGTCCTTCACTCAGTCCCGCCCTGGCCTCAGGATGTCAGTCATCTACAAAGAAGCTAGTATGCCTGAGTCATTGGAGTCCTAGAAAAGCAATAGGCTTTCAGGGAAAATGAACAAAGGATACAAATTCTTATCATGTATTTACTTTTTAAAAATAATATGCCAAGGAACATATCTAGAGAAAACATATAGGACTCAAAGTCATAAAAGAATCATTTGCTAAGATATGGTCCTGGGTGGAAACACTAAGCATTTAAAGATCCCAGTTCTTATGGCACCATCATATTAACCTCTATATTAATTCAAGCCCAATTAAAATGCCAAAGGTATGCTTTTGAAAGTTAACCAAAAATTAAGTTTTTCTAGAAGAATAAATATATGAAGGTCAGAAATATTTTTAAAAGTTTGCATGTGAACTTGAACAGATTCTGAGAATATTATGCTGCAGAAATTAAGATGCTGGTACAAACTAAACACATGAAGAGAACAAGAAAGTCCAAAATAGTCCCAAACTTAGCACTGAGAGGAGTAATTATTCCTAAAGGCTACTCTAAAATTAGCAACTTTGGAAAAAAGTTATCTTAGATCACTACCTCTGACTATTCACCAAAATAAATTTGAAAACAGGTGATATTTGAATAGAGATTTTAAGTTAAAAGTTACACAATAAGATGAATACAGATTTCATTACATAAATATTAAAAATTTCTACATACCAAAAAACACAGTTAAGCAAAATTGAAAGCAATTTTATTAAATTTTATTAAAGCAATTTTATTAAAAGGTAAAAGCATTTAACAGTTTTTTAATAAGTATTCATTTTTATCTAAAGATATTCAGTAGAAAATATTATGGCAATTATTGATAGGCATCAAAAAACTTAAAAAGGCATATATATATATATTTCCTTATATTTAGCCATTTTATTATATACAACTTATCTTAGAGATAAAAAATTATGAATAAAAATATTTAAGTCATCATCATTCTGTTATATTACTACCATAACTTGAGAAAATTCAATTTTGATAATATAGTCATTGTTAAAACATAATGAAAACTCATTTAAAGACAGTCAAGTAAGTTTCCAAATAACAGCATTCACAATGTGATTGAATTTTTTTAAGTATTAAACTCACCCAGACCTATCATAATTCAAGACATTGGCTTAATGGTTTCTCTGAGAAACAGATACTGAGTTTCTTTCATTTTATGTTATTTCCGGATATTTGCAAATTTATCATTTTTCAATATGGAAACATTTAAAACTTAGGAAAGATTTTCTGAGATGAGTAACCCAAGCCTCCTCATTAACAAGGAGGTAGCCACATAGCAAACCTCTGAATGATAGCCATTTTATCTTCTATGAACTGATTAATGTAGAAAGCCATACCCTCCCAACAGGATGATTAAAAATGTCTCCCATTTAGTTAAAGCAAGGACTGACCAAAAAATTTTTTTTAAGAACAGGAGTTTTTCTTCAAGCCTCTGTATTAGAGCCTTAAGTAGTCAGAGGTAATGAGGTAGGTGTGTGCCAATTTTTCTCCACATAGAAATGTTCTTTTCACCTAAAATCACTGTGAGGGACTCCAAACACAAGGCAGAATTACACTGATAATAATATAAGAAAGCTGAGCACAAGAGAAAAGGATTCTCTCTCATTTGAGCAGAGCAGCTCAGGCACAGCAGCTAACACGGGGCTCCTCCCTGTGCACTGAGGTCAGCTCCAGCACCTGTGGCAGTCCCTTGAATGACAGCTCCAGCAAGTGTTGAGACTTCCCTGATACAACACCAAGGCTCTGTGAGCTCCTGGATGTGGGCAGCGCCAAGGAAATGTCATAGGAAAGTAGTGGGAACCAAAGCTTTGGCTTCCAAGGGAGACCATCTATCCACAGCTGCAGATGACACTGATGGCTTTGGGAGTGGTAGGAGATGGTATGCTCAGCGGGACACCAGCAACAGTGGGGAGTTACATCACATGGCTGGAGGACTCAGAAGCCATAGTTCTGGGGCAGCTTTTATTATACAGACTCATATGAAGGTTTGAAGAGTGAGTTTACAGAATTCAGTAATGTCTTAAGCCTTCAGGTAAAGATCACTGAATGAGAAATAGAGGGAAGGCCAAGTGGTGACAAGTCTGGAGTGGCCAAGGACAGCACCAGGACAGTGCGAGATGCATGATGACAAATACCGTCCATCTCCCGGCTCTGCTAGGGCTACACTTAGATGCTGACAGCGCACAATGCCCACAGCACACCTGAAAGAGCAATACTAGCATCCCATTGTCCCATTCCACCCATTTAATAAATAATACACTCTAGGAGAGATGAAGAACACTGAAATTGCAAAAGCCTACAGTCTCAAGCATCCTGGAATATCTTTGATCTGATACCTCTCTATGATCCCGACATGGTGGCAAATGTTACGTTTCTCTAAGTTTGTTAAATTATGAACCAAATGTTTAAAGACTCCAGTTTTCTAAAGGTTAAGACAAATCACGAGGAATAAGTTAACTTTCTCAAAACTAGGATAAATGACAATGTAACTATATGTTAATATTGAGTAATGGGGTAAAAAAATAAGTTTCCTGTAGGTATGGGGTATCTTATTTTTAACACTCCCAGCGTATGAGCACCGTAGTGAGCACCAGACCTGGGAGCATGTTAAGTAAGCCACAGTACAGGCACCCTTGGGAACTGGCTGGGGATCCAGGTGCCTTCACACAATAGCAGGCCTGCTCTTAGTTGCACTGCAGTATTATTCCATCACAGTCCACCCAAGAGAACTGTCATAATACACCCCTTCTATTCCTCTCTCTCATCTCATCAAGACTTAGCTCTAAGAAGACATTTCATTACATAAAAACATAGGGAAAACCAACCATAAGCTCCTCTGAGCTCTGAGAAATAGAAGATAGAAATGAAGACTTGAGAAACTCTGCAGAGCAAGAAATGCCCCCAAATATCACTTGAAGTGGACTGAAAACCCATTTATGGCATTTATTTCTTTCTCTACTCAGCAAATGCTCCTTTTTACACGGATGATTGCCAAGACGTACTAGTAGAGACTATCGCCAGTATAAACCAGGAGAACTGACAGGATTCTGGTTTTTCATTACCAGGTAAACACCAGTCCTTTTCATTGTGTAAGCTGTGACAGAATATGAGAAAATTAAGTTGGTAGGTGGTTCAGTATTGCTATTATAGCACTCCAACTTTGGAAAATCAAATGTAGGCAAAAATACTGAAATAGCTACATATGTTTTCACTAAGGATAGTTTCCATTCTTTAGGTTAAACGCTGCAGAAAAAAGTACTATGAAGGAGTTATATCTTAGAAGTTCAGAAGTCTGCATTTGTTAAATGAAAGCTAACAACAATCAGGTTGTAGAACTTGAGGTCCACTGCCCACATACTCTCAGACTCTAAAGGGATGGAATGATAGTGCGTAAAATCCATATACACGGTTATCACCCAAATGTGAACCACTTATGTCCATCAAATAGGAAATAAAAGAGATAGCTGTGTATAACCAGACAGACTGATCTTAATACACACACATATGTAAGAACCAGAAAAATATAAACCTGTGTATAAAATATAAAAAGTGTATAAAATATAAAATATAAAAAGTTTATAAAATATAAACTTTTAAATAACAGGAAAAAACAAAGAGGTTACGTCAGCGATACAGACACTCCCATGTGCAATTAAGTTATACCACCTTCTCATTCATTTTTTATTTAATGTCATGTGAACCTTTCAGTTAAAGAATAAAAGCTCTAGATTCTCACTCTATTTAAATATTTTCAAGCAAAGCGCCTGGGAAGGCTTCCAGAGGGTTAGATTGCTTTAAAATTGGTCATGCATTAAAGCAAGCTTTGTCTAACCAAAGTGAAAGAGTAACTGATAGGCTATCTGTACATTCACCCTGCACAAAGTTCCTGTAGCTCAAAGTATTACTCAAAAGACAAACAGCAAATCAGATTACAGCTCCGGAGAATCATACTCTGCGTCTCCAGCAACCCTGGCAGCTCCCACAACATTATACGAGAGCCAAGCACCTGCTTCCTGAGGAACTTGTTACCTAACTTCTCATTAGTTCCCCAAAGGTTCTCCTCCTTCACACATGTGCCCCCCTTTCATTCATTCCACGGTATTCACCTTTCATCTCCAAGAGATGCATTAATGATAAAAGGTTCACATTAGCAGCAAAAAACCAGTAAGAGTAAGCCTTCAGCATTACATTTTACAAAGAAAACAAAAAAATTCTGAGAGTCTACTGAACTAGAACTAAAAGGCATTGCAGCAAGGGATTTCTTCCTGGGACCTGGCTTCTTTTCACATTACCTGCTTCAGTGTACTTCAATCCCACTTTTTCTTCTGCGTCTTTTGTCTTTGGTGGTGGCCAGATAGCTTGGAGTCTGCCAGGAGTCCTATCGTCCTGCTCTGTGGGGCTGTGGTCAGGCTGTTGAAAAAATGAGCGAAAGAAAAGAGTAAATAACATGAATGGTGGCCAGAAACAATTAATTCCTGAAAACATGCATGATGACTAACTCTAAAATTAATTTTAATAGCCAGATGCACATTGCTGTCATTCACTGTAATTGAAACACTGAAGTGACCAGCGGGGGTGACGTGAAAACAACAACACAGTGCCAGCATTACACAACACTTAATAGGTGACTTTGACAAGAAAACTATCATAAAGTCAAATGTAATTTGAGCTGAAAATACAAGAATACCAACGTACTTCATCAGGTACATTTATGGGAACATTTATAAATATGTCCCAAACAACTCCAAGCAGATTTTCCATAGAAAGACTAGTTTTCCATTTTCCATGGACATTAGCTTTAGGTCATCGCCGAATCTCAGTCTCCTCATCAGCAAAAGAAAGACAATAACCCTCATCTTGTATGGCTGTTGAGATTATATGATGTTAGCACATGATCTCTCAGTTATGAAAGCTGTTACTATTCAAAGAAAATTAATTCAGGTAATTTATAAGACTAGCAAAGGCCTGTCCAATAGGTCTTAATATTTCATGAGAACAGCAAATACAATTAGCATCCTCTCATTATATTTGATCAGTTAAAATGGTAATTTTCCCGAAACCTTTATTTATGTCTTGGGTTACAGTTAAAAACTAAATACAATATGACATTCCTATAGTTTTAAAAATTAGCTTCTATAAAAATAGCTTAAGTAGGAAGGCTATCTCATTCGCTTTATAGGGGAAAAAAATTGAATTTAATTAGCAATGTGAAGTACTGAGATTCGGCGATGATCCAGGTCACCCAGGCAGTAAAGGGCAGAGTTAGAATTAATATCCAGGTCTCATTCTAAATCCAGTCCTCTATCAGGATGCCCTGTAACCAACACAGAACATTTTGATCACATCACACATGTGTATTTTGCCTCCTAGATAACTTTCAAAGGAAAAACATTGTTTTCACAGAGGTATAATTAAGTGGTAAGGAAATCTGACTCTATTTTCATTTTGCATTGCTTTCTTATACAGCTTAATAGAGAAAGAACATTTACTATTAATGTCTAAACTGAGTGACAGCTTCCCTTTCCTACCCACACATCTTTACAAATATCCCTCTTGTCACAATCCAGAAAATATGGAAAGTACGTCTGTCCGATTCCACATTCCTTATAAGGATGATTTCACCAGTTTCATCTAAAACTGGGGCTCACTTGGACAGGAAACCCAAGAAGAAATACAGCATGGCATTTTATGACAAACCCCAAAAGCCAATGCTACATACGCTTTTGGAATCAGATGGCCCATCCCCTGGCCTTGACTTGGACGGTTCAAACATGGCTCTCAGGGACTCCTTCTCATGCCTCATCTTGCGCTTGAGAGCTTCCAGCTCTGAGGTATCGGCCGTGGTGCCCTTTTTGGGGGGTCGAATGAATAAGGCTTTAAAGGCCTCCAGGGCAGTTTCTGGGGGCTTTGGCTTGACCTCTCCCCCCAGGGTGCGGGCTTCTCCAGGGCCACTCCGGCTGTCCTGGACAGTGCTGCAACCCATCTCTTCTCCCCTGGGCAGCTCAGGGTCTTCTGCCCTCAGTTCAGCTTTGGGCATGTCAATGCTGAGCAGCTGAGAAAGCTGCTCCAGGAGAGTGGGAGTGGCCTTTGGATCTGTTGTTTTCTCCCCAGTCTTCACCGGGTGCAGCCCTGCCTGCACTAAGGACTTTTGAACAGGTTGGGTCAATTTGAGCAAAGCCAGGTCCCCGTCCTTGGGTTTGATTTCAGTGATGGTCTCCGCATCCTCAGATGTGGCCCCCTTCTTCAGCACACGAAACCCACTAAAAAAGGCTGGAAGCTGGAATGACTTGTCTCCAGAGACTTTTTTAGAAGCATTCTCAGTAACCCCAACAGGCAAGCGCTGGTCTGCAGCCACAGGTGGGATCGGGGAACCTTCTCCAGCTTGTTCCTGGCTGGGGTTGTGCTCCGATTGAAGGTTACCACCACCAGATTCCGGGCTGCTGCTTAGCTCAGATGGAGTCCTTTGAGATCCTTCCACGCAGAGCTCTGCATCATCCCCTTCCCCGGGGGCAGAATTTTCCCTATCACCTCCTGACCTTTCTTTGGCCTCCTGAGAGAGCTCAGGTAAATCAACAGTAGGGGGGTTGGAGTCACTGGTACCGAGCCCCTCTTCTGGCTCCTGGTCACCATCATCAGAGTCCGAGTCACTGGTAGTGTTCACCAGGGTCCCATGCACCACAATGGCGTCATCTCTGCTCACACTCAGAGCCCTGGGTGGAAGCAGCTCTTGACCAGGGCGAGACATCCCTGCCTCTGCTGGCCTCTGACCTCCCTCCAACACCATCTCCGTGTCTGTCGCCAGGCTCGCAGGCTCCCCATCATTCCCAAGGCCAGGAGGAGCCTGGGCCTCTGTCTCTTGCTGATGAGAGCCATTCCTGGGTTTGTCCAGCTTGCGGAACGCCTTCAGCACCGCATCTTCCTCTTCAGGCTTCGCAGATTCCAACTTACTCGGAAATCCAAACAGGGTTTTCATGGAGAACTTGCTCAGGATCGACTGAGCCATTTCAAGTCCAGCTTCAGGTTTTTCTGGTTCTGAGACATCACTGCCATTCAGAGAGCTACCAGCGTCCTCCATGTCCCGGTCAGGCCCTCGGCGGGGGCTCTGGCTTTGGTTACCTGCCCGGCTCTCTCACTTTATCCACTCCATCGGCTCTTAACTTGCACAGCAGAGAGCAACAGGACCCGGGGGCCGAGCTCCCCGGCCGGCCCGGGCACAGCCCGCACTCCTGGCCTCTTGCAGGGCAGTCACTGCGCGCCCCTTCCGGCGTGCGCGATGGTGGCCCGGGGCAACCATAAAAAGTTCGTGGAGCTTGGTGCCCACAAGCAGCGGAGGCTGTGCACCTTACTACGCACGGACGGGGGAGGCAGCTCCTCTGGGGCTTCGGTATTTATTCCGGGCGACAAAAGGCTTTTTGTCACCGGGAAAGGCAGCGCGCCTTGGGTCATCCCGGCGCAGGACTTCGCCACGAGCTCCGCCCCGGTGCCCGCCAAGCTCCTGGCCTCTTGCAACTTCCTCCTTGGCGAGCAACTCGAGGCTCCTGGAAGTGCTGAGCCGGCAAGCTGATCCTGACAGCCCTCAAACACCCCCCTCCCCGCCCCAGCAGCCCAAGAAATTCAGAAGTGAATCAGCAGAAAGTGACTAAAATACTTCTTATGGGCCCTCTTTTGCCATCTAAATTACGATCACAAGCCTGTGCCATCCAGGCCAAAAAAAAAAAAAAAAATTGCACACAGCAACAAAAAACTAGCAGCCCACACAGATCAACAGACACTTAGAAGGCCCAAAGCAAACAAACAAACAAACAAACAAACAAAAGTGCCCAGAAATCTCAAAAGCTATTAGGTTAATGCCCTTGAAGCTTTTTTAACTGCTTTCTTCCGCTCCCTGCAGGTTTCATCTGGAATGCAAATTTTCGCTGGCGGGGCCAAAGACAGAAAACCCACAGGACTGGTTTCAGATTACTGCCGGTTTTCGCTCTGCCCTGGTGTTCTACAAACAGGTACTTAGGCAAGCATGCCCACCACACCCAGTGTCCACCAGTGCTGGAGTGACAGAGTAAACAGCCCAAGCCTCGCAGGAATGATTACCCTCCAAGCTGGTGCCAATCAGCAGCTCTGACTTCCTGGCTTCCTTAGGAATCCTGGCAGCAGAAGGGCACCCCTCTCTGCTTCAGTGATCCAAGCAATGAAGCTAAAGCTGGCATGATACAAGGTAACACACAACCTGCCTTGTTAGGCAAAGCAATTCATCAAAGTTCCCCAAGGAGCCACATTTCCCCAAAGAGCGAAACATCTGAAAGGTTTCTATCACAGACACAATTTGCCTAGAACAAAAGCAGAACATAAAAAACAACCACCCAACATCAGCTCAGCGAGGCTTCCAACACTGAGTCTACCCTGGGAACCTGGTAACTAAGGCCATGGAAAAATTGCAGCTCTGTTTCCTAGCTGCCTACTTGCCTCTCGGGACAGCTTCCTGTCATACCTGAAGGTCTCTTAGCTTTTCAAATTCAGCCCAGTCAACAGGCCTTTGGGAAGTACCTGTGATGGACAAGGCACCATGCTGGATCAGGAGGGGGTGCCAAACAATAATCACCAGTTCTCCTTGAGCAAAGCTGCCAGAAGATTGTGGCTTGTGTCGAACATGACAACAATTTATTCTACAAAATAGAATCTGTAGCCCCAAGCAGAACTACAGTCTTGTAGTTTATCTGCATCAGGAGATGGCTGTAGGTCTCAGGCTGATAAGTAGAATCATGTTCCCCATTAAGTACAATTCTGAGAAATTCCAATTGCAATAATGCATTTCTACCAATATATTCAAAATGAACCCTTACAAATAAAAAGCATACATATTATTATCTCTCATGTGCCCCCTAGGAAAAAGTTAAGACAGTAATTCTCAGTCCCTAATTTGATCTTATGTCTAAATAAATACTTTTCTGTTTGCTCCTGCTCCTGGTATATATATGGGGGTTATTTACAAGGGCGCACAGACAAAAGGCCACCAGAACACAAGAAAAATGAAACGGTGCCTTTAAGTCTCAGAAAAAGCTTCCCATCTAGAGGAAATACCCATTGATAAAAATCAGACTTCTGCTTCTTCAAGTGTGAGTAAAAAAGGAATCATCACACCAGATCCTAAGATCATTTTCTTAAGAACTACATAGACTCTACATAGAACTACATAGTACATGGTAAGGGCAGGAGACAAGGCACAGGATTATGCTGATTTCTTTTAACTGAGAAGGCTCCATTTTCTCAGCAATAACTATGTACTGATTTCCAGAATAAGTTTCCAGCACGTTCAGCAGATTTGAACTTAGTGGGACAAAATGTGGGCAGTTTGGGACACAAACTGGAAAGGATTGTTGGCCCTTCTGTAACAGGGTGGTCCCCAGGAAGGGGTGGGGGGTTCCCGGATTCCTGCCCCACCCAAAAGGAGGGTAGAGCTGAGCAGGGAGAAGAAGCTTCAGAGGAGACTGAGGAAGGAAGGAACAGGATGGAGCCAGAATGAGACCTGGAGGAGGCACATGGGGCCAAGAGACATGTGAAAAAACTGCTCTTGCCTTTTGGTCATGGACTGGGTGACACAGATGTGGGGGAGACACGTGGGGAGGTGACAATGGTGCTTTTTGTCTTGATTTTGATTTTGCTCTTTTCCCTCCAGACTCGTCTGGTTGATTCTGATCCTTTTCTGTGGGTCCCCACTGGAAGGTGCTTTAGACTTGGGGGCAGGCTTTGGGGCCTTGTTCTGAGCCAATCCCGCTTGGGTGGAGTTTTACCCACGAGGGGACAGGAAACTTTGGGTGCTAGATTTAGAAACTATATTCTTTGCCTTTTCTCTATTGTTTCCCAATTGTATTAAAGCTCCTTCCCATTAAAGTCTCATTATGTTTTGTGTTGATGCGGCGGATGACAGAACCCATTTAGAGCAGGCAGGTTTGCAGGGTCTGGGGTACCCCTCTCCTTGCCCTGTAACATATTCAGTGCTCCACCTTCATAACACATGTAGTTTAAGGGAGATCAGTCAAGAATGAGGTGACTCGAGGCCTCCCTGGTGGTGCAAGGGGTTAAGCACCGCACTATGAAGCAAACTTCAGCCTCTGCCACATGAGTTCCATCCCCTTCCAGCCAGGGAGCTACCCACATGGCACAGCAGACATCTCCTATCTCACTCGCTGCTCCCCTCAGCAGTGTATTTCAGCCAATATGCCTGTTCTGTTCCCCACTCTGTCCCTGGTGAATCCTCTCATTGCCCCCCACCCTCCGCATCTCTAGCCTATACCCCAGCTCTTGTATGCATAAATAAATCTTTAAAAAAAAAAAAAAAAGAATGAGGTGACTCTTCATAGAGTAACCAATTACTTCATACCCCAGACTCAGGTGAATGATAGGAGGATTAAAAACAATTTGGAGTGAAAGCAAAAAATAATCTAAATTTGAAGATTGAGTAAGCACATCAGGGTCATTCAAATAGATCTTTGAAACTGACTTTTTTCAGGTCACTGCTTCTTCTGACCATGAGAAATGTTACTACTTCCGATCATTTAGGGAATTGGAAAATGTTTCAGACTACCATGCTCAAATAAGCAACCTACAAATTTAATCTCAGTTGGTTGTCTTTGTTAAAATGAGCCTATTTAATACCTCAAATATTAAATAGTTTAAAATACTTTTATGTCTTGGAGATTGTTTATCTCTGAGCCTTATTGTATGATACTTAATAAGCACCGACTACACAACGCCAGGGCAGCCAGGACTTTCTCCTTTACAACCTAACCCAAGTCTTTCTTGTTCTAACTTCAAGATACTTAAGCTCTCTAATAGCTACATCTGTGCAGAAGGTCAGATAAAAGTGACCTACTTTAATAACTAAAACAGGGCCTCCCCAGAGGCGCAGCGGTTGAGCGCTGGGCTGTGAAGCTGCCTGTCAGCCTCTGCAGCGCCGGTTCGATCCCCAGCTGCTCCCCAGCCACCGGAGGAGGGTCCCACATGGCGCGCAGACCTCTCCTGCCATCCGCTGCTCCGCTCAGCAGTGTACTTCATCAGTCTGCCTGCTCTGCTCTCCGCTCTGACTCTGGTGAATTCTCTCACCCTCCCGCACTTCTAACTCTACCCAGTGCTTGTATAAATAAATAAATAAATCTTTAAAAAAAAAAAAAAAAAAACCAGATGCGTGGGAGGGTGAGAGGATTCACCAGAGACAGAGTGGGGAGCAGAACAGGCAGACGGACTGAAATACACTGCTGAGGGGAGCAGCAGGCGAGATAGGAGAGGTCTGTCGTGCCATGTGGGACGGTCGCCAGCTGGCCGGGATCGAACCGGCGCTGCAGAGGCTGCAGACAGCTTGACAGCGTGATGCTCAACTGCCTGCACCACCAAGGAAGGCCCCATAGTATTTTTGTAGAGAAGTTAATGCCAGTTTCTTCCATCTCACCTTCCTCTCAGAGGCCAGACCCAGTTGCATCTCATGACAATAAGAATATTAGCCTAACAAACAGGTATCTGGTGAGATAAGGCCAAAGGGCACATTATCTCCTGGGTACTAGAACCTAGCTTCTTTTTTTTTTTTTTTAAAGATTTATTGATTGATTGATTTATACATACATACATACAAGCACTGGGTACAGTCAGAAGCGCGGGAGGGTGAGAGAATTCACCAGAGCCAGAGCAGGGAGCAGAGCAGGCAGAAGGACCGAAGTACACTGCTGAGGGGAGCAGCGGGCGGCAGGAGAGGTCTGTGCACCATGTGGGACCCTCCTCTGGTGGCCGGGGAGCAGCCGGGGATCGAACCGGCGCTGCAGAGGCTGTGGGCAGCTTCACAACCCAGCCCTCAACCGCTGCGCCACCAGGGAGGCCCTAGAACCTAGCTTCTTAACGCATAAGATTAACTGGTGTTAAAAAATCTTAAAAAATAAATTTACAGAAGTTGGACACTCCCTGAAAGAAAAACTTCCTAAAGCTCCCCTCACTATTGGCAACCCTCTCCTATAACATCCAGGTTCGCTAATTCCCTTCCACATTCTCATAACACCCTAGAAAGTTGAGGGCATACTAAAGCAAAGGAGATTACATTTTATTGTTAGGCTACTCAATTCTCATGTTTTTCCTTATTCAATTTACTTGAAGTTCTGGGCCTAATTTTAATGATTAATTGCTTTCAGTTTCTAGAATGGTTCAGTTATGTTCATGTGATGATTGCTTTAAATTAGTGAAAGTAAGAAGGTAGAAACTATTTCCGTGGAAGGAAGCACTCAAGACATTTAAGAAATGAATGCAGTGTCATAGAAAAGGCGTATTAAGATTATGGAATAATATGGGTAGAATCAAATTGTAGGGAGGCTGAATAAGACCTCAAAAATGTTGGAAATCATCTATTCAAACTTCTTGTTTTAAAGATGAAGATGTTCGAAGAAAAGAGAAGCTACAAGACTGGTACCAACCAGTTCATACTGCCCAAACTCAGCAGCAAGCTGAGAAATGAGATCTCCTAACTCCTAATCCTATGTCACATTGGCTACTGCCTTGGCATGTGACCTTACCTTCTTCCCGATCAGCAACCTTCGGAGGCTTATTTTCCACATCTTTGAAATGGAGTCATAAGATCAAATGAAAGCACAAGTCAAAGACAGATGGCCTCAGGCTTCTCCTGCTATTTTCATTTTATAGCACTTTCTCCTGCCTTCAAGGCATACCTTTCCCCTGCCAACCAATGCAGCATTTATAACAGCTCCCTGAGGTTGGGATCAGCCTATCAAAAGGCAGCAACAGTTTTGACTAATTGGTTAAAAAGAAAACAGGTTGCACCTGCCTATTACAGGGACAGGTCTCAGTAATAAAGGTATTTTTCTATTATGCAGTGTCAGCATACAGTGTTCCTAAGCGTGGGCCCACCTAGCAGTACCAAGTTTCAGTAGAAATGGGTTGAATGTTTATAACATTCAAAAGGGAATGAAGAAGAGGGAAGAAGAGAGGCTGGGGTATGCTTGAAGACTGGGAGAGGAGCGAAGGCACACAGTCTGTCAGTAGTGAAGGAAGGAATGTTCTGTGCAGAGTTATGAACTCAGCCCGGGTCCTGAGCTCACATCCACCTCTGTCCCGTCAAGAAGCTTGAAATTCTGTGAGTCCTCCTGCCTCAGTTTCCTCACCAAGAAACTGAAAATAAGAAATGTAACTACCTCATGGGTTGCAAGGGGCATTAAATAAGCTAATGCATTTGATACTCTCATTACTGCCTAGCACCTAGTAAGCACTAATTGGGTAGGAGGTTTTCATGGAAAAGAAACAACTTTCTTATGACAGCAACCGGCGTCTAACAAAATCTTAAAACAAAAATAAACTTTCAGGCTATTAAAAGAATAAGGGGTACTATGTATATAGTCTATTTACATTATATCTATCACATATTAGAATATATATTAAGCTATTATGGAAACATGTTAGTGCTATTTCACTTCAACCGGCTAAAATTTATGTGTTGCTTAAAAAGAAATGGTAACGTATAGACATACGTATATCTAGTTAAAGAAAAAACACAACTGTGATAAAAAATTCTATGCAGATTGGGATGAGCAAAATGACTGTAATGGAAGGCATTTTAAATTACACCATCAAAGAAAAATTTTGACATATAAAATCTAATAGTAATGGCTGATTAAAAAAATAACCTTGGAGCCTCCCCTGGTGGCGCAGCGGTTGAGCGCTGGGCTGCGAAACTGCCCACAGTGTCTGCAGCGCCAGTTCGATCCCCGGCCGCCAGCGAGGGTCCCACATGGCACGCAGACCTCTCCTGCCGCCCGCTGCTCCCCTCAGCAGTGTACTTCGTCGGTCTGTCTGTTCTGCTCCCCGCTCTGGCTCTGGTGAATTCTCCCACGCTTCTGACTGTTCCCAGAACAGTTATTTGTATAAATAAACTATAAAAAATTTATACAATTTATTTGTATATATAAACTGTAATAAAATTTATACAAATTGTTATTTGTATAAATAAAATATAATAAAATAAAATAACCTTGTCAATATGAATGAGTTATTTGTGGCTGGACTGACAGTCCAAGCAGGAGACTGCCCCTCCCAATCTCCTCCTACTTATGCCCTTGGGCAGAGAGCCCGTGGGTCTGAGAGGATGGCTCCTTATGGACAGGCCTACTGATTACTGCTGTGCTCCCTGCCCCCAGGCCACATCTCTACCACAAGTGAGTTGAGATCCACAGAAATTTCTTTCACGGGATCCCTCTGGGAGTTTTAGAGCCAATGCTCTCTGGATTTCTTTTTTCCATCTGGGTCACCTGTAGAGAGTAATTAGCTTAGCGTCTTCCCAGGTGGCCACTGGGAAAGGTGACAAAGTTCACTCTCTTCTTTATTACTCTTCCTGTGCTCCAAGAGGATTTTTAAACCAACTCAGTTATTTCAGGAAATAAAACAAAAACAAAAACATGGATTTGGAGTCTCATTCCATCCTACTCTCAAGCGGCTATCGATGCACACCACTGCTGCTATGGCCAGCGCTGTCCCCCAGCTCTGGCATCCCCTCCTGAGGGAAAGTGTTTCCAGACATTGTCTGGCCGGGGAAAAAAACCCAGACCTCAACAGCATGGCATTCAACATTTTCTTGTTTCGTTTTTAGGTCAATCATTAGACTTCAAAGGTATGACTTCATTTAAAATGCTCTGAATCTCAGAAATATGAAAACCAAGCTTGAAATAGTTATTACATGACTGGCTAGGGCCTCACTGTCAAATTTTCTCAGACTGATTCCACCAAGCAAATTCAAAAATTCCCATCAGCAAAGGGAAACTTTGTTGATGACAAAATAATGTAAGAGGAAAAAGGCAAGGCTGTCACTTCATTGGAACCTGAAGGAGAGGGGGAAAGGAGCATTTTTTAAGGTATGAAATTTCCTGGGACATGTTTCTGAAGGGCTTTGAACTTTTTTTTATCTTTTTATTTTTATTTATTTATAATTTTTTTAAAGATTTATTTATTTATGCATACAAAAGAGCTGGGGTACAGGCCAGAGGCACGGAGGTAGGGGGGAATGGTGGGGGAGAGGATTCACCAGAGACAGAGTGGGGAACAGAACAGGCAGACTGACTGAAGTACACTGCTGAGGGGAGCAGCGGGCGAGTCAGGAGAGATCTGCTGCGCCATGTGGGTTGCTCCCTGGCCAGCCAGGGATTGAACTCCTGCTGCAGTGGCTGTGGACAGCTTCATAGTTTGCGTCTTAACCCTTTAGCCACAAGGGAAGCCCTGAACTTTTTTAAATGAATAATATTGATGTCCTAGATGGATAATCAACACAGAAGATATGGAATCTGTGGCTTCCACTGTGGCTAAAGTTGCTCGCAATAAAAATTTTAGATGCAGATCTAAGATCTATTAAATTGTATGCCTGTGTTTTCCTTCCCAAGTAATAAAACCAGACAGTCAATGGCTGTGCTTTCACTGGATATCTCTCTCTTTTCCTTAATTTAAATAAAAGTTGTCTTGAGAATATTTGTTCTAACACCCAAGATCCAGGTATTATTTGTCAAGTATTTTTAAATTTATTTTTTTAAACATTTATTCATTTATGCATACAAGAGCTGAGGTGTAGGCCAGAAGTGTGGGGAAGAGGTGGGTGTGAGAGGATTCAGCAGAGATAGAGTGGGGAGAGAACAGGAAGATGAACTGAAAAACACTGCTGAGAGGAGCAATGGGAAACACAGGAGAGGTCTGCTGTGCCATGTGGGTAGCTCCCTGGCCAGGGATCGAACTCGGACTGCAGAGCCTGTGGACAACTTCATAGGGAGGCCTTATTTTTAAATTTAAAGAGGCAATAGAAAAAAGAGGGGAGGTAAGGGCTTACTTAAAACAAAGTGGAGGCGGTTAAGAAGAGCTTAACTAAAGGGGGAGCAAGGAGAGAACCCAGAATCTTTATGGTTCAGTGTTGTCCCAAGTAGGCACCATGCTAGGTTCTTTCGGCAGGCTTTCCTTTACATTAAATCCTGCATGACTCAAAGAAAAGGGTATCATTGACCCTATTTTATCTATTAGTGCTGTTCATACAGGTTTCTGCAATGATGGAAAATGTTCTATATCTGTGTCATCCAATACAGCAGATCCCAGTCACCGGTGACTTCCAAGCACTTAAACTTGGTAGTGTGACTAAAGAACTAAATTTTTAATTGTATTAATTTTAATTAAAGAGCCATATGTGGTTAGTGACTCACATATTAGAGAGGTCTATAGATGATAATACTGACGGTCAAAGAAATTAGGTCAATTGCACAATCACTGAGTGACAGAGCCAGGGTTCAAAGTGGATCAAACTCATTCTATATGTTTGCTCTCTACAATAAATAAAAAAATAATACAGCATATTGTAATTGTTCTAATACTTTGAAATGCACAAATGGAGACAAACTAGGTCACCTGGTAACCTGAACAAATGGCTAGTGAAGTAAGAAGATATTTGCCAAGAACAGATCAATAATGACTTCTTGAAGTTAATACACGATTTAGTGATTTTAAGAGAAAAAAATGGAAACAAATGTAAATGAATTCCAAGAGAGAAAGTAAGCAGACATGCTCATGGCTCAGAGCCCATTCCTGGGCACAGGTGAAAACAGGGCAGAGAAAAGTAGAGGAGAGAGGGCCTGGTGGCATGAGGTTTAAGCACAGCACTGTGAAGCAATTCACAGCCTCACGGCCAGCCAAGGAGCAATCCACATGGCGCGGCAGACCTCTCCTGCCTCACCGGCTGCTCCTCTCAGCAGTGTATTTCAGCCAGTCTGCCTGTTCTGTTCCCTATTCTGGCTCTGGTGAATCCTCTCACCACCCCTCTCTTCTGGTATGCATAAAAATAAATAAATCTTTAAAAAAAAAAGTAGATGAGAGGGAAAGAGCTATGGCTATGAAGTAATGTGTATTAGGGTTCAAGATGAGAACCCCACTTATTAGTGACACACTGTGTCACTTAGGCAAGTTCTTTAACGTCTATAAACCAGTGCTTGTATTTATCAAATGGGAAAATAATATTTAACTGATAGAATTGCCCAGAGAGCTAAATGTGCTAATATTCCTAACCCAGTGATTGTTTGATCATCACCACAGTGATCATTATTATTATGGAGTGGGTACAGTTGCAGGAATCATATTTCCATAATTTTAGAATGCATTCATTCTTGCTTCCATGTGGCACATCACTTTAATTTGGGATTTGAACAAAATAACTATATATAGCACTACTGTCATTTCCAATACTTTAAAAAGTATCATGAAATCTTCTGAAGACATACAACTCCTAGAGTCAAAGTCACTTACTTTCTATAACTGGAAAGGGAAGTTTATGACTTTCAAACACAGGGATTTTATGTTGTAGCTGAGCTTCTTAATGCACTTTAGAAATAATTATAGTAATTAATCAAGATAACCTAATTAAAGCCTGTGAAAATCAAAAGGCAATAGAAAAATAACTGGACCAGCAAAGCTGGAACCTTATGTTAACATAGGAATGTTCTCAAATATTTCAGATTCTACCTGGGTCATATAGGATTGTAATTTAAACAAATTCTTTATCCTGGAAAGAGAAGAAAGAAAATGTTTTCCTGAAATACGCACATGGAACTGAGATGATCTATGTAAAAGATAGATAAGGGTTTCAAGAGTCCATGTGAAGTCCACAGCATTCTAAGTCCAATATTTGAGGCAAAAAAGAGACTCAAAAAGGAAAAAAAATTCCCCAATCTTTTGAATTTTACAGAAACCAAAAAAATATGTATTTTAGCTGTAAGCTCCAATTCACTTAACTAAAAATCATACACAAATTTCTCAACATTTTTATAAAATTCAGTTCTATTCATGTTTTCTCAGATTTTGAAACATACTACAAAAAAGTTGACTTTGTGTATACACTCAAGAGCCCACATTTTACACAAACAGCTATATAAATGTCAGAATAGGTAAAAAGGAAATAAGAACAAAAAGCATTCTCAGGAAGAAAGAAAGGTGAATCACACAGTTGCAATGACCATGAAGTGGCTCAGTGGTTAAGTCAAGCTTACTATTCTTTTTTGTTTTATAAATGAACCTGAGATTTATATTTATCATTATCTTGCATTATTTAGAAAGGACAGACGGATGTGAAGGGAATTGTGGGAAGTGCTAAGATCTGAACTTTATGATCGGCGTAAGTGAGGATTTCTAGTTATTGTGACAACAGACCTCCATACCAATTTCAAAATTGGAATTAATTTAAGAGAGATAACTGGTTAAACTTAATGAGGATTAGGAATAAAATAGATAACCTTTTTCAGCTTCTTTATCATGATAGAGTGATAAGACATTTGTAAAAAATGGTAATTTTCCAATTTGATCAATACATCATCACTTACAACTGTTCTTTACACCTTCGTAATTTCTTCCTCATTTATCCTAAGGCCAACAGACAAAAGATCAGTTCCTCTCTCTCTTCTTCACTCTTTTCTTTCTAGTGCCTGCACACACATTCACATATATGTACACAGTCCGTCAGAAAACATGCTGCCCGATATTTCTAAATTCACTTTATTTGCAGGTGCATGCCCCATTGTCATGAATATGCTAATCATTTGGGTAAGTCAATCTGTGGCCTTCAGCTTTAAATGGTAAATACACTTGACTTCCATGAAAACAAGACACCTATTAAGTCCTTTCCAGGTAGGCAAGGCACCACCCAGAGAGCACTCTGCACCTATTGATGTTGAGTCTACTGTATGCTGTGGAATTTGCCACTTGGGAATGAAAGAAGGTAGGACTGAAATCTGCTCACATTCCCATTAACGTTTCCCCACTAGTTTTTGAGAACCAGGGTCTTTTTAAAATGCTTGCTGAGGCATCTAGTGCCTGTGTTAGCATTTGCAGACTCTTCACTGGACTGAGTTTTGTGGGGAGATTTTGGTTGTGGTTCTATCTAATTCTGAGCTTGGTTGCCAATCCTTCTCACTTATTATGGAAGCTAACTCATATCCACTAAATGAATTATCTTTATTTCTTAAAGTAAAAACAAAACAATAATAATAAAAACAAGCAAATATGAAAGCATCCAAAGTAGTGCTTAGGTAGAGGGGATTAATATTCAAGCCCTTGGGTCTAGACTTAGATATGGATCAAATCCTTCCCTTGATTCTTCTTTATTTTTCTCCTCTTTTGAATAATAGGCATAAAAATATATCAAAGGAAGGTGCCTGGCATTTAGGGAGTGATCCTTCCATGGAAGTTTTTGTTGCTGGGCTAGACACTTAGAGCTGGGTATGGACTTGATAATTACATCCTTCCGTTTATAAGATGCAATTACTTGGAATCCTATGCTGTGTCCTCCCAGCCAATTAAGCCAATGGAGTAAGGAACAGTCAGGGCCCCACATGATTAAGATGATCCTTGGAAACTAGAATCACCAAGAAGAGTTCAATGTTTCTGTTTTGAACTGTGACACAAAATTCTATTGCCAGAAATCATGCAACCAATATATAATCCTAATGACTGCTTACCTTTTCTGCATTTCATATCTAAAGAGGCCACAAAAGAGGCCATACCTATTTTGGTGTCTTTTCTATCCCATCCATGTCCCTCATTTATAGACATTTTACAAATGACCCTGCATGGATCTGAAGACTCAATAGGGTCTTCAAGAAGTTGCATTTCTTATAAAGAGTTGTAACAGGGTGGTCCCCAGGAAAGGGGGAGGTTCCAGCTTCCCTGCCCCACCCAAGGAAGGGTGGAGCTGAGCAGGGAGAGAAGAAGCTGCAGAAGAGACTGAGGAAGGAAGCTGGATGGAGCTAGGAGACCTGGAAGAGGCGCATGGAGCCTAGAGACATGTGAAGAAACTGTGCTTGTCTTTTGGTCGTGGACTGGGTGACACAGATGTGGGTGAGACCCGTGGGGAGGTGACAATGGCAGCTTTTTTCTTGATGTTGATTTTGCTCTTTTCCTTCCGGGCTTGTCCAGTTGTTTGTGACCCTTTTCTGTGGGTCCCCACTGGAAGATGTTTTAGACTTGTAGCAGGCTTTGGGGCCTTGTTCTGGGCCGATCCAATTTGGATGGAGTTTTACCCACGAGGGGATGGGTAACTTTGGGTGCTTCATTTAGAAACTAGACTCTTTGCCTTACCTGTATTGTTTCCTAGTTTTATTAAAGTTCCTTCCCATTAAAGTCTCCTATGTTTTGTGTTGATGCGGCGGATGGCAGAACCCATGTAGAATAGGCAGGTTTGCGGGGTTTGGGCTGCCCCTCTCCCTGTCCTATAACAGAGTTACGCCTTATCTGCTCTCTTGTCTGTCTGAATTTTGGCGCTTTGAATCTGATTCAAAATGCGCCAGAAAAACTGGGGAACGTGGCTACTGGTAGCCCCTAATTGGGTGGAATATATGAAACTGCTCTTTAAGGCTGACTGAGTAATGCTCGTGCTGTAAATGGTGACTCTGAGTTACTGAGGTTTTATCATATATAGACACTATCTTAGGGCAGTCTTCACATTTGGTGCATCTGATGTTGCCCCATAAGTGACACTTAGGTTTAATAGATTTAGTAAATAAAATATAGGATGCCCAGTTATATTTGCATATAAGACAAGTAAAAAATAATTTTACAGCTTAAGTATATCCTGTTTAAGAGTTGGCAACTTCACAACTTAAAGTTAGAACTGACTGTGCCCCGGGTTCACTCTTTTAAGAGCAGATCCCTCAGAATGGTCCATGGAATTTGCTTGAGTAGGATTATAGGATAATTACCCAAACATAACTTTGCTACACAAGTCAGGTTGACAGTTAGCCACATGGCATCTAGGAGGCAGCACTAGTTGCTTAAACCTGAAATACATACCAGTTGGTAAGTAATACTGCCCTGAACCTCCTTGGTATCTAATCCTATATCATCCCTACTTCCTGCCACTCTCCTTAGGGTACCCGTGGATCTTCTCACCAGTCAGTAACTAAAGGAGGAAAGCCCAGCTCATAAGGAGCATCAATAGCAGCCCCACATTTAAAGTCAACTGCCAGGGGGCCTCCCCGTGGTGCAGCGGCTTGAGCTCAGCGCTTTGAAGCTGTCTGCAGCCTCTGCAGTGCAGGTTCAATTTCCAGCCAGCAGGGAGCAAACCACGTGGCACAGCAGACCTCTCCTGACTAGCCTGTGGCTCCCCTCAGCAGTGAGCTTGGGTCCTTCTGCCTGTTCTGCTCCCCACTCTGTCTCTGGTGAATCCTCTCACCCTCCCACGCCTCTGGCCTGTACCCAGCTATTGCATAAATTAAAAAAAAAAAAATAAATGAATAAACCTTTAAAAAAATATAAAGTCAATGGCCATTTGAGGATGCCTGACTCTATCAACTATTAAATTTTCTTGTTACTAACACTCCATATCACTGAGAAGAGGTCTAACCACAGAAAAAGGCAAGAAAAGTTACCTCTGGATGGTGACATTGCAAATCAGGTTTAAAACCAAAAAACAGAGCAGCCCTGTCCAACATTTAAGGCTGATCAAGATTTCACACAGCAGTACAGTCATACTTTGCTTCATGATGGTCCAGTCAACCACAGATGTGGGATCCCTAGCTCCCCCTTGTTCTTGGGGATATTGTCTTGGTGCCCAAAGTTCCTGCTTGTCAGTTAGGTAGAGGGTCATGCAAGGGGGCCTCTCACCACTGACAAAAGTCCTCATATGAGGAACATACTGGGAAACCAGTATCTGCTGAAAACAGCAGGTAGATAGTAGAATAGAGGTAACACACTTACGTTACCAGGCAACCCCAATGTGAAATGGATTGGCCTGAGTGTGAGTCCTCAACCATGCACTTAAAAGGCACTTATAATGAGACTCAACTGCAGGGTTTATTTACAAAAAGGGGAAATGGAGAAAGGAATAACCAAGGGTGAGATATATATGTATGTGTGTGCGTGTATATAGATAGATAGATAGATAGATAGATAGACAGATATAGATAAACATGTGTGTGTGTGTGTATAGTGTATATATATATATGTATATGTATATGAAAGCATCCTACCAGTTCCGCTGAGCTGGGCGGGACTCCAACAGCACACTGAAGGCCGTGAAAAACCAACAACCACCCCCCACGGCCCACAGGTCTCTGGTTATATACCAAGCCTGGCTGCTTAACTCCACCCTTAGTTCCCAGCAACCTTCCCTTTGGTGGTGATGACATTATGGGATTTGTAGTCCTTGGCGTCTTGGATCTCTTTGGTCAGGGTCGGGGTAGAGTCCATAAAACCTGTGTTTGTGGAGTTCATTCAGGACATTCTTCCCCCAACATTTGGACTGGCAGAAATAATGGAGGCCCCCAGGCAATAGCCCCTGGTCACTCCACCCTAATGTACATCCCTAATCCCCCTAATCCCATCACCCATGCATGTACACTCCCTAGGCATTCACCCCACCTTTGTAAGAGAAGCCCTCTAGGCTTCTAATTGCTTCACATGGACTTTGAGTAATCTTTCCCTCATCCTGCACTGCTTCCAACACTGCCACCCCAAAAGGCAACACACAGATGACGTATGAGTGAGTAGTCCCAATGGGCTACACCACATAGCCTCAATCTGTAATAGGTTATACCACCTAGGTTGGGGTAAATACACTGTGACATTCAAACAATCGTGAAATTGCTAAAGATGCTTTCCTTAGGGCGTGACCCAGTTGTGAAACAGTGCATGACTGTATGCACCTCTGTGACCTTAGTGTTCAGAGCCCTCCAGAGGCACAATGTCCTGTGGGCTGGTGTGGTGATGATTAACAAGGTGTGAACTTCCACTAAGTCAGTACGACCCTTCAAATGAAAACCTTAACTCAGAATATCCACATTCACATAGGAATCAAACTGCATTTTCAGGAGACAGAAAGTTCTTGGAGCTGATGAGTCTTAGGGTCCGATGTTAAATCCACTGACATAGAAAATGATCTAAATCAATTATCCCAATGTTTAAAGATAATTAATGGAAAACTAAGAAATATGTATGTATATTTCATTGTATAGTTATATAATTATTATATATAAATACCTATTATTTATATATAAAATATTGTGTGTATATTAAAGTCTAGTTCAGAAAATAGATCTTTTTATGCTATGATCTGTTTCAAAAGCTTACGATTACATATAGACAATAATCCAAGCTTTATCTTAAGGAAATAATCTTAAATGTTGGGGAAAAGAGGAAAATAAGAAAAAGAATGTAAGTGGCAGTGCTGTTAATTTCCAAATTATAGTACTATTCCAAAACTGGAAATAATTTTGGCATGTGGTAATAGAAAAGTGATTAAATAAATTTTGGTATATGGTATAGTGCAATATTACACATTCACTTAAAATACATTTAAAAAGAATTTGTAATAACATGGATAAGCAATAGAAGAGTAAATGTAATTAATTTTTTTAAAATAAAAGATATGAAATCTATGCTTATGCACTAAAAAAAAAAAAAAAAAATCTCATCTTCCAAGCTGTTAGAGCAAGTTCAATTTACAAGCTATCTGACCAATAGATGTCACTGTTACACTTCTTACTTTGAGGGTATCTAAAGATACACAGCTTTAATTTTTTAGGTAGAGGGACAAAAAGAAAAACTACAAATTTCCTTGTTATCAGGCTAAATCTCCTTTTACAATAACTGGGATGTCAAGTGTTTTTTCATATGATATACAGAAAGTATGCTTATGAAAAGTACAAGGTTCTTCTACTCTTGGTTGCTTAAGAAAATTGCCATAGATATGAACACGATAGACCTAATCCAGGCTCTTCAAACACATACTTCCAGGGCTGAATGCAATGAATTGGCAGGTATTAAAAGAAATCAGGGATACAACATCCTCATCAGACATTCAAGTTTGGGGCAAAGAAAAAATGCTTCTTAGATTCCTAATGCTGTTCAGCCCCATCTCCAACAGGAAACTGGCAGGTGAGGGGGTAGTGTCAATTGTGCACATGTGGTCAGTCCTACAATGAAGAAGTAACTAAAACCCTACCACTGCTCTGTGCAGGTCACTCAATGCTTCTGTGCCAATGGATGCATGAATGAATGAGAAAGAAGGCAGTGGTTTTCACTGGGTCATCCTGTATTTAGAGGCCAATTTCCTGCTGACCTGTTCTGTTATTTGAACAGTTGGAGAGAAAGAAAGGTTTAGGAATGTGCAAAGAAGACAGGCTATTTGGATTTCATCGGAGAATCCAGAGCCTAACAGTAGGTAAACATGTGTCTGCAAATATTTTTAAAAAGTGATATTAAGAGGTGACTAGAACAAGTGGGTACTCTCTCAACAAGGCTGAGGTAGCAAAGTGATGTGAGCAGAGAACTCTGAAAAGCAAAGCACTCAGATGAACTACGAACAGTCACCTTCCAGTGCACAAATTCTGATCGCCAAGATAGATGTATCTGTTTTCTGCAACCATCTGATTTTCAGACAATGACCCACACACAAAATGCACCTTTAGCAGCATTCCATGTACAATTTACATTCAATGCACGTTAGATGGGCTGCTGTTGACCACAAAGAATCAGAGCACAAGCAAAAAGATTTCCACTTACATGAAGCTCCAAGTACAGTTCACTTCTGTTTGGTTTCTCTCTCTCCTCGTGGAGCAGAAATGGATAAGTCGATCCTGCTCTGTAGCCCAGGACCCAGGAACCTCCATCCCTGTTGGGGAGGTCTTTAGCTGCTGTCTGCTCATTGAAGCAGTCCCAGGGTAAGCCCTCGGTGGAGATGCCTAGACCAACGCAGAGAAGACCGTCAGTGACGCGGTAACTAGAAGAAAACATCAAGCCAGCCCTCTTTGGGGACACCTGCATGGACTGCTTCTTACTACCTCTTACTTCCCTTTCTATAAATGTGTATTTTTAGTGTGCTTTCCTCCCAAAATGCTTCTTCTGATGACTCTTCCTATGCCATACTAAGAAAGAATTAAAACACATGCTCTCATACCCAGTTTTAAAAGATTAGTCTATTAGCTGCACTATCCTCCCTATTCTTGCCTTCCAATAATCCAGACTATATAGATCCTCCTTGTTCAGAACAGAATCAGAGGACAAACTGGAGGACAAAGTCAGGAGGCCTGGGTTTACCACTGAATGGAGTCACCTGAGCCAAGTCTACTATGTGTGTCCCTTGAAGGCATTTCTGTTCATTTCTGGGGATAGAATCACCAGGCATGTGGTAAACAATGGCATTTAGTCATTTTGTTGAATGAGCGATACTGTATGAGTGAATTATTGGGATTCAGTTTTCTCTCCTCCAAAATGACTGTATAAAACTAGTTTATTCTTACCTAGACGATGTTAGGATGATAATATACAAGCATGTGTCAGACACTGTCCCTCGCTGTGTGCGTTGATCTTTAAAATAACCCTGTGTTCTATTTTAAGTGGAGAAACTAAGGCAAAATAAGGTTAAGCAATTTGTTCCACTTCATAATATCAATAAATGGTAAAGTCAGGAATGAATCCCGGGCAGTTAAGCATGAGAATCATGTTCCTCAGGACCAGACTATCTATAACCTCTGCCAGACATCCTTGTAGGCGATACACCTACAACAAAAGGACCTCATAGTAAGATCAGGGTGAGAAAGCGGCATGCTATATTTCTTGGAGCCGTGGTTCATGTTAGCATGATAAAGACCTTGAGCTGTTCTTTACTAAAGAAACTGAACTCTGTATCCAAACTAGACCACAGAATCCATTTAAAGTGACACCTAGTGAGCAAGCTACAAGCCACTAGAATTTCCCTGGAACTGGATTGGATCACTACTAAAGTCTCACATGGCTCTCACACTCCTGGTCCCATTTTAGTTCCTGGTAAGCGACCTTGGCAAAATATTAAGCAACTAGGCTTAAGGATTTAGGTTCAGGGCAACTTTAGCAATTGAGATCACTGCTGGATATATGACAGGGTGTTTATGACACATAATCCTCGTACTAATGTCTCTTTGGCAGTGACCCAAAGCCAGCCAACGGCTTCCACCCTGTTGAAAACTGGACTTACAAGTAACTTGAGCTGAGAATAAGTCAGCTAACAAAGGGACTGTGGAAATAACACGTGTCTCCTTTATACAAGAGTAGCATTTTAGAAGAAAGTAAATTTGAAAACAGCCAAGGTTTTGCTCTTTCTTTGTTCGTTGGGTGGTTGGTTTCCAATCATACTTCAAAGTGAAGGTGAAGCAGGTCACAGTGTCTCTACAGGTTGCCCTCTGGCAGGCTGTCCACTAAACACCTCTCTGCAGTCACTGACTGAGAAAATGAGGGCCCAGAGCCTCGGGAGTCTACGCCCACCTCCGCCTTTCCGATGTAGCTACAGAAAGTTACAGCCGGGCTCTTCCCTCACCTGGGCCAGATGTCTTTGAACGAGGGTGTTATAGACACCTGACCCCACCCTTTCCTTGGGTCCCTTGCTACCAACTGTCTCCAGGCAGACTGTGTCATGAGATTTTATTTATGGCCTTGTAAACTGTGGAGAATGCTTAATCCTGATCAGAGGACACAAAAATCGATTGATGCCTAAAAGAAACTTGGGCAGAGGGCACTCCACTAAGCGCCTCCACTTAATTCTCATCGTGACTGTAAGAGGAAGGACATGCTGGCCTTGCTTTAGTAGATGAAGAGATTAAAGCTAGGACTTCTTTTTATATTCATTTATATGGCTCATCTCCTTGTTCATATTGGTCAAAAAAGGAGGAAGTAAACCTTTTTAAAGGAACAGTATACTGTCAACATGCAAACTAATCTTCCTAAATGTTTTACTTAATAATCACAGCCCTCATTTTAAATCTCTCCACTTCTTATTTTTATTTTGCTGGCTTTGGGTAAAGTTTATGCACATGAATAAAACAATATAAAACACAATACATACATCACAGAGAACATAACGCACAACACCTAAGGTAAGACAGCTCCATCATCAAAGGTACATTGTCTGGTGAACAGAAGTTCAGCACTGAGATATAAGAGAGAGGGAAACTCCCATACTAACAAGGATTCAATGCCAGTAAATACAACACAGATGTGCACACATGCATGTGCATATACGTGCACACACACAAGCACACATACACTCACACAAGTACACTCCACACCCTGCAGTGGCTATCCAGAGCTGGGGTAAGGAGATGTGCAGCACAATGCAATTCACTCTTTATGTACTGGAAAGACAATGCAAAGTTTAGGCCAACACATGAGAAGTTAACTTCATTTTGGAAATAGCTTTAATTTTTGTAAAGAGTCAGTTTCTCATACTGAACGTTTAACCAGACAATATTCCTATGAGGGAACTATACAAGGTAAAGCTGTGATACATAGTAATTTGGGGGAAGGATCATTACAACAGGAAAGGACCAAGGGTAGAAATAAGTCACAAAAAACTGTTATTCTCAAAAGTCTGACAAAGTAGGTGAGATTTCAGGCAATTTCACTATTATAAAGAACATAACAAACTTATTAAGTTTTGAATAGAGTTTTTAATAATACCAACACAAGTGTTTTGATCAGTCAAAAATAAAACAAGTGTCTGTATATATTAAATGAAGTGGTGACCACACTACTATCATCAATTAAATGAATTTAGAAGGGAAAAACAATTAGCTGAAATGAGGTAGGTATATTCTGTCAAAACTAAAGGCAACAGTTTAAATTTCTGATGCAAATAGGTCTTCACTGAACATTTTGTATAAAGCTTAAAACTGTCTAATCAATTTAATCATATCTTTCCCTTTTATGTGCATATTACAAATATGTTTGCACTCAACAGATTGGTTATTTTCTTCTCAAAGACATACCAATGACTTGATAGACCACACAGACACACACTGGTTAATTCTACAGTTGACCATTGTTAATACAACGCACAGCACAGTCAGAGAACAAGAAGCCAACTTACCTTGGGACCACTTTGACAGTCTGTGCTTTTCCCAAACATTCAAATGATGAGCTGCACTTTCTGATGCTAACCTACAACATCAGACTGGGGTTTTGCTGTCAATTATCAATACAACGGAAACAGACAAAGAGGAAAGGTAACAGGCCATTCAAAACTGGAGGCAGTGTCTATGACTTGTTTTCAAAATGGAAAAAATGTGGTGCGCTAGATTATTATTCGCATGTCTTCACTCCTTCCCTGCATTATGATTAAGCACACAAGGTCTCTTCCAGTTACCTTTGTAACTCCTCCCACTGTCATAATTGCTGTGGATTTCCCTTGCCCCATGGAAGGTGAACCTGGCCATGTGGCTTGCTTTGGCCAATTGCACAAGGCCATGGTGATTGTGCCAACTCTGAATCAAGGCCTTTAAGAGGCATCATGCATGTTCACACCCTGCTTCATTGTTTCTGACACCACCATGAGACAAGCATGCCCTAGGAGGCCTGGGATTACACAACTACACACAGGAACAGACCCAAACATAGCTCTGCCTCCTGGAGTCAAGCTTGGTTGAACCCAAGGAGATCAAGTGAACCTTATGCAACTTCTTGGGCAATGAATGAAACAAACACTTGTTGTCAGCCACTGAAATTTGGGGTTTATTTGATGAAATAGCTGCCTAATGCACTCTCTATCATCTGCCCCCACCTGAGCACTATACCTGTCTTAAACTTTCAACCATTTCAGTTGAGAGGATGTAGAAACTATAGTATTTTTATTTTGTAATTTGTACTAAAAACAATTATTTGCTTTATCAGGTTTTGAAAAAAATCATGGCACACTCATTTTCCTCATTCATACCAAGATACACACACATGCTTTTGAAAAAGGAGCCTATTATTGGGCCTCCCTAGTGGTACAAGGGGTTAAGTCTCGGTATTATGAAGCTATCCGCAGCCACTGCAGCATAAGTTTGAACCCCTGCCAGGGAGCTGACCCACATGGCGCAACAGACCTCTCCTGTCTCACCCACTGCTCCCCTCAACAGTGTATTTCAGTCAGTCTGCATCTTCTGTTCCCCACTCTGTCTCTGGTGAGTCCTCTTTCCTCTCTCCTACCCCCCACACCTCTGGCCTATACCCCAGCTCTTGTATGCATAAATAAATAAATCTTTTTTTTTAAAAAAGGAACCTATTTACCAAGTATTGCCTTTAATTATTTAAAGATTTTATATATATATTTGAATATTATGTATATATGTGTATACATATATATGCACATATGTATATAAATCCAATTCCAAAGTGAAGTGTGCAAATATTCTATAATACACTATAATATAATTAGATTTGGACAAAAGTCCATAGAGAACAGAAATACCGTGCTTTTCAAACTTTCTCCTCTAATTTCCCATCATAAAGCCTTCACTTGACAGCAATGATGAAGTGGTTATGCCATCAAAAAGAGGGAGGAAAAAAAAGTCTCAGTCTGAAATTCCTGTGAGCTTTTGCTCCTATGCTGTTAACTCCCAAGGCCATTCATCATACTTGACTTAAAATAAATCCAAAGAGGTGAAGTTTTCTCAACCATGAATATCAGAACTGATATGCAAAGTTAGACAGGCTGTCTTCTGTTATGTTATTCAAACATGCACTTAACAGGCAAGAGAGACAACAATCTAGATGTGTAGCTAATAGAAAGTGACATTGTTAAGTACTTACAGAGAGGGTGTGTGCCTGTGTGTGTAATTATTCATGTCTATACCTAAGAAGACAGAGCTTTGGCAAAGAATAGTCTGAGGGCTGGTTATCTGTCAAATAGAGATCAATGGTCACCAATTCTGCTACTCCTATTTTTGTTCCTAGTGATGTTAAGTGATACATCGCTAAACCAGCTACTTAAATAGATTCTTTTTTTTTTCCCAAAGATTTATTTATTTATACAAGAACAGGGTACAGGCCAGATGCGTGGGAGTGTGAGAGGATTCACTAGAGCCAGAGCAGGGAACAGAACAGGCAGACTGACTGAAATAAACTGCTGAGGGGAGCAGTGGGCGAGACAGGAGAGGTTTGCTGTGCCATGTGGGTTGCTCTAAGGCCAGCAGGGATCGAACCTGAGCTGCAGAGGCTGCAGACAGCTTCACAGTGTGGCGCTCAACTGCCTGGTTCACCAAGGAGGCCCCTTAAATAGATTCTGAAAAAAGAATCTTATCTATCCATCCCAACCTCTAACTTCACTTGCTAGAAGTATTTAGAGAGAGAAATTATGAGCAAGGACAGACAGGTGGGAGGTATGGAGGCAGGGGAAATCTTTCTATGAATCAGGAAGAAGGGATCTATGACAGTTTCAGGATCTATGAGGAATGCATCCACATCCATCAAACAAATGCAGTGTAGGTGACTTTCTGATCCTGTTTAAGTTCAAATAAAACCAGAAAGAATTTAGATGTGGAAGGGAGCTTGTATATCTCCCCATCTACCTATTCAATTTATAGTTGAAGAAAGAGAAACCCAGGAACATCTTTCCTACATATCCAGGTAGGTGCAAAAGAAGAAATAAATCCCAGGTTCTAAGGAAATCATTTATGTGGTTTGAGGACATTATTACCAGCTCATACAAGGGAGTATTGAGAGCTGAGAAAGAAATAGATGTGAATGGTTTGAGAGGTGAGACAGATTCCAAACTGTGACCTTCACTGTATGACCTTGGTGGAATTACTAAACTTCCCTGAATCTTTATTTCCTCGTTAATTAAAATGAAAATAAGAAGAATATGCTTTCTATTGTGCTGTGCTCAAAACTGTTTTCTTCCAGGAAACTTTCCTGGACTGGGGTTCATGATTGATGGGGATATAAATAAGTCCCCCTTAAGTAAAGGAAAGAAACCTGCACGCAGTGAGAGCATATTAGACATCACATACTCATGGGAAGGACTATTTTTTTTTGGTCAAAGAAGATAAAGAGAAGACTAATTAAGCTCATAAGAATTCAGCATAGCACTCCAGTGCAGTGGGCCCTAGAGCTGTTTGAGTTCTAAAAATAGAACTGGCATCATCAAATGCAACAGCTCTAAGTTAGTGGCTGATCATATCCGAAAAGAGCAGCTCCTCAGGGTACTTCAGAGACTCCCTACCACATGTCTTTCCTAAAGGTCAAATGCATGAGCCTTGAGCCATGAATGAAACTATTTATAGGTGCAGCTTTAAATGGAATAGCATTTTAAGGAGGTACATAAATATATTTTGTTATGATTATTATATTAATCTCTCTCCATGATCCTTTCCTTTGAAGAATACAGATGTTTGATGAAAGGCAAATATTACTCCAGCCAGGAAACTCATTTGTGTCTGTGGTTATATTGACTATTTTGACATCTGAAATACAGGGGCACATATTTAAAGTAGCAGGATCACTCTGCTTTAAATGGATAGAAGGTAGCAGCAGATGCATTTAAAGAAGGTTTGGTAGAGAAAACATCAAGAAAGGATCAAAATTGGAAGGCAGTAGGATTCACTGAGGCCTTAATGAAACGTTCATTCTAAGGTAGTAAATGCTACAGAAATTTGATGTTTGTACTTCAAATGCCTAAGTTAACAAGAAACTGGTATGTTTGGTCGTAGGAATATAATTGTTTCTTAACAAAAAATATTGCTTAAGTGAGGGCTAAGAATATAGAAAAGACTTCTTTGTTTTTTAAGATTTATTTTATATTTATTTATGTATACAAGAGCTGGAGGGTAGGCCAGAGGAATGGGAGTGAGAGGATTCACCAGAGACAGTGGGGAGCAGAACAGGCAGACTGACTGAAATACACTGCTGAGGGAAGCAGTGGGCGAGTCAGGAGAGGTCTGCTGTGCCATGTGGATAGCTCCCTGGCCAGGGACAGAACTCGTGCTGCAGTGGCTGCTGATAGCTTCATAGCGCTGAGACTTATTAACCCTTGTGTCACCAGGGAGGCCCAGAAAACATTTCTGGTAGTATTCACTATGAATAAATTTACATGACATATTTCCTTCTATATTATATTATCCAGTTATGATGAAGATAGTTGCACCAATGGGAAACCTAACTCTTGAAGACATGTGACATACGCACTAGTTATTGTAATAAATAAGGGAGGTATGGTAAAAAAACAAAAACAAAAACTACAAAATACTAAGCATTTGGGTTATCAATATATAATGAATGTTTTAAAAAAATCTCTTTCCAAAAAGGAATAGTCTTAAAAGATTCACACACACACAAATGAATACACACACACACATATATACACACACATAAGATTATTGCAAAGAAAATTAAAAAGGCAGGTGAGCCAATATTACGAGTAAACACTTAAGAGATTAAGGACAAACTATGGCTCTCAGTATCCTTGCAAACAAAGCAAGAAAGAAAGAGTATCACTACTATTATCAAAAGGAAGAAAACTTGATCTGCAAGGCTGAAGCTTTTCTGATATTAAATTCTGAGAGAAACTGCTACAGGAAATTCCTTTCACCTTAGCTTAAGCTCCATCTCAGTTGTTTTGAACAACTGACTTCACAAAGCCACTGAGGCTAGTCTAGCTGCCTCAGATAGAAGGCCTATCAAAATTTTTTGTCCTTGTAACCAAAAGCTTCAGGAAATTACCCTGACTGCTCATGATTTGGAAATGAAGCAATGCGTTCTTCAAAAGAGCTACTAAGTAGTGATCTCCATGGAACAATAGGATTCTCAAGGGGCCTTCTTTTGCCCAGATGGCTTAGATGCCAGGGTTTCTACCTCTCTCTCTCTCTCTCTCTCTCTCTCTCTCTCTCTCTCTCTTAAAGATTTATTTATTTATGCATACAAGAGCTGGGGTACAGGCCAGAGGTGTGGAGGGGTGAGAGAATTCACCAGAGACAGAACGGGGAGCAGAACAGGCAGATGCAGCAAAAGCACTGCTAAGGAGAGCAGTGGGGGAGGCAAGAGAGGTCTGCCGCACCATGTGGGTGTCTCCCTGGCCAGGCAGGAATTAACCCGGGCTGCAGAGGCTGCGGACAGCTGCACAGCATTGTGCTCAACTGCCTGCGCCACCAGGGAGGCCCTCTACCTGTCTTCTTTACTTGACATCAGTACAGAGGTGTAATCTTGCATTTTACCCTGACATCTTCGACTGATGTCTGATTTACCACTTTTTCATCTGCCCCCCAAATTCATTTTCTTAAGGGCAAGTTATGTTCTACATCTGCGAGATCTATTACTACCACATACTTTATGTACATTATACATACTCTTTATCAGTATATGATATACAGTAACCCCACTTTGAAGACAAGAAAAGGTGAAATATGGAAGATAATTTTACCTAAATAAGTGGTAGAACTAGGTTCTGAACCCAGAGTCTAGAAGTGCCTTTCAGACATAAACAAGTGAAAACTAAACAAATCATAGAAAACATCTATTTTTAGATCTTTGGTAGCAAATTATGCAGCACTATATTCCTTGAGGGAGATACAACAAATGAAATGATGCTTCTAATTGCCTAGGTTTACAGCTAAGAAGTGATCTCTAGCCTGAAAATAATTATATTTTAGGCTTCCAGAGACTTATGGGGCACATCAAGCCGACTAACATCTGTACAATTTGATATAGGGGTCTAGGAGAGAGAGGAAATTGGCTAAAAATTTCCAAATATGGTAATAAATATAAACCCACAGATCAAAGAAGCTCAATGAACTTCGAAAATAAATACAAAGAAAATTATAATTGAAAACCATTGATTAAAAAAAATGTACAAGCAGTTAGAGGAAAAAGTAACCTTAGGCACAGAAAACAAAAGAAAAGAAAAATAGCAAGTTTCTTATAAGAACATGTAGCCAGAAGACAATGGAACGACATCTTTAAAGTGGAGAAAGATTAAAAAGTATTGAAAGATAGACAAAAAAAGTAAACACAAAATTTTACATTCATTGAAAAATATCTTCCAAAATAAAAGAAAAACAGAAGTTTTCAAATGACTAAAGTGTAACCATTCATCTCCGGCAATCTGACCACAGGAAGTATTATCAATAGTAATTTTCTTCAGGCGAAGGGTGGGGGGGACAGAAGAAATATTGGAAAACACAAAAACTGACAAATATGTAAGTACCTACACAAGACATAATTTTTCTTATTGAAGTAACTTAAAAATATAATTAACTGAAGCAAAAATAATATATTATGGGGTATAGAACATTAGTGGACATAAAATATTTACAATGATGTACAACATCCAAGAGGGAGAAATGTCTTGTAAGATTTATACATTCTCATTATATGAAAATCTATAATACTATTTGAAAACAGATTTACTTTAGAGTAAATGGATTTTTTTTTAAATGGTACCTTCAGCAACAGCCATAATATGGAATCTTAAAAAGTACTCCACTTAAAAGAAGACCAAAAATGTAAAAGGTAACAAAGAACAAATGAAAGATAAATTAAAACAACAAAAGTGATAGTCACATTAAATGTAAACCACCCAGAGGCTCCTATTTAGAGTTTATCAGTTAAGCAAAAAAGCAAGACTCATTATATACCATCTATAAAACCCATTTTAAATATAAAAATTTAACTAGGTTAACAGTAGAAGGATGGGAAAAGTTATACCACAGAAACTTGAGTGACTATATTAATATCAAACAAACAAACAAACAAACAAAAACTTGAAAATAAGAGAGGTTAGCAGGAATAAAGAGAGAAATTACATAAGATAAAGAAGTCAATTTCTCAAAAAAAATCCCTAAATTTGTACCTACTCACAGAACTTCCAAATGAAGCAAAAATATAAAAACTGAGCTGTCAAATACACATTCACAAGAATATTTGGAGATTTTAATACTCTTTTCTTAATAATTAATAAAACAGATTGATAGAAAACCTACAGAATACATAAGGACTAAGTAACATTACCACCAACTTTACCTAAGTAAATATTTAGAAAATATTCTATTCAATCATTACAGAATACATATTCTTTTCTCAAGCACAAATTTATCAAAACACATCATATACGAGGCAAAAAAAAAAAGGTCTTCATAAATTTGAGAGATTCAAAATCATTTTTAAAAATGCTCACTGCTTCCATATGATCCAGCAATTCCACTCCTAGGTATATACCCAAAGGACACAGAATCATTAACTCAAAGGGGCACCTGCACCCCTACGTTTATAGCAGCACTATTTACAATAGCTAAGCTTTGGAAACAACCCAAATGCCCAAAAATAGATGACTGGATCAAGAAGATGTGGTACATAGACACAATGGAATATTACTCAGCAATCAAAAAGGATAAACTCATGCAATTTGCAGCAACATGGATGGAGCTGGAAGGGATCATGCTCAGTGAAATAATCCAGAAAGAAAAAGAAAAATACCGGATGGTCTCACTCATAGCAGGAATCTAGAAAACCTAAATAAGGGGCCAGGAAAAAGACTAATTATAATAAAGTAAAAATCAACATCAACAAGCAGCTATAAACCAGAGACATACTACGGGGGTGGGGGGTAAGGGGAGAAGGGATTAGGGTCAAAATAAGGGGGGTGGGAATTGTATGGGTACTACAACTAAGATGAAAATGCATACATTGTGCAAAAATGAAAAATGATGTGAAAAATATATAAAATAAAATAAAATATTTGGGCTATAATACAAACTACGTAATGCATTAATCAGAAGAATAAAGTGTACCTTTTACCTTTAAAAAAAAATGCTCACTGACCACAGTGGAATGAAATGAAATACCAATTTATGTGGAAAACCCCAAATATCTGGAAATTACACACCACACTTCAAAAAGGAATCACAAGGGAAATTGGAAATGTAGCTAAAGCAGTGACCCAGAGGGAAATTTATGGACTGACTTAACACTACCTGACTGCCCCTCCTCTATTCTGGTAAACACCTTAACATTTATTCTTCAAACTGAGAAATATCAGGTACTGTTCTACGGTTAAGTCACAGAAAACAGAGATTCAGTAAACATTATCCCTCTTGAATGTTGAATGCTTGAGACCTTCACTGTTTTGGCCACACTAGGTTCTCCAAAACACTTTCAGTCTCTATGGTAAGGCAGGTTCTAGAATATTATTCTGGAAGAATCACAAGAGTAAGAACATGGGGGTGCTGACATTGGACATTCCTTAACAAACTGTCATCCCAGGTCATCCTACAGTGAAGCTTAAGTCCAATATCCATCCAGACACTCTGAGTTTCCAATCAGCTTTTTACTATCCAGTCCTTCGGCATATAAAGACAACCAATGACACAAGGCAGCTGGGAACATCCAACATAAAGAAGAAAGTAGAAAGAACAAAAGGAGAGCTAGTCACTCCGCAGCTGCTGGATCAAGACTTTGGAGGTTGCTACTTGCTGCAGCAGCCATATCTCTTGCTGTCTGGCCCTCTTCCATGCTTCCAACGCTTGCCAGCTTCCTGTAATACTATCCTGTCCTTTTTCCCCTTGAGGCCTAGGGTTGTAATGGCTTTTGGCTGTTGCTAATTTCTGGGAACCTCACACCACATGCTGGTTTTCTTAATCGGTCTAGACATAATCTCTTCATTAGGTTATTTTCAGGTTAAGCCCTTCTGAATGCGCCATCTATTTTCCGCCAGCACTCTGACTGATACAGTAATTGTATCATGAACGGTGTTTATTTCCTATCCTCTAGCATATTTGTGTATTACTGAGACACATAGGTTGCTTGCTGCTTGGTGCTAAACATACACAGTTTGAGTAACAACAGCAATGGAATAGGCCAGTAGAAGCTTTTGTGAGGTAGTAAACTTCCTTCAGATTATATTATGAGAAAAGAAAAAAAAGGTCATAGCCCCAAAGTAAGGCAGTAATGGTATATACTTCCAGATTAAGATGAATTGATTGGTAGGAAAAGAAAGCATTTTCTGAATCAATAAATGTATATTAGCTCCCTAGGGCTGTGTTGAGACACTCAGTTAAGTATACCATAGCTGAAACCACACTTTGCAATTTGTATCTCCATGTAATTAAGTTTACAATAATTCAGACATTCTGGAAAAGTCATCTGTTTTTTCGCTAGCCAAAAGAGATTTTAAATGGAAGTATGATATGAATCAGCATCATCGCATCTTCCAAATCTTTGATAATGGAGCGAATCTCTACAATGATACCAGGGATATAGTATATACTTTCAATTAGTAAGAAAAATATGGGAAAGGTGCCATTTCTCCCAGAACAAACAGGTCTGGGAACCAAAAAGTAGAAGTGAGAGTGCCCCTTTTATTACAATTAATAAACCACTTGCATAATTTTTGCTTCCTATCCTTGTACCCATGGGCTTGGTGAGTTTGGAGATCTTAGTTCCCAGAAGAAAGCTTCCCTCAAGCAATCTGGTCATAGTTTCATTAGGCAGGAAGCTGAGAGTGCTCTGTGGCTGCTTCAGGCTCTCATACATTAGCGATAAATTTATTTGAGATACACATATTTGATTTCAGTGCCTCATAAAATAAATGTCACTAGAAGAATACTTTGACTGGATCTGGAATGTTTCATTTCTACAGCTAAAAAAAAAAAAAAAAACCAACAGTAATAAAGGTAGAGCTACACATTTTGACAAATACTACAAAATGAGCAACCCACTAAATAAATGTGCTCCTATCAATATTAAAATAATACAAGGAAGCTACTGAGAAATGAATATTCTCAGAGATTCCTGGAAAGAATAAATTGGTATACATCCTTGAAAAGCTGTTGGGCAATATATATCTAAAACAGGAGCTGACAAGTATAATCCAACGGTCAAATATTAACATGCAGCCTATTTTTGTATAACACAAGAGCTAAAAATGTTTTTTACATTGTTATATTTTTAAAGGCTGGAACAGGTAGAGAGGTGGGGTGGTGATGGGGAGGAGGTGGGGAGAGAGAAAGAGGAGGGACAAGTAGAAAAAGAAAAGCCACAGCCACAGAGATTTGATGATCTGCAAAGTGGAGAACATTCATTATTTGGCTCCTTACAGAAAAAACTTGCTGACTGCTATTCTAAAATATTAAACATGTTCTTAACTAATAAAACTCGTGTATATCTATCTATCCTAGAATAGTCATTTGATTATTCAAGAGCTATTACAGAGATACAACATGTACATCAAAGTATAACTTTTGATAGAAAAAAGTGGGAAACTAAATGCCATAAACACTATATAAACCCTTGTTGGAAGCCCTCCTCTTTGGTGTTGAATTAGACATTGTGCAAGACAACAGGGAGCAATGAAATAAAACTCCATGTCTCCACAGGGTTCAATTCTAAATTCAAATGAATGATTCAATAAAGGTGCTCATATCCTATTTTATTCATTTTGAAATTTCTGTTGTTTCTCATTCTGCCTTCAAACTATAAAATGACAAAAGAAAAAAAATTCAAACCAAGCAAATCCTAAGCCACCAAGAAGAGTTTCATACTTTCATGCAGTAGAACATAAGGGGAGCCAGGGTCTTTTCGCAATGTTTTGGTTCAATTAAATTATGTTTTTTATCCTTTATACCTTGAAAATACTCGGTCAAACATAAAATTAATCCATCATTTTTAACTTAATGTTCTTAGCATTTTATCATTATCTAAATATTATCTTTTCTCCCCCCCTAAGGGAACTGTTATCATCTCAAATGTGACTTTACTATGTCTTAGAGCTACTGTGCTACCAGAAAACATAGGGCCAATTTAAAATGCATGTCAGTAGAAAAATCAATTTACTAAAAGAAAATTAACTTCATCGGGAAATCTTTCAGGAAAGCAACTGATCCATAAAGTGAGTTTAATCTGTACTAAAAATAGAATTGAATTCATCATCTATTTCCCAGTCAAGATGAACTTAACTATATATCAAGTTCATGATAAACATTTCCTGGAATGATTACACCAAACAAATAACAGAAGAGGAGAATTTGAGTCTAGCATTACTGAGAAATTAGCTTACTTATAATTTCATTTTTTTCAGGAGTATTTTTTTCACGGGATGGTCAATAATGGCTTGAAAGGAGCAAGAAGGAGTAGTCACAATTATCAATATATTAGGTTGACAAGATTTTCAGAAATTAGGCTTTTACTATAGGCTTGCATTTTATTTACATACATAGAATTCTTTTTGCCAAATTTTTACTTAAAATAACACTATGAGGTACCACTCACTGCTAATGAGTGAATTCTCTAATCTATTTTCTCTTTATTTGAAATGACAGTCATCTCTATTAATGAAAAGGATGCAGAAAAAAATTTTAATACTTTTTTTTTAAAGACTTATTTATGGGGCCTCCCCGGTGGCGCAGCGGTTGAGCGCTGGGTTGCGAAGCTGCCCGTGGCCTCCGCGGCGCCGGTTCAATCCCCGGCTGCTCCCCGGCCACCGGAGGAGGATCCCACATGGCGTGCAGACCTCTCCTGCCGCCCGCTGCTCCCCTCAGCAGTGTACTTCGGTCCTTCTGCCTGCTCTGCTCCCTACTCTGGCTCTGGTGAATTCTCTCACCCTCCCGCGTTTCTGACTGTACCCAGTGCTTGTATAAACAAACAAACAAACAAATAAAAATAAATAAATAAAACATGCCTCTATAAAAAAAAATTAAAAAAAAAAATAAAGACTTATTTATGCATACAAGAGCTGGGTGTAGGCCAGAGATGGGGGCAGTGGTGAGAGGCTTCACCAGAGACAGAGTGGGGAACAGAACAGGCAGATTGACCGAAGTACACTGCTGAGGGGAGCAGCGGGTGAGTCAGGAGAGGTCTGCTGCACCATTATATGGGTTAGCTCCCTGGCCAGGTATTGAACTCATCCTGCAGCAGCTGGTGATAGCTTGATAACGCTGAGACTTTAACCCCAGCACCACCAGGGAGGCCTGGATATAGAAAATTTTGAGGGAAAACTACAACCATCCTGCTATTAGGTTAGGGGATTGACATAACAGAGGATTCATTACAATTACAATCTGAGGTGTGTACCCAAGAGGGCTCATCCATAGAGAAGGAAAAGAAAACAAAACATATCACTCGGGAAACTGATAAAATGTTCCCATTCCTGCAGCAGTATCCTTCAACTACTTTCATTCTAAATATACTTTCTTAGTTCGCCATGGAATCAAGAATAGCGCAAATAAATTGAAAAAGTGAAAACAGTAAAGAAAAAAATTAGATAATTTGATGTAAATCAGTAAGGGTGTTAACTTTGCTGAAGTGATTTGATGCTTTTCTTTGCAGAAACTTAAAAACATTTCTATTTTTAAAACAATATTAATTTGAGTCTTAATATATGATTAAAAGAAAAAGCACTAAGAATGTTGAGACTTCATTGTGATGACTTCTGGAATGAGCAGAAGGAGATGCAACCCTCACCAATGGTTCTCAGAGAGATGGCAGCGTGGCCCTGGGGGGCAGCATTTTTTAAGGTGGGGCGCTGCCTTGAAACATAAAGTCTGTGTTTTAACCTGATGGTAAGAAAGGACGCGGTCTCTCTTACCGCCTGGATACCAGGAACCAGACTTGAGGGGGTCACCATTAAACATTGTTATTCTGGTTCTAGTGTTTCCAGGTCAGATGCTCTGGGGACTCTGGATGGCTCATTACCAAATGGAGATACTTTTTCACTTGACAGGGGTGGGAAACAGGAGTCGCCCCCTGAATTAGAAATTTGGACTATCTCTGGGTGATTTTGATTGAGCTCCTCCAGTCAGGTAAAGAACAGGCCAAAAATGGGTAAGGATTATGACTAATAGCTGGCATGATTTATCCTATTAAAGGGAAATAGGATTATTGGGGGTTGGGTATGAGAGGGATCTGGAGGACGGCTTAGCAAAAGACTCGTAACGGTATCTAGAATGGACTTTATTTCTGAGGTTTCAGAAATAAAGTAAATTCAAACCAGCTGAAATGCTGGCTGAAGGTGAGAGCAACTTGAAGTGAATAATAATGGAGATAAATTCAGTGCAGTCTATGCCTTGTGATTAAGTAGATAAAAAGGGAAACCTATGCTTTTATCATTCTGTTGGGTAGCTAGATGTTTTAAATTACTTCCAGTTTTCTTTTTCAATCAATACCACTTACTTTTGCTTGTCATTTTCCTCTTTTTATATTTATCTTTTAGTCTCACAATTAGGGTATATTTATTAATCGCAGTAAAAGTATTCATTTGACTCATAAGTTGCAAAGTATTACAACGGATGATGATGGAACAAGGGGAGAAATGAACCAGTGACATGACTTCCAGATCAGTAACTGAGTCTGTTAGCTTCTGGGAAGGAAGAAGGGTTTGTAGTTACGCATGGTAGTGCTGAGCTGTTCAGGACTAGCACTGAGCTGTTGAGGACCTATTTGGATGTACAGATGTATAAAATAAAGAGGTAGGGGAAGGAGGAGAAGGGATTAGGGTCAAAATAAGGGAGGGGTGGGAATAGTATAGGGACTATAACCAAGATGAAAATGCATACCTTGTGCAAAAATGAAAAATGTTATAAAAAATGTATAAAAGAAAAAAGAAAAAGAAAAAATCTAAAGAAGTGAAATCAGGTAGGAAGCTCTCATGATGGCTGGCTGTCCCTTCATTGCTCCCCCTTTTCTTGGAGCTGCTCCCAGAACCCAAGAGGAACACCTCTATTTTGACATGGACTTTTCAGAGCTTACTGATCAAAAAACAGTTATCTATCCCAAGCAGATACTAATAGATTTTTTTTCATTAAAAAATGGGAATGAGAAATTGCAAAAGGGTAGGGTCATATAAGTGACAGAAAAGAGACAGGAAATCTTTCCCATGAGCACTGTTTGTGACTGCCAGCCAAGGCTTAATTATTCTTCTTGACCTCCAAAAAAAATGCCATAGAATTCTACAAATAAAATCCTATTTTGATAAGCTAACCAGAGCCTTTAGTTAAGATCAGTGCTTCACAAACACATAAAGGCTAAGCGGTAAGAATACTAAACATTTCATTCAGTGTTGCATCTGTGGTTTTGAAAATAAAGGCATGGGGGAGGGGCAGTTTTCTTTAATGTGCACTCAATTTCTAAAGAAGTATAAACCTCACTATTTGAATCAATTGACCTTCAAAGGAATCTTTAAATCTATGGATGCGTCTGCAAGTTGTCTCTCTTACTGCACCTAGCGATCAGGTCTCACCACTCATTTAATGGTCATTCTCAGCAGCTTTGGGTGAGGTTTCTTTCCCTTGAAATTCCTTTTTAGAAACCACATCTTCTACACACTCCATATCTACTTTCTGTTTCACTGCTTACTTCTCGGTCACCTCACTGGCTCCTTATCCTCCCAACTTCTGAATCAAGGTATTTAACCTTAATACTATTGGTACTTGAACCCCATAGATCTTTGTGTGGGAGGATGCTCTATGCAGGGTAGGATGTTTAGCAGCATTTTTGGCCCCTACGCACTAGTTACCAGCAGCTTTCCCACCCTGCTCTCCCAGCCAATTGTGACCACTTAGTATCTCCAGTCATAGCTAGATGTCGGTGGGTTGAGAACCACTGATCTAAATATTTCAATTGCCCAAAGATCTGCACTGGACCTTCTCCTTTTTACTCCTTCTTCGGTCATGTCATTCAGTCTCAAAGTTTTAAATACCATGGAAACTGGAGTGACGCTCAAATTAATACATCTAACCTGGACCCCTCTCTCCAATTTCATACAGACACTGATTACTCACTGCTGGGCTAATACGTACCCCAAACTCTTGATTTTCCTCCTTACCTTGCTCCTTCTTCAGTCTTTCCCACTTGGTTTCTAAGATTAATAAGTTGCTTTGTTCTTGAATTCTCTCACATCCCACATTTTATGCTCAAGACCGGTTTGCTCTGCCACCAAGTTGTATTGTCAATGTGACCACTTGGCATGTCACTACCACTCAGTCTAAGCCACTATCTGCTCTCATCTGGGGAAGTGAAGTAATCTCCCAGCTTTCTTCCTTTCTGTCACTTCTGCCTCTCATAATATTTTCCAAAAGCATCCAAGGGTATGTTTTCAATGTCATACCATTTCACAAATCCAAATCTTCCAGTGGCTTCCCATAACAGTTTTTAAAAATGCAAATTCGTGGCTTTAAGGAGCCTAACCTGATCTGATGCCAATCTACCTCTTTCTCCCAGTCTTTTATCTCCTGCCCTTACCTACTTGCATCATTCCAGCCACCTTGATCTTTGTGCTGGTCTGTGGGTAAACCAACTTCACTCCTGACTGTGGAATTTGTACTTGGTGTTTCCTCTACTGGAATTCTGTCACCCAGACTGTCACATGGCTTATTTCTCCACATCACTTAGGTTTCTGTTCAAATAGCCTTCCAAGAAAGAAGTCTTTTTGTCACAGACCCTCTGCCAACATTTTCTTCCTGAAGTGTTTGTTCCATAACACTGAAACTATGTAATGAATAAATCCTGAAGCTAGCTAGAGCAATGCAGGTTATCGGATCAGATTTTCTTCTATAAAGCTGGCATTACAGTAGTCACTCTTTTTAAGAAAGTGAAAAGAAAAATGCTGTTATATTACAAATAAAACACTTTTCAATCACAATTAATTTTTGAAGTCCCAGAGGTGTGTTTTTAAATTTTATATATCAAAAAAAACAAAATAGGTTTCGGCTTGGGTGCTATTGGGAGTGAATGGCTAGAATACAACATTAGCAAGAATTCTGAGACCGTTCTCAGGTTCTGTGGGAAAGAGTCTTACGATTGATTAGCAATGCCTTCCCTGGTGCAGGAGGGAAGAGTGGTGGTTTGTGTACCATGTCTTGTCATCTTTTGACTAAGTTCTTTCATTCTTTTGTCTTCTCACTTTTGAGTATAACATGAAAACAAAATATATGAAACTCGATCAAGCAACTTAACTAATTACTGCCTTGGCAAAAGTTTTCAAGTGTGTGGGAGGAGGGGATAAATAAGGCCAAAAGATGCTGAAATAATCAGTAGGCATGAATTATCTATATATCTCTTAACAACCAAAAGTAGAGGAAGGACATAATGGCATAAGGAAATGAATCCAGAGATTTGTGTATAAGAGAATGCAATTATCTTACTTTCCTTGCCCTTCAGGAAAAGACAGGTTTAAAGGAGAAATTATGAGATTATAATGTGGAAGACATTTGAAGAGATTTTGCCATTCGTGAAACATTACTTATATTTTCTGATTCCCTAACTGCTGCTGAATAATTAAGCAAGAATAAGTCAGAAAAAAATTAAAAAAAAAAAAAACAAAAACATGAAGATGGGAGTAAAAGCACAAAAGTGAAAGGACAAAAAAAGGTCAGTATATAACAAAAACTTCCCAACCATCCAAACTCCTCTCCCCACTCTTAAGAAAGGTCAACTGATAGCCCTTGGCTCCTGACATGTAACTATATCCCATTGCTCTTTTGATGTTCTCACCAAGAGGGATTTAACTGCCCTTTTCCCTGATTCATTAGGTGGTCACTTCAAAGAGACTCCAAAGAGGCATCATTTGCCCAAACAACTCCCCTGTTTTAGTAAATCCAGACAAAACCCAAAAAGCAATCCATCCTACATTTCACACATTATTGTCTTTGGCCCCTGGTCAGTGACCTCAGCCTACAATATTGATTACCACCTCTGCCTCCCAATATGAATCCTGCAGGTGATCAATCAGTTCCCAGGACAGAGAAAGAGTTATTCAGTCTAATACTGGAAATTTCCCAAGACCCACTATTTCCCCAAGAAGAAACCAAACAAGCTAGCAAAACTTTTAACTCCATTTACAAGTCCCATCTTACCCCAGAGTCAAGGAGGGCATGAACCATACTTAGTCTAGAGCCTGCTTCTAGACTCTATTCAAGATGAAATGGGTACTTGATTTAGCAGGAAATACACTAAGACATTTTATTATATTAACAAATGTCTCTAACTACTATAATTTGAAAATAAGATGTATGCCATCTCTGGAAAAGGACAACATACAAACACACATAGTTTTCATATATTCTTTTATGATAATAATGAATAGACAAAGTGCAAATAAATGATCAGAGAATATGGAAAATAATCAACATCACTAGTAATGAAAGAAATTAAAGTGAAGAAAACAATAAAATACAGCATTCCCCCACCAAATCAGAAAGATAAAACTGAAAATATACAGTGTTGGTAACAAAGAAGGAAAACAGACACTTCATTCTGAAAAAGCAAGACCATGCCATCCTGTTCATTAAGTTAGTTGGGCACTTCACACGGTACTCGGACCTAGTAGCTTCCCACTAAACATTTGGTGAATTAATAAACAAAATAAGTGCATGAATAATCTGCTGGTGGGAGTAAGCTGAATAAAATCAGGAGGAATAATTTGCTAATAAATCTTAAAAGTCAGATAATAATCATACGTTTAGCACTGTAACTTTTCTCCTAAGAATGTGATCTAAAAATGCAAACATCCAATGCAACAAATGCTTGTGACATTATTAAAACACTAAAAAATTATAAACAGGTTTGCAGGAACAGTCCACAATAATTAAAACAATATAAAATATTTGACAATATGGGAAAGGATTTGTTATATAGCATGCTAAGCCAAAAAATTATTTATCAGGTATAGGAAATATTATGCAACCATAAAAAATTTGGGAAGAAAAGTAAATTTTAACAGTAATTTTTCTATGGGTGGTGGTAATGAAAAGTGTTTTTTCTATCCCAATAAGTCAATATTATTTTTGTAAAGACCACAGAAAACGTAGGTAACAAAAAGCAAATGCCTGTATTAACAGACTAAGGAGATCACTTTCTAAAAAGTGCTATTCTAACACATACCCACAAAACAACAATGGAACATGTACCCACTGACTCTCACAGCAGAGTTTCTTTTCTTTTTTATTCACTATTTGATTCTATTCAGGATAGGAAGGCTTTTTGAAGACTAACAAGTCATTTATTTTAAAATTCAACAAATTTCAATTAAAATCCTTCTGCTGGGCCTCCCTGGTAGACTAGGGCTTAAGTCTCAGCACTATCACTACTGCAGCCTGAGTCTGATCCCCCGCCAGGAAACTAATCCACATGGCACAGCAGACCTCTCCTGTCTTGCCCGCTGCTCCCCTCAGCAGTGTATTTCAGTAGAGCTGCCTGTTCTGCTCCCCACTCTGTCTTTGGTGAATTCTCTCACCCCCCGTACCTCTGGCCTACACCCCAGTTCTTCTATGCAAAAATAATAAAAATAAATAAATAAAAAATAAGTAAATAAAACAAAAGACCTCTGCTACTCCTTCAGCCATTTTCCCTGTGCTATTAATAGTTTAGAGGTAACTTGCAGTATTTTTTATCAATTAACGTTTTCCATATTAAAATAATTTTTAAAGTCTTCAGATGCAGGATATTTTTATTAACATTAAGGAAGGTTTAGAAACAAACCCATTACATCTTTTTACAGTGTCTTTGTATTGCACCTAAAATAGTTATTCAGAATAAACCAGATAATTTATGTGAATAAGTACTATGTAATTACAAACTGCCATTGAAATGTTAGTTTTAAATTTTTACTGTATGCCATTTCTTACCTTGTATTTATCTCTGATGGCCTATTTCCTCACATTCTATAAGCTGCTTCACTTTTGCATAATTTTGTTGATGATTTCGAATGTTAGATGATATATAAATGTTATATGGTATCTAAATACATACATTTTACAACACATATATGTTGCAAAATGCTTTCAACCCTACACAGGTCATTTAAACTATGAAAACAAAATTAAAGACCAACAGCATGCAAATCAAAACTACAATGAGATAGCACTTCACTCACAGGGCTATCATTTAAAAAAGTAAATAATAACAAGTGTTGGCAAGGATGTGGTGAAACTGAAACTCTTACACATGGTTGGGTGAGGAGGTAAAACGTGCAGAAGCTTTGGAAAAAAATCTGGTATTTCCTCAAAAGAATAAACACAGAATGACTGTGGTGCAGCAATTCCACTCCTAAGTATATTACACCCAAGAGAAATGAAAATATATCCACGCACAAACTTGTACACAGACGTTCCTGACAGCAATATTAATAACAGCCAAAAGGCAGGAACAATCCAAATGCCCATCTACTTACAGAAAACAAAATGTGCTATATCAATACAATGGAATAGAATTTGGCAATAAAAAGGATAAATCTTGAAAACATTATGCTAAGAGGCCAGTTATAAAAGAGCATTTATTGAAGGAATCCATTTATATGAAATGTACAAAAAAGGCAAACCTATAGAGGCAGGGAATAAATCAGTAGTTACCTGGAGTTGGAGATGACTGGGTAGAAATGGCCAGTGACTGCTGTGGGGTTTTAGGAGGGTGGTGAAATGTTTTAATACAATTGAGGTGATAGTTGCACACTTCTGTGAATGTACTAAAAACCACTGAATGGTACAGTATATGTGGGTGAATTGCATAGCATGTTTATTACATTTCACAAAACTTTTTTTTTTTGGAAAGACTGAGTTGTCATGGAAATTGGTAGTAGAATATATAAGTGTAATTTTGGGAAAGGGGTTGTGGAACTAAAAAATTATTCATATATTTTTACTACTTATATTTCTAAAAATTACAGAAATGGCTTAATGGAAATAAAAAGCTATATGAATAAAGATATTAACCACAGTAGTGCCTATTAGTTTCATCTTGGGGGAACAATTTAAATGTCTAACAATGGATTTAGTATTATGGTCCAGCTATATGATAAAGTATTATCATTTATTATAATTAAAAAGCTATAATTAGTAAGATGATAAAGAACCATAAAAATGTTTGGAGTAATTTTAGGTAAATATAGAAGTGTATAAAAATGTGAAACAAAGGAGCTTAGTCATTTTGATACACCCATCTCTATGAAAAGAGTCGAGGTGTTTGGATTATGGAAGATTTTGTGTTTTTGTTTTCTCTAGTAGTTTTCTTAGCTTATCCTTTTAATTAAAAAAAAAAGAAATTATTATTGCTCTTAAACAAGTAGTAAACACAGCTATCCAAAAAAGTTAAAGGTTCCCTGGAGATGACTAATAAAAGAGCAATAGGTGGGGAAGAATTTCAGGCACCAGTGTTTAGTTTAAGCTATATCACAAAACACCCAGATAATACTGGAGCAACAAGGTAGTTACAAACAATCCAGTTCATTAAATGACTGGCACCTATTCTACCTGTACCTCTAGTATAGTCTTTATCCAGTATTTTTCTTTTTTCTTTTAAAGATTTATTTATTTATGCTTACAAGAGCTGGGATACAGGCCAGAGATGCTGGGAGTGAGAGGATTCACCAGAGACAGAGTGGGGAGCAGAACAGGTAGACTAACTGAAATACACTGCTGAGGGGAGCAGCGGGCGGGACAGGAAAGGTCTGCTGCACCATGTGGGTTGCTCCCTGGCCAGCCGGGGATTGAACTCATGCTGCAGTGGCTGCGAATTGCTTCATAGTGCGGTGCTTAACCCTTTGTGCCACCAGGGAGGCTCTATCCAGTATTTTTCAATGTTTCATTTTTTCAATGAAATAGTCATTGCTACTCAGTCAAGAGAAGTCTGAGTATAGTCCTCATCTTCCAAAGTGCCCATATACAAGTTAAGTGACAACACATTGAATGAATATTTAACTGATAGGGTTGTGTTCACAGATGCCACAAACGTGGTTTGCTCGATATGATACGTGGGGGTGAGGAGAAGTGAAAGGAGCACACGTATACGTGGGGCTTGGAGCTACTATGTTCAGAAAGGGTGAGCCTTTGAGTTACAGCTATCCTCAGTGGTCCAGGTGTGCAAGGAATGAGATGAAGGCAGAGAGACTACTAGAATCTTTGCTACTAGACACCTTGATGATAGAGAGCATGCCTTTGTTTTTCTATTGTGCCTCCGAGTGTATAGGGGATGAGAGCTCAAAATTCTTGTAGGTCAGTGCAACAAATATTTACCATCCCAAGGTACATGTAGCTCTAAGTACCTTATGTTTCAAATGTCTACTTTTATTGGTGTAACGTAGATGTCTCTCTCCCAGAACTTGACCCTACATTGTGTGATCATTTGTTAATGGATTACTCACTTTCTGACATATTCGTCCCCAAAGGTTAAATGCCTCCTTGACCTTGATGAAATCAGTCATTTTCTACATAGGAATTGAACAAAATGGGAGTGCCCACGTATTTGTGATGTAAGTTCAGCACAAACTGAGTCACCTATTGTTCTGAATTATCCAAGCATCTTACCTTTCCAACCAGTAGCTAATAAAAACGAAGTTTCATGCTGAAGCCACTGAAATTTATTTTAAGATCCTCCTATCTCCTTTCTTCAAAATTCAGTTTTATTCTTCATTAAGGTAGAGCATTCCTATTAAAGATTTAGAAAGTTCCTATGAGTAGAAGGAAAGTAGTCAGCCATAGCGTCCAGGTTCAGGGGTGGACTATTAAACAGTTTGGTGGATTTCATTCTAGTCTTTCTGTCTGTGTGTTCTTTTGTTGTTATCCTGTGTTATTTCTTTGGGGAAATAGCTAGAAACACAGGGTATTTAAAATTATGAGGTCTCTTTTCTCCAAGGACAGTTTGTTCCTCCATAAATTAACACAGCCCTGCTCCTCTACTGCCAGCTATTGCCTGGGCTCCTATATTAAACAGAAAAATCACCACACATCACACTCCAGGCACCTTCCTTCACAGCCACCCCACACTCCAACTTAACAATAGCACTGCCTACCTTCTGTTCCTACTCTCCCCTTTCAGATAATACAAGTCACCATCAAACAAGGATTTCCCATGTTACTTCAAACATTGCACACCGGGGGCCTCCCCAGTGGCGCAGCAGTTGAGCGCTGGGCTGCAAAGCTGCCCACAGCCTCTGCAGCGCTGGTTCGATCCCCGGCCCGCCGGCGAGGGTCCCACGTGGTGCGCAGACCTCTCCTGCTGCTCCCGCTGCTCCCCTCAGCAGTGTACTTCGTCAGTCTGCCTGCTCTGTTCCCTGCTCTGGCTCTGGTGAATTCTTTCACCCTCCCACGCTTCTGACTATACCCAGTGCTTGTATAAATAAATAAATAAATCTTTAAAAAAAAAAAAAAACATTGCACACCGGGTAGCAGAGATTGGGTGCTCTACCTCAGAGCCAGCTCTGTGACCAGCTCAGTCCTTCTAGCCTTGACTCCTTCCATACCATCTCCTGTACTTCAAAGAGCAGTCTTCTTTGATAATAAAACCCTAGCTGAAAAGGGCTTCCACTGTCCCTTTAATTAATCTCATTATGCGTTTACCCACAAGCGTGGGAAACGAGGTTAACACCCACCTGCCTGCTCCTTAGCTCAGGAACTGCTCAGGCTCACTGGAGTCCCAGTCAAGCTACTCCCTTGTCAGATGTCCACGGGTGGTCTCCTACCCTGGTTTCCTGCCTTCCCTGTCTTGCACACTTCTGTTCAGAGCATTGACTTGGTTTCCCATCAAACCTGCTCTGACCTATAAGTCCTACAGGGCATGAGCACTGGTCCCTGCCCTTTGGCAGGCTCTGTAAGTGTGGCCAGGAAGCTCCATGCTCGATGCCCATTCTAGGCTTGTGGACATCATGCCTGCGAGTCCTTGCTTATCCCAGGAGAAAGAAGCACTCTGTGTTTATAGCAGCACTGTTTACAATAGCTAAGCTTTGGAAACAACCCAAATGCCCAAAAATAGATGACTGGATCAAGAAGATGTGGTACATATATATACCATGGAATATTACTCAGCATCCAAAAAAGATAAACACATGCAATTTGCAGCAACATGGATGGCGCTGGAAGGGATCATGCTCAGCGAAATAAGCCAGAAAGAAAAAGAGAAATACCGGATGGTCTCACTCATAGCAGGAATCTAGAAAACTTAAATAAGGGACCAGGAAAATGAATAACTATAAGAAAGTGAAAATCAAAATCAACAAAAAACTATGAACCAGAGACACTTTTAGGGGGGCAGGGGCGGGAGGGGAGGGATTGGGGTCAGAATGGGGGGGCTGCAATTGTATGGGGAATATAAAAATAAAATTTATTATTAAAAAAAAAAAAAAGAAAGAAGCACTCTGAGTAAGGCCCCCTACAAGTCTGATTTCAGGACAATGCCATAAAAGAAACACTTGGTCTCATACTTCCTCAACACTTAGACCTAGACATAAGTACACAGAAATTATGAAAATCTGAATATTTTCCAAGACAGTGTCAGAAAAGACTTGAGTATGTAAGGTGTGGTCGTTCGATTCCCAGGAGCCTATCTCTGCCACATCTGCTCCTCTTCTGGAATAAGTTATTGTTGGCTCAACCATTTGAATCATCCAGCTGATTGTGTGCACCACAAGAACTCCACGCAAAGTGAGTCTCTCCTTGTCTCATGACTAAAGCACTTAGGTTTCCCTTCCCTGCCTCATGACCAACAATGCACCTTTCTTGGGCACAGCCAGCAAGTAAAGAGAAATGGCTGCTGCAGTTTCACCTGTATTTCTCACCACCTGAATGAACACACACTTCAAATACCCATAAACTACTCTTTAACTTCTAGAAATAATCTTTGTTCACCCTTATTTTTCTTTGACTGAAAAGATGAAAACATCTCCAGAATTACTATTCAGCCAGCCACTGAAAAGTTCAGGAGTTTTGGTTACTGAACATACCTTGAAAGATATGTGACCTGTGCTCAATTTTAATTCCATGCGTGATCAGTATATCTATTTAACAAGTAATAATTGTATGGTTGTCAAACCTTCATTTATTCATTCAATCAAAATACTGATTAAGCACCTAGTGAAACATGTGATACAAAGATTATTACAAGTCCTTGCCTTCAAGGAGTCCAGCATCCCTTAGAGAAAAAAGCAAAAGCAAATAAATTCAAGGAATATAAGTATTAAAAGGAGAGTAATAAGGGAATGAAGGTAACCCTAAACTGGGGGTTGGGGATGATTAAGGATGGGATAACCTCAGGGAAAAGAATACTTGATACTTGAAAAATGAATAAGATTTATCTTGGCAAACAGGAAGGGACAAACACACATGAAAGAATGTGTGTGCTCAGCAGATGGCACATGTTTAAGTATGACCGGAATGTGGGCTGCCTATGGAAGGGGCAGGCAGGGACCAGGTGTTTAAGGAGCTGTTCACAACCCTACTAAGGAGATTGGATTTCATCCTCAAGTCATGAAAATATCTTTATAAGGGAGAGACTTGATGTCTTGCCAGCTCCCCTCACCACCTCACTCCTGCCTTTTAAATGCACATTTGCATTCTCCCACAAGCCACAATGCACACCACCTGCTGTGGACAGCACCTGCATCAGGTAATTGTCTACAACTGCTTACCTGTTTGTTGTTCCTCAATGTCCTAAATCTATTCTCAGCTCCTATATTGTTGCTTCTGGCCACATTGTTAGTTACCACTTGGGTTTTCTTTCTTCATTGCTGCTTGACTCTTAACTCTTTGTGGTCAAGACTTTATTTAGTTTCAGGTTACAGACATTCTCACCCACCTCTACAGCAGACCCGTTTGCATCATTATTCATTTCAACTAGAGTCCCACTTGCAGTTAAGGTCGTCAGGTGGCTCTGGGTTGTGTTAAGAGTTTTCTTGACATGAATGGGGTTTGTAGTCTCTCACCTAATAGACCTATACAGAATGACTAGTGATCTAACTGTAAAAAAGGAAATCCCAAGTTATAGTTATGTCCCTGGTGTTGGTTAGTGCTCTGATCTTGCTTAACCATAGGTCGCTATGGTTGAATTACCAACTTTGTTGAAGAAAAAAATGGAAATCTATAAAAACTTTCTCACTGGAGTTGACCTATAGACTAAGAAGTCCAATTTTCTACTTTCCTCTGCACATCTGGAGAAATCTTCTAGCTATTTTGAAGTATTTTTGGCTCATCTTAATTCTTGCTCCACCCAAGGACAAAACTTGGAAAAAAGATGTACGGTCCATCTCTATGGTTAAATTCCTTGTGCTCATTATTCTGGCATTCCATTCCAACCTCTCCCAGCAAAACTGCCTGTCCTAAAGCAGTTGTAGAAGCTGAAGGTATGTAAAAGTACAAACAAGATTGTGAGTGCACAGATAATGTCAGGTAGGATTTTTTTTTCCTCATTAAAAATAGAATGGGGCACCTCCCCTGGTGGTGCAGCTGTTGAGTGCTGGGCTGCAAAGCTGCCCGCGGCCTCTGCAGCACCGGTTCGATCCCCAGCCACCAGCGAGGGTCCCACATGGCGCGCAGACCTCTCCTGCCGCGCCCGCTGCTCCCCTCAGCAGTGTATTTCGTCAGTCTGCCTGTTCTGTTCCCTGCTCTGGCTCTGGTGATTCTCTCACCCTCCCGTACTTCTGACTATACCCAGTGCTTGTATAAATAAATAAAAATAAAATCTTTAAAAAAATGGGGAAAGCATAGGTCTTGGAGTCACAGAGATTACGATGTATTCATTTGGGAAAGTTTTTCACATATCAAATGGAGATGATAGAGGTTTCCCAAGAGTATTGTGAAGATTAAACAAGGCGAATGTTTAAAGTACTTTATATAGTGTTCAATAAATGAGTGCCAATCCTTTTATCATCACCATTACCACTATTACTATTACTTCCACAACCAATGAAATATGGCACTGAAGTCAATGACCCAACTTTTAGATGTGTTAATTATGATCTTGCAGGAACTTAGAAATACTCTATTTGAAATTGCAGTTCAGCTCAGACCAGGTATATTATTTATCAAGAAATGTAGAGGGCACAAATGTTTTAACTATTGACTGCTGGTAAAGAGCTGATTCCCCTCTATCAGTTCTCAGTAGCCCCTAAGTTTTACTCTAAAAGAGAGAAAGAAAACAAATCCAGGTGCTGGAAGCTATACACCCTCAGATTCTGGCAGTTACAGCAAAAACGCTTGTAATTCCTGCCAGAAAGAAGACAACACAGAAATTCGGCAACTATTTAAACGTGATTTAAATTTTGGAGGTTATGGGAACCCTAGCTCCATTTTGATTACTGGCACTGAGAAATATAGAGGTTGTGAGATTTCAAAGGCGCACTTATTTCTTGGAGTATTATTATTTAACTAGGATATGTTACTGAACAGCTTTTCTTTAAATGAATTATTTAACCTGACAGTTGCTGTTGGAAAATCCCAACTATGGATTGAGTTGCTCCTGGCACCTCAATAAATTTAACAAGTCCACTTCTTATTTTATGAGTGCATAAAATAAGAAAGTTAAGTTGATAAAAGTTTGCAATGATTTCAATAAGTAGACATTAATTTCTTATATTCGCTTCACCTATACCCAATGGAAATAGACATCATGCCACAAACAGCATTTTTATACCATCTCAAGGGGCTAGAAAAGGCACACTTTACCTCCTTGAAGAAATAATAGAGCAAACAATGTGAAACATACTCAGGACTATATAACAAATTAGTGTTTGAACTAAAAGTAAAATTCTGAACTAAAAATAAAATTTACCTTGAATTGAAAAACCTATTCTTTATCTATTCGAGGATACTAACAATGGGACGGTAATAAGGAAGGGGAATAAAACCCTTTCATGTTCCTAGAAAGAAAATCTTTGTTTCCCCAAGTCAAAATTATGACATAATGTGTTGTAAATCTAAATAGACTTTTCTAAAACTGATTCTAATTTTGTTGCAAGACGAAATCATATGAATTCTGATTAAATGTGAACACAGGGGTATCATTACTTTAAGAAATGCTCACAGATCACATAGTTTGTAAACGTTAAGTTATTTGACTCAGCATGTAATATCCTCCCTGGGAAGACTTTAGTATTTTCTGTTTTAATTAGTAGTTCCCACAGAGCAATTAAAACAAGAAATTTTCTCATTTACTTTATTAATAACTTTCCTCGTAGTTTAAAATCCCCTGTGTTTGGAACCTCTAGATGCAGTAGATGCAGAGACTCTCAGGGGCATACTAAGATGTCCATTGAAAAAATTGAAATAAACCAGAAAAATAGCTTCAAATAAGCACCAGCAAACAGCAAGAAAAAGGAGAGTAAAATTATCAATATCTCCCATAAGGCTGAAATTAATTTATTTTATGTATCTAATTTTTCCTAGCAATTTCTCTAATTTGAATATAAAGTTAGAAAATAACAACCTCACTACCATAAAAAACTTGTTTGATAGGGACAAGGGGCAGTGCTTGTAGGAAAGAAGGTATCAGAAAAATCTCCTTTTACATCCCAATAATGTCCAAATTATATTACATGCAAAGAGAATTATTTAAACAATGCCTGTGGTAAAAATCAGGCACAAAGTGTTTTCACATATTTTGGCTAAATAATCTAGATTAAATGTTTCTGGATATCGATACAGCATTTTATTAGAGTACCTGTCTTTACAGAATTACATAAAATCTTCACCTTCAATAATACAAAATGTCACATCCACACCACAAAGTCTTCTGTAGTATAAGATTATTTCTAAAACTCCTTTTATAAGTAAATAAGCATACTTATCCTTAGCTTTTTTCAACAAAACTGAATGAACATATTAATAATAAAATAATATGACTGGAAAAAAATTCAAGATCAGCAGCCCTGCAGGTTACAATTGGAGAACTCCTGGACAAGTGTGTATCAAACAATGACCTTTACCAAGAACTCACCTTTCATGGTTTAGCCAGGAAAAAAAAAAACAAAAAGCAACAACAACAACAACAACAAAAAAAACCCCACAAAAAAACCGAGCAAGCTAAATGTACTGATTAAGCAAAGAGGAATTTCAGTTCTGATCACCGAAATAGATTTATTTCCATCTTAAATAGAAACCATTCTTTCCCCACCTACAACCAAGAGCAAAGACTTCAGCTTTTCAAGCTTACCTTCCTCTGGGGCTACTGACCTCCTGTGTCGGCACTTCCAGATCTTGGGAACAGAGATAGCCTGTCCATGTCTGGGGTTGTAGTGATAGTATGCACCCATAGTGCTGAAAGGTGGGGAGCCTGCAGCAAACATGATGGATTCTCAGGATAGCTCGAGAAGGAACACATAGAGGATGGACATCCCCTGCTCCATTGTAGGAGCAACTGGTACAGTGCTACCAGGGCAGAGGCTCCGCCAAGCAGCGATGAGTCAACCTTCTATGTCAATAGTGGGCCAGACAGGTTTCACCACTACACAGTCATATTAATGACAAAACTTATAAAAACAACAACAACAATATTCTTGAAGAGCTTCCTTTTATTACTTCCTCTTTCATGGGAGAGAAGTGACTGCTATGTTTTTTTAAAGAGTTTTCAGCTAAACACAGAAACTTAATTAACACCTTTTTTTAATCTTTCACTTGGCGAATCACCTCTCAGCACTAAGCCCTCCTGTTCTAAAAATGAATGATTCTACTATTTCAGTCTTCAAAATGTGTTAGCGATTTTATTTTCAGATTTTGAAAGCTAAGCTCTTTCCTCCTCCCATAAAATGACCCCCATCACGACACTTGGTCTTGGATGTAAACTTGAACTCTGAAAAAAATCACTGTATAATTATCTTAATGAGACTATGTTTACATTGTGTCTTTTATCTAAAGAGCTCAAAGCATTTTGCTACCATGATCTTATTAAGCTTTACAACACCCCACTCAGGAATGCCATGCTAAGGATTATTATTATCAATTTTAACAGGTGGGTAAACTGAGAGATTAGCAATTAAATGACTCCATTTGAAGTTACAATACTAGCTGAAGGCACAGTTTCATTCAGGACTCTGACCTCTCTTTGCAAGGATATACCCAAATCGCCAAGGAGAGCTTCATGTTGAAATAACAATCAGCTTTCACTTCTCAGATTCTATTCTTTTGTACAAATGTTTTAAAGCACTTATTAAAAAGGCGAATCAAAGTTATTTTATGTCTGTAAATTATGGCACACGTGCTATCGATAGATCTTAGCTCCAGTCCCTTTACTCCCCGCTTTACCCATCCCAAGGGCCACCACCATTCTTGCCCATCAGTGGGTCAGGCCGTAGGCAGTGCTCACACAGTCTGTATAAACTGATTAGCTGGGGAACTTTTTTCCATGTGCTGGAAAGAAAAGGTTTTCAAAGCTGGTCATCCTGCGCATGTTCGTTGTGAGGAATTAAAAAATTATGAAATTGTACAACGTCGAAGTGAAAAAAATCTCAAGTTGCCACCCCTAGAGCTGCCATTGTTATACATGGGGCCACATGAATACACATATATGGTGATGACAGGAATAAATGTCCTGTAGCTTTCTGGGTTGTCTTTTCATTTTCCAATATTTTTTGGTCATCACTCTTTGTCAGTTCATACATATCTATATCTATAGCATCCCTTAAAGTGACCACATATCCATCTTTCTGGATATGTGTACATGAATACACAAACATTTATTTGGCCCAGTTCCCCTTTACTGGACATTTGGAGACTTCCTTTCTTTGTCTCTCTTATGAACTGCAAAATAAAAAAAAAAAAAATTCTTGTATGTTTGATTTGATGTGTTTTTAAAATATTTATTTTGGCTCTGTTAAAGATGGAGGAGCATAGAATGAGCCCATTTTCCCTGCCCCCACTTACATGTATGTGGCTACCTTGGACTACAAGTCCCAATATGCCATGAGCTGGACTTTCTGAGCAGGGTTGTTCCTGGAAACTAGGAGCAGTGCTGAGTGGCCAGGAGGACCTATACAACATGGAGGCAGATGGCTCATCTTTCTCTCATGCTTTTGCAGCCTGACTTGCACCCTGGTATTGCTGGGAAGGAGACCTGATGGGATCATGCAAAGCAGAGACATGCAGAAATCTTATAACAGATACTTGGAAGAAGGTCTCTCACATGAGTGAGAGACAATTGGGGAGAGGCTGCTTCTGGTCCTCAGCAGAGACAATGGCAGTTACTAACTTGATGCAGCATATTTTCTGTTTTCTCTCTCTTCTGTACTAGCTAACTGGGACCTAGCTAACCCCCTTCTTTTTGTGGTTCCCCAAGGTACTTTATTTAGACTTAGTGGCAAGCTTTTGGGCTGACCCTGCTTGGCCATTTGCTTACAAGGAGAAAGAGAAATAAGGGGGCTGTTGGGGGATTATTAGGAAACTATTATTAAGAATATCCTTTATGGGCCTCCCCGGTGGCGCAGCGGTTGAGCGCTGGGTTGCAAAGCTGCCCGCGGCCTCTGCAGCGCTGGTTCGATCCCCGGCTGCTCCCAGGCCACCAGAGGAGGGTCCCACATGGCGCTCAGACCTCTCCTGCCGCCCGCTGCTCCTCTCAGCAGTGTACTTCGGTCCTTCTGCCTGCTCTGCTCCCCGCTCTGGCTCTGGTGAATTCTCTCACCCTCCCGCGCTTCTGACTGTACCCAGTGCTTGTATAAACAAAACAAACAAGCAAACAAATAAATCATAAATAAATAAAAAAATACATGCTTCTTTAAAAAAAAAAAAAAGAATATCCTTTATTCTCTCTCTATGCACACTAATTCTATTAAAAATCTGTCATACTAAGAGTGTGCTTCCTTTGTATTGGCCCACTTATAGGTTGGGTACCCCTTAACAGTTTGGGATTCCCTGGATGCCTCTCAGTCACATGCTAAGAGACCTGCTTCCCATTTTTTCTTAATCCAGTATCACTTCTTTACTTACTGACAAAAATACAAGAAACCAATTTCTGCATGTACTTTATCTGTACCAACTGGCTTGTTGCCAGAGAATCTCTTCAAAAAGAGTATCACAAACATTAAAGATTTCTACATGTATGTACAATATGTATTCTCTTGAATACGACTATCATTGAAAAATGGATCGTTAATCCAATCAGCTAGAATATGATTTTGCCCAGCATTTTAAGATTCCAAATCTGTTTCCCATTCTTTAAGTGATCCAGGAAACTTCTTATGAAAATATACCTGTGGCTCTATTACTGAGCATCTTTTTGCATATAAGCCTGTAGCCTCAGATATAAAAACAGTTCCCCTCTTTCTTCCCATCACTTCCTGGCAGGGGGTTTGGCTTTATCTGAAGGCTATTTCCTTGCCTTTATTCATATGGCAAAAAAATGTGAGTGGGGAAAAAAGATGGAGGGATGGTTAAATGATATTGTAAGAAAACAATATGTACCATCACCCATCTATGACTCACAGCCCACTTTCACAAATTTCATTCGACCAAAAGATCAAATCCTTGCCTTTTCCCAATAGACAGTTGTGGTTCCTGTGTTTTAGAACAAATAGCAATGGGCAAATAGAGTTTAGAGAATGTGTAAGTCTGAGTTTCAGTATATAATGACTGATTTCTCTATAGCTCTGCTCTCTCAGACCACAGTGGAAGATTTGGTGTCCTTTATTTTCAATTCATTTACAGTGTTTTGGACTATCTATAAATCGAGAAATCAATGGAAATGCCTTATCCCCTCATTTCCAGTGGGCTCTGCCCCAGTATCTCACTTCGTGTGTCTACTATATCACCTCCCAATAAAGTTGACTGGTATTATATTTCTATTTTAACAACTGTAAAAGGGGGAAGAAGCAATAGACTTAGAGCCACAACAAAAATCTAGACCATAACTAGGTTTTCATCATTGGTTTTTCCTATTAATTTATTCATATGTTCACTTACTAAATATGCACCACAACAAACAATGTGAATAAGAGACAATCTCTGCTTTTATGGAGCTGACAATACACTTAGGGCAACAAAGAAAGTAGGCAATTAAAGAATAACACCCTATAAGAGCAAGGAAGAATTTCTGGAAACTGCTACAGCTATCTACACAGAAAAACAAACAAAACTCTTGCCAGTAGAATGAAGGGCAATGTTCTCAGTTATGTGAAGCCAAAAAGGTTTTGAAAACCCTCATTTTTCCCTCAACAAAGAAGTGGATAAGCTAAGGAGACTTATTTATTCTTGTCATATTCCAAGTCTACTTGTTTCTACCCCTTCTTAAAATAATATTGTATTTTCTAAGTTGAACCAACCAAGTTATCGTACTCTTCAAAAAGAATTTTTAATCCAATCATTAACTCTGTTCCTGAAAAGTACATGTCACAGTGAAAATGTAAGGTAGTTCAGAACAAGTCTTTCTTTATATTGGTTTAAGACTCTGCACATTCGGCTCACTCTTTAAATGCTTGTGCCACAGTAAATTTCATGCATGCCTCCTAGGCATCCTGAGCATATAAAACATAATAGGATAAACAAGTAGGGCAGTATCCTGACATCATCTTCTAAATAGTTCCACTTGACAGTCCAACAATGTTCAAATCTAATGGCCACTGACGACATGTACAATGTGTGAGAGAGAAACTTTAATGTTTGTGTCAAATATATGAATGCTGAATTCACCCATGCTGGCCGAACTCACTACAAGTCTGCTCCTCCAGAGAGTTAAGAATGAGGGTTTGTTCCAATTAGTGCCACTATCTTGCTACATAATCTAACTATTTAAACTCGCTGTATTAAGGAATAGTATGAGAGTGAGCTATTTAATGAGATATGTGCTTTAATAATGATTTGGGTTTCTAAGAAAGCTATGTACCTTTTATGACTTCTCACTCTAATATCAACATAATGATATTGGCTTCTATTTGGTCTTTTGGTCCCTCTGAGCATACAGTTCATCAGTGAGAACGCTTCCATAAGACTGCATGTGATGGAAATCCACCTATACTAACTTAAGCAAAATGCAATATATTAGCTGATATAACCAAAAGGCCAGGGTGATAGGCATGGCTGGATCTGAGTGCACAAATGATCTATGGGATGTCTTTGCATCCTTTGCTTCTGTTTTCCTCTCATAGAGTTAAAATGGTCATTATAGCTTCAGAATTATACACTTCCAGTTCAGTAACCATGGTTACTAAGAAGGTTCCCAGCTGTTCTAGCAGAAGATACATGAATCACTCTTCTAGAATAATTAGGAAAATGTGCCCATCCTTGAACCCATCACAGTAGCCCAGTGATGTGAAATGTATTGCCCAGTCTTAGTCACCCATCCAAGTACTAATCAGGCTCAATCCTGTTTAGCTTCCAAGATCAGACAAGACCTGGTATGTTCAGGGTGGTATTGCTGTAGTATGCCCAGTCTTGGATGACATGACCATTTCTTGTTCCAGGATATCAGTCTCATCCTTGCAAAATGAGATAGGTAGAGGTGGCTCTTCAAAAAAAAAAAAAAAAAAAAGTGGCTATCTGTTACCAGACAAAGGGGAAAAAGGATGTCCTGTGAGAGAAAAACATCGAAGCCCTCTATAAAAGAGTCCTGATACATAGAAATTAGATGTCAGCTACACGCTATGCTGTTATAGCTTCTCTGTTCACTTCTGACCGAGGCCCCTCTGTACATTTCACCCACCCTTGCCATTTTACTTATTCATCAGTAACGCTATCCACAACCCTACTACTTGCAGAAGAAGGCAGTTGCAGTGGTCTTCTGGAATTACTTTCTCAGATAGAGGAGGGATTTCTTTAAAGCTCCCAAGTGATCCTAATTTAGGCAGTGTTGAGAAACACTGGAGTAGAAAAACACTTGATCTTCACCATCAACACATACAAATATTGCTTACATCTTATAGTATCTGGTTTGGCTAAAAGAACAATCTGTGTTCTCCTAGAAGGGAAATCTGAGATGGTTGCTTTCATTTTCAGAAAGTGATCCATGAAGTCTGGAGGGAGGAGTAATATCATAAATCAGGCACTAGACTTAACACTCTTTTGCCCCCTCACTATGTTCTTTGTATAAGATCCAGGTTAATGCTAAATGGAGGAGAAAGGGCTAATAGGTGCTTAATTTTTAATTTTTAGAATTCTTTTTAATTAGGAGGAGAATCAAATCATGGAGCCTTGCTTGGCACAAAGGCAAATGTTAAAATTACACTCTACCACCCTCGTCTACTATTAATAGAGTCTGATTTCTTAGAATTCAGAAGCAATTCAATGAGCTTACAGCCCTGGAAAAGATAAAACACTTTCTTTCACCCACTTCTACCCAGTCATGGAATTTTGAGGCCATGTAAACGGACTGAGTTTCTCTGTATCACCCCTCTTTCTAAAATAGCATAATACCACATAATAATATTATAGGCCTTTAAGAAAGGCCTCATGATAGAGTACAACGTGGACCTTGAATTCCTGATCAAATTACTAGTTGTGGGCACTCAGCTTAAGAAAGTTAATTTCCTTATGACTAATTTTTATCATCCATAAAATGAAGGCAGTAATCTTTCTGAAGGACTCTTGATGGGTTTAGAGATAATACATAAAAAGCACAGTAAGATGTCAATAAATGTTAGCTATAACTAGTAGGGGAAAATAAATTTGCATTAAAATCCGGTCTTGAAGATTAAGTTCTAATTGAAGAAAGTTAGATTCTACCTGCATTGTAAATACCAAGACACTGTAATAATATATGTATATAATTATTTAAAGGAAATACTAATAAGGTTAGTAAGTTTGGAGTTTAAACAAATGTTTCTTGAATTTGGATATCTAAATTGGAATTTAAAAAATTAAAAAATAGATTCATTACTTTGCCAGCCTGATCCAGGGCAATTTCCATAAAAGCTTCCCACAGTTTTAATGACTGAGACTTTTTTTTAATCTATGTGAGTTGATCAAAGAAGCATTTCATTAATATTAAAAGTCCAATTTCTTAAACACAATTGATTGGCTATAGCTCATTTAAAAATGCCAAATATCTTTCTAAAATCCATCTCTTTTTTAATAATTCATAGTTCTTTTTTTAATAATTCAAGATTCTTCTTTGCATTAAGTCACTAAGCCAGGACAGGGGCTTCTAAGGACCTATTTGTGAGATAATAATAATAACACCAACCTCACAGTGCAGGTTTGAAACTCAGATGAGATAACACAGATGAAAGGCCTTTGCAAATCATAAAGCATGTGTAAATGCTGCTCTTCTGCAGCTATGGCTACCCCAGCTGCTGATGGAAAGGAGTTTATCCCTCATCATGAGGAGGGGCCATCCTTATTAGAGAGACAGTATGTGACTAAGCATCATGGGAAGATACACCATTCTGTTCTCGATTTCAGAGGAGGAAGACATGGATTGAAGAAGTCACACCATGTAGGAAGCAGAACACCTGGCTCCCCTGCTGAGTGGCAAGAGCAGAACAGAGAGGCAGCAGGAGAGCCCCATGGGACGGGACAGCACCATGGAGAACAATGTTGAGGCACAGAGGTTGTACAGGGGAGGAGAGCATGAGATTAAGCTAGACAGGAAAGTGGGTACAGATGGTGGGAAATGAATGCCATAATGGTCAATATTTTTTCAAGACAGACCAACAGCTGCAGCTATTCTTATTATCTGCTGAGTATTTATATTACTTCTATTCAATGCTATCTATACTGACCTTTAAAACTCACTGAAAATGACCCACAGATTTAGCGAAGGGGTCTTATTCTTCTGGTCATTCTGCAGTAGGTCAGAGAGAGAAAAAGAAAAGGCAGGAAATAGGCTGAAAAGAGAGAGTTGCAAATCCTGGCAGCATGCCTAGAAGGGAGGCAACTCAGCAGATGGGAAGAGAAGGCAAGAAAGGAGGGCTGTAGGCTGCAGACCGGCTGGGGCAGAAACCAGCAAAGGGGAGGAAGACAAACGGCTGGAACTGCCAATTTGAAGCAGGACCATGAAACCTGAGCTCTTCTGAGTCTGCCTTCCTGGTGAGTCCTCTGACTCCAAAACTTTGGGAAGGAAAACTGATACCCATAAATAACTGTGGCTGTGAGTGCAAAAGGATAAATGCTTCAACTTGATTAAAGGCAAAATGGGTTGTCTGAAAAAGAAAAAAAATGTGACCGGCTGACTCTGCAGAGAAGTTACATGCGTGGTTACATGTGGGAGTTTGCAGAAACTGCAATAGGCATGTTCGGGTTGGGAGCTGGATAGAGAGAGGCAGACAAGACAGTCCTGTCCTTAGGAACAAGGGGAAGATTTCATGTTTTACACTCCTTCAAACATAGAGGAAGTCAGGCTGGACCTGTTTTCCTTTGGACTGCGGTCTCAAAATAAATCAAATGGTGGGCTATATCATCATTACCCACCCAGAGATATCATTAGCTGTCAGTAATGCCATGGTTAGAGCTCTTTTGGGACCCTAGACCCTGCAGCCAACTCTATTTTATCCTCATACAGACCATTCCCTTAACAACAGTCACAAGAGATGAACCAGAATAACTAACAAGGTGAGTTAATAAATGAACCCAGAATTAACTGTAAACAATAAAACAGTGCTATTACTTACTAAATGAAATCTAAGAGGAACTGTCTTTACTAAATGAAATAAAGATTTTATAAACACTGCTGAACCTTTAAAAATACATGCCAAATCTACAAGGGTCCTAAAGCTACTCAACCAGGAAAAAAGCTGGGATAAAACTGTTTGCAAATGAACCCAGCTCCATTCCAACAGAAGCTGCTTTCTCATTCACTTAATCAAGTTTCTCCTTGGAGACTTGCAATCCCTCCCGTACAGGTTGTGCTGAGCTGGGAGGTAATTTCAGAAAGATTTTGTTGTAGTGATACTTTATGAGGACACCAATGTTGCATCCACTAGTAATGTCTTGGAGAATTAGGGGCAGCAAATCCAGTATTTTCTCCCCATGTCTCCTGAAGGGCAACAAGATGAGATAGTGGGTGCCTCTGAGGACCCTCAGACCACTGCTCATTCTACAGCAGAATATGGAGAGAAGCGGAAGAGGCAGCAACAGGAGAAGGAGGAAGAGAGGAGAGAGAGAGAATATGAATGAGGAACAGAAATGCGGATCATGGCAAAATGCCCAGACATGGAGGAGGCTAGGAGACCGGAAGGAAGGACAATCCGGGGAGATGTAGGCTGCTCTGTTAGAACAGAAACCAGGAATACGGCAGGAGGAAGAAGGAAGAGGATTGACAGGCCAAGAGAGAAGCAGAACACAGTGGGATGGAGAAACAGTGAACAAACATCTCAGCCTGGAAAAAGAGAATAAAACACATGCCCCGATTTCTAACATCTTCAGGGAAAGATGATGAAAAGCTAATCAGTGGGAAATTTGCTTAAGACTATTGCTTAACCAAAGGATACTCTATGTGCCCCCAGAGCCTGCCAGTTATCCATCTGTGAAAATACCTCATCTCTGACAGACTGTGGAACTTATATTCCTATGAAACACCTCATGGAAGTCATGGTTATTATACAGAGACATCGTGATTTTTTACATAGAGATGTATCTTAGAATCCAAGTAACACAACTCTCAGTGAAAACAGCAAATAGGCAACACACAATGCAATTAGCTACGAGAATTTTGGGGCAAGAATTGAAATCACTTTTTGACATTTAGAAGCCATAGGTGGTCAGCACATGTTTTAACTATAAAAAATCTAACATGTCATATATATATATATATATATATATATATATTTTTTTTTTTTTTTTTTTTCAAATGGAAAAAGTTTGGTAGACCGCCAAAATTAACTGAGTTGAAATCATCTGAGGCTGGAGTCACAGTGTGTGTGAATAACTATTGTGAAATTACCAAAGCATTTTTAAAACTTGGGGACTTTTAGAGCTTCCCCGGTACTCGGGCCCTTCTTCATCACTAAACTGAATTATTTCTTATCTCTAGCATATCTTTCAATTGACATTTTCTGATGTCTATTTCTTGGCACGTACTATGCCAGACACCCCACATGTATGACCTCATTGAGTCTCACAACCATCTGTGGCATTAGGTGCTATTATCCCAATTTCACAGATGAGGGGGAGGTAGTTAAGGTTGCACAGCTGGAACTGGAAGAGCCAGGCTATGGATGCAGGGTGCTGACTCCAAGTCTAGCACCTTTTATAAGATGCCAGCCTGCCAACCTCTAGCCAGAAAGGATTGGACTAGCATGCAGAAGGTAGGGTGCTTGAATGGGAATATTAGCTTCCTATTCATCTACAAGCACATCAAGGACTTCACAATGAAAATATGTATGGAGTAATTTAACCACTGAGTAGTGCTCCAAAAATCATTTGTTAAAGTCTTTACTCTCAGTACCTCAGAATGTGAATGCATTTGGAGATAAGACTTTTAAAGGAGTGATTAATGTAAAATGTTAGACTGGGCTCCAATCCAATCTGACTGGTGTCTTTACAAGAGGAGATTAGGACAGGACAGGAAAACACAGGTGCACAGGCGGGTGACCCTCTGATGAGGTAGCAGGAGGGCAGCCATCTGCAAGCCAGAGAGGCCTCAAAGGAAACCAGCCCTGCCAGCTCCTCCACCTTGGACTTCCAGTTTCCAAAACTATGAGAAAATTAGTCTCTGTTGCTTAAGGCACCCAGGCTGTGGTATTTTGTTATAAAGCTGGAGTAGACTAATACACTCACATCCACGTACCTTGTTGAATGCTATGAATGTTACAGAAAATAAAACAGGGTCCCTAAATGTCAAGAATTTGCTGTTTTGGGGGAGCCACTGGGGAGCAACAAGGCAGTTGGAATATGGGGTGAGTGTAGAGTACCATGGCAGGAGATACATATAGAATAATTCGTGTTTGCAAAGTTTTCTATAATGATAAATACATTTTCTCCACAATGATATACATATATATGTGTGTATATATGTGTGTGTGTGTGTGTGTGTGTTTGTATATCAAAAGACATAAATTATTTTGTGAAAAAAAATTTTTCTTAGGAGATTTAGGAAATGTCTGACTCTCTCAACCACAACACAGTACTCCCAGTTTTTAGAACCAAATTACCCACATATGTTAATGAGATATTATCATTTTTTAAAGTTATGCTTATCCTGAGAAAGATCTGAGGTCTGGTTCTACCTGAGGTTATTTGAAATTCTGAGCCCCAAATACAGCAAACCACACTGCAATGACTGTCATGGGGTTGGAGGAAGGATGGAATAAGATGCCTGTAAAGTGTGCTGTAAACTATAAAGAGTTGTGCTAAAACAAAGACAAAGATGACTATCACTTTGTTGATTGACTTGGTGACTTTTCTGGAGAAGTCACTGTCAGTTGAAGACAGAGTAGGTTTTGAAAAATCTCTAATCATAACCAGTCATCAATATATCAGCCCATTGTGTGCCCACGTGGCCCAGACCACATGATTCCCTAGAGATCGTGAATGGAATATGTAACATCAAGTGCTTATAAGTGCTTATTTGCAAGTCTGGGAAATATCCTTCCCAGACACAGGTACCAAAGTGAGCCTTGTACAGACAGATGATAATCACTGTAGGCTCGTCCTCAAAGCAACTGCTGAGTCGCCATGAGGGAAACCTAGAAAGAATGCCAAGTCAGAGCTCTGGAGAGGCAGGAAAGCGCAGTCAACACTTACAAGGCAAATGCCCTTTGGGAGTAATCCAGCCTCAAATGACAGAAACTTGACTATGTCACCAAAAGTTATTTAAATAAAAGAGAAAAGCTCTTTGGAATCCCTGGGAAAGATACTGATCAGATGGAACATTTTATCAAGATTTTCCCATGCCTGCCTAGACCCTCTCTCTACAAGAAAGGACAGAGATAAGAACACCCAGGTCAGAGGGAGTGCCCTGGAATGACCTATGTCATGCTCCCCAATCAGGGCAACCTTTCAGACTAAGCAGGCAAGAGACCCCAAACAAATATTTTCCACTGCAGGGTCAGAAGAAGAAAGTCAAGAATCTTCTTTTTCTCCTTTTCTTCATCCCCACCATTGACTCCAACTCCCTACTTAGCCCTCCTTCGCTCTCCCTTCCTGGCTATAAATGCTTGTCTCCATTCTGGTAGATAAAGCATGAACAACTAAATATTTTCAGTAAATAGCACTTTCCAAAACTATTCAACAGCTTTGACTTTTTCAGTGAAGGCCTAATTCAGTGTTTCTCCTTCTTTTCTCCCATACTTTGTGCAGGAGAAACAGGTATTTCATTTCTTCATTGGGATTCTGTGGTCATTCACCATAGCTGATGAGAACAGCAGTTTCAACTGGTCTTCCCCACACCTCAGCTCAAGGGATTCAGGTATAGATGCTACCTGTGTGCAAAAGATGCCAAGAGGAGGGTCTCTTGGTGGTGCAAGGGGTTAAGACGCAACCTATGAAGCTATCACCAGCCACTGCAACACAAGTTCGATCCCCAGCCAGGGAGCTACCACCATGGTGCAGCAGACCTCTCCTGTCTTGCCTGCTGCTCCCCTCAGCAGTGTATTTCAGTTAGTCTGCCTGTTCTGTTCCCTGCTCTGGCCTGTACCCCAGTTCTTGTATGCATAAATAAATAAATCTTTTTTTAAAAAAAGTGCCAACAGGAAATACTGTATTTCTTCTGGATGCAGCCCCTTTTATGTCATTCAGAAAAGGAACCCAACACCCCAGACCGGCACGATATTATACATCTCTTATATCCTGATGAGCACAGGGTAAACCTACAAGCAGAGAGTGAGCCTCCACTGGGAACACCCAAACCTTCAGCTTCCCTGCTCATCATTCTTTTTTTTTTTTTTTTAAATAATAAATTTTATTTTTATATTCCCCCATACAATTGCAAATGCCCCATTCTGACCCCAATCCTTCCCCTCCCGCCCCCCACCCCCAAAAAGTGTCTCTGGTTCATAGTTTTTTGTTGATTTTGATTTTCACTTTCTTATATTCATTTTCCTGGTCCCTTATTTAAGTTTTCTAGATTCCTGCTATGAGTGAGACCATCCGGTATTTTTCTTTTTCTTTTTGGCTTATTTCGCTGCCTGCTCATCATTCTTGATATCTCATTAACCTAAAAAACATTTCTGGGGTCCTGCAATCTATTTCCTAGAAATACCTTTCATTTCCTTTGCTGATTCCAAGCATTTGAATTCCATTTGAATCATTTCCTTTGCTGATACCACAGCCACTTGAACTCTTCCACCAGCCCTCCCATGTGGTGGTATCTTACCCACACTTGCATCTTTCACCAAAGCCTCTAGGTGTTTCCACAATAATCCATCACAGAGGAGCCCAGAGGGGCTGCCAGTTTGTGAGCACACACCCCCCTCTACTGGACAGAACACAAAGAAACAAGCACATCTGGCGAAACCAGAGAATTCTCCAATGGGAATTTCCAATTCACCTCCCTCACTTTGTATATGAGAAACTGAGGCCTACTGTTGTGCCCCAATCATCAGGGAACTGGAGACAAAAGTGCATACATCTGCTGCTGCCTCCCACATGAAGTGCCACTATCGTGAGGAACTATGTGTCCTTAAATAGTTCGACTTCCAAGAAGAATAACTGAGTAACTATGTAACTGAGTTCATGGGTGTCTTTGGGCTATTAGTGGAAACACTCTGCAAGGGTAGTTAAAGAAGAAGGAACAGTCTGTTGGCTGAAAGAACATTAATCTGGGAGTCAGAGGATCTGGGGTCATGTTCCAGGTCCAGCACCTACAGCTTCTGTGAGTCTAAGCAAGACAATTTCTCTGAAATCCGGTGTCATCATGTGTGAAGTAAAAGAGTTGGAACAGATGATCCCTAAGGTGATCTCAAATATGAACCCTTGAGGTTCAGGACTGTAAATAAACGAGCAAACAGGATCAGAGCATTATAGAGACAATGCATACCTGGCACACTGGCGCGATTGTTCTAACACCAGCTGGCTGACCTTAAGAAAGTCACTTCCTCTCTCTGGAACTCTGTGTTAGGAACAAAGGTGAGACTGGATGATATCATCTTCTCACCCCCTTAGTGTCCACAGTTATGGGCAATGATAACTGCAAATATTGAGGCTTTCTTCAAAGGATCCACTGGGGCATGTACATACAACTTTGGGTCAAACAAGGGAGCCATTAACCTTTCTTTTTTATATGATAAGTGTATCTAGGAGTATATACACCACACTACTTACTTGGAGCGAGGAGAGTACAGGTAAGCACGCTTACTTCTAAGCTGTGTGATAGAGGAGACATTCCAAGGCACTATCATCAAATCACAAAGCTTTTATAAGCCACACTACAAAACAGCACTGCTTTCTTTGAAATTATAAGTAGAGCTAGTAAGTTACCAAATTAGACCATGGGCGGGAAGGGAAAGATTCCACTAATTTTATTTTATTTTATTTTTTTTTTTATTTTTTTTTTTTTAATAGAGGCATGTTTTATTTATTTATTCATTTATTTGTTTGTTTGTTTGTTTTTGTTTATACATGCACTGGGTACAGTCAGAAGTGCGGGAGGGTGAGAGAATTCACCAGAGCCAGAGCGGGGAGCAGAGCAGGCAGAAGGACCGAAGTACACTGCTGAGGGGAGCAGCGGGCGGCAGGAGAGGTCTGCGCACCATGTGGGACCCTCGCCTGGTGGCCGGGGAGCAGCCGGGGATCGAACCGGCGCCGCAGAAGCCACGGGCAGCTTCGCAACCCAGCGCTCACCCGCTGCGCCACCGGGGAGGCCCCAGATTCCACTAATTTTAAATGCAGTTGTAGAATTGCACATAAAGTCTAAAGATGACACAAAACAAAACAATGGCAGGGATGCCACTGGGTGGCCCAAGGATGGCTCTGCAAGAAGTGGAGAAGTCTCATCCCCAGACTACCCAATAAATATAATCTATTTAAATAAAAAAGGCACTTGCTATGCAAACACATTTTCAAAACAAGTTCTCTTAGCTGTATCACCTCCCCACTTTGCTCCTGGCCTGCTCTTAGGAAGCTCTGTATCTGCTTCAGGTATTAGGGGAAACAGTAGTGGATTGGGATAACTTTGTAACCAACTGTGGTAGGGGGAGGAGGAGGAAAAACAACTGATCTACAGTATTTTGAAGTCTATGCACTTGAAATATTTTGTTGATGGAGTTTATAGTGTTCAAATTATCATCTAATGCCCCTACTCCTCTTTTTGGTCCCGCCATGATTTTTTTTCAAATGTTAAATTCGAGTTTGTGCTGTTTGACCTGCACACCCTACCACCAGTAAGCACTTTAGAAGTTAAATGTAAAACTACCAGAATACCTTGTCCCAGAAGTTTCTCTACATGATTTTTTTTTTCAAAAGGCCCATGTAAAGTTTTCAGAGTCTTTAGAATCGCACCCCCTCTCTTAAGTCCTCTTTTGTTGAGATGTGTCCCCGAAAATAAAGAGAATATTAATTTTAAATGTTGGTACAAACTGAACAGTAGGCTGATCTCACAATGTGATAAGCCAGGGCACAGAATAACCCAGTTAAAGAGGAGAATGTCAGCTCTGTCACTCTGTCTTCCCTGGCGCTGCTTCTCAATGGCATCCAGTAGGAACGATCCTTTTCACACCTGACACAAATATAACACTGTCTTTCTGCAATGTGAGAAAAGAAATTCCCTGTGGAACAAGCAGGCCTCTTGGCAGGGGTGAGTGAAGCTGGAGAAACCAAAAGCTTAGCTGGCAAGACCTGTGATAAGAAGCCACTTGCTCCATGGAACAGTATAGGAATTAGTTTAGATGACTTCCCTGGGGTTATACAATGTTCTTAAAACATATTGCTCAAGGGCCTCCCCGGTGGCGCAAGGGTTAAAACACAACCTATGAAGCTATCCACAGCCTCTGCAGCACCAGTTCAATCCCCTGCCAGGGAGCCACCCACACGGCTCCATCACGCACATGCAGGAAGGGGGAGCTAAGAATGTTCCATGATCTTGTGGTACACAGGTTAGAAAGTTTAGTGTTGGCACATAATGTACATTGATCATTTTATTCTGCTTCGAGCAATATTTTTTTCAGAGATTTATTTATGCATGCAAGATCTGGGGTACAGGCCAGAGGTGGGGGGTGTGTGTATGAGAGAGGATTCACCAGAGACAGAGTGGGGAACAGAATAGACAGATTGACTGAAGTACACTGCTGAGGGGGAGCTGAGGGCGAGTTAGGAGAGGTCTGCTGCGCCATGTGGGTCAGCTTCCTGACTGAGGATCCAAACTCAGGCCAGAGAGGTGACAGTGCTGAGACTTAAGCCCTAGGCCACCAGGGAGGCCCAAAATATATCTTTTTTCTCTTTGCCTATATTGAGTTACAATGGTAGTTATAAGAAGAAAAAAGAAATCTGTATGATGTGAACTAGTGTAGGCCCCAAAATGTATGACACAGCTGAATCAGGAAAGTCCCTTACTCATGAGCTCAAGGGACAGTGTTGAAAGGCATCACCAAGGAAGTATGCTGGCACCTACATTTCATCTAGAGGTGCATTCTGATTTTTTTTTTTTTTATATTCAAGGAATATATTTTTCTACCCAGGATGAAATGCTTGCACATTTCTTGGTACTCGGGAATGACTTCTCCATTATTGTGGACTTAAGAACAGAGGGTAGTCCTGCTACCACAGCCTGATCACCCTCCACCACGTGGCCTGTTGAACAGAGTGCCCTGCTGCTGTGCTCCCAGGCACCTACTCCATTCCCTCTCAGCGACGGAAGAAGCTACGGTCATGAGACAGAATGACGAGGCACAACAGTTATAGTCAGTCGACCTGGGTTGACTCTTGGTTGTGCTACTGACTAGCTGAGCAACCTGAGCAATTAACTTCACTTCTCTGACTTCCTTTCCTTCATCTGTAATTCAGTGCCTGGTATGTAAGTGCTTTAATAAGTAACTGTAATTCCTTTTGTTAATTAGACACACCCTGTGTGCTGTGGGTCAGGCAAGACCTGTGTTAATATAGGAAAATGAGAGGAAGGAGGAACATGAGAAGAGAAAATAAGCAAATGCCAGCATTGGGGAAAGGCATCCACAGCAGCTCTATGGGTAGCAACATGATCATTGAGTGCCTTCACTTGTGGAATCAGATTTCGATCAGGTAATCTAGAGGATAAGACACCTACTCCTGGCTGCTGGACTCTGCAGCTGTTGTTCCCTGTCCCCACCAGCTTCCTCCTGTTCATCTTTCTTCCTTCATGCCAATGTGATGTGAAGCCAATGCATATATTATGTTCCAATGTTTCATCAGTTTCTCCTTTGCTATCCCTAAAACCAACCTGGGTGTGTCCCTCAAAGTCTTTTCCAGGGAGACATTGCATTCCTCTTGTCTAACTCCCTGACTTGGATACTGAAGCTTGAATTACTCTAGCCACTCTGCATTTTCAGTTTACTACATAACCTGAATCCTCCCAGGAGTGAGGGCACCCTTTGTGCCTGTTAAAGTGGGCACACAACTTTAGTTATTCTAATCAATAGGGATCTCTAAGTATGAAAGCTATGAGTTAGGACTCCCAAACCCACTCATATATCAATGTCTACTGCATTATGCCATGTCCCTCCCTGTAGGAAAGGCTGATGGCCATAGCAGTGGTAGGGACAAGGAAAAGGGCCTACGGCAAACACCAGCTCCCAACTCTGCTCTGACACAATTGAAAGGCATCCATTCCCAGAGAGCTTCATGAAATGTCATACCATATCTACTCTGTCAGAGGGCTTCAGTCATCCCAGAGAATTTTGTCATCCTCACAGATGGAAAACAGATGGAGGGAGAGAGAAAGAGAATCACCCACAGACCAAATTTGATTTGAGAAAGGCTACCAAATCACTCTCTTAAACACTCACTGAGTGGAGAACAGCAGACTTGAAAGAACCTTCCTGAAAATCACATATTGAACCTTCTTATCTCACAGATAAGTATGAAGATATTTCTAGAAATTGGCTTTAAAAGACCACCAGGCAATGTGGTTAGTGCAAAGTCAGGACTAAGAATCAGTTTGCTCCTAGGCAAAATGGAAAAACTTAAAAAGTTTTCATAAAATTTAAAATCAAGTTGTTTGTTCTTTTTTTCTTTCTGAGAAGGATGTCCCTTTTTTTAAGTGTTGTAAGGGTCCCAAAACTTTTTCTAAGGAATATTTCTAAATACACACAAAAATAGAACCATATAATACACAAATACATTACCGCAACACAGCAATTATCAAAATTGCTTCACAAAGTTCTTTTCTTTAACTTAAGTGTTGTCAAATCATTCCCAGATCTTATATTTTTTTCACCCCTAAATACACCAGGTTGCACCTCTTTAAAAATAAGGATCTTTTTCTTTTATCAGTGAGTCTCACATTTTTGCTGCTTCCTCACCTCCATTTATTATTCAGTTGGCTTGGAGTGGGCTGAGAATTTTCATTTTTAATATATTCCCAGGTGATGTTGGTGATGCTAGCTGGAGCCCAGAATCTGAAAACCACTGTTTTATTTTCAGTTACTTCCTCAAATTGATATGTTCATAGAAACTGCAACTTTCAGCGAAACCAGTATAATGAAAACAGGTTCTTGAATAAGTCATTTCATTCACAATTGCCAGGATTCTGTTTTTTCCCCATCAACATTATAACAAAACAATGTTGAACAAAACTACTTTAGGACTTGCTGTCTTCCCAATGCCATCATCCTATTTAACAGGTGAGCAGCTATTCTTTGCTATCACCTCTTGTTCATCCATATTCAATTTTCCCCATTGTCTCAAAAATGTTTTTTTTACAGATGGTTTTTTCAAACAAAATCCATATATTACATTTGGGTGTCATATCCTTAAGTTTTTTATATATTTGCAAGTTTTTTTAATATATTTTTATATATTTATATATTTGCCAGAACGTTCTATCTCCACTCCCTGCCCCAAGCTGTCTCTCTTGTTCTATGCCTTATAAACTTCAAGTTACTAAAAGACTAGATCTTAATTATTTTTATTACAAGAAATGATTAACTATGTGATGTGAAAGAGGTGTTAGCTAACAGCACAGGTGGTAGTCACATTATTATTATATAAATATTTTATTTTTATTTTATTTATTTATTTTTAAAGATTTATTTATTTTTATTTATACAAGCACTGGGTACAGTCAGAAGCACGGGAGGGTGTGAGAATTCACCAGAGCCAGAGCGGGGAGCAGAGCAGGCAGAAGGACCAAAGTACACTGCTGAGGGGAGCAGCGGGCGCCAGGAGAGGTCCATGCGCCATGCGGGATCCTCCTCCGGTGGCCGGGAGCAGCCGGGGATCGAACAGGTGCTGCAGAGGCCGCGGGCAGCTTTGCAACCCAGCGCTCAACCGCAGTGCCACCGGGGAGGCCCTATATAAATATTTTAAATCAACCCTCTGTATATCTCAAATGTGCACAATGCTACATAGCAGTTACATATGAGTTTTTAAAAAAGGAGGAAAGGAAAAAGCCCAGTATAGTCCTGCTCATGTGTTTGCTGGCTTCTGGTAGTGTTTAATTTTTTTTTTTTTTAAGATTTACTTATTTATGCATACAAGAACTGGACTACAGGTTAGAGGTGAGGAGGTGAGAGGATTCACCAGAGACAGAGCGGGGACCAGAACAGGCAGATCTACTGAAATACACTGCTGAGAGAGCAGCGGGCAAGACAGGAGAGGTCTGCTGCACCATGTGGGTAGCTCCCTGGTTGGGGATCGAACTTGTGCTACAGTGGCTGCGGGTAGCTTCATAGGTTGTGTTTTAACTCCTTGTGCCACCAGGGAGGCCCTTGGTGGTGTTTAACTTCTTTCTCTAGCCCCCACAATTCCTGTGAACTGAAAGTCAGCCCTATATATTAGTACATCCATGTCTAATTATCTATAGATTCAGCTCTTTAGCAACAATACTCTAAGATGGGGTGTTTGTAGTAAAATGATGGTTTGAGTCTTAAATGCAAGTATGGGATGTATGTCTCTATAATGTATAGAACCTACATTTTAAAACACTACCTTACCACTTTAAAATAATCTATATCTTTTATACTAAAACACACCTTCTTCACTTGAAACTTCATGGATCCTTTTTATTTCCCCTAATGGGAAAAATATTATCTCATGTGCTCAGTAAGCCACACACCTAGAACCTAGTTCTTGATCATACTGGTCAGTTTACACACACAACCCAACTATAATGAATCTATACACAAATAAATGTGATCTGATGAGGAAAATAATTTGGTTTCTAACCAACCAAGGCTGTGGTTTATAGCTACTAAAATGTTGAAACCCACCTGTGAGCTACTCAAGATTCCACAGAAATGTCCTCAGCACACCCCAAACAGGAGGAGCCTCCCTCTCCAACCAGCACAATTCCCCAGGAGGCAGGGAGTATTCTGGTAGGACACCTGAGTTGGGGAAAACAAAGCAAGCTGCTTGGGGATGGAAAAGGTGAAGAGAGTAAGCTAGCAATGTCATTCTTCTTCAGAATAAATTCTGGCTTATAAGATCTAAAATGCATCAATGTATGGCACTTTAGGTCATTTTGGCAGATTAGACATGCATCAAAATGGTTTATATTGGCAAAATTACCTTTTTGTCATCATAGAGCACTTACCTAATTGAGCAATTCTTTATTTTTTTTTTTTTAAAGATTTATTTATTTATTTATACAAGCACTGGGTACAGTTAGAAGCGCGGGAGGGTGAGAGAATTCACCAGAGCCAGAGCAGGGAACAGAACAGGCAGAAGGACCGAAGTACACTGCTGAGGGGAGCAGTGGGCGGCAGGAGAGGTCTGCATGCCATGTGGGACCCTTGCCCGGTGGCAGGGGAGCAGCTGGGAATCGAACCGGCGCTGCAGTGGCTGCGGGCAGCTTCGCAACCCAGCGCTCAACCGCTGTGCCACAGGGGAGGCCCCTAATTGAGCAATTCTTAAAGACAAAAATTCAAAGAAAAAAATGGAGAAGAAAAATACCCAAATCTACACTGATACAAGACCTTTTTCAGTGAATTGCATTTCTTTCTCTGTGCGTGCACACACGCAAACACACAAACACACACAAGATGGTGGGAGAAGCACAGACTCCTAAGGGTTAAATGAAAGGCCTAACCATTGGAGATACTGTAATAAATGTTAATTCCCCAGGTCTCATTTCCTGAGGCGAGCTTGGCTCTGGAAATTGACTAACAATGAACAGATTCTTCCAATCTCCTTTCTTGGTGATATGGAGCAATAAAAAGGATGAGAGAATATTTTGGTAAATGCAGGCAGAGATAATATAAGTTGTGTACAGTAGAGGAAATTTTTTCAATCATTCAGAAAAACAAAAACTTGTAGTTGTAATAACCAATTCTGACCAGCAGTGGAGCACAGACCAAAAACTTATTTTTGGATAAGAATCTTCATGGGCAGCAATGCAATGCTTCAGGAATGCAAAGTCACATGTATCGATCCAGTAAACAAAGCTGCTAGAAAAATCAGCAATTTTTAATGTTTTTATACTCATTTAAAAAAATTAATCCTCATGTAATGCCATTCTGTAAGACAACTGTTTATTCTGGTTTCATTGTCCTGGCCACCAAAATCTTGTTTACGATAATTAGGTTAGGCCTGTTAATTTGTTAAAACATTACCCAGGGCAAGGACTATTTTTTAACTTATGACTTTACAGTCATTAAAATTATAAAATACATGGACAATAAAAGAATTAATGATGAAGAACTATGTACAATTCAGTGCACATTAATCTAAGCATAGAAACAGTAAATTATAAATGATATGATTCAGTGAGTTTTAATAGAAAGTTCTAGATCCTCTTTATAATAAACCAGTTGTAAACCCTAGTGTGTCAAGTCTGATATGGAACATACTTCCTCATCCATTGCCAGGAACTGCAGTCATCCCTTGCTGAGGGCAGCCTCCACCAGTTTTATTTGTTCCTTTATATAAGAAACATTATGAACATGGCATAAAATTGTAAATCTCCACTTGTAATATTAATTAATATTCCTTTTAAGAACCAAATCTTTATCATCAGATTTGGAAGGAGGTTTGCTTCTTCCCACAAGCTCTATAAAACATTTACTATCGAATGTATTTATGCTATAGGTGCAGGCAATGCAAAAGACAAAACCCTCTACTAAAGAAAGTCACAATCTACTAATTCTCCTTTCTAGAGGATCCTGCCCATTGGTCTATTCTGACGCAGATATCCAGCCATTTTGCCATGCTGTTTCTACACAAGTGAGAGATGGGGAAAGAAACCATATTTTGTTGTGGAAATCAGAACATGTGCTTTTATCTTCATGAGCATATCAAATTATGATCATTTTGAACATATAATCAAAAAGTAAGTCTGGGGCCTCCCTGGTGGTACAAGGGGTTAAGTCTCTGCACTACGAAGCTATCCGCAGCCTCAGCAGCACGAGTTTGATCCCAGCCAGGGAGCTACCCACATGGCGCAGCAGACCTCTCCTGTCTCACCTGCTGCTCCCCTCAGCAGTGTATTTCAGTCAATCTACCTGTTCTGTTCCCTACTGTGTATCTGGTGAATCCTTTCATCCCCTGCACCTCTGGACTGTACCCCAGCTCTTGTAAACATAACTAAATAAATCTTTAAAAAAAAAAGTCCTTTGAATACACACATGCTAGAATACTACCAGCAAAGTGCTCAGAGTTTCATGAGGCCAAGAGGAAAAGCAGAAGGTCAGCTCTGAAAGGAGAAATTCCAGCAGCAATTCCAGTATGTAGTTTCACCTGGAACACCTTCATTGTGTGATTGATCACCACGTGCCCGGCACTGTGCAGAACATGACATCAATCTCGCAAGAACCCGTGTTGTCCATTTTGTTAAACTATAGAGATGAAAAAACTGAAACTAAGAATGGTTTTATTACCTGCTTTAGAGCAGCAGAATTCAGATTCAAATACAGTTACAGGATGTGTCACTGTGAGGGGGTACCCTTGCTGTGGCCATGGGAATGGGGGCCATTTTCCCTGCCCCCCTTGTGTGCTGCCAACATCTCAGATGCCTTGGACTACAGCTCCCAGACTGCATGAGACAAACCTCCTGAGAGAGCCGGCAGCCAGGAAGGAGGAAGGAAAGAGGCAGATATATACTGATGTGGAATGGAGAGGAAGTGGAGACTTGGGAAGACTGTACCTGGCCCTTGCTCTTGGTCACTTTAGCGCTTTCGGCAGGCAAACAATGGCAGCTGTCATCCTGGCCCTCTGGTGGATTCAGCTTGTATGGTATACTTTGACCCTCCTTCTGTCCCAGCTCTCTGGGATCACTTAAGTCCCTTCCTGTGGTTGCCTGCTGGGAGGTGCCTTGAACTTGTTCTCCTGGCAACTCTGCAGCTCTGTGCCCTGCCTGATCACTAGGCATTTGGCTATGAGGGGGATGAGCGATTTCAGAGTTTAATCATGAGTCTGTTATTTGGAATCCCTTCTCTCTCTCTCTCTCTCTCTCTCTCTCTCTCTCTCTCTCTCTCTCTATATATATATATATATATATATATATATATATATGCTTCTTGCCAATTAAAAATCTTCATGCACATTAAAAGTATATTTTCCTTGCCTTTATCAGGTGGCATGAACTCTCAGAATGGGCCCCTTATAAGTTTGGGGACCCTGAGCACCCCTAGTTTCACCCCCCCTAAATTGGTTTTGGTTACTGACCAAAAATGAGCTTCCCAGTAACAATATAACCACCCAGGTCCTTCTATAATGCCTCTCTCAAACCTCAGATGCATCCAGTCAAGTACAGATAAATCGTAAGATTTGAACAACTATAATTCAGATAGTTTTAAAAAAATCATAGTCTGACCAAATAAATGAAGCATATAAAATACATATATGAAGATTAATGAGTGAGATTCCTAGGGACCTTACAGAAAGACAAGATAGCACTTTAGCTATAGATGACTTTTCAAAAAAAATAAGAAAACCTTATTTGTTAAGCAGCACTCCAAGCAAATACACACACACACACACACACACACACACACACACATATGAATTCATGCAGAATTTGCAAAGACAAGCAAATTCTGGATGAATCCTCTGTTATTACAATTGCAGAACCAAAATATTTGCAGCTAAAAGATGCTCCAAAGTTTATCGTCCTCAGAGGTTTATTCTAAGTTTCTCATTTTACCAGTGAGAATATGGAAGTCTAGGGAGATTACTAATGATATTTCAATTACTATATAAGATTATTATGCTTAACAGAAACCTAATCATAATTTACTTAATGGGCAAATAAAATTTTAATTTATTTTTCAAACCTTTACCTTATACTCTATAGTAACCTTGAACCTAAATAATTACATTACTCTAGAATGGAGCTGCTTTATTCCCTTGAGTTTAGTGAAAATAAAAGTTAATTATTAATGCTACAGAGGTCACCAGACAATTGCTTCTTGGGGAAATTTCAAGAGCTCTAAACCAAGTACCTGAAGTATGTTTTGCAAGGCAGAGTCACTGAAAAAGTCAAATAAGCTTCTTGTTACCTTTAATTTGGTGGCGGATACTAGTTAGAGAAAGTGAAAGAACCAAAACTGAAGTTAGAAGATCTGGACTGTTCTAACCACAAAACAGTTACAGCACTTTTGATGGAACCTCACTTTGATTATTTATACTATCGTCAAAGTGCTCAACCACAGGATCTCTCATAGCTTTAATAGTTTGTAATCACTATAAGTGGTGACAAATATCAACTACATCATATACTCCCATGTGAAGTTGTAAAATTTCCTCTGGATTTAAAAAAAAATTAGAAATTTTTCAAATGCCTTGAGGGTGTATGTTTCCAAAGACTTAGATTTCCTGAAGGAGATATTTTATTTTTTAAAATATGTCAACATATTTTATCTCTCTAGGCAAAGTATTCTTCTTTCATTTTTTCAGGACTAAAAATAAATCCTGAGAGTACGACTAGGGAGCAATACACCTGGGAGAAAAGCAAGGAAATAACAAAGAAAAACAATACTTCTATTGTCCTTCGCAACTTGTCATCTAAAAGAACCAGCTTATCTGTTTATCCTCTTTAATTAAATTGAGGGTGGTGACCACATTTAACCATATGTTGCATTGCAGGTAGTGATTAATCTAAAAATCTTTTCAAAAACAGTTTATCTGAAACCAATTTTTTTTAAAGATTTTATTTTTAATTTATACAAGAGCTGGGGTACAGGTCAGAGGCATAGGAGGGTGAGAGGATCCACCAGAGACAGAGTGCAGAACAGAACAGGCAGACTGACGAAATACACTGCTGAGGGGAGCAGCGGGTGAGACAAGAGAGGTCTGCTGCACCATGTGGGTATCTCCCTGGCCCGCAGGGAGTCAAACCCATGCTTCAGAGGCTGCCGACAGCTTCACAATGCTGCGCTCAACCCGCTGCGCCACCAGGGAGGCCCTATCTCGAACTAATTTGAGGGCATATTTCAAAAAGAAAATGAGCAACCTTTACAGAGCATTTGATTTTTTAGCTCTCAATTTGAAGAGGTATCATATCCTATGAAAAAAGCCCAGGGGACAAGGAACTGGCCCATTTGCCCATCTAATCTGCATTTACTAGTCAAGTGCTAGAGGCACAGAAAATCTGATGTGTATAAAATAGGTTCTTGTTTTAGTTGTCATTTCCTGAACTGCTTGTGAGGAGAAGCATAGCTTCATACATTCATTCATCATCCAGTCTTACTCTTAAGTGAACTATCTTCCTGGCCCATTTCTTTCCTCTGGGGTAGTTTGCCTTTTCATTAATTTATATAAAATCTTCATATATTTTGGATGCTAATTCTTTACCAGTCATATGTGCTGCAAATATCTTTTCCCAGGTTTTCTTACAACAGAGTTTTAAAAATGACATCATTTGTCAGAGTCAAGTGATTTTAATTTTATATTACTTAATATAGACAAACCCACCAATAATCATTTTTAGTTTGTGTTCTTAAGAAACCCTTTCCTAAGCCTTGCACATTTTCTATTAAAAGCTGTAAATCTGGGCCTTCCTGGTGGCGCAGGCAGTTGAGCACAGTGCTGTGAAGCTGTCCGCAGCCTCTAAAGTGCTGGTTCGATCACTGCCGGCCTCGAAGCAACTCACATGGTGAGCAGACCTCTCCTGTCTCGCCCGCTGCTCCCCTCAGCAGTGTATTTCGTCAGTCTGCCTATTCTGTCCCCCACTCTGTCTCTGGTGAATCCACTCACCTTCCTGTGCATCTGGCCTATAGCCCGGCTCTTGTATAAATAAAAAAATAAATTTTTAAAAACAAAAAGCTGTAAATCGTTGCTTTTCACATTTTGGTTCTAAACCTACCTGAAATAGATTTTGTACAAGTATAAAGTAGTGCCAATATTATTCTTTTCTTTCCATATGGGTAACCAATTCTCCCAACATCATTTATAGTGAATAATTTATCCTTTCCCAGTCTATACAATGTCAGCAGTTACAGGGAAACATACTGTGTGGAGGTATAGAAGGCAGTGCTTTTGGGAACACCACCAGGAGAGCAACAAAGGAAGGGTAGGGCAGGAGGTGGAGCTGCAACAGAGGCCTGGGCTGATCACACAGGGTGCTCGGAAGCTGGACTGGCACTTTAGAGTTGTGTCCCACAAGGCAATGGGACTGGGATTTTACCTCCTCATACCTAAATCCATCATTGAATGGCACTGCCGTGAGGAGGGAGCAGACATGGAAACTTGGGCAGACAGCTCCCTTAGGCAAAGGGCAGTACCTGGGGAGGGACTCAGCTGAGAGCCATCAGCCAGCAACATTCTGGAAACTGAGAAAACCAGGTCCTTGATCTTACTAGGGCATCCAGGTGGCAGACACATACCATCCACTACTTGGCCTCTGTCATGTATCCCCTTTCCGATTGCATTGGCTCACTCTTTTTTCAGATTCTTTTTCCAATGAAATAATCTCCAAAATGTCTCCTTTCTGGTCTTCACTTTGTAACCTAATTTGTCAAGAGCTACCTTCCAATGTGTACCTGTAATTAGATGCCAAACTCCAGATTTATCAGACTATGGAGAGTACAGGAGCACATTTGCTCCCTTGATGTGAATGTATCTGTTACTAATGCAACCTGACTTTGTGTTTTAGATGACCGCATTCCCCAACTGGCTCAAAATCGATGTGTTGCCAACTAAAACTGAAATGGGAGTCTCCTAGGTCCTTTACTTGTAAGTGGATATTTTAATCTAAATGCAGGATGTTTCTAGTATCCTCTTGACTTTAATCTTGTTCCATTTAGCAGAGGAAGAACTTAACAAGCTTTGATTCTGTCATCTAACACCTCTCTTCATTTCAGTTTTTCTGCACAGTTGGTCAGGCATGACAACAGGACCTTGAAAAGAAAAAAACCCACACAAGACAGGGAGCTGTAATGAGTCCTGTGACTCATGATACCTTTCTACATTTTGACAAAGGTCCATTAATCAATACTCTGACTCGGCCTGCCTGGCTGGCTGCAGAATGAATGTATGTGAATATAGAATTGCCTCCCCAGTCACTTGGGGCAGAAACCTTCAACTGATCCTGTACTGTTGTCTCCCCCAACTGCTGAGCCAGTCAAATGCATCTAATGTTGAGTCCACATTATTACCTTATTACCATGTGATATATTACAAGACCATTACAGACCCATTGGATTCTTACCCCCATTTTCAATTTATCACTTTCTCATCTTTTGCCTTGAAATACAAAGTTATTAGCTTTATTGGTTCCCCACCTAGAAGACATGACAGTAAACCTGCCTCCAGGGGAAATGAGAACACAAATGCAGTTTCCCAGGATGTTGTCTGCAGACAATGTCCATATAACTTTGGATTTCTTTGGCATAGGGACCCACTGAGCTCACTAAGGGTAACTGAAGAATGATTGCTGTTATGGGGGCTGCCATTTTTAATCATAAAAACAATTCCCTACAATTGTACAGCACTTTCATGCATACTGCCTCATTTAATTTTCAAAGGAACTCCGAAAGAGTGACATTACTAACCTCTTAAGTGTGTGAGTTGGCTCTCAGCCACAGGTACATAATTAGTAATTGACAGAGGCAGGATTTGAACTTGGGTTTCCTGATTTCCAGGCAGGGGCTTCTTCCCCAAGCTAGTCAACTGAAGAGTTCTGTGACTTACTGTTTGCTTAGCATGAAACAGAAAAAGTCACCAAAAGACAGGTGAGTTCTGAAAGGGCAGCCGCCAAATCTCTGACAGGATAATATTGACCAAAGGACATAAGGAAGTGATTTTCTCCATTAACATAGAGGCTAAGATTCAACCATGGCTGTAGCAAAGAGACAAATGCTTTTCTGCTTCAGGCTCTTTGTGAGATTAGTCAAAACTTTATCGTATGATTTTCCATATTTGCTCTTAAAGGAATTAGAAAGGTGGCAACAGAACTGCAGTGATCATCTTTATAATAAAGCTACAGGTGTGTGACCGTAATGCTTTAATAAGTAGACAAGTCCAATAGCTCCACCAATATTTGCTGATAATACAACACTAGCTATAAAAGCTACATACTAAAAACCTCATGGAAACTTAAGTACAATTGGAGAAATTGCATCTTGGACCACATGGCAGCAGCTGGCTCTTGGTAGGCACAGTATTTATTTGAAGACATCTGTATTGAGGCCAGAATGGTTAATATTATGATTGATGGTAAGGAAGTTGTAATCACAGCAACAAATGGCAGACAAGGAAGTGTTCAAGAATAGCATTCTACCTTTCTTATTAAAGCAATGCAGGCTAATAAATGTAAGATATTTTTTCAAATTTCCAGCTGTGACTAAAATTGGTGCTTGCCAGAGACTGCACTTTGCTAACCACTGTTCTGTCCCACATTGACCCTCCTGCAGGTTCTTACCATTCCATCTCATTTTGCCACTGGTGAATCTCTTGTACACAATAAACAAAAATATGCCCAAAACTACTTAGCTATTATAAAGTGTCAGCATATATATACATATATAAGATAGGCCATAAGCAATACACAATGTGATGCCAACTACTGAAGATACAAAGAATACAGCTTAGTCTCTACCCCCATGGACTAAATATTCTAAAAAGACATGTAAACAAATAATCAAATATAATGTGATAAATATCATGTGTAAGTTCCATGAAAGTAGAATGAAAATGTTCTTTCTGCGGTGAGGGGAATAACAAGGCTTAAAATGGAAGAATGAGGTTATTTTTCAAACTTTTTATTTTGAAATAATTTTCAACTTACAGAAAAGCTGAAAAGAGTTCTCTACACCCTTCACATGACTTCCAAACATTAAACAAATGTTGATATCAGCTTGCAAGGTCAGAACAGGTTTTTAAGTATTCATAAGAATTTATCAGAGTATTCCTCACAGAAAAATAAATGCATGATTAAAATTACTGAGAAATGAAATACTAATACCTAAACATTTTTGGAGAATTATTTTCTATTCACTGTGTTAGGTCCTTTAAATGCATGATATCACTTAACCTGTACAATAACCCATAACTAGTTAATACATTCCCTACTCTATAGATATTATTACCACTCTCATTTATAGATGAGGAAATTGAGGCAGTTGTCCATCTTTTTGGTTGGTAGCACAGCTTGGATTTGACACAAAGATGATCAGCGTTAGCACCGACATTCTTACCCAATATACTCTGATTAGTATGATCCAGATAGGAAAAGTAGGAAGAACAAAGTTCTGCTAGAAGCAGCAAACGATAAGAACAGGAGAATGGTGAGTCTCACAGAATGGAAAGATACTAACTGTGGTAGGCAGAATTCTGAAACAGTCCCCTCGATTCCTGTCCCTCGGTGGACATTCCCCCAATAATTCCTCTCCTTGAACCTGTGAATATGCATATAGCTCCCACTGCATATACTTTCCATATTTGGTTATGTTATATGGCAAAGAGATTTTGCCGATGTAATGAAGGCCCCTGTTGTTCTCACATAGTCCTCCTGATTTGGGACCTCAAATTTTCATGCCATTTTCTAGGTATACCAGTTCCTTTCCCAGTCTAGACTTCTGCATCCTTCTCTGCTAGGTAGTGAGAGGAGTTTTATGAGCAAATTAATATGACTTAAATGGTGCATAGCTTTTAGATATCAGTCATGGGACCTCAACACGCATTTCCATTATACACAGGTGTACTAGCAACAATGCTTTCACACAGAACTTCAATGGTGAACACCAGGCAGTCAGCAGGTGGGCCTTGGGGGAACCTCTGAATCAAAGCCAAGTGAGCTACAAGGACTTCCCAGCCGTCTGGTTCACCCACATATTGAGTCATAAATTGTATCTTGGTGCAAATGTGCTAGCCTTTGATCATTCATAACACAACATGGTTAATCTGTGATCAGCGAAATGCATGAAACATTAACCGCCTCTGGTTTCCATCTCGAGTGTGATTGCTTGACTCCCCCCAGCGACTGCTTTTGACAATAAGATTAAGTCTCATTTTAAGATTAAAAAATATTTGTTCTGGTAAAATCGATCATGGTGTCAAGTTACTCTAATTACAAAAAAAGTTCCTTTGTTCACAAAAATCACGAGACTTTACGGACCAAATATCATTTAATTTCATTCCTACCCTCTTAGTACATTCAGCTTCTTATGTAGAGATAAATAACTTTTTTTTCAAATATTTATTTAGTAGAAGAACTGGGGAGTAGGCCAGATGTGTGGGGGCGAGGGGGATGAGAGGATTCACCAGAGACAGAGTGGGGAGCAGAACAGGCAGATCTACTGAAATACATTGCTGAGGGGAGCAGCGGGAGAGACAGGAGAGGTCTGCTGCATCATATGTGGGTCAGCTCCCTGGCCAGGGATCTAACTCAGGCTGTCACAGTGGTCAGAGTAGTGATGGTGTTGAGACTTAACCCCGTAGGCCACCAGGGAGGCTGAGAGATAAATAATTTTAAGGTTAGTTTAAAAATAGATTATCATCTGCCAAAATAACATGATAATCATCACATAACATGGCATGAAACCAGTTTCATTGTGTTTAAGAAAAGACAAATTGGAAAAACTTGCCCATTAATATTTTGCAGATCAAGTTTTCTCATCACTCATCTACTCTTACTCAATAAACAGTCATTGAATACCGGCCATGTGTTCATCACTGAACCAGATTTCAGGGAAATAATGACAAATGTGACACCATTCCTGTCTTTGAAGAGGTCTTTTCAGAAATAAAAATAAGGAGACATCTGTTTCAATTCTAGGTGTTCTATTGCCAGCAGCAATAGCTGTGAATGAAGATGAGACACCCAGAGCACAGCAGGCGCAAACCTTCGGCACTCTCCTGCGTGCCCCACCAGCCAAGGGATACCCAGTGACCCTGTCCTCCCAGGGCAACATGACACAGCCATGCCTTATCACTTGTACATTTGTAGGGTAAAGAAAATATCAGGCTTTTCTGCCCTTCCGCCATCAGGATAGATGATGGATCCTTGTCCTGAATGCATGCCTGAAGGCGGGCACCTGGAATAGGGTGTGGGCATAGGTAGATGGGATTCAGCTGAGCTAAGACTGTGCTTTTAAGGGCGGCGTCACGGGGACACCAGCAGCAGTAGTAGAAGCCGAAGCAGCAGAAGCCGAAAGAGAAGCCGACAAAGAAGTAGCAGAAGCCGAGAGAGAAGCAGAGAAGGCCAGAGAGCCCAGATAGAGTGAAGACTTGCTGGGGGCTGGGAGGCCTGCCAGCCTGCCAGCCTCCCAGCCCCCCAGCCAGCACCCCTGCCTGCCATATGCCTGGTGAACCCCAATAAAAACCTGCAAAACCACTGAGGACTCTGACTCCTCCTTTACCCGGTCTGCATGGGATCAGAAAACCCGCCCTGTGTCCAGGTCCTGCCTTTACAACATTATAGGGTTGTTTTTAATTAAAGTCAACAATCACAATATGTAGTCAATCAACACATGTTGAGTACCTTGTGACAATGCAAATCATCTAACCAAAGCATAAGATAGCATCCAAAAGCTTGATGGGAACTCAAGATTGACAAACAAAACACTGAGAGAATATTATATATAAAATAAAAACATAAAGCACAGACAGACAATCGAGGTCCAAAAAATCTACTGTCTTAACAACAAAAAAGTTGTCTGAAAATCAGTAGGGATGGACAAGATTATAATTAGTTGCAGAAATTGAAAGTTTTGTAGAGGGAAGATGTGACTTCAGATGATTCAGAACAAATTGGTAGAAAGAAAGGGGACCTTTGTTTTCCTTTTTTCTATATATCCATTCATTCATTCATGATTTCATATTGGAAGTACATTAATATTAGAAATGCAATTACAAATTTTTTGTTACTTATTATTTCAACAATAACTACTCCCCCCCCCCCACTGGTTAAATTCAAAAGCTATTGAATGAACTAGTTTTTAAGCTAGATTCTATGGGGTATATATCAGAAGTATCATATATGATCCTCACCCTCAAGTTTTTATTACAAGTAATCCAAAATTAACCTACACAAAACAAGAAGAGATCAAGATGTTATATAAGTTAATTCACTTTTTTTTTTTAAAAAAGAAGCAAATGCAGCAGCTTTAATTGGAAGCAAATCAAGAAATCCACAGAGAATAATGAGGTGCAAGCTATTATTTGTAACAGAAATTCATTACTTTGGATAACACCAAAAAGAGTAGATAATTAAAATCTTTGATGATCCTATCAACCAACAATGATCTGTAATTATAATAGTGATTATTTTCTAATGTTTTTTGAAGTATTTTCATCAACATCACTTGATTCTCAAAAAAACTCTATGAACATGTTATGATTCCTTTTTGCACTTATAGTCAGGGGAGTAATAACAGAGCACATATCCCAGATGAGTCTGCTTCTGCCAATTTGAGTGCTCCCTTCCCCCCTCCCCCCAACACACCAATTTCTCCTAATCATTCTGGGAATCAGATGTGCTCATCTCACAGAAGCAATCGCCCAACACCACTGCAGCACTCTCGTTCTGGCTGCTAACAGTGATTCTTTTTTTGTTTTTAATGGTGAAATTAACTTATTCAGAAGTAAAAACAAAACACCCAGGAGACACACCCAGTCCTTACCTCCTTCTATCCATGATATCAATAAATAAGTTTCTCCAATCCCAAATAATTACTACAAACCTCCTCTCCCCAGTGGCCATCACCAACCTCCACTATGATTCAGGGGCTGTCCCAGGCCTGACATACAAGTGTTACAGGGGGAGGAGTATTTACACTGCCAGGGCCACACATGCCCCTGCCTGCTGAAGGTGCCTCTTGATGCACCTGGAATTGTCACCAGAACTGCTACTGCAAAGGTGCCAGATGTGTTGCCCAAGGCACTATTGCCTGCCTCGCCCACTTCTTAGGAGAAGGAAAAAAATCTTCCTTCTACCCTGTTCCCTGTGACACTACTTCAGCAGCACCTGGAGTAGTTCTCTCATCCACAGTTTGCCACACTCTAGTAAGCAGACCCTGCCTTCAATGTCTTAAGAAAATTTTAGTAGAATTACTCTTCAAACTTTCACACTGCTTTTTTACTGCAGTTCTTTCCCAATATGATCCAGGCAGGAGTCCTTACGGGCTGAATCAGCAGGAAATCCGGAGCATATACTGGACGCTGTTTTAGTGGTTTTCCTCCCCCAGGCTGGTACCTTCTCAAGTGTCCTGGTTTCCTTAGGATGAGCTCTGCCTGTTGACAATCCTCTGGGCGCTCAGGCAAAAGACTGTTGACAGGTCTAACCATCTAATTATCCAGACATGCCTAGACCTATGTCTGAAGGGGAGATGGCACGCAGGCTCGAGCGCACGTGTTATTTGCTCTCTTTGCAAGTCCCCTGGGCTTACCTGGAAACTTGAATCACTCATGTGACTATTTCAGAGTCTTCCCTCCGAATGCCATGCTCAAATTTTAACTTAGGTTTAAAACTAACAACCCAAACCCATATCATAATATTTTAGGAAAAATGTGAAGCCTGGATGATGTACTGTGTTGCATTAACACTGTGCCACATGAACCAAAGAAATCGGAATCTAAAAGTCTACAGCCCTCACTCACTTGCTTAACATAAAGTCCAGTCTTTTCTCAGCCCTCCCCCCACCAGTAATGCCCTGCAGTGGTTCCTGAGGTTTCCAGGGCTTGGGCATCTTTTGCCCTTGCCACGCTTTTGCTCTGTCACTCTGCCGTCCTTGGGTGGCTAACACCCTCTTCCAGACCACTGAAGTCAGGGCTGTGCTCTCTCTCTGGTCAGCAGGAAAGCTTCTGCTTCTCTTAAAATTGTTGAGTTTCTGATGACAAAGCCCATTCTCCCTAAAGTGTAGGGATACACCTAGAAGGACGAGAAAATGTTGGGGCACATTTTGGCCCAGACTTGTTCTGCCATCATATTCTTCCTTCCACTGTGCACCCCTCCTGCACAAGAATCTTCAAGGACCTCATAAGTCATTCTACATCCAATAAATATCTGAACCCCAATATGATCCAGCATCAAGTATTTTCTTCAAGACTCCAGGCCTATAGAGAACAATTTACAACCTTAGAAGTTTGTCCTTTTAATACCCCAACCAAAGATATATCGAAGCAAAAATGGTTGAGTTATGTGAAAAGAACACAGACAATAAATTTTTCTCCAAAACATTGAGTTATTTAAAACATGGTCTTCTCTCTTAGGTTTTCTAGTGGCTATTACTTTTAATCCTGCCATTTCTATATTTTCAGAATTCCTCTAGATTGATAGATGGAGCCTAGAGCCACAGACTACCACATTTGCTTTAAATCTTGTACTCTGAATTCAAGAATAGAAAACAGACAGGTGAAGAACAATTCAACAGCAGGTGCTATCTCAAACCATAATTGGATATAAATCTGGGGGGAAATTCACATACACAGAGTTTACCTAGGCTTTTAAAACATCAGATCTTGTTCATGGTGTTGGTATTTGATTATATTCCCTTCCAAAAAACAAAATTTGAATTAAAGAAATACTCATCGTTTATTGTATATGGAAACTGGCTTCAAAATACAAGTTGTCCATTGGTAGAAAATATGCTAGTTAGCTATTCTTAGCTTGAGATAATTGGGGAAGATATTTAAAAATTCTTTTTTGGGCTTTGCACAAAAGTCAAACAAGTACAAAGTGAGATCAATCATTGTTAAATACAAGAGCTTTGTTTATCAAAACCAAGTAAATTTTTTCTGAATTCTGCATCACAAGATCTTATTCTTTCACTTCCTCAGTGTTTGAACTTTAAAGAATAAAAGAGACAGTCAATCAAATCAAATTCAGAAGAAGAAAGTTCATAAACAAAGAAACAAAGCTCTACAATAATTACTTATTACCAAGGTAACCACTGCTCGGTAACAAAACATGCACCACACACACATTCTTCTTTAACCTGTTGCTCACTTAAAATACTATTCCATCTCTTGACATTTCTTGGTTTTTGTGGCTCAACTTATCAGCATCATCTTAACTCCCACCAGCCCCTCCAGATCCATTCTTGGCCCCACTCTTGGGCCTGGAAGGCTGACCTTGTAGATCACATCCACCAGCTCCCTTTATACTCTGCCTTGTTAGTTCAATTGGTTGGAGGTTGACCCGTTCAGTTACAGGAGGTTTCCAGGCAGAAGATCAAAGAAAATTGAGGTCAGGATATTTTTTCCCACAGCCTCTTTGTCTGTGGGTTGCCTCTACCACAGGTCAACTGTTTTTGTCACATGGTCTCTTGTTAAGTTCCCATCTGTATTCCAGGGACCAGTGCTGCCCATGTTCCCTCAGGCCCAGGGATCTGTTTCCTAGAGTATCCTGTCTAATCCAGAAGCCGTTCTAATTGCCTTCTTCTTTTGGTTTCTGGATTATGCTCTGTCCTTCCTGCATGACTGGTTCTTCTCAGGCATGGCTTTCACAGTTCTGCCTTTCTCTTTGCAGCAAAACTACATTCTCATGCTGAGTTTTGTGTCTTATTAAAGGACATGCAGAAAATACAGTAATTGTAGTTTATCCATAAGTCAAATGTATGCATTCTCTCTCTCTCACTCTCTCTCTCTCCTCCCCTAACCTCTTTCTCTCTCTCTGAATTTCTTTTCTTCTTTAAAAAGCAGTCAAGCTCTCTAAAAATCATGCAGGTGACACATTCAGCACAACCCATGAACCATTGTAGAAATATGTAAATAAGTTAATGGTCTTCCCAAAAGCTTCTGGTTCCTTCCCCTTCACCTCATCTCCCCATTCACCTTAGATGAAGAATGTGAACATAATGGCTAGTCTCTTTCTATACCTGTCTCCATGATATTTAAAGTCAAATCAAACATATATACCCATATAGAAAGAAGGATGATAACTGTTTTTATAAACACTGAGAGCATGTGCTATAAAACTCTGCAACTTAGTAGTAAAGATTTAGTTCATCACTTTGATTAACTCCATAATATTACAAAGTATAAATAAAGTACAATTTATTATCCATTTCTCTACTGATAGACTTTCAAATGTTTTCCAGCTGTTTTTGTCACTACCAACAACACTACAGTAAACAACCTTATGCACACACTGTCACCAGTGCACCTGTTTATACAAGTTAAATTCCTAACAGCATGTCTGTTAAACAACGTTACGTAGTTCCAGTTATGAGTCTCTTTCTCAAAAGAATATAGCAACCCACTTCCTGATAATTTAATTCCTGCATTTTTTATATGGATATACTATGATACATGCAACGTTTGAACCTTATTTTCTTTAACATTAATTAAAGTTAATTTTCTATGTGCTTCATGCCCGCTCTATTAATCTTAAATGGCTGTGTATACCCATTAACGCAGTGACGCTTCTCTAAAATTTGATTGGAAGTGTATCAAACCTCAATACTAACATGGGAAGAATTTACATCTACTTCCCATAATATATGTCCATAACATTAGACATAATAAAACCTGTCACAAGTGCATCTCTAAGCTTTTAATCAGTTGACAATAACTACATCCTTTGATGGGCACGGAAATGATCAAATGATTCGTAACACCAAGAAGAACCATGCCTGGGGCGCATGCTTCCATCACTGCTCAGTGACTTCAATCAAAGGGAAAAAGATCATGAGATTACTCAGGGGGCACATGAAGCAAAAGGCACTTTCTTGAGTATAGTGAGCCAAGGTCCTTGTGATTCTTCTGATATCAAAAAAGTCTATTACAGATAGATCAAAGGTTCAAATAAGCAAACAAAATGGATAAGAATCTCAGCCCCTAGCTTGGAGGACACTGCTCTGCAGGCTAACAAAGCTAGAGCCCCTCAAGGTTTGAGGAAACAGCACATTCCACAAGGCCTGGGGACTTCTACAGCACTTTCCATCAGCAAAATAAAGAACTATTTACAAAATGCAGTGATTTATTTTTACGAAATAAATCATTACCAAGGTGGGGGAGAGGGAGATACCTTGAGAGGCCAAATCTGGCCACCATTCACTGTTAGCATATTCTCTATGATCACATTACCACCAGACAAGAAATTGCTAGTAATGAAGAATTAGGACAATTACAAAGACAATAAGAGGTGGACCTAGAGTCTCTATAATATCGATATGCTATTTCCTGTGTGAATAGTAATTTTGGCTTGAACTCCTTGAGCCTGGGAGAAGTGGATTTCACTCTTTCCTGGGAATTACTACTTTTGCCTATAATACTAAAGAGTTTTCCAACTGGAAATAGATCTGATTACTTTTGCCAGACTTAATCTCTTACTTGAGTAGTTAATGAGACCTTTCAATAATCTTAATCACATTACTTCAATAAAATACCTAGATGCTATTTCCACAGGAAATCAGTGTTCACAGACCATAAACTCAACCTGGTTAATAGCTAACATGGGAAAAAGGTGGGAGTTGGATATAGTTTCACTGTTTGGTGAGGGTAAATGGATTATGCATCTGGCATCTGGGCTGCTGGAGACTGTCTCGAGACTTCTGCTGGGATGAGCTGGAAGGAGAAATAAGTGGAAAACAAGGCACCTGGAAGCAGAAAAATTCTCCCAGTACTGGCCCACTGGTTACAGGAAGCCAGTGAAGGATCCAGACTATAAAGAGGACTTACGGCCACAGAAAAGGGGAATTAAAGGGAAAAAGGGACAAGAGTACATGCTACCGATCAATTGCACTATGCAGGAAAGTCCCGCTTTTCATGCTATTCAAAGAAAGGCGGGATGACAAATGATGATGTTTGGGGGTCCTGGGGGGGAGAGGGAGCTGTCCTAGGGGAGTGTCCCAGCAAAAAAGAAGCTAACCATGCCAGAAAAAAAGGGGGTCACTCCACATTCATATTCACCTTCCCCTTTCCAACCACTTTCACATGGTTAGAGACACAAGTGGTCTCTTATAAGGGAATCCCTGTGATACTAATGACTGGTTCCTGAAAGTGCTATGAAGATTCCCAAGGGACTAAAGTAAAGGAACAATTGTGAGCAAGTGTGTGGAGCAGCCAGGGGAAGTAAGACCCCCAGTTGAACTTGCCATTCAGGGGGCTCATGGTCAGTTACCACAGAAACTGACTGTTCTCTGTGTGCCTGTCTTGACTCAGCTATAATGGGGCTTTTATAATATCTTTATTACATTAGAGAAAAAGGAAAATAAAATAAAAAGATAATTCCAAATCAGGGGATAAAAGGATTTACTGAAGCTTAGAGCATTTAATGCAATTTTGGTTGAGGGGCACACACAATCCTAGAATTTGGTGTGATTTCTAAAAAGACCCTTCAGAGTCTCAGCAGCCACTCCATCACCATGCCTCCAGAAGTCTCTCATCTGATATTTGCAGAAAGCCTCCTTTCTAACTATTTTGAAGGCTCCAGCATCCTTCGTCACCAGAGCTCTATGAAAAATGATGTTAAATCTACAATTCTATGACTTTCCAGGCAAAGAGGAATGGTTGTATTATAAAAACAACACGTATTATCAAACTAACACCAACATATTTCAAACACGATGAAAAGCATTCACCACATTTTAAAAAACCCACCCCTGCACCCGTGATTTAGAGAAACTTACAAAATGTCAAGGGTTGAAAGTATCCAGAAAGCATTTGAAATCCTTCTTTTCTATGTGTGTATTTTTGTCTTAAAAGTTTCAGGTGCTGTACCTCTCCCTTTAAGAGACCATGTTATGTTACGAGTTCATCGCTAGACAAAGCATTGACCATATGCTATGAAAGGGCTGAAAAAGAAGCCACTACACAATGACAGACAAGCCCCGGAGCCTCTGGTGACACTGGCCTGGAAAATGCCACAGGTACAGGAGTGGCACTGCTCACACACTGTCTTTTGCGGTCTTAGTGAACCCACTTACAATGTCTCCCAAGTTATTTTCATGTACGATTTTAAATTACATTAGTCGCAGCCAGATGAGCTCTTTGGCACCTTTTGCGTAAGAAATGATGTTATGCCAGTAACAGTAGTAACCCATAAATAGAACAGAACCTCAGAATAAAATTACTTCATACTTGTTTGAGAAATTTTTTTAAAAACAGAGCAAAAAAGAAAATCTGAACCAAGTATTTTCAAAATGGACTGAATTCATCCTTCTTCTGGTCAAACAAAAGTTTTTGTCATAAAATAATAACACTTATAAAGGTGATTACTAAAAAAACAAAAACACAAGAGCTTCATGAATTTCTGCAAACCCAAGCACCCCAGCAGCATGGAAGTCAAAGGGCCAATTCCCCAGTATTAGCATAAAAACAGCAACGAGTTGCTACTTTGCTGGCACTGTTACCTGGGAGGGTCATGTGCTAAGCAACCATGAAGACAGCTGTAAAATATTCCCAAGTTAAACAATAATAATAAAATAAAGACATTTACAAGCTGTTGCTTCTGGAAGCAACAGCACCTCTGATGTGTAAGTCAACACCATCCTCATCCATCTTCACCCTCTCCTGATTTTCTTGCTATAAGGTCAATTGACTACCAGGCCTAAGAAATGTTGGTTAATTGTTCATTAACCAGTCCTTGAATAGCACAAGTTTCTGAATCACCTGGGAACAGATGAAAAGCATTTTGAACCAGACTAACCTGGAGGTGACCGGGGCTGCAGCCAAGCTGTGGTCTTCCCGGGCCCCAAGCTCTTTCCCAAAAGTTCCCCGGGCACCAGCCGTGGTTGGCCTGCTCTGAGAGAGGCCGCGCTGGCTCCTTTGGTCTCCGTGACCTTTGCTGAGGATGACTCCAAGGTGTCAGCAGGGGGGTGCGCAAAGGAGGTAGCACTCTTTCTACCAGCAGAGTCATCAAGAATGGCTTCCCTCTCGCCAGGCAAGGGAGGGACCCGGAGGATCCTGTGGTGTTGCTGAGGGCCAGGAAGCTTTGGAGAGGAAGGCGAGGGAACAGGTGACACCCGTTTGTTTGTGGGCTGAGAGGATGAATTATTAAATACCAGGCCGAGAGCTGCCAGTGCTGGGGGGGACAGCTTCTCCTCATAACCTCTGGGTTGTGAGGAATCAGGGCCTACACCGTGGGGCAGATGCAGAAACAAAGTTTTGTGGCCACTGACAGGCAGCCCTGCTCTTTTCTTGCTCCTGGTGTCCGGGAGGGGGTGTGTGGCTGCTGTTTTGATAGGGAAGCCCAATCTTTTCCCCTCAGTGGCTTCATCTAACTTCTCGCTTTCTATAACCTTCCGGAGGACCTTGTTCACAGCCCCCTGGGTGCTGGCCAGCGCATGCTCCCTGGCCGACCCCTGTGATGGCCTGTCCCCTTGCTGCTTCTTGTCCTGCTGCTTGGAACCAGGGGCTCCAGCCTCGGCTCTTGGGAGGGTGAACAGTTCTGCTCTGGGGATAAACTCAGCCTGGGTCCCGGGGCCAACAGAAATCCTTCCCTCACCCTTGGGATGTGTCTTAACTACTCTTTGCACCTGAGTGGACAGATCCTGGACTCTGGCCACCACTTTGGAAACAGGCTTCTTCCTGCAAGTCCGCTGAGTGGCCTTCCCCTTCCGGCCCTTTTCTGCCTCCGGGTGCTTCTCCGGGTCCTTGCGACTTTCAGATAAACCAGTTTGCTGAGGCAGCAGCCTGCGAGGCCCCCTCTGCAGATCCCCAGCACCTCCAGCTCCTGACTCCTCAGAGCTGCAGTCAGAGGACAGCCCTCTTCTTCCAAGGCTGGTTTTCTCCAAAGCCGTGCCAAAGTTCCCAAAGCCAGAGTCAGAGTCCAGTGTCCTGGAGCTTTCTGGGGAGGCAGTCTCTCTCCTCGGGAGGGGAGAAGTACTTGCCTCATTTGGTAGCAAGGTGCCCTTCTCTTCTAGGAGGCGAAGGTTAGGCCTAGCTCTAGAATGAGGGAGAGAGTCACTGGAATAGATGGGGTCCTTGCCTGTCTGAGGAGCAGCTTCCTGGCCCCCACGCCCTTTCCTTCTTGCCCTCTTCTGGGGAAGGTCCTCGAAGCTCTCTCTCCTTCCACCAGACCTCCGGGGCTTTTTGTTCCCATGGACCCTTCTCTTATTGAGACAACCCACCGGGGTCTCCCCGTGCCAGTCGCCAGCATTCTGGAAAGAGTCGTCCTCGGGAGCCATGCTCACAGACAGCTCCGGCAGCTTCCCCTCTTGGTTCCCCATCGTAATCCCCAGGATGTGCTCTGAGCTCAGCAGATCGGCCAGCAGTCGCTCCCTCTCTGCCGTGAGTTTGTAGAGCTCAGCGAGAATGTCTTTCGTGGGAGTTTGCTTGAAAAATATGTCTCCTGGATATTCGTTCGGCTGCAGGCTGAGGCTGATGAAGTCTGACCCCTCCCTGACTTGGTAGCAGTTATGAAAACCCCTATTGGATTTGTCTAGAGTTACAGTGCCCTTGTATGAAAATCCTCTGATGTCCCCCCTTGGAAGATAGAAGCTGATGTAGCAGAGTTCTGTAATGGGCTTCTGCAATTGGAGGGTGCAGTGAGTGCCTTCCATTATGCCTACCTAATTATTCATGCCTCGGAGAGGCTGGCTGGTAGTCAGGCTTCCCAGGCTCCGGTGGTGAGGCATGTGATGGTGGCTACGCAGGGAAAGCAGCTGACAGTCATCTCCAGCAATGAGGCTGCCTGTTAGAGGAACAGGGGAGAAAGCAGCTGGACTAACAGAGCGTAAGCCACATACTGACATAAATCAAAGCATTACCATGACTTATATATCCTCTCTGACCGAGCTCAACGAACTCGAGGCATCATCATCCAGAAGGCTGACTGCGACCTCACACCCGCTCCTACCCCACCCTTGGCCAGCAGAGGTGTTCTACAGCTGAGGGATGGGAGAGTGCTCTCATTTTAGCACCAAGGCAAAAGTCCCTCTTCCCCACTTGGGAACTCATTGTATAAACCAGAACTGGTCTCCCACGTCTTCAGGCTTCAGTTTATGTTCCTCTATAAATCAGAGCTACTGTGCCTCCCAGAAATCCTGAGGAAATGAGGACCTTGGGATCCTTCAAAAATATAGTCATTTAAATAACTTCTGTCTGGAACGTTACTTTGTAAAAATGAGTCAAGCCTATTTATGCTCTAAAAAGTGCCTTCTAAGATTTAAGATTAATTCTTTATTTAACTTAAGAGTAGTAGGGAGGGGCTTCCCTGGTGGTACAGGGGTTAAAGTCTCAGAGCTATGAAGCTATCACCAGCCACTGAGGCATGAGTTCCATTCCCTGCCAGGGAGGTGACCCACAATGCACAGCAGACCTCTGCTGTCTTACCCACTGTTCCCCTCAGCAGTATATTTCAGTAGATCCGTCTGTTCTGCTCCCCACTCTGTCTCTGGTGATCCTCTCACCCCCACACCTCTGGACTACACCCCAGTTCTTGTATGCATAAATAAATAAAAATAAATCTTTTTAAAAAAGAGAGTAGTATGAGGAGAAGGTATTGAGCTACCGATTTGGAGTCTACTCTTAACACATTTCACAATTTTATATGTTTTGTCTTAAAAGCCATCAGTGAAAACATTTAAGTTTAATTTTAAATAAGTAATGCAGGAGTCTTTGTGTGTGTGTGTGTGTGTGTGTGTGTATAGAAGAACTGGGGTGTAGGTCAGAGGTGCAGTAGGTGAGAGGATTCTCCAGAGACAGAGAGGGGAGCAGAACAGGCAGATCGACTGAAATACACTGCTGAGGGGGGCAGTGGGTGAGACAGGAGAGGTCTGCTGCACCATGTGGGTTAGTTTCCTGGCCAGGGATTGGACTCAATGTGGTGATAGCGCTGAGACTTACCCCTTTAACCCCAACTGAGGAGTCTTAATCAAGTTCTCTGTCCCTCATCCCCCTTCTCCCCACTCCCTCTTGACCCTGCTTTCCCCTGCCACTTCTTGCCTACTTAAGTTCAGGTGGAATGGCAAAGAAAAATGTGTAAGTCACTTCTGGCCATGTATGGATTTTCAAGGTTGTCACCATTGCAGTGTCTGAAATGTCACATGAGGAGTGAAGGTGGCTGCTCCCTCGTGTGATTTGAGGGGTTCCAGAAATGAATCTGTGACTAACACCCCTCATGCACAAACATGGAGCTTAAAAGTCTACGTTATAAATATTCATTTCTTAAATTCAGGTATTTCCCAATCTTCGATTCCTCCAGGTTTAATAGAAAATTCCCCTTAGTCAGGGTAATATAAAGACCATTAATTAACCATTGATATCTTTAATGAATCGTTCTCCCCAAGCCTTTTTTGTCTAAACAGTAAGAAGCTACATAAAAGTACATTTCGAGTAAAGAGGACAGAGAAAGAAGAGTTTTTAAATAAAAACTCCTTGAGAAAGACAGATGAGGTTAAGAGTAGTAAAAAGAAGGGTAAGAAGAAAAACAAACATCTGGCCAACCTGAGGTGCCAGGAGGGCTGAGTTCTCAGAAACTGTGCAAAGGGCATGAAGAGATGCACATAGAAAATGAGCCAACAGAGGCACTGCTTCTTCTACAGTGTTCTATGGGAAAAGCTTCTATTCTCATTCAACTAGTCATATTTCTAAAATGTTTCTAAAGTGCCCAGTGTTTCATTCCTGACCTTTCCTAAAGACACACTTGTAAAATGTGTTGCTTAACAATAGGGATACACGCTGAGAAATACGTTGTTGAGTGATATTGTCAATGTGTGAACGTCAAAAAGGAAAATGACACAAATCTAGACGGTGTAGTCTAGACACCTGCACCATCTGGCATAGCCTGTGAGGCCTCTGTCTGCATTCTGTCCGTCACCCACCAGAACATTGCTAATAATGGATGACAGTCCACAGATACCTAATAATTATTGGTACAGACCCTCTCAATGTATCCAAGAACTCACTTTGGAGATAGATTTTTTTTTTTAATAGAGGCATGTTTTATTTATTTATTTGTTTGTTTGTTTGTTTTGTTTATACATGCACTGGGTACAGTCAGAAGCGCAGGAGGGTGAGAGAATTCACCAGAGCCAGAGCGGGGAGCAGAGCAGGCAGAAAGACCGAAGCACACTGCTGAGGGGAGCAGCGGGCGGCAGGACAGGTCTGCGCACCATGTGGGACCCTCCTCAGGTGGCCGGGGAGCAGCCGGGGATCGAACCGGCGCCGCAGAGGTCGCCGGCAGCTTCGCAACCCAGCGCTCAACCACTGCGCCACCGGGGAGGCCCCAGGAGGTAGATTTTTTTTAAAGATTTGTTTATACATACAAGAGCTGGGGTACACACCAGAGATGCGGGGGGTGAGAGGATCCACCAGAGACAAAGTGGGGAGCAGGACAGGCAGACCGACTGAAGTACACTGCCGAAGGGGGCAGCGGGCAAGTCAGGAGAGGTCTGCTGCGCCATGTGGGTTGCTCCCCGGCCAGCCAGGGATTGAACTCGTGCTGCAGAGGCTTCGGATAGCATCATAGTATGGGGTTTAACCCCTTGCGCCACCAGAGAGGTCCTAAAGGTGGATTTTTTTTCAATTGTGTTTTAGAGCAACCAGCAACATAGCAATTGCAGAGCTGCTGATATTCACAAGAGTTCAATTTATAGATCTGGACTCTCTGAAAAGCTGAAGGGAAACAGCAAAAGTGCTATTCTGAGTTGAAAAAGATGAGATACCTTCTTTCACCTTTAAGCATCGTTTTGCACTAATTCTTCTTACTGCTTCAATTTTTGGGGATTAGGAGGAGTGTGTGGTATGGGAGGAGGGGGGGAGTTAACACTTTTCATACTCTGTTCTAAGCATGCCATGATTTCAAGTGGAAATATGCGTATTCCAAAAGCCCATTCCCTATCTGAGGGGAGTTTTATATACATACATATGTATACACACATACACATTGTTATGTATATATACATACACGGAGCATATGTATGTGTATGCTGTTAGTTATCTCACTTAATCAGCACAAGTTTCCTTTACAGATGAAGAGACTGAAGTTTAGAAAAATTGGGGAATTTAGAGTTTTAAGGTTCAGAAGAAGCAAGCTTCAAACCTAGGTCTGACTAACATCACGATTTTGTAGGAATTGTAGCACCTCATCTTCTGTCTTTATCGATCAACTAGATTTTCTGTAAAATTTTAATAGAAGAAACCTTTATTTTTCTATGTTGGTGTTATCTACATAACTTTTTCAACAATGTCTCCCATCTGGTTAATTTTACCACTCACTGGAGAAACTTAACTTACCGGATCAGAAAATGTTACTCCCAAAGGTTGTCCCTTAAACAATACGATCTAGGACAATGGTCACAAAAACCAAGGGCAAGAATTCTAAACATGTGACTAATCAAATGTAAATGGTTGACATATGCCATTAAAAGGCAAGGATTGTCAGGATGGAAACAATATTGTGTTAAAGTCATTGATTTAGTCTAAGTTACTCAAGGAGTGTATGCAGACATGGTCAAGGCAAAGACTGTAGAACACAGTGCTGAGAACACAGATATTAAAGGCATAAATGGAGGGAAAAGAGACTTGAAGAGAGGCTGAGAAAGACAGAGGGAGTGAGGTCATTTCCCATACTTTGTAACTAAAAAAATTAAGGTCTAATGGTCCAGTTTCCATTTGTACCTTTATTGTAAATCTGTAATTGCTTGCTTTAAAATCTTTCTGATGCCAGAACACATGTCTCTGAACCAGTGTTGGATTAAACCATTGGACTTATAACAGAAACAAGAGACACATGTTCAGTTATAGTCTTAAAGTCTTAACTTCCACAGCATCCATCAACACATGTAAAAATCTGCATTTCCCTATAATTTTCTTTGCTACATTTTCTTTTGCACAGGAATAGTGTGAAAATAGTGAAAGTCACAAGTACTGTATCATGATGAAGACCATCTCAACTATGGCGCAAATCACAGGATATAGAGGATGAAAGGAATGACATCTGGGTTGTATATCTCAACATTGGCCATGTGGTGGTAGGATATAGAACAAAAGGAGTCCCCATGAATTGCAGAAGAAATGTATTACATTATTGGAATTCTGAAATTTTAAAAATATATATTGCAGATTTGTGTTCTACTTTCAAGATGAAAAACTCTTCTAGATTCTAGAGGTCAAAATCCACATGCAAATATTCATGCCATTTTTTAATAATTTCTGAGTTTCCAATGATCATATTACAAAGGTAGGGAAGATACTCCTAGTACTTCTCTCTCTAAGCCTTGTTGTTTAACAAAATATTTCAGGCAAAAGATAATATGTGCAATGAAAAGTAGGGTTTGGGAAGCAGAATGAAACATTATATTTATGCAGTGGAATATCTTGAAAAGCTTATTCTCTGAATACCTAAGAAACCTGGTTTTACACATTGGTGGCATAAAAACAAAAAAGCTTGCCTAAATTTGGCAACCATAGGACATCTTAGAGGAGAATTTGGGTTAAAAAAAAAGATTTCATGTTTTCTGGTCCTAGAATGAGTTTTAGAATTAGCTTCACTAAAATTTTAGATATCCAAAGTCCAAACAATTGAAGGGTGATAACTGCAAAGAAACAAATATTTTTTGGACACTTTCCTTTCCCTTTCTCTTCTATAGTTTGAAATTACTTTTATCAAAGTCATTTGTGTATACTTTTTTTAAAAGATTTATTTTATTTATTTATGCACACAAGAGCTGGGGTGTAGGCCAGAGATGCAGTGGGGTGAGAGGATTCACCAGAGACAAAGCGGGGAACAGAACAGGCAGATCTACTGAAATACATGGCTGAGGGGAGCAGCGGGTGAGACAGAAGAGGTCTGCCCCACCATGTGGGTCACCTCCCTGGCCGAGGATCAAACCAGTGCTGCAGTGAATGCACATAGCTTCATTGTGCTGAGACTTAACCCCTTGTGCCACCAGGGAGGCCCACGGTGTATACTCTTTACTACCATCAGTGAATATTTAGAGCTGCCTCTAGAGCATGGCATAACTATCCATGGCTCCTCCCTAAAATCTCTCTCAACCAAAGACTGTCAGAATTCAGTCAGTCTAGGTTGCCTGCCAGCCTCTGTCCTGGGTAAATACACTTCATGTACTTTGTTCCCTCAAATTCCATGTTTCTTGTGAAATGAGAAATTTAACTTCTAAATTTTGAATCCTCTAACGTAAAATATCACTTGGTGAGACCTAGCAGATGACCAAGAAACTATAAAACTCCTCCTCTGTGAGAAAGAAATAAGTCTGCCATGAGCTAATGAATCTCAACCTCAGCACTCAAAAGGGCAACCGCTCCTCTGTGACAATCCATTAACAAGTCAGAGTACAGTGCTGAGTCATCACGCAAATTTTCCATCGGAGAAACCAGAGGAGAAAGAACTGCTAGTGGTAGGAGGAAAAAGAGGCAAAATAACAAGAAAAGCAATATGGAGTGGGGTTAAATACACCAGCACTACAATTCCATGCTGCGTTCACAGGGCTATTTCAAGCCGCATTGCCTCACTCTGCTTTTCTAAAACACAGCAGCTCTGCAGGCACCTCACATTAAATTATACATTTTAAATTGGTCTATGAAGTGGCCTTCTCTGGTTGTGCTCAGTTCAAAAGCACTTTGATTCCTGGGGAGTCTTCACATCTCCTATTTCCTCTGACAAACTCCAGGCTGACATTCTCTCCAAGACAACACTGCCACAATGATTTTTCCCTGATTCTTTTTCCAATAAGCAAATACATGATATCACTCTATCCAAAATGGAAGTATCTGCTGTGCCGCATTATGGGAATTATTGTCTTTTAGTAGATGCTATTTAATGCTCATAACATAGCTTACCAATACTTAAAGTGAGATCCAAGAATTTGCTACAGTCACTCTGTCTGCTCACTGTAGATTTCCTAATTGATTTTAGCCCTAAAAGGCCAATGTAAAGCTTTATCAGCTCAGCCACTGGCTTATTTGGGCCCTATGACTCCATCTAAGTCAATACTGCCGAGATAAGATTACCTGCAATTTTAATTATTGAACTGAAAATTGTTCATCTGTCCATTCAGGTTCATGCTCTACTCATCCACACACTACTCTAGGCACCAGGAGACTCACTGGGTCCCTTATACTCTGGCTTCTACTGGGTATAAACACTGGGAAATGACCACAGCAGACAGGAGGGCAGAATGTTTAAAGTGTTTGGATATTTCTTCCCTGGCAACTTGCCTCCTAGGCAATGGACTTGCAGTAGGTGTGTGCTCTAATGTAAACCACAGATCCCCTTAGTGGCCCTACCCAGCTATAGCTACGTTCTCTCTACCGATGTACTACTATTGCTCCTCTCTCTATTCCATTGCTCAGTCAGGCTTAAGTAGCTTTGAATTCTGCCTTTCATCTATACCTCTGGACAAATTAGTGCCTCCTTTCCCTTTCCTCTCACCCTAGTACAATCTATTGTTTTCCCACTAGAAGATAAAAAAAGATATAAAACAGAGGTCAGTCGGCAATGGCTTTCTAGCTCTTCTTCCCCAGAGGAATTTTTTCTCAAAGAATCTATATGCAGTAAGATTCTATATGCAGTGAAGAGGAAGATGCTGGTGACACAAATGAAATACAGGATAAAATATGGAAAGAGTAGGAGTAGGAGTAAGAGTAGGAGCATAGGAATAATAACTAAATTCTACAAAACAAAGCAGAAACTCTATAAGACATCAAGGAACAAATCAAAGAAAGAAGGGACCACATCATGTTTGCAGGATCAGATAAAAGAAAGCATCTGAAATTGTCCTTTGCTAAAGGGTAAGACTTACACAGGTAAAGATAAAGAAAAGAGAATTCTTGGGGGAGAGGCATTAAACAAGACTGGAAAATCTGCTCACCTGTACAAAGAAAAAATTTATTCTTTGTTTTTCAGATATACATGAAAAGAAATATCAGGAAAGATACAGACAACACACTGTAGAAAGATTTGACTACAGGTTGGAAATTAACACTAACTTCACGGACAAATGGAAAGCCACGGATGGTTTCTGATCAAAGTAGTCACATGTTCAACATTGAACAAAGATGAACTTAGCAGTAATGTCAGAACAGAATGGGGTAGAAAGAGATCAGATAAGACTCAGTAATAAGGAACTCAGGAAAATATCAAATTCTGCAAAGAGGTTGAAAAAAAAACTAGAAGGAGAGATTACAGGCAGAGTTTTAGACAGTAATTTTGGTAGTGTAATAGAACATTCAAACACATTGCAAAAAGAAGCCTCCCTGGCAGTGCAGGGATTAAGACAGCACACTATCAAGGTCTCGCCAGCCACTGCAGCATGAGTTTGATCCTGGTTGGCCAGAGAACAACCCACATGGAGCAGCAGACCTCTCCTGCCTTGCATGCTGCTCCCCTCAGCAGTGTATTTCAGTAGATCTGCCTGCTGCTCCCCACTCTTTGTGGTGAATCTTCTTACCACCCATACCTCTGGCCTGTACCCCAGTTCTTGCATAAATAAATAAATCTTTAAAAAATACTTTGTAAAGAGCAATAACTGATCATTAACAGAAGGAAGAGCAATAACCTGTATATTATCTTCACTGTACTTTTCTGTTGTTTTTCTTAAGACAAAGGAAATCTAAGCATGTCTTAGAGACAGCGGTAGTGAAGAGGAAGATGCTGATGACACAAATGAAATACAGGATAAAATATGGAAAAATAGCTGAAGGACGGGCCTCCCTGGTGGTGCAAGGGGTAAAGCACAGCACTTTGAAGCAATCAGTAGCCTCTGCAGCACAACTTCGATCCCCAGGTAGGGAGCTACCCACATGGCATAGCCGACCTCTTCTGTCTCGCCTGCTGCTCCCCTCAGCAGTGTTTTTCGTCATTCTGCCTGTTCTGCTCCCCACTCTGTCTCTGGTGAATCCTCTCACCCCCCACACCTCTGGCCTGTATCTCAGTTCTTGTATGCATAAATAAATGAATCTTTAAAAACAAAAGAAAAAAAAGAAAAATAGATGAAGGAAAGCATCACAGCAAACAGAAGACATGGGCTGGAGGACACGTGGCGAGGGGCAGCCTTGAGGAGGTTGTCTCCTGCTCCAAGACTTAGCCTTGAGTAGGAGTAGGAATAAGAGTAGTAGTCATACCTCTGAAGCTCTGATTTGCCTACGAAACCACCAACCCTCCAAGTTAGGTCTCATTATAACATGCTGATCAATCTCTACAGAAATAAAATAGTGGCTACATCTTGGTCAGTAGATCAATTCTGGTCAATAAGTAAATTTGGTGAATAAAGTCACAGCTGTTATCAAAGGATGAGAAAAATAGCCCCTTTATGTGTTTGTTTTTTGACACATAAGCCAACCCACTCAGATACCTAGATAAGTTGGGTGTGAGCACTAAAGAGTCTCTCAAAGACTACAGAGAGACATTTCTTCACCCTTCCCTTACCTCATCAATGTTTCATTGCATAAAGATGAATAAACATTAGGTTTCCACATGATCTCTGTGAGATTGAAGATACTAAAGATCCTCAGCATGTGTCCAACATTCATGGCCAATGTCCGCATCCATCTCACAAAAGTAGGCTTGGGACATTGTGAGACAAAGATAGCATCCCTTTCAAAAATCAGGAGTCTCTTAAAATATGTGAAACCTTCTGTGGAGTCTGCTTTAACAAGAATTTTAAATCAAAAACAATCATCACATATGTTAAAGCTGTATTTCCAAATTAAGGAAGCTGCTCTTAAACAGGACTTTCCAATTAGGCAGATAAGGGATTTAAAGAGCCTTTTCCACTCAGCAGACCTTTGCAGTCCCACTTTATAGAGGAGTAAGGACCAGGCAGGGTGCTTTGAAGACACTCTTTTTTTTTTTTTTTTAAGATTTATTTATTTATTTATTTATACAAGCACTGGGTACAGTCAGAAGCGCGGGAGGGTGAGAGAATTCACCAGAGCCAGAGCAGGGAGCAGAGCAGGCAGAAGGACCGAAGTACACTGCTGAGGGGAGCAGCGGGCGGCAGGAGAGGTCTGCGCGCCATGTGGGACCCGCCTCTGGTGGCCGGGGAGCAGCCAGGGATTGAACTGATGCTGCAGAGGCTGCAGGCAACTTCACAACCCAGCGCTCAACCGCTGCGCCACCGGGGAGGCCCTGAAGACACTCTTATTTATACTCCACCACAAAGAGCGGGTCACAAGGAGGAAAGGAGGAACATGGGGACTCTCAGAGGTACAGCAATTCTGCCTTCCCTCTTATAGCCCCCTGTTGGAGGAAACCCCCACATTATCTGTCCCACATGATGTGTCTTAATATTGTAACATGCCCCCATATTTTCATCTATCACAATAACATGACATTTGCCTGAAACTTCCTAAGTGTGTGGCTCTAGTTTCCATTTGAGCAGTATAATCACTGTGGGAGGCCAACACAGCAGATGTCGCCATTGTCATTGCTCATGCAACAAGGCTAAAGGAGAACAATCAGCAGATTTAAAGTGACTGCCCCTGGTCACACAACTAGTGAACAAGAGAAGCAGGTTCAAATGCAGGTTTCTGGACTCCCAGTTCAGTGCTCTTTCTGCTACCCCACTACAACATACACATTTAAGTCTTTAAGAGGACTAAAGAAACAAAATGACAAAAAACAAATTTATTGTTGGCTGGAACTTGAAGTGCTAGTACCACAGAGAGTGACACAAATGGGCTCAAAGCCGCTCCTTGGTAAAATTTTCTCACTTATGGGGCCTCCCTGGTGGTGCAAGGGGTTAAGATGCAACCTATGAAGCTATCCCCAGCCACTGCAGCACAAGTTTGATCCCCAGCCAGGGAGCTACCCACATGGTGCAGTAGACCTCTCCTGACTTGCCCGCTGCTCCCCTCAGCAGTGTATTTCATCAGTCTGCCTGTTCTGTTCCCTACTCAGTCTCTGGTGAGTCCTCTCACCCTCCCACACCTCTGGCCTGTAACCCAGTTCTTGTACATAAATAAATAAATCTTTAAAAAAAGGTTTCTCACTTTAGTATGGTTTTTGAAAGAACTCCATGTCTGATAAAATATTCAGAATTCTACAAGGGCCTTATAGGCAATAGTTTTCTACGATGTATCTTCTTCCTTTTGTTTTATTGTTCTTTTTTAAAAAAACATTTATTTATTTATTTATTTATTTATTTATTTATACAAGCACTGGGTACAGTCAGAAGCGCGGGAGGGTGAGAGAATTCACCAGAGCCAGAGTGGGGAGCAGAACAGGCAAACTGATGAAGCACACTGCTGAGGGGAGCAATGGGCCGCAGGAGAGGTCTGGGCACCACGTGGGACTCTCACCCGGTGGCCGGAGATAGAACCAGCGCTGCAGAGGCTGCGGGCAGCTTTGCAACCCAGCACTCAACCGCTGCGCCACTGGGGAGGCTCCCCTTTTTTTTTTTTTGAAGATTTATTTATTTTATGAAAGAACTGGGGTACAGGCCAGATGCGCGGGAGGGTGAGAGGATTCACCAGAGACAGACTGGGGAACACAACAGGCAGACTGACGAAATACACTGTTGAGGGGAGCAGCAGGCGAGATAGGAGAGGTCTGCCTCACCATGTGGGATTCTTGCCAGCTGGCCTGGATCGAACCAACGCTGTAGAGGTTGTGAACAGCTTCACAGAGCGGCACTCAACCGACTGCACTACCAGGGACGCCCTGTTTTATTGTTCTTGTTGAGCGAAATTGGTACTGGAGTTTCACAAACTCATATGCTTACCATATTGATTAAAGATGATCCTTATTCATCCTAATCGGTATCATTTCATACAATCTTCCACAAAAATAAGTTATTTTCAGATGGACTTTGAATAATACCAATAATTCTAGATGTAGCAATGCTTTTAGACAAAAGGATCTCCCAAGAAAGGGAGGCACTGCATCCCAGTCTAGTGTCATGTCTGTTTCAGCAAAGGCAACTAGAACCACTACTGCTATTTGGCAAGCTCATCTCCTTAGTCAGCTAATGAAAAGGCAGGAAGATGGCAATTTGAGGACAAGCACACACTAAAAATCCTTAAATATTAAAGATGGAGGCACAGTAATAAAACAGGTCCATTCATACTTGGTTACAAAAGGGAGAAGAGAGAAGGAGAGATGGCCAACAGACATATGAAAAAATGTTCAACATCACTTGTCATCAGGGAAATGCAAATCAAAACTACCATGAGATACCATCTCACACCAGTGAGAATGGCACATATTAAAAAAACTAGCAACAACAAATGTTGGCGAGGGTGTGGAGAAAAAGGAACTCTTCTGCACTGTTGGTGGGAGTGCAAACTGGTCCAACCACTATGGAAAGCTGTGTGGAGATTTCTGGACCTACTAAACATAGAACTTCCATATGATCCAGCAATTCCACTCCTAGGTATTTACCCAAAAGACACAGAAACATCAATTCCAAAGAGCACCTGCACCCCTATGTTTACAGCAGCACTGTTTACAATAGCTAAGCTTTGGAAACAGCCCAAATGCCCAAAAATAGATGACTGGATCAAGAAGATGTGGTACATATATACCATGGAATATTACTCAGCATTCAAAAAAGATAAACACAATTCTCAAGTTCTTAACCAGTGCTATGCCCTTATCAAGTGCTTCCCACACCTCATTCACTCAATTGTCACAATAGTCTAGATGAATACCTAAGATTTTCTCCTAAGAATCCTGTAAGGCCAGTAAGAATGGCACATATCAAAAACACAAGCAACAACAAATGTTGGCGAGGATGTAGTGAAAAAGGAACTTTCCTACATTGCTGGTGGGAGTGCAAACTGGCCAAACCACTAGACCCACTATGGAAAGCTGTCTGGAGGTTCCTCAGTCTACTAAAAATGGAGCTACCATACAACCCGGCAATGCAACTCCTAGGGATCTACCCAAAGGACACAAAAACATTGATTCAAAAGAGCACCTGTACCCCTATGTTTATTGCAGCACTATTTACAATAGGTAAAACCTGGAAACAATCCAAATGCCCAAAAATAGATGACTGGATCAAGAAGATGTGGTACACATACACAATGGAATATTATTCAGCAATCAAAAAAGATAAACTCATGCCATTCACAGCAATGTGGATGGAACTAGAAGGAATTATGCTCAGTGAAATAAGCCAGAAGGAAAAAGAAAAATATCGCATGGTTTCACTTATAACAGGAATATAGGGAAACCAAATAAGACATCAGTGTAAAAAAAAATAATAACAGTACAAAACACAGCAAAGCAAAAACAGACAATTATAAAGCAGAGACATCCTGCAGGGGAGGAGGAGGGAGAGGGATCAGAGGGAGTGAGGGGGACACACAGGGGACTGAGGTTATGGTGTATGGGTGCACTGGGGAAGGAAATTCTATGGGGACTCAATCTGAGGGGGTGAGGAGGAGCAAATATCATCTAAAAAAATTAAAAAATGATCAATGTTAAAATAAAATACATAAATTAAAAAAAATAAAGTAAGAGAGAATCTTTGTTAAAAAAAAATCCTGTAAGGGCTGATAGGTTAAGTAAATTGTATAAAGTCACAAAGCTAGTAAATCACAGAACTGAAACTTGAACTCAGCATGTCTGTCTTAAAAGTCTGCACTTAGAAATTAGAAAATATTGCATCTCCTAAAACTTGGGGCGAGATAAGGAATTCGCTATGGGAGACCCACAGGAGACCTCTAACACCTCTCCATAAGGATTATTTTCTCTTCTCTTCAGAAAAAGCTGGTAAAGCTGGTTAACAGATTGACTTATAAGCAAGTAACACCATGATCTGTGTACCCCTTGGCCAGAATATAAATGGCCTATCTGACAATAAGAAAAAGGGCAAGTTATACTGGCAGAATTGCTCTTTGTCCTGAAAGTATGCTGGTGCCCATGGTTTAATGTTTCTATTAGGTGCTAGACAAAGACTTGTTGCACTATGCCTCAGAGGAGGTGAGCAAGGTTAAAACGGAACATCATTAAGTTTTCTTCAAATGAGGTAAGAGATTTATGACTGAATGTTGATACATTTCTACTGCAGGAGATGTAATAAAAAGTGTCAGACCATCCCCAGCCTTGGAAGCAGTTCCTTTGTCATCAGGAGCATGGCTGTGAGTACAGACACTTGGAACTATGTCTGCTCATATATTTCAACCAATTCCACCTTACACAGAAGGCTGGAAGTTACAAAGGGTCTATCTAAATAATAGGTAGCCAGTCCCTATCTTTTGACATCTGAATTTGAAAGATTTAAAGTCTCAGACATGGAGATTAATTATCTTGTCCCAAATTTCACTAGGTATTAAGACAGACTATAGCACAGCAGCTACAGTCAGCCCAAAGTTTTGGCAAAGGAAACATAACATTTGGGGCTCAATACACATCATTGCTTTAATAAGCTGAGCTGCTCTGAGAATTTCCCCATGTGACTGCCGCTCACATTTTCACTACTTTATGCGAAAAAAATCATGTCCACAATTCTTACAGCAGGTGTCTAACAGTTCTTTCACACCATTTACATATAATTTTAGAAGCATTTCCAGATGATTCCACAAGTTCATTCTCAACAATCTGTTCAATGAGCTCAACTGAAAGGCGAGAAGATGAAAAAGGATATTAAAATATCAGGAGACAAAAATTGCAGCTATCCAAATGGCTAGCTTGGAAAGAATAAACATAATATACTTTTACGAAACTGATGGGAAGCCAAAGCTTTGAGGTATAAATGGTTGTCCTAGAAAACTTGTTAGAGCAGCCTCATGTTGCTTTTAGAAATCTTCCACATTTCTGAGATCCAAAACACTTCTCAAAAAATACTTTAAAAAGCATCAAAAACTAGGGATAAAAGGGCCATATCTTAACATACTAAAGCCATATATGACAAACTCACAGCTAACATCATTCTTAATGGTGAAAAACTGAAAGGTTTCCCTTTAAGATGTGGAACAAGACAAGGATGTCCACTCTTACCACTGCATTTCAATATAGTAATGGAAGTCCTAGCTAGGGCAATTAGGCAAGAGAAAGACATACAAGGAATCCAAACAGAGAAAGAAGAAGTGAAGCTGTCATTAAATGCAGATGATATGAGAGTATGTAAGGAGAATCCTAAAAAAAATCCATACTAAAACTAATTAAAACAATAAACCAGTTTAGTAAAGTAGCAGGTTAAAAAATCAGTACCTTTCCCATTTACAAACAATCAATCACAAGAAACCCCATCCCATTTACAATTGTACCCCCCAAAATTAAATACCTGGAAATAAATCTAACAAAGGAGGTGAATGTCCTATAAAACTACAGAACACCTTTAAAAGAAATAGAAGAAGACACAAAGAAATGGAAGATACTCCCTGCTCATGGCTCAAAGGTATTAACATTATAAAAATGGCCATCCTACCAAAAGCAATTTACAGATTCAGTGCAATTCCAAAAAAAAAAAAAAAACCTCAATGACATTCTTCAAAGAAACAGAACAAATATTGATGAAATTCATATGCAACCACAAAAGATCTCCAATAGTAAAACCTCTCCTAACCAACAGGGGGAAGAATGAAGGCATTACACTCCCAGACTTCAAACAATATTACATACGTATTATAATAAAAACAGTATGTATTGGAACAAAAACAGACACAAAGGCCAGTGTAATCAAAATGAAAGCCCAGAAATAAAGAAGCAAAGAATATATGCTGGAACAAGGGAAGCCTCTTTAATAAATAGTGTTGGGAAAACTGAGCTGCAACATACAAAAATATGAAACTAGACTACTATCTACCATCATATAAAAAAACCAACCCAAAATGGATGAAAGCTTTGAATGTAAGAGCTGACACCATACAAAATATAGAAGAAAACACAGGCAAAACACTCCATGCACAAGCCTCAGAAACATCTTTGAGGATTTTTCTCCAGACACAAGGAAAGCAAAGAAGATAAACAGCTGGGACTATATCAAACTAAAAAGCTTCTGTACAGCAAAAGAGACAATAATCAAAACAAAGAGACATCCTACTGAATGGGAGAAAATATTTGCACAACATACAACAGATAAGGGGCTGATATCAAAGATCTACAAAGAGCTTACACAACTCAACAAAAACAAACAACCAAGTCAAAACAGGGCAAAAGAACTGAAAAGACATTTCTCCAAGGTAGAAATGCAAATGGCCAACAGGCATATGAAACATTGTTCAACATCACTAGTTATCAGGGGAATGCAAACCATAACCACAATGAGGTGCCACCTTACTCCAGTATGAATGGTCCACATTAAAAAAAAAACTGGAAACAGCAAATGCTTGAGAAGATGTAAAGATAAAGGAACCCTCTTACACTGCTGGTGGGAATGCAAACTGCTCCAGCCACCATGGAAACACTAAAAATGGATCTAACGTGGCCTCCCTGGTGGCACAAGGCATTAAGTCGCAGCACTATGAAGCTATTGGCAGCCACTGCAGCACGAGTTCGATTCCTGGGCAGGGAACTAACCCACATGGTGTAGCAGACCTCTCCTGTCTCGCCTGTTGTTCCCCTCAGCAGTGTATTTCAGTAGATCTGCCTGTTCTGTTCCCCACTCTGTCTCTAGTGCATCCTCTCACCCTTCCACACCTCTGGCCTGTACCCCAGTTCTTGTATGCATAAATAAAAATAAATTCTTAAAAAAAAAAAGGATCTACCATATGTTCCAGTGATTTCACTCCTAGAATCTACCCAAAGGACATAAAAACACTAATTCAAAACCTGCATAGGAGTGCAGGTTTCCAAAATATGGAAAAAATCCAGCTACCCCAAAATAGACAAATGGATCAAAAAGCTGCAGTATATGCATACAACAGAATATTACTCAGTCATCATAAAAGACAAACTCATGCTACCTGCAGCAACATGAATGGAACTGGAAGGGATTATACTAGCCAAAATTAGTCAGAAGGAAAAAGATAAATACCGGATAGCCTCACTTATATGTGGAATATAGAGAAACCAACAAAAGATCAAGAAAAATTCAAAACGAGCAAGTTGACCATAGAACTGAGGCATATGGAAAAGGATGGGGTTGCTGGGAGGGGGGTAAAAAAAGGGGGGGATGAACACACGGGAATATGGTGATGGTTTATGTGATACGGTGGTGGGAAAATTTAAAATGATGTAAGAAAACACATTTTTAATAAAAAAATCAAATAAGAAAAATTCTGAATTTAAGATTATTAAAATCTCTAGGTAGATTGAAGAAAAACATACGCAATAAAAAACTGAAATTGAATTTTGAGCCAAATGGCTGTTGTTCTGACTACTAATAAGAAGAGTGAGGAGGGAAGCTTCCCCTTTATCTGCACACAAAGGATTCAGGGGAGCTGAAGCACTCTTAGCATAGCTCTGATATAAGCAGGATTTTACATTGTCTATAGAAAGTTTCAAAGACAGTTTGAAATAATAGCAAATACCTTCTCAGTCCAGCACATACATCTGTGAGGGTAAGATACAGAATGAGAAGGAAACTAGGCCTGAGTTCCCATAACTTGTTATAGTCTTTTATAAAAAGTTGCAGTTGACACATACTTGTTTTTTTTATTATTTTATTTAAATAATATTTGCTTCCCCCAATCCCCTCAGATTGAGTCCCCATAGAATTTCCTTCCCCAATGCAACCGTGCACCATCACCTCAGTCCCCTGTGCTCCTCCCTTCCTCCCTCTCACCCCTCTCCCTCCTCCTCCCCTGCAGTAGGTCTCTGGTTTATAATTGTCTTTGCTTTGTTGTGTTTTGTACTGTAATTATTTTTTTTACACTGATGTCTTATTTGGTTTCCCTATATTCCTGTTTTAAGTGAAACCATGCGATATTTTTCTTTTTCCTTCTGGCTTATTTCACTGAGCATAATTCCTTCTAGTTCCATCCATGTTACTGCAAATAGCATGAGTTTATCTTTTTTGATTGCTGAGTAATATTCCATTGTGTATGTGTATCACATCTTCTTGATCCAGTCATCTATTTTTGGGCATTTGAGTTATTTCCAGGCTTTATCTATTGTAAATAGTGCTGCATACTTGTTTTTTTACAAAATGCATACTAAATCTGTGCACCACATGAGGTCACTAGGGCCACACTATTAAGGAGTCTGTTAACATCAAGTTATGTAAATGTTCTCTAAAGTAGACATTTACTTGCATGAGAAATTGATTTTCCATTTGGGGGGATTCTGTGTGGATTAAGAGATATGGATTTACCAAGAAAAACCTTCTTGAAGGGCCTGACATCATCAGGAGGAACATCCATTTGGATGTAGTGGGGGCCAATTTGAGCCAATATAAATATAGCGCTCAAATTATTCTTCTGAAAAGCATTTTTTTTTTTTTTGTGGGGAGAGATACTAAGTATCTCAGTAAATACCAATACTTATAATAAAAGTAACTTCAGGGTAGGCAAATTTGACTCTATTAATAGTTCTTGGAAGTGAATTATTAGTGGAGGGAATATGCAGGGTTTTCTTAAATTTTGATGTTGGGAGACAGGATACGACATTTTCCTAATCCTTTTCTCCAGTCTCAGTTGCCTTCCCAGACCCAAAATGTCACTAATATAACCATAACTATAGCTACTCCTCTAATATTAAGGTATTTAAATAAAATCTATATACTGTATACCTATTCACAAATGTGGCTAGAAATATGGTCCAACTGTGTGTCAATATCACTAGCTGCCATTATAATGTATGGACATGGATGATGTTTAAAACACAGTGACTTAAATGAAAGAAATGCATTATACATCTAAGGTGCTCACAGATTTTACAGCATTATTAAGTATTTGACACTATCACTAAGGCACAAAGAGGTAGAACCTAAGCATCTGACTAAATGATCCACCCATATACAAATTCAAGGTTCCATGATGAACTTGATGCAGAGATACACCGGTCTACCCAGGAGAAGGAAGGCAAGATGGGGAAGCCACAACATGTGCTACAGGGGTTCTGAGAATCCACATTCAGTGATGAGCCATAGCCAATTGCATGGCCAAGTACCACTTGTCACCCAGAGAGGGGACAGAAGTGGGAAGGAGAGGCACTGACACTGGTTATGTGATGTGACACTGAGTTAGAGATTCTGCATTTGTTATCTCATTTAACTTCAGCAATTATCATTTGCCCCATGAGGTTACCTTCACTTTGTAAACCATAATGAATAAATTGGCAGAGCTGGGCTTCAATACAAGGTCAGTTCTGACTTCAAGGTCAACAGCCCTCTCAGTACAGCATATTGGAGTAGGAGGGGCTTGAAGACCATCTATCAATACCATAGTTTATTAGAAAGGATTAAAAAATGGGAAAAAGTGAAAGAGAAAGCAAATTATTTCAATAATTCTGAAAAAATATAAAGGAGGAGAATTAAAGAATGTGATTTTGAGAAGAGGGTAGGGAAGAGGAGTCATTTTACTGCAGCTTACTAAAAACTCTTTAGTAATTACAGGGATGATTTTCCCTTGTGTTTTCTGATAACAACACAACATCATACATTCCATAGTAAAATGATGAAGCAGCTGAAGAACATCTATAGCTGCGGGTAGTGGGTAACCTACTGGAGCCCGGCCTGGGATATCCAGTTCACCAATTTATGAATCAAATGGACAGAGAATCCTTCATGTACGAGTAGATATACTGGGAGAAGTTTTGGGAGTTGGGGGGGAGGGAATAAGCAAGAGTACATATTCATTTGCATAAACAGGGTGGGAAGAGGAAATTGTGGGTGAGGAGAGGGAGATGAGGACAGTGGAGAGAAAGGACAATATCTGACCCAGACATAGAAAGGCTGGAAATTTCTTTGTGCTCATAAAAGAACTTGTGAGACTATGAAACCAAGCAGTTTCGCTTCAGGGCTCAGGTGAAAGGCATGTTCAGGACTAGTGACGGAGCTATCCTTCCCCAGTTCTACAGTGCCCTAAAAAACTCAAAAGGACCATGAAGCCTGCTGTGCACACAGGGTATTATTTAATGGAGGGCACCAGCAGCTCACAGATTTTACAGTAGCAGTTTCAGAGGCCAGGAGCAGGTGCAGTGAGGACAAAGCTGGAGGGCAGTGTGACTAGTCTGACTGCTGAACACATGCGAGGCTCCAGGAAATAAGCCGGGAGGTTTTAAGAGGTGGATAAAGTTGTATGTAAACAGGAAAGAGTTAAGATTCACCAAAGTAGATACTATTATTAATGTTTAGGTCTCCCTGGAACCCATAAACAAGTGATTGCCAGGTTCTTTAGTTCTCATAGGGTGAAGAAGTGAGGGACACAGGAAGGAATAATAAGGAAAAGAAACTCTATGATGAATATGGTCCCACCTCAAAGAAAGGAGATTCAAAGTCATCCAAATGGAATGAGGTTTCCTTGGAAGGCTTACGATGATGTTTCTTAGAGAACGTTGATAACTATTTGATACAAACTCTGAACAAATGAAATCATGATTTACCCAGTTCCATTGGCCTATCAGTCTTCTTTAATAGCTCTCCCCTCTCAGACTCCAATCCATGAGCAGGTCCTGTTGACTTTACCTCCGTGAATGGCTTGATCATTGGGGAAGCTGGCCTTCAGAACCATGTCTATTTTGAACTATCTTGCACATTATTGTATACATTTTCTTGAAAAGGCAATGGATCTTTGCTCTCTTAAGCTATTTCCCACAATATCCTACAACGTAAAATTCTTCAAATAAAAACAGAAGATCCAAATAATGACTCACAATTTCTTGATTCAGTTAATTAGACCATTTAATTCAATCACACACAGAATTTGACCAACTGATCAAGCAGGAATGTTACTACTGACAAGATGCCTGTGTATGACTGACTGACTCATACTTGGACTTAGAATAGTTGGGCAATCAGAAATATTTTCACATCCCACACGCTAGTGTTTCCAAAAGTAAAGTGTAATGAATAAAATGGTTCAATTGCATCATGATTTCTGTTTCAAAATCTGCTGATCTACAGAGCTAAGTGGGGAGTCCATAATGATAGGAAAGATACTCCAATAGAAAGAATTTTTTTACATACTTGCTTTAATTACTTTTTTTAGATTTACTTATTTATGCATACAAGAACTGGGGTACAGGCCAGAGGTGTGGTAGGATGAGAGGATTCACCAGAGACAGAGCGGGGAATAGAACAGGCAGACTTGATGAAATACACTGCTGAGGGGAGCAGCGGGTAAGACAGGAGAGGTCTGCTGTGCCATATGGGTTGTGCCTTGGATGGCCGGGGATCGAATTTGTGCTGCAGAGGCTGCAGATAGCCTCATGGTGCTGTGCTTAACCCCTTGCACCATCAGGGAGGCCCCACACTTGCTTTAATTATTAAAAGTAGATTTCTTTCAGAGGAAGGAACTATTCTTCAGGAGCAAGGATCTCAATCATGGAGACTTTCTAGGTTATTTCTAGATAGACAATTAGCATTCTGGAAGAAAATCCCCTCAGTCTATTATTTTCTCCTTATTAGAAGGTAGGCAGTCCACATCCAATTTCTACATGTCCCTTCCCCTTTTATCTGTTTTTAAATATAGAAGTAAGTCCTCAAATATCAAGCTTCGAAAGCATCACAACAGCAGTAGCTGTCTATCTTCTGACCTGGGTACTGGAAATCAAAAGCTAGATATGGCCTTAGTGAGGTCACAATTTAGGACACATAGTAGAAAAGAAATCCTGAAATACCCACCCTTTCTTCCTCTCATGCTGCCCCCCACCCCACACACAAGGGCACTCTCACACAGATGTCAAAAGAATGGAGAAATTCTCACCCACAGAACAACCCATCAATAGAGATGTTCTTCCCCAGCTGGAATATTTATTTATTATTGTCAGAGCTGAACTGAGGCTACAAAGTCTTAAGACTCCATAATGCTTTATATTTTTAGAAGGAGTCTCATCTACATACTCTTCTTTAACTAAACAACTTATCTGAAAATTGTAATAAAAGGCAGGTGAGACACAAGTAGATTTCATTTAGGGAGGCTGGAGACAAATACCTGGTTGGAAGGTCACCAGAGAAATGGCACCTTATCCATTTAAAAACATTCCTGTGCATCAACTATATATCAGACTTCTTCCTCCAGATCATTCCGGATGAATAATCTGTCTTTGGCATTTTCAACTGGCCTCTTGGGGCATCCTTCCCCCTTGCTTATAATACCTTCCCTTTACCATCACTTTCAAAATATGACCTGTTATAAATCATTTAGCTTTTTACTGCATATGTTTGCCATCACAACAGTGATTTCAATCTCAAGGCTACCCTATCAAAATGAATGACAGGCTGTAAGAGTAATTAAGGGAAACCCAGCTTCACTTAAATAGAAGTAATCATTTGGATAGAGTCTTCCCAGCACTGACAACTTCTAACACCGCCGCCGAAAGCTAAGACACTCAGGACTCAAAGTGTTGCTCAGCTTTGATTCTTAAGCAAAGGATGAAGAAGTGATCTGTGTCTTTGAATAGTTAACCTAGTTATTATTGCTTAGTGATGACTCACCAGGTATTGGGTACTCTTCTTATAGCTTTCTTAGTTTTAACACAGTCATTTTCACAAAATGAAAGTCTATAACGTGGTACTATTATGAGTCCCAATCAACAATGATGAAATTCAGGCACAGAGAAGTAACTTGCCAAGGATCTCACAGCTAGCAAGTGACAAAGCTGGGTTTGAAGCTGGATTTGACCCCGGTCTGACACAGATCCCTGGCACTGAAAACTTTGACTGGGTTGACCAGGGACACTGAGTTTCATTCAGAAGAGAGAAGACTCCCTCATTCACCAATTCCATTCTTCAAAGTCATAGATCATGGAGCACTCACCCTGTGGAGCACTGGTCTGGTGCGGATCAATCTTCCCATGAGACAGTTCCCACCCAGGCAGCATAGACCAAGGAAAATACAATGAATTCAGAGTCAGGAGACTTAGACACAAGTCCAGCTTGGCCAATAACTAAGAGTCCCCTGGCCTCTGGACCTCAGTGAGCTCATCTGTGCTCCCTATTTACAGTACAATTCCATAATTCCTCCTGCAGAGAAACAGAATCTACTCTCCAAATTTTCTAGGTAAATTCAGGACACATAAAGGATGAGATACCAGGCTTTTGGAGCCAAAAAAGATACTGCAGATTGGTAAAGGGGGAGGAAGACAAGGGAGTGGCATAAAAAATGTTAGGGGGACAAAGACAAACCCTCATCAGTAATGCAGGAATTATAAGGAAAGTGAGTGAAGTATTGAAAACACTGAATGTAAAATTAACAAGGGTGAAAAAAAACAATGAATAATCAAGGCTCATTATTTCCACCTCTATTGTCAAAGAAAATTCACTATTTGCTTAAGAACCTTGTGATTTCTCCACTTAGTATTTCTAAAACCCTTTCTCCCTTTGGTCCAAACCCTTGACTTGGCATTTAATATGGACCATTTGAAGAAGTGCTTTAATTACTCTTTTTTGGCCCACACACAAAGGCAAAAATCTTCAACTCAAGGCCCTTCTCAGTTCTTACGCATCTAAACCACAATATCTCCATGCCTTGCTCTGGTCTCAAATCTGTGAAATATTCTAAGTCAGAATATTTGGCGCAATCCTAACTGTGCCCATGAACTCAGATTTCAGATGTCCTTGGGCCTCAGGCCTCACAATCTTGAGGACCAGGACATCGCTCCCTCCTACCCCTTAGCACAGCTTTGCAGCCTGTACAGCCTCAGTGCAAATCCCAGTTGTCCCACTTAGCATGGTAACCTTAGATGTCCATATAATCTATATGTACCTCAATTCCTCATGTCTAAAATGCAGGTAAGAATGATACCCGAAAGATGACCTGGCATTTAGAACAGAGAATCTGATACCTAGTATGGGGCTATGTAAGTAAAAGCTATTATTATTCTGTGTTCCAGACCTGCATCATTTAGGAATCGAGTCCCAACATAACCTGCTTTCTCTGCCAATTAACCTTTTGTGAGGTATTTTTCTGTTTGATCAAACTCCCTGAGGGGAGAGGCTGTTAGCATCACCAACTTCGTTTTCCCTACAGTACATGCCTTAAAGATGGCAGCTACTCAGTAAACAGTGGGCTAAATTGTCATTATCTGGAAATATAAACCCAGCCTATGTCTCCACCCCCAAGTTCAAGCATGTTATTACTTGTAACTGGCATTAATGACTAACAATGGCTCCAGTTTTACTTCCCAATAAACATAACAATTAAAATGGACAAAAAAATCATTATCAGGACCAAAATTGGCTTTCCATCATTTAAAATGTGTATCAAGGAGAAGAAAATATGAAAATACAAAAGATTAGAGAGTAAAATGCTACATCAATACCAACGTTTCCACTAAAGATTAGATTAAAAGGCAGAACAAGTGAAAACTGAGAAAAGCAGTTTTTAAGAATGCCCTAAGATATTTAACAAGAGGGAGACATGATCTGTGAAACTTCGACGAGTGCCTGACAGAAAAACGAAGATGTGATTTCAGGATTTCACCATAAACCCAAAATATTTATCATTCATTTTGCCTGAACGACCCCAGAGTCATCACAATTCAGTCTCTGGCTACCTTCTCATATGAGCTCAATCAAAACCTCCTCACAAGGCCCCTGTGACTTGAGTGGCGACTGTAATGTCACTCCCTAGTCCTCACTCCGAGTGGCTGTCTCCACAGACCTCATCATCCTCCCCACCCCGCCCCACATTACACACTGTGGCTTTCTCAGCTCTGTATTCATCCTGTAGAACAAGCCGTTGTGAAAAGAAGAGCTATGTTCCCTGCTGTCAGGCATGCTCAACAAGTCTGTCTAACGAGTGATCCTTTTATTAACACACATACAACCACACATACAAAGTATTTAAGCTAGCCCCTGGCACCTAGTGGGCCCACTTAACTACTTATAGTAGTAGTAAGGGTAACAGTATTGCTAAGTTCTCTTGGATGGTTTAATAACAAAAATCTTCTGCTTCAGTTAACTAGAAAAAAGTGTGACGAGTTAGATAAGGGGGTAGGGAGGCAGCTCTGAAATCTAAAATCAGACGTTTGTTTAGGCGACAATTAAGGAATTGCTAACGTGGTCTGTAGTACAGTGTGGTCAAAGAGTAAGTGGGATGGGGCACAGGGGCTTGTAAGACTGTAGAACGAGCAAGGGTGAAACCAGGAAGCCAGGTATGAAAAGTCGGCATTGAAGCGCAGATTCGGGGTACAGTGTGAAAGTGAGCAGAAGTACAAGGCACGGAGATGATTCAGCCCATTTGCTTACCTAGATCGACCTTGGCGTGGGCAAGCTCCAGAGTTTGAGATGTCAAAAATGTGATGCCACCAGGCCTGTATAGAAAAAATAATCAAGATTTACTACCTAAAGCAATTTGTACATCAGCGGCGTGTGCGTTGCTGTGCTGCCTGTGTGCTGGGGTGGCCAGTCCTAAGAGGCTTTCTTTAGAGGGGATCGTGATGCTGGTCCTTCTATTTCTGATGTGAGTCAAGGGAAGAGAAACGCCTGCACTTTCATGAGACAACTGGCCAGCAACAAGTGAGCAAGCGTGCTGTCTGGCCCATGACCGACAAGTAGCCAGAATGCAGGACTTTCAGTTCTAAAACCATCAAAGCAATAGCAGCTGGCCACCCTAACAGCTCAGAGCCTCCAGCTGGTCTGTGCTCATTCCCCTGCTGCTCAAACTGGCAACCAGAGCAACGTTTTCAGAGCAAAAATCTGACCTTGTCACCTCCCCAGCTCCGCCCACACACTGGCAAAGCCACTCAGAGGCTCTTCTGCTCTTAAGACAGATTTAGGACTTTAACCTGGTATGAAAAGCACTATGTGCTTGGGACCCTAACTCTGTACCCAACGTCATGTTCCAGGCCACAGCTGCCTTTCAGAGCTCACGGGCAGGCCACTCCCTCCTACTCAGTACAGAATGATTCCATCCTCGTTCACACAGTTAACTCACAATCATCTTTCATATTGTAGTTCTATCACTCACTTTTTCTGGAAAGTCTTCCCTGACTTCCAGGAGCAGACACATGCCCTTTCCTGTGTCATAGCCCCCGCTGTCGGTGCCCACCCACATCCTCTTGGCTGTCCCCTCCACACACTGTGAGCTACACCCCGAGAGTACATGTGACTTCCTGCCTGATGGCTTTTCTTTTTGGCCCATGGGAACACACCTCACCTGCCCCTGGTACCAAGCGACTGGAGTGAGAGATGCAAGGCAGATCAAGAAAACTTTGGGGGCCGTGAAATAGAGTCCAAGTTTTATTCTGAGTCCAAGAGGAAGCTTTGTGAGTGTTTTAAGCTGGGGAGAGACATGATCTGATTGCATTTTCAAAAGGCTGCTCTGGTGGCTATCTGCAAAATAGACTGTGAAAGAGCAGGAAACACAGAGAGAGGACAGTTGGAGGCTAGTACAGTAGCTCAGATTATTTATCCAGAAAATATCCCTGTGGAAGTGCAACTGGAAGTATAATAACAAGTGGCTTTCCAACAGCAGCTTACCCTCCGGAGTCTGTTTCATTCAAGTTGGCTTTTACTGTTTTTTAAGGTTAAAGCAGGGATAAATGTACAGCACAAAAATACAGTTTATTTATGTGACATTAGGGGCCTCCCTGGTGGCCTAGGGGTTAAGTCTCAGCGCTATGCTATCATCACTATGGCCTGAGTTTGATCCCCGGCCAGGGACTTGACGCACATGGCTCAGCAGACCTCTCCTGTCTCACCCGCTGCTAGCCTCAGCAGTGTATTTCAGTAAATTCATCTGTCTTCTCCCCTGCTGTCGCTGGTGAGTCTTCTCACCGCCTACATCTCTGGTTCTTCTATGCAAAAAAAAAAAAAAAATAAAAATATTTACATGGCAAAAACATTTCACAAGTGGGAGGTAATTAGGGAAAAGTCTAAAGGAAAGGTACAATGGGGGAAAAAAAGGTTAAGAAACACTATTTGAGAATGGCAGACAGGCTGTAGGCTCCTTCTTAGGACTATCAGGTGCTCATAAGCTTCCCTGGGATGCCTCTGGCCTCCCGGATTGAGAGTCCTAATAGTGCCCTGTCACTTCACATTTCCTGGGAGCTGTGCAGACACTGACTAATTCACCTTCTCAATGGGAAGATGGTCCAGTAAGATAAGATGGTCTATTTGCAAGTTAGCCTTTCCAAACACAAATACTCTGTTGGGACATGCCTGAGATGTACAAGTGAAAGAAGGAAGCTTCAGGAGTTACATAGGGTAAGATAAATACTGGGTGATTGCTAGTCCTATGTTTCATATTTCTCTTTCTTCCAAAATTCCACCTACCTGTCACCTGATGAATTCCTATGCTTCTTGCAGAACCCAAGTACAAAGATCTCCTCCCCCAGAAATTCCTTCCTTTGAGCATTCAGAGCACTTTGTAAAAATAATATTTATGGCTACTATTTCTTGAGCACCTCTGGCAGGCATTATGCTAAACATTTTACCTGAATGATTTCATTTAATTGTTCCACTGTTAATTCCACCTTACGAATAGGAAATCGAATCTAGAGAAGTGAAGGAGCTTGCTGGATGTCATATTGCAAGTAAATGATACAGTGGAGGTTCAACACCAAGCAACCTCACAGTCTCTGGATTACATATACTGTACACTATCTTAGTCACTCCACTGTGCTGTAATCAGAGCTCAGGCTCCTGTACCCATATTACTTTCAACATATATGAGCCAAGCCAATGGTCATGAGTTGTACAATCAAATCACTAGTATATGTTGTATAACTGGGATATTACTAAGACACAATTCTTCCACCTATAAAATAAAGACATAAATTCCCACCTATAAGCTTGATGTCAAGATAAAATTAGATATAACTTTTCATGTGCTCACCTAGTTTCTGGTGCATAACGTTACATTTAATTATCAAGTATTAATTTAGAGGAATACTTAGCCTTATGATAGGCACTGAGGATAAAGAAATAATGAAACAGCCTTTCATGGTGTTAATACACTAGGAAGTTTATATATTTTGGTTGCTCTCACTTTTTAACGTCAGAGACTATGCGTTATCCAACATTGAAATTTTAGAGTTCAGTAATGACAAGTACCAGGCCTTCAACTCCACTTTAGTGAGTAAGTGATAATGATTTGCACTATTCCAGACACACTAAATATTATGGATTCTTAATGACCTTGTAAGTGGGTTCTTGGGTTGACCTTTGCCCTAACTGAAAGTAAAATGCAAAGATCCATCCAGAGGCTGTATGTATCAAGAATTCCTTTAAGAATAGAGTTAACCTCAAAATTGTGTACACAGAGCAAAACAGAATACTATAACATGAACCATGTGAAAATAACATTACATCTAGCCATTCTCAGGAGGTGGAGAGAGGAAGTAGGGCAGAAGTTTCAAAAGTGTTACTCTTTTAAAAAGGGAATTTAAAGGGAAAAAAATCATAAAAGCAGGAATATAATTAATGACAATGGCTCCAAACTCTTGATGTTTTCCATACTTTTTTAGCCCTAGGGATGCTTTTGAAGAAATAATATACCTTGAAATGAGGTAAACTTATTTGAAGGTCAACCATTCCATGTTTCCTTTTATTCCTTGACAATGGAGAAAAAAGCTAATTGTTTTGATATAAATAGCATTGCCACTCATTTTTATAAAATATTATTTTTATAAAATATCTGTATTTAAACATTCATCCAGATAGCAGAGAGAGAAAAAGAGAGAGAGAGAGAGAGAATAGATAGATGGACAAACAAGGCTTTATACTAGACTCAACATTCATGATTATGTTTCTTTCTAAGTTAGACTCTAAAATAGAATTTTTATTTGCATTACAACTGTGTCTTTAAAATGACTTGAGAATCCAATTTGCAAGGCAGACCCAGAATAAACTAAATCCCTTTTAATGCTATTCATGAATGCAATCTACTTAAATAAATAGAGAGCTAATGAATGGTGATATGTATTATTGCATTCTTTAAGGTTTTTACAAGAAGAGTGAGAGATAATGAAAGAGATTATGAAAAGCTTCATGATGCAGGCTATGTCTGATGGAGACTTTAAGACCAGGATTTCAAACTGAGTGGGTTTCATGGTCTCTTCTTTAAGACATGGCTGTTTACTGCGAGCACCTGCCTGCTGTGCTCAGTGACAAGCCAGAGTAACCCAGTTCCTACTCTCTAAAACTAATAATCTAAAATGCAAACCAGCTTGCAATTGTTAAAGCTTTGAAGAATGATCGTTAAAATAACTGAGTTACCTGTTTGGGTTTGGAAAAAGGTACCAGGTTAAATCTATTTACTTATAAAGGGTAGGGAGAACAGTTGGGATTTTGATTTATTTCTTAAAAATAATCTAAGGAATCTATTCCGTTTCATGTAGCCTAGAAATTTAGGGACAATAGAATTTAGTATTCCCTGGGTTTTATATGATTATACTAATATTATAGAGTTTTCCAATTCAGTGAGCTACCTGACTGTGAAGCCTTTAATCACTGTTAATTTCAATTTATAAGATAGAAAATAAGTGTTAACTTTTTGAAAGCATCTTCTCTAAATGAAAGTTTGTAGACTAGATTTTTTTAATTAAAAAGGTAGAGATTTTTCATAAAACTTTGTTAAGTGCTTTAAATTTATTGCGTTCTGTAAAAAATAGGTTTGCATTTTTTCTATTGATAGTCTATGAATTAATAATATTCATAGCAAAAATTTGGAATCTCCAGATTTAAAGAAAATTTAGAAGTTATCCACTCTATTTCCCTCCCAACGTGGGACTTTTTTCCATGTAATCCTTGTGAATGTCTATGCAATCATAATCTGAAACTCCTAAGGACAAGCATTCTCTACCCCACAAAATTTCCTGGCTTTCCAGACAGCCCTAAATTAAAAAAAAAAAAAAAAAAAAAAAAAAAAAGCCAAACAAACAAATAAAAAAACCAAAACTGTTTTTCCTTTATACTAAGTCCAACTCTCTTCCCATTAATATCTTTCTATTGATGCCAGTTCTTACTTCCAGATCTGCAATAAGCAAATCCAACTTCTCTTCTTTAAAGTTTTATAGTCCTTTAAACACCTGAAAGCCTATTCTGTTTCCTGAGATACCACCTCATCCTAACTAAATCACCCCAGTCTCTTCTGTAAGCCCTCAAACAGAAGTGCTTTCATCCTCAAAAATCCTGAAAATCATCTGTCAGAGTGTCAAGGACCCAGCTCAAAGCAGTGTCCACAGTTAAAAACCGCTCCATTAAAAAAAAAAGTCAAAAGTTGTTCTCAGAGAACAATGCTTGCCATGGACACCTTAAAATCATGAGGTGAGCTCATCTTAACAGCTACATCCTGTCTTACTATCTCCTCAGCTACCCTGAGTATCAGTCTCCTCTTCATCATGGTTTTCTGCCTTTGCAATGTTGAAGTCCATTCTAAAATTACTTTTGATTGTAAGCAACTGAAATGGGTTTTGGCTGCTTTACCAAAAAGAAAGGCATATCCAATTTCATGAAATTCATGCACAATTTCAAGAAATTAGAGAAAGAGTAGAAAAGCCAGGAACATGAAGAGTAGTAGCAGAGCCTTCTAGTGGTGTCTGGGCCACGGCTCACAGGCCACTCTCTAGAGTACTTCTCTAACTGTGATTTAATTTCACTGATTCTTCATCACTGCAATCGACAGTCCTAACCTCTAATTCTTTTTTTTTTTTTTTTCAGATTTATTTATTTACTTATACAAGCACTGGGTACAGTCAGAAGCATGGGAGGGTGAGAGAATTCACCAGAGCCAGAGCAGGGAGCAGAGCAGGCAGACTGACGAAATACACTGCTGAGGGGAGCAGCAGGCGCGGCAGGAGAGGTCTGTTGCACCATGTGGACCCTCGCCGGCAGCCGGGGATCGAACCGGCGCTACAGAGGCTGCAGGTAGCTTTGCAACCCAGCGCTCAACCGCTGTGCCACCAGGGGAGGCCCAACTTCTAATTCTTGAGGATGGAAATCCAACTGGCCCAGCTTGAATGTCACTATCCCTGGCTCAAGTAGCCCTGGCCAGGGCAAGATTTTACATATGACATTGGGGTCATTTTCAGAGAAATGCTTGTATATTGGGGTCATTTTCAGAGAAAGGAAAATGAATGTGAATGAGCGAGATATCTAAAATGATTGTACTTCTAAAGAAAAGCAATGCCCAGAATTATTAATCTATGTTTCTTTGTATTTCTCCTTTTCTTTCCCCCTTTTGTCTGCGTCCCCGACTCCAATAAGCCAGATGTCAGAATTGGTGTTCACTGTATCAGAAAAGGTATATGGCAAGGAGAAAAAGACAAACTGCTTGAGAATATCTCTAGATTTTGTTTTCCAAAGCCCTAAACTCTTAGAAGGCCAAAGGAAATTTCTTGAAGGAGGTAAAAAGAAATGAGATATATGGAAATGAAGATTCTTGAAAAATCTTGAAGGATCCTGTCTCCAAGGCTGCTGGATAGGAGGGAGGAATATTACTATGGACTTGGGAGCATGGGGGAGCCAGACCTCAGGGAGACCACAGAGCCCAGGGTTGTATGTGGTATAATCAGGCAGAAGGAACCACAGGAAACATCACAGAAAAAGATCTCCATGGACACAGGACCACCCGGACAACAGCAACTGAAAGCCACATGAGCAGAAACCCTGGGGCCTACATTGGAACAGGTGGGTTCAGATGCTTCAAGAATCAGAGGTCCTCTGGAGACTTGACAGCTATGAGAGGGTGTGACCCTAGAAGGACAGAGGGTAAGTCGCCACCTTCCGAGAAGGAAGAGACTTGAAATAGAAATGAACATGGTTTGTAAAAAGAAAAAAAATGAGATCCTTTTTCTATACCCACTTTTGTAGATGGAGATACTTATCTGCCACACTTGAAAGGTTAGGAGCAAAATGAGAACTAAGTGGTTCTGCTTCCTCTCTCTCTGTGAGTCTGACCCCATCTTTTTCAAGTAGCAGAATCTGTATCTCATATGCTGATTATAATGGTAAAAGCTTTCTCTTACAAAAATTGGCTTAGCAATTTTTCCGATCCTCTTCTTATTCATAACTTTAGTTTCCCTGAGGGTATTCTCCTGAGTCCATCTGATACCTCTAGACATGTAGTCTTAGACGACATATCCCTTTCTCTTCTGGGGTGTATTTCTTCCTTTGGACATGTGCTTCAAGCACAAGCTTCTTACACAATCACTTTGGAGTCTTCAGTTACCCCCTTCTTGTTTTGTTGTCTGCCTAATTTGTGACTATATCAGAATTTTATTTATCATCATTTAAAATTTTTATTTATCTGGTGAGAACACTGAATGTGAGATCTAGCCCCTTAACAAATTAAGTATATAATACAGTATTGACTATATGTGCAGAATTTTGTTGTTCTTAACAGACCCAGATTCTTAACAGACCCAGTTTAAAGCCAGGAATGTTTTCTGTGTAGTTAAGATCCTAATTTCAGTTAACAGTGCTGCAATATGACAGTTACTGATGTGTTTTAACTAAAGATGGAAAAGAAGGCTGAGTCTCAAAAACTGAGTCTGAGAGTTGACTGTTTTCTCCATTTTATAGTTGGCTGGGCTGTTGCTTCCTGAAGAGAAGTTGAGTGATGTAATGAACAAAGCCCAGGGAGTCAGGTGACCTGGATCTATTCTTGGCTGTGCCACTGACCGTGAGTGACCTTGGGCAAGTCACTTTTTATCTTCCCATCTCAGTTTTCTCTTCTGTACAACTAGAAAAATATCTTGTCACCTACTTAAATAATTTGGGTTCAAGAATTACACAGTAAGAAGATGCTGCTGCTTGACAAAATATTATGTTTATACTTTTTTAATCTGCCACAGTTTCCCTTAAGACAATAGAGTCTCATGTAGGTTCACTTTTTCAAATAATCATGAAAACAGCAATTGATCTATGCTTTTAGGGCTTATAAAAAATTGGCACCAACTTCAGATAAATCAGAAAGCAACCCATTATGTGTGATAGGTTCTGTTCATATTTATTTTGGGGTTTGATGGTAGGAAAAAGTGGATTCCCAGTTGGTCTGCTGTAGGTAAAAGGTGGAGGATGCTACAGTAGAAACAGTGATAAACAAAAAGAAGGACATTGGCAAATGAGGACAGGATGTGTGCCAACTCTGTAGATGAATTCTGTTTTCTGCAAACTTGTAGGCTTTTAAAAAATTATTTGCAAAGCTTTCCAAAATATGAGCTAGGCTTACAAAATTTCCTAAAGTGGCTGCTTTATCTAAAAAGAGAAAGGATAATTATTTTAATCCCTTGAAAAAAGCAACTCTTGCTTTACACTAGATACATACCCAGAATAAGGCACTATATTTATGGTTTATCCTGCTTGGAAAGTTTAACCAAGTTTAAAGCCAGGAATGTTTTCTGTGGCTTACTGGGGCACAATCAGAAGGTAGAACGCAAGCCCAGCAGGTCAACACAATCCAGATTCCATTTGGAGTCATACCCTAAGCAAACATGCTAACCTCTCTGAGCCCTGATCTGCTCTGCTATAAGGCAGACAGAACAGCCCCTACCCAGGGCACAGAAGGACCAGCCAGCAGATTAGGGAGCCAAGGGCAGGAAACTAAAGCTCCTGTATCAAGCACAGGATGGACACAGAGGGCACATACACCTCCTGCCCACTGTTCTTGGAATAGACTTAGAGGACATTTTTCTCATAATGGGACATCAGCAATTTATATGGACTCCATGGTCAGAAGTCAGAAGCCAGCTTCATTAGTACTCCCAGGGCTAAACCCATAGGGATGGACTTTGAGCCTGTGAACAGATGAAGGCTACAGTGTATACTTTGGAAATGGAGGCTTATTTTATTTACCACCTCCACCTCCCGGGCCTGAATAATATTTACCATCATAATACTTGTCCAGAACTAATTCTCATGGAGAAGAAAGATCACTAAAATGTATAACAATTGTCTTTCCAAAATAATTGCCCCATCCTAGCTTGGCAAACTTTACAATCTAGAAAAACAAAACAAAAAACTTCCTTTTGATACTGAGCAAAATTGAGACCCTGGAAAGGGTTCTAGGGAACATGAGACTGTACGAATCAGCTATGGGTTGCCCCAATGGTTTTCTCTCACCCCCAGATGACACCACTCATTCAGAGAATTCCATTGGGACGCCAATGAAAACTGTTATTCTCTTGTGCAAATGTGAAGGTTTGAGAAGCTTTGTGTTTTTCAAAATTACCATGGTAAGTCAAGCACTGGGCTGAACTTCTTCTAAGACACAGACAAGCTCTTCTTCTCTCTGAAACATCAGCATTTTACTACCAGTGTTTCACAGAGGAAATCATAGGAGAAAGCATCTGAGCCTGGATGAGAGCGAATGGATACTCATGTGAGCAAAAACAGGGCAGCACTGATTAAACTTCTCTTTGATGGATTTTTAAAGGGTCTGTAGGTCATCTTATGTTCTCTGTGCTTCTGTTGCTCACACAAAAACAACAGCAAAACAATAAAAACATGTTCGAAAGCATCCATACTAACTTTTCTAACTAGCCCTAGACAGTAGCAACATCATCTATGCTTCCTGCCCTGCCTTCATGCCTTTTCTACCCTCCCCTGTCAGCCTTCTGGGGGCTCTGCTCTGTGTCCATTAATGCTTAGATCCTGATAACCAAGATGAACATTAATAAGTCCTGCCTACCAACCTCCCCTACCCTGCTGTCACGGATGCCATTCAGCAAGTTTGAATGTCACCAGAGCCATTCAACTTGTAAACCAGGAAATTCATGGAATTGCCACTGCCCATCCTCATTCTGCCCTCTAAGGACAGTTCAAGTACAACATGTTGATATCTTCTCTACTGACTGGTCTCTAGACTAAAAATCTGGGTTTACAGCTTTTTCTACGCATTAACCTCTGTCTTCTGTTTCCATAGAAATGCCCCTTATTAAATGCCTGATTACTCACACCCAATAGAGGTCTAGCTTGGGTGGGCAGCCTACTCCCACTTACACCACTGCCTCCTGAAATAAGATACAACTGTTTAACTAAAATTATTGGAACAGCCTGGTACAGCTGAGCCCTGCACCCAGGGGGCCTTGAGATGGCCAGCATGGCCTCCCATTCTCAGCACAAGCCATGCCTCTACTTTTCCTGCCAGAATGAGGGGTTGAACTCTGACCCATTGACACAGGACACCACCCAAGCCAGAGGGGACAATGCCTGAGCAGTGCTGTTGTCTGAGCCCTGCCCTTGGTATAGTGAGTGAGAGGGTCTGTTGGGAAGGGGGTGGAGCTGAGCAGCCATTTTGGGATCCTTTAAAACAGAGGAGGGCCATCCCCCCCAGTGTCCCTCTCCCTCCACCCCTGTAGCAACAGGCCTCTGCTGCACCTGACCAGCTCCTATAGCTGCAACTCTACTTCACACCATCAGTTGGTAACTGGACCTACTCTCTCCCCCTCTAACCTTACTCTGCTCTCCCCTGTTGGTTAAAATAACTTGTTTCCTTTTTTCTTTTGTTGCATCAAAGGTGCCTTTGTTTACATTTGTGGTGCTAGGACCCAGCACCAGTGAGAGAGGTTCTGACTTGACAATGGGTTTTAGACCCTTTGCTTGGTAGTAACAGACTGACTTATTCCTGGGACTGAGAGACTGATATAGTGAGATTGGAAAATGTGTACAAATTGATCCTTTTCTGCTTTCTCCTTCTCCCCCCAATCTGTGTCCATTTTTTTTTCTTTCCCTCTTTCTAGATCTATTTGGATCTAGGATTTATTTGTAAATCCTAACCCCAATCTCTCTACAGTTGCCAGCATGACTTTTGATATATAAAACTTCCTTAAAACATACAGGAAGTTTCAAAGGACGGAATGAGGGTCACCAGAATGTGCTAAAGCAAAATATGCCTCTTTGGTGTATAGATACTTTCGAGTTTAAGGCCACTGAGCAGCAGATTCAAGAAAAGATCTAAAAACAGTACATGTTTCCCTTTGGTAAAGAAAATTTACATTTATGAAGAAAATTTCCATTTGTAAAATATGTCTCTTCCCACACCAGCAAGAAGAGAACACTTTATGTCAAACTCACAGACTTAATTCTGCATAACAAATCTTACTAAACAACCTTGTTTACCATACTTTTCCACATTGCCTTCATAACTCGCCTCCCCACCCAGAAGCTCAGACTCCTTTTCCTTTAGACTAAGGTGATATTTAAATGCACACTCTAACCACCCCTTGGAGTCAGTTATGTCTGGGTACTCCCATTTGTCAGCTGATACACAGGCCAATAAATTTCTGTTTGTTTTTCTCTTGTTTAAAAAAAGTCCGGCCTACCTCCACAGTATTTCGCCCAAAATCTGTGGCTCAGAAAACTAAGGTTAAAAAGTCTAGTTTGAAAGACGTTAGCTTTAACAATAATCTATGATCCTTTAGAAAGAAAAGAGCTGTAGATCAGTTTTGAAGAAGATGAGGAAATAGTTGAATTGTTTTTCAAAACCAAAGACAAGCAGAAGAACTAACCAGTAGCCTTCTGCCTGCACAGATGAATTACAGAGGTTTGGTCATTTCAGGAGAGTCTGGTAAGTTTGCCTAAAGGGAAGACCACCTCTTGCCTGTCCTCACCCCTTCCCACAGGCCCACTGCATTATATATTCAAATTCTGAAAAAAAAACAAAACAACAACAACAAAAAAACAACAGAGGAATACAGATTACTCTGGGACATGTTTTACATCTAGCCAGAGAACTTGAGAAACCTAAATGAGAGGGAATGATCCTTTTCGCAGACCTTTGCTTTTAGACATTGTCAGGTAAGGAGATTTGCAGGCTTGGTTCCATGTGCCCACTTTAGTAATTATTATATTGCAGGGCCTACAGATGACTGCTTTGTCAGCACTTCTGCACAGACGCTAACACGGGGATGTCTCAGTTCCCTCACAAGGCCAGCCTGTTGGTGCAAGCTCATATTTGCTCCATGAGGATACAATTCCCATGCTTTAGCACCTCTGCAAGCTCAAGCAAATCAGATTAATGACTGTGGCTCTGTCAACACACAAGTTGGAACCTGCTGGAAATAAAGCTGAGTTTTAAGAGACTATGTGCCTCTAAAAATAATGGCTCCTGTTAAAACTAGGTCCCAACAAGAGATTAAATGAGTAACCCCCTAACATGGTCTACCTACACTGGAACCACTGTAAATTATTAAATATCTCTAATGAATTTTCACAATTACAGAAGTAAAGGCTTAATAAGAAAACATTAAAGGCAAGATGATCTAAAACAAGCACTACCTGGGGATGATATGCACAAGTTAGAAGACTTAACAGAAAACTAGAATTTGAGCCATGGTACAGGAGGTAGGAGGGAAGTGTTTCTGAATCCTCTATTAAGGACATTTACCATCATCACATGAAGTCCCAGGCTACTCCCTTTCTTCTCATTCCTCCTCATCCTTTTGATTCAGTTCCATGAATTTTATGTCCAGAGAAGGAGAAAGGCCGGGATATGAGAGCCACTCCTAGATGAGAGGACCCATAGGCCCCATTTGCTTGGCCAAAGCATTTATCCAAGGCAGGGTTCATTCTGTGACTGAGGAGTGGATCCGTCAATAACTGTTTTTCCCTGGGATTCCCTTTGGAGCTAGAGAAGAGAGTTATCCTTTGCTACTGAGGGAGACAGATGTCAAGTGAGAGCTTCAGAAGGTATTGAGAGGACAAGGTCTATGATAGGAAATGATACGGCCAAGATAAAGAAGAACAGAAATAAAAGACAGAACCAAAAGTGATAAAGACGATGAGACAGAAAACAAGCAAGCAATCACAAAAGCATCTGAATGTCAGAAGCTGGCTAAGGTAGACCAGCATCCTCTCTGAGATGTCAGTCTGAATATGGCTCCATCATTTTAGACAAAATTGCTCATTTTTGCTTAGGATTCTTTCTGAGGGGTTTCTAACCCATATAGCAGAAAGGATCCCAACTAATATAATTAACAATATACTCTAAAGCACCCCCAAAGAGCAGATAACCTCTCTTTCTAAAGAACACTGAATGATATATTCAATATGTATGTTTTGTTTCCTACAGAAGCAAAGAGAAATATATTATTTTTAGTGAAGAAAAATATTATAAAACACAAATTCTTCCATGCTGGCAAGTTAGAGTTTCTTCAGTTCCCAAGGTTATTTGAAGAAAAGCAGTTTTGCTTCTCTGTTGGGCAGAAGCCAATGCATTCACTAGTGATTATGCAAAAAGCACAATTTACCAAGTCAGTGCACTGAATAGTCAAGAAAAGGAGCTGCCTAGGACAGGCCCAGAGGCCCAGAAATCATCTGCAAAGCTGCCTCTTTAAGGCACCTTAACAGAGCATGCTAAGCATTTGTGCAGGCCAGTGAGAATTTAAAAAAAAAAAAAAAAATGTCTGTCCAAACACAGGTGGTGGTTACAGTCAATGCCTCCCCTCTAAGATGAGTCCTATTCCCTATTCGCATTAGTTTTTAGACCTAAAAAGGATAGAGAAAGGCAATTGTAGAAAAGGCACATTTTAGGGACAAAACACTGGGCTTTATTATCCTTGTTGGCTAGTGGTATTAACAATTATTATTCATTTCCCACTTATATGTGCCAGGAACTACTACACTACTACTAAGCAGTTAGCTATATTATCTCATTTAGTGCTTATAACTTCTTCTAGGAGACAGGTAATATCATCCCATTTTAAAGAGAAGAAACTAAAATTCAGGAGGGTAAATGATTTGCCAAAATCCCTCAACTAGTAAGTGGTTTTGCCAGGTTCTGAACCCAAGTAACAGGATAATGAATTTAACCATCATGACATACTGCTTCCCAACTTTATCCATTGTTTCTCTCTAGTAAGACCACTCTCTTATTCCTGCACTCTAAAGGCATTTTATTCATTGGTTGTATTACTGGGCTGAGAAAAAGGAGACTAATGGTTCAGTTATCTCTGACCGTGAAGACCTGGCACTTGTTTGTAACACTTTTAAACAATACCTTCCAAGGTGACAGATAATCTGGTATGCAACCCTTAGTTTTACAGTTTTCTCTCCTGAAAGGTTTCATAAGTCTGAGATCCAAGTGATGTCCTGACTGCTGAATCCCAATGATATGCCCATAAGATGCTATCCACCATAGACAACACAATTCTCTCTCCCAGGAGCTCAGGCCCTCAGAGGTGGCATATCACATGAGGACACAGCTTCTATATGCAAATATGGATCATGATTAGTACAACTGGAGCCATCATGGAAGACAGTCAGATGCTAAGCTACTTGACCTGTTCCTCTTAAATGCTCGGACAGTCACCTCCCCTTGACGGAAGCAACCATATTGCACAGGTTTGTACCACAAGTCCTGGACTCTGCATCCAGCACATCAGGAATGTCTGAGTGCCAATGTCAAACTCTCTAGGAGTCAGCAAAGAGCAGTGTAGACAACTGAAGCAAAGGGTTTTCTTTAGCAATCTCAATTGCAAATGGGACTAATGAAACCCCCCAATTCACACCCTTCTCCCAGCTACTTGCCCTTGAGTTAAATGAGGACTTCACCCAGATCTCAGAGGTCAAGGGCATTGCTTGTGATTTGGGGGGTCAGCACTTACATGCCTGAACAGTTTGCCCTTGCAGAACTTGAAGGGCTCTGATGAAGGAAGAGAATGATGGTGGTGGTCGTGGTGATGATGATGAGATGATGGTGATGTGATGATGAAGAAAGAAGAAAACAGTATTGATGACTGTCACCTATGAAGAGAAGCACAAAGTGGCAACAGAAATCCCGCTGGTCAGGGCCAAGCATAATCAGGAAGCAGCTTCCTTTCCCAAACCAGCCCCGCTGAGCTGTGGCCCCTCTGAATTAAACACATCCAGCTTCCCAGTAGCGCGCTGCACCGCCCTGTCCCCCACCCGCCCTCCACCCTTCCTGGGCCAAGCTGGGCAGGAGCCTGCACCGGCAGGTGACGAGGGCTGAGAGTTAACGACGGTTCTGTGGTGAGGAGCGTTAGGGTGACGGGGATACTCCGCCCGGGCACCTGGAGCCGCCGGGTAGAGGAGCGGGCACAGACGCACAAGGAGGGGGACAGGGCAGCAGCGGGGTGAAGCAGGTTTCACGCCTCTTTCCGAGACCCCTGAAGCCCCCGGAGGCGGAGCAGGCAGCCTTTGGTCGGTCGGGAAGGAGAGGAGACGGAGCAGACGGCCAGCGGGACAGACAAGGCTCTCTTTACCTGACCAGGTGCAGCAGCCTTAGCGGCGCGGGGAGGATGCTGCGCTGGGGTCCAGCGCCAGAGCCCAAAGCTGCCGCGGCGCGGGCCTCAGCCTAGGCCCCGCCCCAGCCCCTCCTCCAGCCCCGCCCCTAACCCGGGGCCCGCCCCCGTAGCACGCGCCTGCCGGACTGGCTGTTTAGGGGAGGAGAGATGTGGACTGATGGGCAGGGCTGCCAACCAATGGAAACGCACAGCGGCGCCCGGGGCGGACGGTCGGGGGGGCGGGGCGGGAGGCGACGGCTTCCAATCAGCAGCGGTGGCGCCGAGCCAGCCCGGGCGCGACGAGTTTATTGGGCGACGCACGTCCCGGCGGCGGAGACTGAGGCGGGCCGCGGGGCCGACAGCCAGTGCCCGGCGGCGCGACCCCGTTTTGCCAGCCCCTCGGCTCCCCTCAGAGCGCACGCCCTGACCAGTGCCCAGCGGCGCCAGAAGGTGGCTGGTGCGTGGCTTCCACTGCCCCGCGGCGCCGCCACAGCCTGCGTCAGCGCCCCCACCCCTCCCCCTCCCCCCGCGGGGCACCCCCCCAGGCGGGTCACTGTTGGCAGCCCAGGCTAAAAGGGCAGAAGAGGAAAATTCAAGTAGTGTCACAGGAAACCCTAACCCTATGTTAGTCTTCCCCTCGCATGCAGTTCTGCCCCACGTAGCGCTTCAGCCTGAGCTGATGGTGTGGGGGCAGGCTGGGCACAGGGCAGGTGCCCTATGATTGAGCACACAGGTAAAGGAGAGTCCTGGAGCCCTCGTGGCCTTTGCAGGCTTTTATTGGGATTTATCAGGTGCACAGCTGGCAAGGGGCGCCAGGGAGCCGGGAGGCTGGCAGGCCTCCCAGCCCCCAGCAAGTCTTCACTCTTTCTGGGCTCTCCAGCCTTCTCTGGTGGGCTCTGCTCTCCTGGGGTTCCCCTGACGCTGCCCTTATAAGCCCAGTCTCTCAGCACAGGTGTATCCCCACTTACCCAGCCCACACCCTTCTCCAGGTGCCTGCCCTCAGGCATGCATTCAGGACCTCAAGGATCCATCATCCATCCTAACGGCGGGAGGGCAGAAAAGCCTGATACTTTTTCACTTACCCTCTAGATGGCAAGTAAATTGGTTTTGTTACAGGGCAACCTGGCTATAAAACGGGTTGCCTATGGGTCCTCACCCAAGCACTTAAAAGGGACTCATTGTAGGCTCACACAAAAGGTTAACAAAGGTTTATTTACAAGGGAAATGAGGAAATGTACAACTCAGGGAGAAAAGAGGAGATAAATTCTTAAATGTGTCCTACCTGTTATGCCCACCTGGAACCCCAAATGATCCCCAAGACTAGGCCAAACCTGCCTGGCCAAAAGCATGAGCCAAGTGCCCAGACCCCACTCCATAGCTGGTTTTATTTACAAACAGAGAAAATGGCTGCTTAACTCCGCCCTTAGGTCCTCGCAAAAAGGGATCGTGGGATTTGTAGTTCCCAGTGTCTTGATGGAGTGGGGGTGGCATCCACAAAGCCTGTATGGAGTTTGCTCAGGACATCCTTTCTCCCTGACAATTGGACTACTTGGAGATTAAAGCTAAATAGATTGGGGCAAAAAAATGAGTTAAGGACTATCCAGAAAAGGGAGACCCAATCTGGATGTCAAGAAGCCTGGGCCTCACAATGGAGCGCGCCCACCTGCTGGGGACCTCAGAGTTCCAGACCTCCTAGCCACTTTTCCATGCTGATGAATCAGTGTACACCTTGATGCTAAGGTAACTGTTTTGCCCTCGAAATAAATGTCTGATCATTACTGTAATGAACAGTCTTCACACTTTTCATAGGAGAATTTGAGGTCTAATAATACTTGGTCATGATAGGGTGATATTTTGATCTGTTCCAAGTAAACCGGCCAGAAAAAGCATTGCCTTTAATCTGCTCCTTGATAAGTGCAAAAGTTATCATCCATCTGGTACCTAGGAAAGACTTTTATCTGGACATATTCTGTTTTTAAATAACAAAAAAAAAATGTGGAAAACAAGGGAAGATATTTTGAAGTGGTTTTTCCCTCTATTTTTTTTTCTAGAAATTATAGCTTATGAGAACTCTGATTTATCCTTACTCGTAATTTTAACCAAACACGGATGCATAGTTTTCTCCTTCAATCCCCACATCTACCTTGTTATATAAATTCCTCCTCATAGATAAGAAAACTGAGGCTCAAAGAGGTCAAGTATTTGTCCCAGCATCATCACATAATCAGCTAGGAGTTGACTCACTAGTAGGTTAATACTTCTGGTTAAAGTCTGGGATATCAATTAGAAGAAGAACAAGAAGAATTAACACAACTTTCATTTCTTTGAAGCATATTTCTTACCTGAAAAACTATCCTAGACATATCCAGTCCCCACATTGCTGACTTCTTGAAACTGCGGCTTCAGACACACTTCCAAAAGTGAAATGTCACCTTTGAAAAGTGTTGAGCAATTGAAAGTCAACTTTGCTTATAGAAGGGAGCTGTGATTTGCTATTGATGAGACAGAATGAAATTTTTTCCAGGACTCCAATCTAACTAGATTTTAATTCAGGTAGGGATCTTTCAAAGTAAACCAAAAAAATAATATCTTGACCCTATAAGCTAAGTTATAGAAATGAAAGAGAGCATAATATCCCAAAGACTTCTTCTAGTATTGTTTTTCTCTTTGAAGAGATTCATGAATCCTACTTTAACTTTTAATCAAAACCAGAAATATGTACTTGCTCTAAGTGTGGGATGAAGGAATACATTGGAGGAAGGTGGGGTAGATTTTTGGGTGACATTTCCAAAAAATCTACCTATAAAGATAGAATATAAATAAGGGTTATAGAGCAATACAAAAATATACACTAATTAACAGGTTAGTGGTGGAAACATTTAGGGTTGTCTTTGGTCTTGTTTAACAGTCACTCAGTACCTACCATGTTAGGTGCTATACCAGGTTCTGGGAATATTTGTGTTAATAAAACCAATTACCTGATCTTGATGAAGCACAACCTAAATGAGGACATACAACCTGGATCACCTTATAAACATAATGCTATTCTTTATAACCACTCCACAGAGTCGATATGGTTCCCATTTCATAGATGAGGGAGCTGAGAGTAGAGAAAACAATAATTTACTTCAGATTGTAGTTGAGGAAAAGTCTTAATTCCAAGTCCTTCTGACCATAAGCCCATATTTTTACAGGACACTATGCTGTCTTCCTACGGGAAGAAGCTATTTCTGATAATCTCCACAGTAATGCATGTCTCTCTGACATATATGAAATTTATGATGCAATGAATATAAATTTTAACATACTGAATTTACTCAATGTGGTTATCAAAATGCTCTTCTTTCTAAGTGGAACCAAGAAAATAAAACTGATGTTTCCTGCCTCCTTGGGGTTTCATGTAGTGTTTACTTGTCTTCATTTTAACCCCCTAGTGGTGGATAGAAGGATTTCCTGTAATTCCCCATTCACTCCCAGACTTCTTTACCTCTTAGTCTACTTCTACTAATAGAGAGGATGATATTTGATCACTCCAATGTGTGGTCAGAAAGCTAGTGAGATTGACCTCAGTGGAAACTTGTTGGAAATGCAGAGTCTTTGGTGCAACCCCAAACTACTGAATCAGAATCTGTATTTTGATGAAATATCCCAGGTGATTCATATGCACTAAAGTTTCAGAAAGACTTTAGCCTGTGTGAAATGCATTTAATAACTCCAGCAGTTTGCTGTCCAAAATGACTCACTCCTGAGTGGGGAGTGAAGAGAAGGAGAGGCAGGGAGGAGAATATCTACAGTGCACATACATCCTCATACTGCTACTGTCATCTCCAATACCAAGAAACATTACTGCCCACAGATCATTAATTCTTACCTTCTCTCAAAAGAGTAAACCACCCCTTTCCTAAAAAAAGGGGAGACAGAGAAACATAAGCTAGCTTCTGGATTCAGATGGACCCTATTCTGTACCTAAAACTTCCTAGACCTGCTATTGTTCCTTTCTACAGTGAATGAGAGTCACATATCATAGTTCAGCTGCTGCATGCTTCCTTTCAAAGAATGAGAAAAACAGGTCCTTCCACCATTAAGCTCGAACCACACGGCACTCCCTCCCTGAAGCCTTCCTCACCCCCTGTCAGAGATTATATTCCACCTCTGTGTTTCTGCAGCATGTTGTTTGTACTTATCTTGTCCCTTATCAAGGGCTTCAGACATATTTAACCCCCCCACCCCCGCCACCACAATGCCTTGTATGTAATTGGTGATCTTTTTTTTTTTTAATTGAATCTCTGTCCTTCTCAGAGGTGGGTATCTTCCATGTATGATCCAGAAGATCAGAAAACAGGTGTTCAAAAAGCAGAGAAACCACAGAGAAGAGAACACAAACAATATGGCGGTTCCATTTGGAAGGACTCCAGTCCAGGTAGGAAAAAGAGACAATGTTCCAGGTGGCATCATCTATGATCTCAGAGTCCCACCTTCCACATTACGTGGCCAGTTAGGAACAGGGAGGTTCTTTTACCAAGAGGAGATGTCAGGGAACATGGCTCTGTAGAATCTGTCTGAAGGCATCGAGGAGACACTAGCTGGAGTGAAAATGGGGACCAGATACCCAGTGAATTCTGAGAGATGTGAAGGTAACATATAGAAAGAGCACCCCAGCAACTGGGCTTTGCCCTCACACAGAGGACTCTGTTCTGACAGGATATGATAGCCACCATTTCATTATGCTAACTAGTTAGGTAACCCAAATCACCATAACCAATCTGGGCCTGACAGGGCGTGATAGAATTATCCCAGAGCCTGCCACACAACCACTAATGTTAATGTTCTTCTTTATCCCAAATGTATACATGCCACATTCTCCAGAATAGATTTTGCATTTAATTCAAACGCAAGACAAACAATCTATGAGAGAGAAAGCTTGTCTATGGGAAACATTAAACAGGAAACCAATGATCACATCCCTCTGAAATGTAGGACATTGGGTGCAAACCTAATCTCCAAGATGTTTCCACCTCATTTGCCCTCAGCTGTGTAATCAGCCTTTCATCTCAATGCTGCCAGATAAATGCAACTTGCCTGCTGCCACATCCGTCCTAATATAGATGCTGTTCTATCTGTTAGGACCTCCGCACCCTCCCTCCCCCCCCAATTTCCTGAAAATATTTAGTGGCATTAAAAATGCCAATCTCTGCAGCATATCCAAGGATCTAAGACACAGAGAAATAAAGTTTTGTGCCGCTACTTACTTATTTCATGTGCTGAGAAAAGATAAATCGGGCCCTGGAAAAGTCAGAACCTAAATAACAATTGAAAATACTTACTGAGACCACCAGAATGATACCTCTTCAGATTGAGGAGGCTCATTCTCTCCTGATGCACCATTTGTATTTATTTATTCCCCAACTCATTCCGAAAAGGATTTGAAGTGACAAATTATCCTTATAACATTGCAATGTGTAGGTGAACATCATGGAGGCTGGTAAAATGTTTGCAGACTGACAAGATTTTTTTTAACTTGCCTACAGAAGTATTAAAAATATCTCAAATGCCACCTGAAGCACCATATGGAGAAATTACTCTCGCTGAGCTACAACTGTAATTGCATTTATGCTGTCAGTTTGTAGGAAGAAAGCAAGAACTTGAGTCTCAGGCTGAATCCACTAAATCACTTGTATTAATTCTCTGAAAAAGCTTAGGTTTGACTCAACAGGAAAAGTCGTTATGACTATATTTCTCTTGACTGGGGGGAGTAGAGTGATGTGTGAGGGCTTTGTGCCATGAGATACAGCCTCAGACACTACAGCAGGACTTGGGCTCAGCAAAATCCCACTCTCTTCTATTAACTAGCAAGACCCTTTGTCAAAGGATCATTTCTTTGTCAGAGGGTCATTTGCTGAGTCATGAAAGCTGCTGGGCTATACCCCTTGAAGGGAAGGGGAGATAAAGCAGGATTCTGAGTCACCTGCTTTGTGGTGGAAAACCCATAGGTGGTGGCATGGAAGAATGTCCCCAGCTGGGGCAGTTTCACACAATGGAGATAATCATAAGCTAGCCTAGAATGGTAGCAGTCAGAGGAATCAGTGCCAGAGGCAGCCGGTTCTGCAGAGAACAGCTGCAGCCTCAAAGGAAAGGAAAAGCTTTCCTTATGACTTTCTTATTATAAAAGTATCATATGAGCATTGTAATTATAAAATACAAGAAAGCACAAAGGACAGAATAAAAATTGATTATAATCTCACCATTCATCTATTTAATCAGCAAGTGTTTCTTGAACTCCTTCTAAATACCAGACCCCTTTCTAGGCACTGGAAGGAGAGTACAGACATGCTGTTTTTGAGCTTAAAGTGCACAAAAGGAGATAGGTGAATTATCACACTCAGTTGAGTACCACAAGTAAAGGTATGCGGTCCTTAAAAGCAGACTCTAAGGGAATCTGGCCAGACTTAGAGGGTGGGAGGACAAGAGTTGTGGTCTGAGGAGACTTTCTGAGGAGGCCACTCTTAAAATGAGATCTGAGGGATGAGAAGGAATTGATTCATCAAAGGAGAGATGATGAAGCACTCAGGCAGAAAGAACAACATGCACAAAGCTCCATTGGCAGGAGGGAACGTGAGGTATGATGGGGGGCCAGGAGAAGCCAGTGTGAATAGATTCAAAGCTGGAAGGAGAGGGTGGTGCTTGGGATTGGAGAGGTAGGCAGGGCACTGTTGACCTTCATCTAAGTCCTTCATCTGTCTTATTTATGTAAACATATTTACACATATATGTGTGTCTATGTGTGTACGTGTGTGTGTATGTGATGTTAAGAATGTAATATTCTTGCTAGAAGGGGCTTCTAGTTCTCAATTGTCCTGACCTAGAGCTATGTTAAGGAAGGGTTTCATTTTCGCTGCTTTTAAATGCACTGCAGAGATGCAAACACTGGGTACCACGGTTAAATCTTTTATCTGAAAAGACCAACTTTACCTTCAGGCAGCTATGAAGATGCCTTTACTCGCTGCTAGACCAGGAGCAGGGCCCCAGAAAATTTACGATATGTTTACATATGTATGTGTGTGTAAATAGTTTAAGCATTACCATAAAACTGTCACATTTCCTTCAGAAAGTATGCAACTACTTACACTCCTATACTGTATGAGTGTCAATTTCACTTTATCCTCTACAGTTTTCGTTATCTTTTTTTTTAACTTCAACGTTTGATAATTTTATCATTTAAGGTTTTATTTGACAGTGAGAAAATACCTGGTCATTGTTTTCTCACCTGCTTCACAGAGAACAAGATTTCCCTGTCAGTGAAATAAGAGCAATATTTCTGGCAACAAAAGCAGCTAGAGATAATGTTTGCAAACATTCAACTAATGTTCCCTCATTACTCAGCTTTGAACTAAGGCCTATGCCATCACATGGGGTGGCTCGCATTAAAATGTGAAAGCAATCCATCATATCAGTGTTAGCCATTATTCTTAACTCAAATTAATGCATGAGGCTAATGTTCTCCTGGCCAATCACATAGGACACTTCTTAGAGAAAAAGAAAAGTTAGCTAAGACTTGTAAAGAAAAGAGTCATGTTCAGGCTTGACAGGAAATAGGTCAATCTGAGGTGGGTGGGGAAGAGTGGGATTCAAACTATGAACCTCATAAGAAGCTTTGTGCCAAGGATAAAGGGATGGCCAGTGTGTCTAAGGGAATGTGAGGGGAGGCAGCAGAGAGAAGTGGTTTCAATACAAGTTTGACAGCTTCACCAGTCTGCCTAAGGAGAGCTGTGGTCTCTTGCATGCATCTCTGGGAAAGATTCCCAGTCTCACTTTTATCCCTGGGATTCTATCCCTGAATCCCTTCTTCACAGATGGATCTTGGTCTCAGAAGATCAAGACTGTTATGAGGGCGTGAGAAGGCTGCAAGGGCTTATGCATGTGTGGCACACAGGACATCCTCTGAGACTGAAATCACTTAGCCTGGCAAAGCCATATCTAGGGGGAGGGCTATGAGGAGTGGGCATGGGGCAGAGTTTACCGATTTTCACTAACTAGGACACCAGCCCCTTGTTAGCAGTAGTCAGGAGACACTCAGTCCAGAGAGTTCCCTGTGACAACACTGGAGTTGTTAACTTGAGAACTTCATGAAACAATAAGTCAAAAAAGTTTGAAAGCAAACTCAAAGCACCCATTGAGTTCTACATACATTTTTACTGTATAATCTACAAATAAAATAAAATACGTTCCCCTATGTAAATTTTCAGTACCAGCTCTCTAAAGAGGCTGGCGGAGCTCACATACTTTCTTTCCTATGATCTGTGCTGGATAGTTCTACTTTTGTCTGACTTGTGTTCTCTGACCTTCTGTAGGATTCAGTTTCATGTTCTATTGGCATATTCAGATCCAGCTTCACTATTATGTAATATGCCATCACATGGGGTGGCTCGCAGTGAGGAGCCCCACATTTTGTTTAATGTCCTGCTCTTGCTGTCTTGAAATTCCTAATAATTTCTTAAGGGGGCTTGCATTTTCATTGCACTGGGCCCCACAAAATCTGTAGTCATTCCTAGTCATGTTCTGTTCTGAAGACTCTTCTTTCTAATGTTGAAACATTTTAGAGGCTTCGCAGCATAATTGTGTTTTTTGAACATGTTTGAAACAAGGCAGGCTAGCTTCACATCTTAGTTCTGCAATTTCTTAACAGTGTTTTTTTTTAAAGATTTATTTTATTTATTTATACATACAAGAGCTAGGGTGTAGACCAGAGGTGCGGCTGGGTGAGAGGATTCACCAGAGACAGAGCGGGGAGCAGAACAGGCAGATCTACTGAAGTACACTGCTGAGGGGATTAGTGGGCAAGATAGGAGAGGTCTGCTGCACCATGTGGGTTAGCTCCTTGGCCAGATCGAACTCACACTGCAGTGGCTGCCAATAGCTTCACAGTTCTGAGACTTAACTAACCCCTTGTGCCACCAGAGAGGCCCTTAACAGTGATTTTTGAGATATGAGATTTCTCTATTTCTCAGTTTCCTTTTCTGTCTCAAAATTGATTTTTTTGATTTTTTTGATTTTTTTTGTAATTTAATTGTGGCAAAATACTTAGCACTTTGCTTTGGTGTAAAGATTCCATTGGTCTGCGGGTATGCAAATGTATGTTTATTGTATGTATTCATTTGGCTATCTAATGAAGATTTTGTTTCTTTCCAATATGATTTGAAAAATATTTGCCACTAATTGCCTTGACACCAGCTTGTCTGATTGTGTGGTCCTCAGATCGCCATCCCTCTCGGTCTCTGTCTTGTTATCTGATCATCAGTTGCTTAATACTTCTGCACTGACTTCCTGCCATTCAGCATTTTGCACTCTTTTTGTGATCTTTGGAACTTTAGGTAGAAAAAATAACTCCTTGATTTAGTCTAGGCAAAAAATGGATTCTGAACTCCTAAATCACTCACTCCCATCCGCGATAGTTCCTATGTAATAGCATCAAGTATCAGCAGGGCAGCAGCATTATACCCCATCCTACTCAAAATGTCTAAAGTCAGACATAGGAGATTTATTTAAAACACAAACACATACAAGTGAATAAAAAGTGATCAAAAATGAGGAGCCGGAGTGTTTCAGAGGAGGTATACTGACATCTGCTATTCACATTGAAATGCATAAAAGTTAAGGTGGACTGATGGGTGGGTGGAAGGATGGGAAGAAATGTGATAAAACAAATGTAGCTAAATGTGTCCTATAGAAATGAAGTGCTGCATATTTGAGTATTCACTGTATAATTATCTCTTTTTTTCTGTATATTTTAAGATTGTTTATAAAATGTTGGCAAGGGAAGTGTAACTCATCTTGCTTTATTTGCTTGCATACTCTGCTAAAAATCAGGAAATATAATAAAATCCAGATTTTTATCTTTCTGTAAAAATCTCAATTCTGGCAATACCGAACCTACATGCCAACGAGTGGTACTATTCCTGTTCTATTGCCCAAAGTCCTCTCTGAGTCACTTACTTAGGTTTCCTACCTGCCCTTCATGGACATTTGATTTGCAACCCCTCTTGTAAATATGCATGTGCCAGTGGGTTGATTATGGAATGATATTCACACTGTAAAAATTTTCGACCCACCATTCCTTTTCCAGAGATTTTTAATGTGAAATCTTTAATTAAGGTTATCCTTTGGAAGAATTTCCTGAAATCATTTATGTCTGAACAATATTGTGCCTGTGTCCTTATGTTAATTTCTTTTTTTTTAAAAGGATGTATTAAAAAAGGATTTATTTATGCATACAAGAACTGGGGTATAGGCCAGAGGTGTGGGGGGCGATGAGAGGATTCACCAGAGACATTGTGGGGAACAGAACAGGCAGACTGACTGAAATATACTGCTGAGGGGAGCAGCGAGTCAGGAGAGGTCTGCTGTGCCATGTGGGCAGCTCCCTGGCCAGCTGGGGGTTGAACTGGTGCTGCAGAGGCTGCAGAAGCTTCATAGGTTGTGTCTTTTTATTTTTTTAAATGTTTTATTTTATCTAATTCTTACATCATTTTTCATTTTTGCACAATGTATGTATTTTCATTTTGGTTATATTTTCCACACAATTGCACCTCCCCTTATTTAGACCTTCATTCTTCCTCTCCCCGCCCCCCCATAGTGTGTCTCTGGTTTATAGTTGCTTGTTGATTTTGATTTTTACTTTATTATAATTAGTCTTTTTCCTGGTCCCTTATTTAGGTTTTCTAAATTCCTGCTATGAGTGAGACCACCTGGTATTTTTCTTTTTCTTTCTGGCTTATTTCGCTGAGCATGATCCCTTCCAGCGCCATCCATGTTGCTGCAAATGACATGAGTTTATCTTTTTTGATTGCTGAGTAATATTCCATTGTGTATATGTACCACATCTTCTTGATCCTGTCATCTATTTTTGGGCATTTGGGTTGTTTCCATAGCTTAGCTATTGTAAATAGTGCTGCTATAAACACGGGGTGCAGGTGTCCTTTTGAATTAATGTTTCTGTGTCATTTGGGTAAATACCTAAGAGTGGAATTGCTGCGTATTATGGAAGCCCTATCTTTAGTAGGTTGAGGACTGTCCACACAGCTCTCCATAGTGGTTGGACCAGTTTGCACTCCCACCAGCCGTGCAGGAGAGTTCCTTTTTCTTCACATCCTCGCCAACATTCGTTGTAGCTAGTTTTTTTAATATGTGCCATTCTCACAGTATCTCATTGTAGTTTTGATTTGCATTTCCCTGATTACAGGTGATGTTGAACATTTTTTCATATGTTTGCTGGCCATTTGTATTTCCTCTTTGGAGAAGTTTCTTTTTAGCTCTTCTGCCCATTTTTTGACTGGGTTATCTTCTTTGTGGGAGAGACTAAGTGGAAATCTACAGAGATTCTTTTAGGCACTTCAGAAGCTTCTCATAGGCAACTCTCAGGTTATGTGGCACATTTACAAATAGATGCCTCATGTGAATAGTTCTCCAGGCCTTCAGTTATCCCTCAGTCAATATTCAGTATTTTCCATATCTGCATTTCTGCATTCCTTATATATTCAGAGCTCCAGTTCTACCACTGACAATCTTCAGAATAATTCCCTCTCATTGCTTCTAGTCTTGTTCATCTAACCACATCCATAAGAGTCACAGTCTGGAATGACATATAGGGGATGAGTTCCCCCAAACATAAAATTGTTTTTTCCAAAGTTCTTCCAGTGGCAGAACCAAGACAAGAACTCACACCTTAAATTTCAAAATCTTTTAAGAAGTGACTTTTCTTTCTTAACTGAATTGAAAGGGTCTTTGTAAATTCAACAAACTGATAAGATGCCCCCAAATGTATCACCTATCTAATTTTTGTGGTTATAACCCAGACACTCAGAGGGCCTTTTTAAATAGGTACCAATTTTTTCTGTAGATTCCACAGCAATGCCCTCCCACTTTATTCATCTCTTACTTGGGAGCCAAGACCAGTGAAATCTGTCAACTAGATCCATATGTAACCACATATGGATCCAAATTATCACCCAGATCTATATTCCTTAACAGCCCTGTTCACCCCCACCCAAACCAGCTACCGATTCTGGAAACTCACATTTATCAACTACCATGAGTTAGATCTAAGAAGATAAACCTAGACAGGATTTCTCAACCTCAGGTCTATTGACATTCTTTGATGGGAAGAGGGGCTGCCCTGTACATTTTAGTACCTTTAGGGGTATCCTAGAGTGGCCTCTACCCACTAGGTGCCAGGAACACCACCCATCACCCAATTGTGAAATCCAAGAATGTGTTCAAACACTTATCACATATCCTGTGGGGGCAAAATCATGAGTGCTTTAACATTAATTATATCATGTAATCTTTACGCCAACTCTTTAAAACTGAGAGAAAAAAATCTAAGATAAGGCCACAGAACAGAGACTAGTCTTCCTTTTCCAAAATTAGAATGCTAGCCACCACACCATAGCAGTCCCAAAACAAGTATGAAAATGCAGTTGGGCGAAGGCCCTTTGGACCTTTCTCTCCAGTGCTAATCCTGATATTTAGGGACCAGAATGTACATTAAAGTCCTTCCAGATTCTTTTTTGATTGGGGTTACTTAAGCTCACCTCAGATAACCCAAACCACTTGCTAACAGATCTCACTCCTACTTATTGGATTTTGGATGGATTTCATAGCACATCTTCTTTAGGACAAGCTGTTCAGCTTAGTCTTTCTCATTTAACATAGAAGCATCTAAAGCCAGAGTACTGGAGTCAGGATCCTCCTAGCTAGGAAGAAGACAATGCCAACTACTAAGCTGGAACCTCTGATTTTCCGTGGAAAAGAGAAAAAACAAGACCAAGAACAGGGCACACCTAATGGGAGTCTGAGCTTTTCTTCCATCCACATTCATTACAGAGCTCTGCTTCCACTAGTCTAGCAGGTGGCTTCACTTTCTGCTACAGAGAAAGGAGTGTGTCCCTGCAATATTGACAGGCCTGCTGTTTTACTAAATGTGGTCATTAGCAAAAAAAAAAAAAAGGCAATTCTTTTTGTAGCATCAGCTCTTAAGTAATATGTCTCAAAGGATTAAAAGATAAACAAAGCAAGCTCAAGAGTGGCGGTAGAATGAAGGTGACCAGATGTCTCTGCTAGTCCCTGGATTTATCTATTATCTTCTCTAGTTTCCTCATTGGACTCCTAGGCTGGGGGAAAGATTCAATAGCTCTTTGCCAAGGGGCACATTAATTGTAGATCCACATCATACATAATTCTAGAATATGAGAGAAGAGAGAAGATTAACTGATAGAAAGCCTTCACCTTGAAATTGCCTTTTCCTTCAAGATTTATTTTAGAGATTTACCCATCATTGATCTGGGACAATATTCTGCAATTATGTCAAGCTGATTATTTGAACTACAGTACCAGCTAGAGATTTAAGACACTTTAACTTGTCTACACATATTGACTATATAAAATATACTGACATTCAGAAAAACAATATGAGTAGGGCAGAAGTTCTTTTTTTTTTTTTCCTCAGTAATTCCCTTCAGTAAGCTAATTGGCTTATCTTTGGCAAATTAAAGAGATTGGATTAATTTTAAAAGAGCTATTGCAATCTGAATTCTTAGAAGAAATGTCTGGAGAGGATGATAAGTTTTAAAAATCCCCACATAAACAAATGACATTTATATAAAATTAATAGTAAGCTGTAACTTCCAAACAATAAACCTTTTATAATGTGTTTGGAAAATCAAAAAGTTCACCATTAAACTTGTGGGACAGGCAAAAGTTTTAATTTTGATATAGTTGGGTTCCTCCTTCCTTTTTCTTCACCCTTGTAATAATATATAAGAGAAGATTGTGCTCCTGCAGTTGGTCTTTGAGCTCTTAGGAATCTGGGATTTACCTAAAGATAAACCTAGTAAAATGACGCCAAGGCCTCAGGGAGTTGACTACACCAGCAATTAGTGCCCTAGCTGAGCTAGAAAAGCCAGATGAAATTTAAGTCAGCTGTCCCAAATCCACAGATTCTGAAGGTGACCCCCAATTGGCTAATCTGGAAGTCGCTTGGGCAAAAACCTATTAGCCAGAATGATAAATCTAAAAGACCAGTTTTGCTGCAGTTTGACATATTTTGTGTAGAGATATACTTAATTTGGCTTCATCTTTGTGTTTAGTTTTGTTTGTTAAAAATGGTTTTTAAGTTGTAGTTGTAGCTAGAAACAAAAAACTCTGTATAACTTTAGATAATTAATTACAAACTGTACTAGGGCTTAGACCCTGAATATTTGTTTGAAGTTGGGGGGAGCATTTGGGAGGGATGATATTGTGGCGCTAACTAAAGCAGTTCCCAGAACCCTCCAGAACCAATGTTCTCATTCAGAGAGCCTGAGAAAATAGCCTCTCCATTAAGATTAATATCAGAGCACATAAAGGATAGTGGTTTCATTGAGTATTCAATTATGAGGACTCCCTCTCTCTGGCTGGGAACACCTTCTTAATCTCATCAAGATTTGAGCCCTGGACATTAAGGCACATGAAAAAGTGCAAGTTATACACATTTGTAAGAGCACAGTGAAGAGGATTCCTATCTTTGGGAAGCTGGAGAGAAAAATCCAAGAAGAAGCTGGTAGTTGAATTTAAATATGTTATGTTTTTAAATAACCTTCAAATTAGATCATAAATCATCAAAGATCTTATTTTAGGCTCCTATGGAGGTCATTTAGTCCATTCTCTTGACTGCAGATTCATCCTGGACATATTTTTGTAATTTTTGAATATCTAATTTTCTGCATTTAAATTTTGGGGTAAATGATAGATGATAAAGATTAACCTCAGCCACCTTCTTTGCACTTGATACTTACCTTTTTTTTCCCCAAAAAGATACATCATTATGATTTCCCTTAGCCACTTTTCATGTGTTTTGTTTTCATATTTCATAATACACAGTATTAAAAAGAATAATTTTCTATAACAAGTTTATTTAAAAACTTCTAGTTTTTTTTTCTTTACATTTCACTTCCAAATAAGTCAAACACCCCAGGATTTTCATTTTTTGTTGGAGGTTGATATTGAGTCTTTTATTGCTAGTGATGTATGTATACTTCTGACTATGGATCCTGGACTCCTCCATTTATCTTCCTTGAGTTTTAACTAGGATTCCACTCAGTCATGAAACATCGTGATTATCAATTATGGTTAATATTCCTTGAAAACATACTACTTGTCAGACACTACTTATCTGCAGAGACAATTTGCCATGGATTCTGTATCTCCCTGTCTGTTCTTGCTGGGCATGCCAAGAATGCAAGGTTCTGCTCACTCTTTAGCCAAGCCATTTCTCACTTGTGTTTGCAGTAAGGAACCCTGGGAGATGAGGTAATGTTTCCTCCTGGTTAAAGAGCAATCTTGCCTCTGCTTTCTATAAAGTGGTAAATCCCCAAACTTAGTATCCTTCTCCTGTAACTCAACCCACTATGTGTTCAAGTGTCTATTGCAGGCCTGTGTTTCCCCCTATGGTGCTTGGGGAACATATAGAATCAGCACAAATGAGGATGAAGTATAAGTGCTGAAGTTCTTTGCTTCTCACCTAGGAGTCTCATGTCTCCTACCAGCATCCTGTGACAGGCTGACTTCTTCACTTGTAAGGGGGCTAAGATTACAGATCATGCCTATACAGTTCCTCACAAAGTGTTATATGCTGATTATTACATTGAATCCTCACAAAGCCCCTCTGAGACTTTTATCCCTTACCTTTCAGAAGTTCTCCACACTCTATTTTTTTTAAGAATTATTTATGCATACAAGATCTGGGGTGTTGGCCACAGGCTTGGGGGTCTGAGAGGATTCACAGAGATAGTGGGGAGCAGAACAGGCAGATCTATTGAAATACACTGCTGAGGGGAGCAGCAGGTAAGACAGGAGAGGTCTGCTGTGCCATGTGGGTTAGACCCCTCACTGGGGATTGAACTCATGTTGCAGTGGCTGCTGCTGATAGCTTGTTAGTGCTGAGACTTAACCCCTTGTGCCACTACGGAGGCCCAGTTCTCCACACTCTATAAACCACACTATCCTTCATTACTAAGTCTGGGCTCCATTATTCCTGGTCAACACTCTTGATTCCATATGCCTTCTGCAACCACTAGGTTGCAGATCTAGACCAACCAACTTGCAAATCTAGACCAACCACAGCTGTACTTCTCTACACCTGTGCTGCTGAGAGCAATCATTTCATATCAATACTAAGAGTCACACACCAGCCTCTCCTGGAGCTGAACTTCCATCCCACCTATGACTTCTCTTTGCTTGTCCTCAGCCAGCTCCTGCTCCCATTCTACTCAGATGTCAAAATATTACTTTTTTCTAAAAGCTCCTGCACTAACTCCATGACTTCAGTGTCCTATCTCACAGAGAGCACAGAAATACCCAGGAAATAACTCTGTCTACTCCTCTACACACAGACTCTTAAAGGTGTGTCTAAAGGAATACTCCCCCCATAACCTCCTCCCTTTAAGACTCAAACTATTCAAGTAAATGCTTCCTCTCCATAGTTTTGATCTATCCTCTCCCCACCTCTCATCAAGGGGTTGTGTTCCATTCAGGCTGTGAACATTTTCAGTCACCTAACCTGGAAGAAAACAACAACAACAACAACACAACAAAACTTTCTTCCAAGATTTCTCAGCTAGGATCTGTTCCTCCATTTCTCTCCTTTTCACAGAGAAGAGTACCCCTCTCCACCTACCACTTTTCCTCCAGGCTACCCATTCATTGCACCATGGAAATGCTCTTGTAAAACTCGACAAACATCTAACTACCAGCCCCAGTGATCTCTTTCTTCTCCAAACATCTAAATCACAGAACCAAAGGTTGTCAGAATCTAAAGAGCAGGGCTGGATTATTCTGCCCCAGTTGAGGGTCATAGCCAGCTGGAGATAACCTCCAGGAAGTGGCCAGGACAATTAACAACCTGCTCTCACTTTCTCTCTCCTTGTTATCTGTTGCTGGTGCTCTGCACTGGTTGTCTTCAACTGAAATCAGGTAAACCCTGTTTATGCAGTCTCTACCAGTCTATCCCCAGGGCCAGGATGTGCACGTGGAAAAGGTGAGAGTTGATCAGGACATGCAAAGGGCCTCTAATAAACACAGCACATCACATTTTATGAAGTCTTAGCATTTTTTAAAAATCTTTATTAAATAACCTAAATTCTTATCTCTGGGGACAAGAAAAGAGAAGGAGGCATATGTGACAATCAAAAAATGGCACCAAAACTAAAATTACAATTGAAATAAGTGGCTTTAGATTTTCTCCAATAACAAAGCCAAAAACATCAGTTAAGTTTCTAAGATGGTTTCAGGCCATCCAACTGCCATTTATTCCTGAAATACCACAGGACGCCTAGTTAACTTAGTATGAGTTGACTTTTGAAGAGGCCAGTACATTGATAGGTAACTTAAAATAAATGACCTTCCAATAGGATTTGTGGTTCATTTGTTATTTAGGGAAGAGAAGGACAAAATATGCATGTTGCCTTGAGGCTAGCTTACTTGGTCATTTTTGGAAACCGTCATCATCATGTGCTTGTGTGTCGTGGGGGCTTATGTAGTATAGCCACACTGCTGCTTAATTTTCTTAGAAACTTAAATATTTATCAAAAAGTGCAAATATCAAATAGTCCCTGGCTTCATGATTTCCCTTGGCTATGCTCTTTGTTTACTCTTTTGGCAATTGAGGCTACCAGATGGGGAGGGAGCTTATGGAAAGCCAAGTGGAGAGGGGGCCAATGGACTCTGGTGGAGGACTGTGGGTACCTTGGTGGTAGATGTGCTGTGGGGACATATGTACAAAGAGGTGTGATCCTATACCTCTGAATCATATGTAGTGTGGTAAGCCAATACTACCTCAATACATTTTTACAAAATTTATTTGCCAACCCCCTTCTTCATTATGTTTGCCAAGAGCAGCCATCAAATGTGAGGATAGAAAAGATCTTCATGATTACTGAGTTTCATGCCAAAATTTTGAAGTTAAGATCCAGAGGTGCCATTGGAACTAATCAAGGTTAAGCAGTAATTATTATGAGAGATTAAACAAGAATTCAGTCTCCCCTAACACTCAACAATAAGTCTGCTCTTATTACATATCCCCTGAATTTGGGGTGACTCAAATGGTGGAGCAAATCTTCTCTTAAATGTTGTTTCATTGCCCAAAGTCTCCTTTAGCAGGAAGCAGTGTGGAGAGATGCTCGCTGAACAATGCCAAGCATTCAGACGCCGGGATCAGAAGGAGTCTCTCAGACGCAATGGCATGTGTACCTGGGGACAAGCCCTTTTTTTCTGTCTGAGTCTAAATTTCCTCTTCTGAAAAAAATGGAAAAGAAGAGGGGGAGATTAAATACAAGATTCTTCCAGTCTTGTTCATTAACTAAAACTTGAGTTACATCTGTAGATATTTGTTTAATGAAAATAAGGATGCAGCTGCCCTAGATCTAGAGGGCACTTTCAATCTCTCCAATTAGTCAAGGAGGTTTCTAAAAATTCAGTTTATCATCTCCGTGGACTATATTATTGATTCTACAAGGGGGCACTGAGTGGACTTAAATAACATCAGGGAAGGATCACCACAGGTACTACACATCCACTTCCAAAGTAAACACAGTTTCACCCCCAGTTTTAGTGGCCCCAAGGATTAAGAAAGGAGGAATTGGTCATGATTTAATTATGACTATTTTCCTATTTTGAAAAATTTTGAATGGCTGAAAGAATTGTGTGTTCTGGTCCCTCAAGAAGCAAACGTTAAGATGTGATTCAACATGCAGAGATTTTACTAAGTGATATGCCTGTAAGAGAATATAGGGAGGGAGCCACAGAAGGCTTGGAGAACAATCCAAAGTGTGAATCATTTGACCACAACTAAAGGGATGAGGGAAGGAAGTTTGGGTGGAGGCATCCTCGACTGCCAGCCAGCCCAAGGATGGCTCAGCAAGGCCACCAGGAGCTCCAGAGTCCCCACATGAGTTAACTCCAGGAAGACTTGCCTTAATTTCTCCACTCTATTCAAAGATAGAGTATGAGAATCCTTGCAGAATTTGGGGCCCTTCATTTATTAAGTGCTTTAACTAAGATCTTTGAGTCTTACTCTCAAGGGCTCCACAAATTTCTATCCCTATGACTCTCAATATCTTAGTAAGTCTTTGCTGTAGTCCCCAGTTATCATTTTACTGGCCATCTCCTACAGGAGATCTATAAAAATACAATATGAATTCTATTTCCTTTGTTTCTACTTAATCCTTCTGAAATTAGCTTTCTCCACATATAATGTTGGCTTCCCTTATTGTTCTATCTTTAAAAAAATCTATAAACCATTATTGGAAAACATTTATAGTTTATAGAATAGATTAGATTAGGCTACAGAAATTATCACAAATATATTCTCACTAATTTTGTGTGATAGAAGGGAGTATAGTATTAAGATAATATTTTCATTCATGTCTTGAGAGTTGGCCCTGACCTGTTCTACTCACAGCTCCAAGTTCTAGATTTGACAGACTTCTGGAATGCCCAGCCCTGCTAAGTGTTAATTCTCTTAGTGATGAAAGCTTTGAGCCTCTTCCCTGGATTTTTACTGTTCTTGTGCACACCTCTCTTCCCTGGGACTTTCCCTTGTTTGGAGACCTTATTGCTAATTGCAGGAAATGTGCATTCTCTCAGGCTGTTACTCATGGTTCAGATTTTAAATCTGGCATGTTCATCTGTATTTAGAGGATGTTGTTCTCCAGTGGCTTTCTGTTAAATGTCTGCTGTTATTTTGTCACGAGTGTGTTGCAAATGGATATAAGCTAATTTGTCATGTAAACTCTCTTAGGTTTTGTTATTTATTTATTTTTAAAGATTTATTTATTTATGCATACAAGATCTGGGGCACAGGCCAGAGGTGCGGGGTGGGGGGCGGGGTGAGAGAATTCACCAGAGACAAAGTGGGGAACAGAACAGACAGACTGACTGAAATACTGCTGAGGGGAACAGCGGGCAGAACAGGAGATGTCTGCCTCGCCATGTGGGCTTCTCCTGGGCCAGCTGGGGATCGAACTCATGCTGCAGAAGCTACATATTTCTTTATAGTGCAGTGCTTAACCCCTTGCACCACCAGGGAGGCCCATTTTTATTTATTTATTTTTTAATCAACAACCACACAATGGTACAGAAAGCCCCTAAAAGGTGTGAGTTAAGCAAGGATTAGCATAAGACCCAACCTTGCTACCTGGTTTTAAAGAAAATTCAAATCAGGTCACAAAGGCATCTTTGGGTCTTCAAAAAACACATCACTAGATATTTCATTCTTCAATCCCAGAAACTCTCTACACCCCTTGGCTATGCAAGTAGAATTGCTCAGCCTGTCTATTTATGGCTTTTACAGGTCTTTACCTACCATTCATCTAAGTTTGGGAACCAATTACAGATAGACTTTGGACTACAAATTTACCCTTTTTTCCTGTTCTGTGAAAATGGATCCTGCCCCCTAAAACATTTTTTCCTGTGTCAGTTGTCCAAGTATTCAGTCTTTGTTAGTAGAAGACACTGAAGAGACATTGTAGGAGGAAAGGATTTTGCTTCTTGGTTGCTGGTTTGCTATGCACAGATTCACTAGATCTAAGTAACCTTGTGACTGTCTATTCTAAGAATGGAGAAAGAACAAGCTAGATAATTTTTCTTCTTTTCTTGTGAGACCCAGACCTCTTCTGGTCACAGTTTGTGGTGGTTGATGTTATGGGTCAACCTGACTCAGCCACTTTGTGCCCAAACATCTTACCAAATGATTCCATTTTTCTTTTTTCTCAAGACTACTATAGCTTCTAAAGGTCTTTTGTGGTTTATTATAAACTTTAGTATTTTTTTGTTCAGTTTTCTTAAAAATATGATTGGAATTTTGATAGAGATTGCATTAAATCTGTACATTATTTTAGGTAACATGGCCATTTGATTATATTAGTTCTCCCCATTCATGAATATGGAATATCTTTTGATCTTTTTGTGCTTTGTTCTATATCTTATATCAGTGTTTTATAGTTTTCATTGTATAGGTTACTTATTTCCTATGTTAAATTTATTACTAAGTAGTTTATTTTCATGTGATTATAAAAGATATTGATTTCTTAATATCTTCTTCTTGTTATGTGCATATAGGAATACTACAGATTTTTGTATGTTGACTTTGTAGCCTGCCATGTTAATGTATTCACTTATTGTTTCTAATAGTGTTTTTTTAGTGAAATCTTTAGGGTTTTCTTGTATATTATCATATCATCTGCAAACAATCATTTCACTTCTTTTCCAATCTGGATTCCTTTTCTTTCTACTAAGTTAAATAGAAGTTGTAAAGCAAAATCTTTCAGTTTTTCACCATTAAGGATGATATTAGCTGTGGGCTTATAGTATATGGTCATTATTATGTTGAGGTATATTCATTCTTTCCCCATTTTATTAAGAGTTTTTATCATGAATGGGAACTGAATCTTGTCAAATGTGCTTTCCATCTATTGATATGACCGTATGATTTTTGCCCTTTCTTTTATTGATGGTTTAACATATGCAGATTTTTAAATTATACCTAATCATATATTAATAATTTGCATCTCTGGAATAAATTTAACATGATCATGGTATATGATCCTCTTAATGTATTGTTAAATTTTGTTTGCTAGTGTTTTTTTGAGACTTTTTCATCTATGTTCATCAGAGACATTAGTCTGTAATTTTCATTAAGATGCAAGGTTATTATACATGTCAGTTGTTTTCCTCAATGCCAACAATGAACAAGTGGAATTTAAAATTAAAAAGATGGGCCTCCATGGTGGCGCAGCGGTTGAGCGCTGGGCTGCGAAGCTGCTTACAGCCTCTGCAGCGCCAGTTCGATCCCTGGCCCCCAGATGAGGGTCCCACATGGCGCGCAGACCTCTCCTGCCGCCCGCTGCTCCCCTCAGCAGTATACTCCATCCGTCTGCCTGTTCTGTTCCCCACTCTGGCTCTGGTGAATTCTCTCACCCTCCTGCACTTCTGACTGTACCCAGTGCTTGTATAAATAAATAAATAAATAAATAAACAAACAAATAAACAAATAAATAAATAAATCTTTAAAAAAATAAAATTAAAAAGATTTTAGAACAGGGACATTTCTTCAGTAAAGACTGCTTGAAACTGGCAGAAGCCTCCTGGAGGAGCCAGAGGTGAGGTGGGAAGTTTGCCCATGCCAGGCCCCTTCTGGCCTGCAGTCCGAGCTCAGAGGGGGAGCGGGAACCCACCACCGGGGAAGACCGGGCGCACAGGGAGGGTGTCCCGCATTGCCATTTTAGAACAGGGACATTTCTTCAGTAAAGACTGCTTGAAACCAGCAGAAGGCTCCTGGAGGAGCCAGAGGTGAGCTGGGAAGTTCACCCACGCCAGGCCCCTTCTGGCCTGTAGTCCGAGGACAGAGGGGAAGCAGGCACCCAAGACAGGGGCAGACCGGGCACACAGAGGAGTGCATACCTGCATCGCCTTTTTAGAACAGGGACCTTTCTTTAGTAAAGCCTGATTGAAGCCGGCAGATGGCTCCTGGAGGAGCCAAGGTGAGCTGGGAAGTTCGCCCAAGATGCCGGCCAGTACCAGCAACACAGTGTCCCAATGCATACGGCAAATTAGAAAACAGACAGTAGGGAGTAGAAGAACCACACGCAACCTAACAACTCCTCAGGAAAAAAGCACACCACAAAAAGAAAACCACCCTCCAGATTACAACAACAGTAACTTGGAAGAACTTCTGAGACTTCCAGAAAGAGAATTTAAAATTGCTGTGATTAAAAAACTGACAGAAGTCGAAAAGGAAAACAATGATATGAGAAAAATAATCAACGATCAGAAGAATGAAATTGAGTCCGTAAAGAGGGAAGCAAAAGAAACGCAGGAGATCAAAGAATTAATGGAGGAACTAAAGAACTCTGGGAAAAGCAATGAAAGCAGAATAGATGAAATGGAAGAACGAATAAGTTCTCTTGAAGACACAGAAATAAAAAGAACCAAAACAGAAAAGGAAAGAGAAGTACGAAGGAAAAAGAATGAAGAAAGACTTCGGGAACTATCTGACTCCATGAGGAAAGGAAATAAAAGAGTTATAGGAATTCCAGGAGAGGAGAGAGATGTAGGAACAGAGAAAATATTCCAGGAGATAATTGAAGAGAACTTCCCAAATGTGAAGAAGGAGCTGAAAATTGATATACAAGAAGCAAGAAGAACACCAAACTTCCACGACGAAAGGAAAAATACAGCAAGACACATAATAGTAAAGTTCCCAAGAATCCAGGACAAGGGAAAAATAATGAAGCTGACAAGAGGGAAGAAACAGATAACATTCAAAGGAAAACCAATCAGGCTGACATCGGAATTCTCTGAAGAAACACTACGGGCAAGGAGAGAGTGGAGGGACATAGTCAACAGACTCCAAGAAAACAGATGCCAACCAAGAATACTCTATCCCGCAAAGCTCTCCTTCCTCTATGAAGAAAGAATAAGGACCTTCCCAGACAAACAGAAACTCTGGAATTTCATTACGACTAAACCCCCACTCCAAAAAATACTACAAGAAGTCCTAAAGCCAGAACCTCAGAGGGACGAATAACAATGAAAGAAGGCCAAAAAAAAAGTTACTAAAAGAATAAATAGATAAAATCAAAGGAAAGACAAACACAATGGCAAATACAGATGCTAACATATAATATTAACTCTAAATATAAATGGACTAAACTCTTCAATAAAAAGACACAGAGTCACAGGCTGGATTAGGAAACAAAACCCAACCTTTTGCTGTCTCCAGGAAACACATTTAGCTACAAAAGATAAAAATAGGCTCAAAGTTAAAGGATGTAAGACAATCCTACAAGCAAATGGACCAAAAAAGAAAGCAGGAACAGCTCTACTTATATCAGATAAAACAGATTTCAAACTCAAAAGGATAAAAAGAGACCCCAAGGTCACTACATTATGATCAAGGGGACAATACTTCAAGAAGAAATAACACTCATTAACATATACTCACCAAACGATGGAGCACCAAAATATATCAGACAACTATTGTCATCTCTGAAAACAGACATCAGAGAAAACACATACGTAGTGGGAGACTTCAACACACCACTATCAACAATGGATAGATCAACGAGACAAAAAATAAGTAAAGACACTAAAGCTCTAAATAAGGATCTAGAGCACTTGGGCTTAACAAACATCTATAGAACTCTAAACCCAAAAAAATCTGAGTACACATTTTTCTCAAGCGCACATGGATCATTCTCCAGGATCGATCACATACTGGGACACAAGACAAACATCAACAGATACATCAAGATTGAAATCATACCAACCATCTTTTCTGACCATGAAGGCATCAAACTAGAAATGAACCATAAAAAGAAGGCAAGGAACTCTCCTGCCTCATGGAGATTAAAAACCACACTTCTGGAAAACCACTGGACTAACGAGGAAATCAAAGAAGAAATTAAAAAATTCTTTGAATTGAATGACAAGGAGGACACCAATTTCCTAAATGTATGGGATGCAGCAAAAGCAGTAATAAGAGGAAAATATATTGCAATGGAGGCTCACATCAAGAAACAAGAAAGAACTCAAAGAAACAACCTAATCTTGAAGCTCAAAGATCTAGAAAAAGAACAACAAAATCCCAAAACCAGTAGAAGAAAAGAAATAATAAAAACCAAAGCAGAAATAAATGAAATTGAAACTAAAAAAACAATCCAAAAGATCAATGAAACCAAGAGCTGGTTCTTCGAAAAAATAAATAAAATGGACAAACCCCTAGCCAGGCTCACAGAGGAAAAAAGGGAGAAAGCACAAATAAACAGGATCATAAATGAAAGAGGAGAAATCACAATGAACACAGCAGAAATCAAAAGAATAATCAGTAACTACTATGAACAGTTATATGGAAACAAGTTCAACAATCCAGAGGAGATGGACAAATTCCTACAACTCTACAATCACCCAAAACTAGATAAAGAAGAAATAGAACACCTAAAAAGACCAATTACAAGCAGCGAAATTGAAATGGTAATCAAAAACCTCCCCAAAAACAAAAGCCCAGGACCTGATGGATTTACAAATGAATTCCACCAAACATTCAGAGATGAATTAGTGCCTATCCTTCACAAACTCTTCCAAAAAATTGAGACGGAAGGGATAATACCAAACATGTTCTATGAAACCAATATTACACTAATACCAAAACCAAACAAGGACAACACAAAAAAGGAAAACTACAGGCCAATCTCCCTAATGAACACTGATGCAAAAATCCTCGATAAAATTTTAGCTATCAGAATCCAACAATGTATCCATGAGATAATTCACCATGACCAAGTAAGATTCATTCCAGCTACACAAGGATGGTTCAACATTCAAAAATCAATCAACGTTATCCAACACATCAACAAAAAGAAATATAAAAACCATATGATAATATCAATCGATGCTGAGAAAGCTTTCGACAAAGTGCAACACCCATTCATGATAAAAGCCCTTGAAATTCTTGGGATACAAGGAACATACCTCAACATCACAAAGACCATATACGACAAGCCAATAGCCAGTATCATTCTCAATGGTGAAAAGCTGAAAGCATTTCCATTAAGATTTGGAACAAGACAAGGATGTCCACTCTCACCACTGCTTTTCAATATAATACTGGAAGTCCTAGCCAGAGCAATAAGACAAGAGAAGGACATACAAGGAATCCAAATAGGAAAAGAAGAAGTTTAACTATCACTATTTGCAGATGATATGATAATATACATAGAGAACCCCAAAAACTCCACAGAAAAACTAATTCAACTCATCAATCAGTTCAGTAAAGTGGCAGGATACAAAATCAACACGCAAAAGTCTGTAGCCTTCCTATACACAAACAATAAATCTGGAGAAGAAGAAATAAAAAAAAAAAACCCATCCCTTTTATTATTGAAACAAAAACAACCAAATACTTGGGAATAAATCTAACAAAAGAGGTAAAGGACCTATACAAAGAAAACTATAAAGCACTGTTAAAAGAAATAGAAGAAGACACAAAGAAATGGAAAGACATCCCCTGCTCATGGATTGGAAGAATAAACATTATTAAAATGGCCATCCTACCAAAAGCAATATACAGATTCAATGCTATTCCAATCAAAATCTCAATGGCATTCTTCAAAGAAATAGAACAATTATTGATGAAATTCATATGGAATCACCAAAAACCCCGAATAGCCAAAGCTCTCCTGAAAAAAAAAGAAGGGAATGGAGGCATCACACGCCCAGACATCAAACTATACTACAAAGCCATAATCATCAAAACTGCATGGTATTGGAAACAAGAACAGACATACAGACCAATGGAATTGAATAGAAAATCCAGAAACAAACCCACAGATTCATGGTCAACTAATCTTTGACAAAGGAGCAAAGAATATGCATTGGAGCAAAGAAAGTTTGTTCAATAAATGGTGCTGGGAAAACCGGGTCGCTTCATGGAAAAGAATGAAGCTTGACTACTACCTCACACCATACACAAAAATCAACTCAAAATGGATTAAAGAACTAGACATAAGACCTGAAACCATAAAATATATAGAAGGAAATATAGGCGAAACACTACGTGATTTGCACATCAAAGACATCTTTACAGACACATCACCCAAAGCAGTGATAGTGAAGGCAAAGATAAACAGCTGGGACTACATCAAATTAAAGAGCTTCTGCACAGCAAAAGAGACAATAACAAAAACAAAGAGAAACCCCACCAACTGGGAGAACATTTTTGCACACAACACTAATGATAAAGGACTGATCACAAAAATCTGCAAAGAGCTGATGAGACTCAACAACAACAAAGAAAATAATCCAGTCAAAAAATGGGCAGAAGAACTAAAAAGAAACTTCTCTGAAGAGGAAATGCAAATGGCCAACAGGCATATGAAAAAATGTTCAACATCACTTGTCATCAGGGAAATGCAAATCAAAACTACCATGAGATACCATCTTACACCAGTGAGAATGGCACATATTAAAAAAACTAGCAACAACAAATGTTGGTGAGGGTGTGGAGAAAAAGGAACTCTTCTGCACTGTTGGTGGGAGTGAAGACTGGTCCAACCACTATGGAGAGCTGTGCGGAGATTTCTGGACCTACTAAACATAGAGCTTCCATATGATCCAGCAATTCCACTCCTAGGTATTTACCCAAAGGACACAGAAACATCAATTCCAAAGAGCACCTGCACCCCTATGTTTATAGCAGCACTGTTTACAACAGCTAAGCTTTGGAAATAACCCAAATGCCCAAAAATAGATGACTGGATCCAGAAGATGTGGTACATATACACCATGGAATATTACTCAGCATTCAAAAAAGATAAACACATGCAATTTGCAGCAACATGGATGGCGCTGGAAGGGATCATGCTCAGCGAAATAAGCCAGAAAGAAAAGGAAATATACTGGATGGTCTCACTCATAGCAGGAATCTAGAAAACTTAAATAAGGGACCAGGAAAATGAATAATTATAAGAAGGTAAAAATCAAAATCAACAAACAGCTGTGAACCAGAGACACTCTATGGGAGGTGGGGGGCGGGGCAGGGAGGACTTCGGGTCAAAATAAGGGGGGGCCTCCCCAGTGGCGCAGCGGTTGAGCGCTGGGTTGCGAAGCTGCCCGCAGCCTCTGCAGCGCCGGTTCTATCCCCGGCTGATTCCGGGCCACCAGAGGAGGGTCCCACATGGCGCACAGACCTCTCCTGCCGCCTGCTGTTCCCCTCAGCAGTGCACTTCGGTCCTTCTGCCTGCTCTGCTCCCCGCTAAGGCTCTGGTGAATTCTCTCACCCTCCCGCACTTCTGACTGTACCCAGTGCTTGCATAAATAAAAATAAATAAATCTTTAAAAAAAAATAAGGGGGTCGCAATTGTATGGGGAATATAAAAATAAAATTTATAATAAAAAATAAAATTAAATTAAAAATGCAAACCAATAGCATTATTTTTCCCCAAAATAGGATACTTATGTATAAATCTAATAAAATGTTTACAAGATCTCTGATGAAAACCACAAAACTCTGATGAACAAAATCAAATAACTAAATAAATGGAGAAATAATTTATATTCATCAATAGGAAGACTTGATATTGTTAAAATGTCTGCTTAGTATTCCTGGACCCAATTCCAATGTGTGTTTGTATGTGGACATTTCCCCACACCAGGAGGCAAGTCCCAGACACCCAACTGGTGTCTGAGAATTCAATTCAATCATGTTCAATTCTGTCCTATTTAACTGGAGAGAGATTCAGATTCCAGAGGTGAAGGGCTCTGTTCTTATGACCAATCGGCTACAGACTGGAGGTTCCAAGAACCCCCTCCTAAGACTTCAGGTCCAATCACATGACCAGGTTCTTTTTTTTTTTTTTAAAGATTTTATTTATTTATTTATTTATTTGTTTATTTATTTATACAAGAACTGGGGTACAGGCCAGATGTGCAGGAGGGTGAGAAGATTCACCAGAGACAAATCAGGGAACAGAACAGGCAGACTGATGAAATACACTGCTGAGGGGAGCAGCAGGCATGACAGGAAAGGTCTGCCACGCCATGTGGGACCCTTGCCGGCCGGCAGGGATCGAACTGGCACTGCAGAGGCTGAAGACAGCTTCACAGCGCAGCGCTCAACTGCCTGCTCAACTGCCTGCACCACCAGGGGAGGCAGTGGTACTTCTGACCAACTGGCTATAGATTAGAGCATCTCAGGACCCCTCTACAGGTTCCATAATTTGCTAGAACTCAGGAACCTGTTTATTCACTATATCACTGATTTGTTACAAAGGATGTGGTTCTGAAACAGCAGATGGATGAGAAACATAGGACAAGGTATGAGGAAAGGTCACAGAGCTTCCATGCTTTCTCCAGCCATACCACTTTCCTCAAATGTTCAATTGTTCATCAACCTGAACATTCTCCAAAGACCCTCCTATTGGGTTTTGTGGAGGCATCTTTACTTAGGCATGATTGAGTAAATCCCTGGCTATTGGCAACTGAACTCAACCTCCAGCCCCTATTCCCTTCCTGGAGGTCCAGGGCGGGGATTGAATTATTTCAACTCTCTAATCACATGGTTGGTGTCCCTAGCAAGTCCTTATCATACCTTTGATGTTTTCCAAAAATTACCTTCTTTAGCATATCAAAAGACACCTTTGTTCCTCTCAATATATAGGAAACTCTGAGGTTTTGTGGGGAACTATGAGCCAGGATCTATGCATGAAGACCATGTGTGTACATGAAATATATTTTGATCTTCTGACAACCAAATATATATTTCTTTTAAGTCGCAATATCATAGAGGGCTTTTCAAAAATATCAATTCCTCTAAATGAAATCAAGTTTTTTGGGGTGGTTCCTCTGTTCCAATATTTTTAAGCATCTCCGGGTGATTTAATGTATCACCAAGTTGAGAATCTCTGGCATAAAGAAAGTAACTGAATTCTTTTTTCCACAGTTCCACAAAATGTTTCTTTTTCCTTTACTAAGAATGCTTCACTTTGGTTTTAGTAACTCTGGGAATCAGTGGCCTTGAAGGTTGAAGAATTTAGAAAGTTCATTCTGGGAGGTCCCTCAGGATTATCTGGTACATCCTCCTCCCTCTAATGCTGTCAATATCTAATCCATTAGAGACAATAGTCTTTTAAATCCATTTTGAACTCCTTCCTGTATGCCAAATATAAGTGACTAATTAGTAAAATCTCTTGAACAATTAGTAATGAATAAAATGCTATTAAGATTTTTTTCAAAATTTGAAGGATTTGTATAACTGTAACTTCTCCAAGCATGAAGGTTTAGATTAGTTTACTTTAAAGTCTGGGGAATTATTTGGATCATCGCCCCTAATGTTCCCTCAGTTAGAAAGTCACTGGTACATTAGACACTAGGCCCATGTTGACTCATCAGCTTCCTAGGCCAGAGACGCCTAGACCATGCATGGACAGGCAGGTGGGACTTTTAACTTCTAATTCCAGATTAACCCCTTATTTTCAAGCTACAATATTGACTGTGAGTTGTGTAGGGTTAAAACTACTATGTGGTTTTGTTTGAAGTTGACTTCAAATATAGCTCCAGGTTAAACTGGCCTAGAAGGAAAGGAGCCACTTAACCACCTACATTTGCAGCAGCAGGAAAATTCCACCAAAAGGAAGGACCCATAGCCAGAAAATCCATTCATTTTCCCATCAGACCTTCTTGGACTTTCCCATCTACTTCCTTGCCCTCCACACACACCCCCTATAATTCTCTTCAACCGCTGGAAGCCACTGCCATCATCCCTTTCATTGTTCTGTAACTTAACTTCTGTAACTTAACTCCAAAATTCAGAATCTGAAACACCTCAGATTTTCCAGGCTTTACCAACCTACAACAAACCTCCCAGAAGAAAAATAAACCCCAAGCTGCTCCAGGCAGGGGTTTAGGCACCTACAGACTGCTGACAAAGGGTTGAGAACACCGCCCTAGAGCAGCGTGGCCAGCTGAGAGCCATGAGGACGGCATCCAGGACACTCCCCATCCAAGCCAGTGGTGGGAGAAGCTGCTCTTTCACGGTCCCTGTTGCGGAGCTGGTGACTCTTGAACTTGGAGACCAGAGATCTCTTCAGGATTCGACTCTCTGAACCCCCCAGAGGAGACAACTGATGTCTTTCAAGCTGGCACCCACAAGCTGGCACCCACATACAGGTGACACCCATACGCAGGTGGCAGTGACCATGACATAAAGGCAGACATTTCAAAGGAGCTGAAGAAATCCTAACTGGTGAATATTTATTAAGCTTGGAAGAAAGACCTACTGTGAACATTTTGACTGGGCTGTGCAAGAGCGAGCCTGCAGGGATAATGGCATTACTAGAATGGGTTGGGTTTCCTCCTAACTGTAAAAGCTATAACATGAAGGTGACATGGTTTTTTGTTAGAACTAAAGCGTTTACATCTCCCCCAGGGCCGTCTCAGACAAAGCTCCTCTCAGTAGAGTTATCATTCTAATAATTGCTTCAGTTTCCTGATATTTCCAAAATTCAACACTGTCATCCACCTTCAGATGACAATAGCCTTGATATTTCCCTCAGGCTCTCCCCCGCCTTCATAAAACACAGCTCTGCTACCTTGTACTCATACAAATGACATGTAATGCCTTAGTAAAGCATTAATTCAAGGCATTGATTATTTTAATGGAAATTGTCAAAGGTATGATTAGCTTCCAAGTAAAATTGAAGGGCTTGAATTCAATGATTTTTGGATTTCCGTAGCAAATTTTAAATGACTTACAAAGGAGAGAGGAAAAGAAATAATGGGAAAGTATCTGAGAACAATTACTGGCTCAATAATTCTAATAATGTGAAGATAAATATTTGATTTGAAGGTGACTTTAAGAAAATCTTTATTACATCTGAATGGCAAGTGTTCTGGAGAGTCCAGAGGTGGCCTGTGAGCCCTGACTCATTTGCTAGCTGGATAATGTCAGGCAGTTCCCCAAACTAGGAAACGGAGACCATATGGAAGTATCTGAAACAATGTCTACAAGACAGTAGATGATGAATAAGTGTTGTGACTATTGATGGTTCTGCGCCTCCCTAAGTTAGCCTTTATACCCCTAAGAAGCTTTAGAGTTGCCTCTGACCTTGATGTTCAGTGCTGGAATTAGCCACAAAATCAAGAATCCTTGAGAGCACGATTCATTGCTTATTTCTTGAGCACCCCGTCAAACATAGTAGGAACTCGTGTTTGTTGATCTAAGCTTTTAAACTCAAATAATTCTGCGCGCATGCGGGACCCTCCTCCGGTGGCCGGGGAGCAGCCGGGGACCGAACCGGCGCCGCAGAAGCCGCGGGCAGCTTCGCAACCCAGCGCTCAACCGCTGCGCCACCAGGGAGGCCCTAAACTCAAATAATTCTTAAGAAACACTATTTCTTCTTAAGAATAATTGGAGCATCACTCACTGCAACTCCCAACAAGCAATAGAAGCACTTCCAGGCTCCCAGAAGGATCCCCTGGGAAGAAGAGAGGCCAGGAAGAGCTAAAATCACTGGGAAGACTGAAGCCTGACAAGATTGGACATTAGGAAGAGGGTTATTTGTCCTACAAGGACCCAAATGGACTATTTCAAAGAATCAAAGAATGTCAGCATGAATGATCTTAGAAGGCATTCTGAAATAGGCCTCCGGCCCAGAGAGGGTCTGTGGCTCCTGCAAAATCAGATAAATAGCAAGAAGGTTGAGACCAGGACCCAGATTTGTCTCCTTACTCAGTACTTTTTTTAAGACATCACCAAGGTTTGCAGAATAATATTATAACTGCAATTTTTTAAAGGCACTTTCAATGCTGTGTCTGGAAGGTGGAGACATCAAAAGAACAGGCCACTCCCTGGGGTATGGGGTATGGTGTTCATGGATAAGAGTCCTGTTTCACCAGAGCAGCCTTCTCTATCAAGGAATTGATCTTTAGCATGATAAAAAGGGTAGTCCAAAATAGTTACCAGGTAATTAAGCTTAAAGATAGGTGAAAAGATAGGAGGGTGCCTAATCCGTTTAATTGATTTCAAGTCCTCAGAGCTAAAGAAATTCCATTTCGGAACACAGAAAGAACTTAAAGCTGTTGTGACACTCTTATGGGAAAAAGTATCACTAACCACTCTTAAGGAAGAATTGACTTGCTGCTTGAGGTCAACAACTAGTACAAGGCCCAAGGAAATTTCACACCCCGCCTCCCTGCAGATGAACTTCAGCAGTTTCTAGTCTACCAGGTTTCTATTTTCACTAACTGACTGATTCAAAGACTCGGAGTTTTGAACAATTGCAACAGACTTAAACAAAGCATCACAACCAACAAGATGAAATTTAATAGAGCAAATGGAAACTTCTGCATTTAGTATTGTTTTTTAAATCTGTACAAATATGAAACAGAGGGCAGATTGGGTATGTAGAGTAAGAATAATTCAATATTCAAAAAGGTTAGGAATCTTGGTTGGCTCCAAGCTCACATCTTTATGTGAGACAGCTGCCAAATGGCTAATGAAATCTTAAGAACCATTAACAAAGGCATAATGTTCAGAATCAAAGGAGAATAGGGCTACTGTACTTTGTCCGTCAGACCTTATCTGTAGGATTCTGTCCAGAAAGGGTAAATAAGATAATACAAGATCTGGAAGCCATGTCATGTAACTTGGGAATATTCATTTGGAGAACAGAAGGCTGTTCATGCTCAATGACTAAAATATGAAGGAGGCAATCATTTTGCTATGTTTCTTTATAAGAGAGAGCTAAGACTAACTACTAGATGAAAGCAAATTTTATCTAATGTAAAAGACAGGAAACATGTGTTGATTGAATATCCACCTAGACTTTGTGCTAGGTGCTTTGTATTATCTTGCTGAAATATTTCAGACACTGATAGCTATTTGGGGGTGGTCATCCCCCTGCCACTGAAAGTCAGATGTCCAGCTCAGCACTGCTCATTTCAAGCAGTGGAAACTCCTCTTCTGCTTCCCAGACTTGGAATGCCATCCAGGCCCTTCTGGAGCCAGCTTCCTGCTTGGAGGCGGCTCTTTGGGTAGCAGAGAAGGCTAATCAGCTCTATCGTAGGGATTTCCAACATAGCTTCAAGCTTCCAGGTCTCTGCTCCCTTCCCGACAGCAGGTGAAGGATTACTTAGTCCATATTTTCCAAACCCATCTTTCCCAGTCAGTCTTGGATGTTGGGATGGGTCTGCATTTGTCTAGGGATGTGTCTGTGGGGAAGGGCTGGCCAGAGGAGGAGAGCCTAGAATTCCATGAGCTTACAAGGGATTGTGTTATTGAAGATGGGATGACTTAGGAAATAACATTCCTTGCATAAATATTTCTTGGTCAAATGCAGTTATTTTCTAAGACCTAAAGTCACCCAAATGTTCAAACTCTCCAGCCTCAGGAATCTTCTGGCAGTGACCAGTGTATCAACTATGGTCCTGGCAGGAACCTGATCTTTGATTTGGAGGATTCCTGTGAGGAGAGTTTAATGAAGAGCCCATTATGGAAGTGTGAACAGGGAGGAAGTCAGCTAAGGGACCTCAGGGCCCTGTCTTCTCTGTCTCTCTGTCAGCCACGTAATCCAGGGGGATCCTTCATCTCATTCACATCTTGGTCATAATTCCACCTTCTCATTGAGAAGTTACTTCTTCTTATCTTATACAAATGAGGCTTCTTCTGCACCTGCCCTAATTTTTGCATCATTTAGCATCACCCAATATTTCTATATTTTAGTTATCTTTTTATTATCTGCCTCTACCCACTACGATGTGGACAGAGATTTTTGTCTGTTTTGTCATAACTAGAACCCCACCTAGCAGTGCTTGGCCTAATGAAAATTTTCAATATATGCTGAAGGAATGAATGAATGAATGAATCCTAATTGAACTCACAGAGAGAGAATTGTCCAGGAGTGATAACTGAGCCATCTTTTATGCTTCCACTTGCTCATCCACACTCCTGCCCTTTTGGGTGAAGCCTGCTGAAGCAAAAAAAGCTTTCATTCGACCACAAGAGGGTGCTGTTTATCAGTTTTTCATTTTTTACGAGCCTTATTCAGAGACCATTTTCACTGTCCCCACCCCAGCCCAAAAGAATACATGGGACAGGGCCCTGTGTGCAGTCAAAGCAAACATACATCATGTCCCTTTCACCCTGACACTGCTGTCCTGTGAAATTCAGTTAAAACCTGTATTCATGGTCTCAAAATTACAACAGGTCACTAGAAAGCAAAGACCTATTGAATGTATAGGAGAAAGACACCGCCTCCACTTTGCTATGGTGAAGCTGGTCACAAGACCTCGTGTTTTGTGCAGTATCTCTATACCTCCCTTCTCTTTCTATGGCCAGTGCACAGTTGTCTGTACCAACGAGAGAGTGAGTTGTCACAACAGAATCTAGGATCCAGATGCCCTGGAAAAGAAAGACAAACTCTCTGAGGACACTTTCCTCTTTACTGTGTCTGCTTTGTAAAGACATGGTGCTGGGGCCATATGGAATGATACAGAAATGAAGGGGTCTGGAGTTCTGAGGTCAGAGCTCACAGCAATGACACCACAAGGTAGAAGCAGCAGGGTGGGAGGACCCCAGAGAAAACAGAAAATGAGGCTGTCTCAGGTTGGGAGGGAAAGCTTTATGGGAAAGCTGACATTTGGATTAGGATTTGACACACAGGTAGGTGGAAAATTGTGTTGGCTACTTCTCAAGCACATTCTGATCTCACACAATGCCTTTTATATTGCCCTCGAATTTTAAGGATAATTTTCTTCTCCATTGAGAATGACCAGCCATCTGTGAACGTGAAAAATGTTAGCTTTTCAGAACATCCCACTCATATAAGACGGCATGATGTAAAAATACAAGGGCTGTCGTAGTGATTGTGTGTAATTAAACTATTAGATGGGAGCAAAACTTACATCCATCTACCGGTTGCCAGTGGAATAACCTCTGTGCTCAGCCTGGAGTGAGTGGAGAATCTAGTAGATGAAGATGTCATTTTTTTTTCCTTTGCTTTTATTTATTTATTTATTTGTTTATTTGTTTATTTATTTATTTATTTTTTTCCTTTGCTTTTTTTAGTATGAAGCAAAGAAGCTCCTGGGGGAGCTTTTCTTTCTTTTTTCTTTTTTTAATTATTTATTTTCTTTTTAAAATTTTATGTATTTTTTTACATCGTTCTTCATTCTTGTGCAATGTATGCTTTCTCATCTCAGTTATAGTCCCCATGGAATTCCCACTACCAATTCACCCGTGTAGTGAATGGTCCCTTGTGCTCTTCCCACCCCTGTTTTGATCCAACTCCCTCCTCCCCCCCTGCCCCCCGCAGAATGTCTCTGGCTTGTAGTTGCCTATTAATTTTGATTTTTACTTTATAATAATTACTTTTTTTCCTGATCCCTTATTTGGATCCCCTACATTCTTCCTATAAGTGAAAATATCCAGTATTTTTCTTTTTCTTTCTGGCTTATTTCACTGAGCATGATCTGGGGGAGCTTTTCTTATTGTTCCTTGAATGCAGCTTTTTTCAACAGCACAGAGTAAGCCCTGTGAATGTCTAGTGATGCCCCAAGACTCACAGGTCAAATTCCCAGACCAACACAGTGAACTCTGGTGAAACATATTCTTTATTTGAAAGAGAGAAAGCAAAAGAAAAGATTGAAATGAAGAGGTCAGATGTGAGAAACAGTAGCTTCAAGTGGGAGGCTCCCCCTTTTGCCATGCCCCCTCTCCACAGGCAGCAGTTCCAAGCCCCACAAGAACCCCAGACTAGTGAGGTAGAACTTCTTCCACCTCTAGAGTGAGGATGGGAAGCAAGACGTCCCTGAGCCTCTTCAAGGTATTCCTGCTCATCACCATGGGCAGGACATCCACAAGGAGGTCTGGGTTTATGTACTGCAGGTGGAAAAGGACATAACCCAGCAACCTAATGAAGATCATGACCACGAAGACAAGACACCGTAGATGCCTGCAGAGAGACATTCGACATTAGCATAGGGAAGACACAGCCCAGGCTCCAACAGGACGGAAGAAACTTACATTCATAAATGATAGGCCATAAGCAGTGGAGATATAAAAGATGAGGTTAGGGGACAGGAAATAACAAAAAAAGATTGATGTAATAGTTAAGAGTTCATCACAACCCTCCTAACATGTAAACCCTCCAACAGGACAGATGTTCATGAAGGAAAGTCAGGTGCAAAGGACTACCCAGGTACTGGATAGAGGTGTGCCCTTGCAGGTTGCCAGAAAATGTCCAGCACAGTCACACTTGTGAGTCTCATGACTGCTAACCCACTTCAGTTCCTTGAGGGTAGCAGTTCTAGAATTTGCAATCAGATCAGGCCATCTCTGACATTAACATCCAAGTAAAATAATTTGAACTGTTTCTTTCTAAACATCAAATGTCAAAACAGACCAACCCAAAACAGTGAAAGATGTGTGTGTGTGTGTTTTCTTGTGTGTACCCAAGGAAATTCTACCCTGAATACTGGTATAAGGCCTTTAGTCTTCAGCTATATTGAAATGTCATAAATTGAAGCTTTTCATTAAAATGCCACATGGAGAATTTTAGGGTCAGTTTCCTTGTTTCAAAAATTTAAGAATAAAGGGCTTAAAGTGTGCAAATGATCTTTTCTTCCAAAATGTTCAATCTGTAGGAGAACTAAAAAAAAATAATGCACTGATTCTCGCAGAGATTTTGAGGTTCAGGTTCTGAAAGACAGAAGGGGGCCAAACCAAGAGTCATAAGAATGGAAATTAAAAGTGCAGTGCAACCTGCAGCCTTCATCCTGCACCTCTCAGATATAGTCACTTTCTCCGACAACCAAGTCCTATATAGTTTGGTATTAAGAAGTGAGGAAAAATTGGAAGAAATACGGGGCTGCCTGATTTTCTGCTTGATGTATGTGTTTATCTTTATTTCTTATGCCCTTCTCAAGTCATTCACTTTTACAGAGTGAACGTGTCTTAGACAGGTAAAAATCAGGATTCTGCCACTTACCAGTACCGACAGATTCTCTTTTGTTTCTTAATGATGGTCTGCTCCTATGGGAGGCAATAAAAGCACAGAGCTGCGCCTGTCACATGCTCACAGAGAGGCAGCAAGCAGGGTGACTAACAGGACTAAGAGTCAGGCTGCCAGCGTTTGAATCCTGGCTGAGCCACTTTCTAGCTGCCATGATGTGGAACAAGGTAATGAAACCCGATTTCTTAACATTAGGGTTATTAAGAGGGTGAGGGAGGGGTGGAATAGGAGTCAAGGAGGGAGAACCTAGGGCAGGGAAGGAATAGAGGGAAACTCCAACTTACATCAGGGCAGACTTACAATGTTGCTTTGGATGGTCTCCACCAGAATTGACCCAGGTCTCACTGTTTGGGAGGAATTGTTCTGGGCCTTGAGTCTGGGTGAAAAAGATCAGATCCAAGAATAATGTAACATAATCTGAGGGACTAATGATAGGTGTCTGTCTAAGTCAGACAACAAACATCCATGGTTTAATTCCAACGTTCTTGATAATGCATAATTGCCCAACATAGAAAGAACCAGAAAAATCTGACCCACTGTCAAAAGAAGAGACAATTGATGGGGAGTAGCTCTGACAAGACCCTGATGATGAATAGCAAAATTTGGCTCTTGGTGGCAGTTCAAGTCTCATTCAGGCCCCTGACTGGGCTGCTCACGGACAGGGCCTACAGGTCAGCAGAGATTTGGGCTGAGGTTACACAGAATGTTTGAGAGTCCCCATGTCTGACTCTGCTATTTAATTCAGCAATTCTGACTGCTCCAAACTCTATCCTCTTCTTTTTTTTTAACCAAGGAAGACTGTACGTTGTCTCCTGGTATTTTAATTGCTCCTCACATACCAAGTTTAGCCTGCCCTCAAGCTGAAAATGATAAAAATGGGGAGATCACCCCTTGCCATTCCCTGCTACCAAATGTCTGCTCTCTTCCAGAAACTGCCTACTTTTATTCACATTCTGTGCCTTCTGGTTCATTCATTTGTTTTGCTCCCTGAATTTAGAGCTGTTCCCTGCCAGAGAGTAAGATCCATAAAAGCTTGCTCATTCTTTTCAGGGTAATATTGTTTTGTAATCATCAAATAGAGGAGAGAAGGGAGAAGTGGCACAGACCCCAGGTTCTGGATAAGGTGGAGTGCTTTGTCTCAGACAGCCAAAACCTAAATACAGCTTTAAAAACTAGACAAAATACTGTGCAACAGCTGTTGGGAGACACTGAAAAATTCAGTCAGAAATTGAGGGGATACAATCCCTGAGAAAAGCAGGTCCTCATTCATCAGGCTTCTCCCCAAGGACATTTGCCAGCTTGTGGGGAGGGTAATGGGGTCCGAAAACAGTGGCAACATTTATTGACTGAGAGATAAAACTTGTAGTTGAAGACCAGCAAACTGACTGTGACTTGAAAGGAAACAATCCAAGGGGTGAAGGAAACAAAGAAAAATGAGTGCAAATATCTTCATAAATTATCCTTTCAAGGCAATAGCTGGTTCCTAGGCTGTACATATATAGCTCAAGATTTCCTAGAAAACAGAAGATGCTTCAAGAGCTGAGCAAAGAGGGGCGTAGTCATTAGTACTGAGAGGGTGAAAGTTGGAGTTGGAGGTCATTAAACATGAAGGAGTACTGGTATATTTCCATGAGGAAAAACATGATCCTTCAATACATTCAGAAAACACATTTAATGACATTTAATACCTACCCATGATAAAAATAATTAAAATAAAACCACTCAGCAATTCCAAATAAAAGGGAAATTTCTTAATTATGATAAAGGATGACTATAAGAACTCTAAATGCCATATTTAATGGTAAAATAGTAAATACTCTGAATTGAGTAAAATTGTAGTAAAGTTATTAAAAAGGTTAAAAAAGGTTGAGTAAAATACTAAATACTTTACTCTGATTTGAGTAAAATTCAGTTGACTGAGTCAAGAATGCTCACTGTCACCCCCTTTAGCCAATATTGGACAGCAAGTCTTAGCAAATGTAAGGCAAAAAAAAAAAAAAAAAAAAAAAAAAAAAAAAAAACTAGAAAGACTAGAAAGGGAGAAATACAACCATCGTTCAAGGATAAAAATCTAAAAGAATCTATGAACAACTTACTAGAACAAGTGAATTAGTGAAACTGATAATATAAATTCAGCATATATACAGCAATTATACCAATCCATGTACTGGCAGTAATCAATCAGAGAATCAAATTAGCAAATGGCCCATTTTAAAAGCTTCAAAAATATTTTTAAAAAACCCCAATAAGTAAAATATCAAATACCTGATGAAATCTATATAAGAACACTATGCAGAAAACTACAAAACATTGCTGTGGGAAATAAAAGATCTAAATATATGGGGACATAAATGATGTTCATGGCTTGAAAATCTCAATGTTGTGTAGATACCAATTAGCCTCCAATTTTATCAATAGATTTCATAATCTATTGATATGAAAAATCTCAGCAATATATTTTGGAGACTGAAAAGCTAATTTAAAATTAATATGAAAAATATAAAAATTAATGTGAAAATTCAAAGTACCAAGAACAGCCAAGGTAATCTTGAGAAATAAAAACCTGCAGGACTTAAGCTACTATATTTCAAGACAAATTATACAATTGCAGTACTCAAAACAGTGTAGTATTGGCACAAGGATAGAGATAAGACAAATGGTAGAGAATAAAGTATCCAGAAACAGACCACACGTATATATGATCACCTATTTATAAAACAAGACACCTCTGAAAATGCATGGTCTCCATATAACCTGTTGAGTCAGATGACTATACAGAAAAAAAAAAATGCCTCTTGAGCTCTACCTTAGATCACAGTGAAAAAAAAATTTCCAAATGAATGAATGTAAACCAAAGTGTAAAGGGTAAATTAATAAAAGAAGTTCTAGGGGAAAACATGGGGGATCAGTTTCATCACCTAAGGAAAGCACTAAACAAAAACCCCAAAACCAAACCAAACAAATTGATAGATTTGATTTCCTTAAAATTAAGAACAATTAAGGGCTTTTTTTGTTAGTTTGTCTTTATTCTCCTCCATAAGGTTGTGTTGTTTACACCAAAAGGGCTTTGGTAAGATACCACTCCTTAAAGTTCATCTCTAAAATCTGTGTTATATATAATACCCCTACAACCACCCTCACAAAAGTATCTTAGCTCATAAGCATATTTCTCCCATACTGACCTTTCAGCCATGTGCATAATATCTTTCTAAGATATATAGAATGAAATGCTGAACACAAAGTTTTGTCTTTCATTTATATACAGTTTTGTTCCCCAAAGCAGCAGAATATTATTATTCAATATTTGATGATGTTAATAGCAACACATGGAAACAGAATTTTCAGAAAAAAGGCCTTTCTCTCTGAATGTAGACACTAAACAATGAGACCCTAAACATAAATCATTCTCTGAGTATATGAAGAATCACCTTGGCATAAGACACACAATGGTTTTTGTAGCTGTTGATTTTTTAAAAATTATAATTAGCAAATAGCATTGCATTAATTTAGGTGTACAACATAATGGTTTGATATGTGTATGTTTTGCAAAATGTTTACCACAGTAATTTTGGGTTTTTTTTTAAAGATTTATTTATTTATGCATACAAGAACTGGGGTACAAGCCAGAAGTACGGGGGATGAGAGGATTCACCAGAAACAGAGTGGGGAATAGAACAGGCAGATTGACTGAAATACACTGCTGAGGGGAGCAGCAGGCAAGACAGGAGAGGTCTGCTGCACCATGTGGATAGCTCCCTGGCCGGCCAGGGATTGAACTCGTGCTGCAGAAGCTGCAGACATCTTCAGAGTGCAGTGCTTCACCCCTTGTGCCACCAGGGAGGCCCCAACCACAGTAATTTTGGTTAACATGTAATACCACACATAGTTACAAAATTTTAAAATTTTTTCTTGTGATGAGAACTTTTAAAATTACTCTCTTGTCACCATGTTACACATTGTATCTCTAGGATTTATTTATCTTATAACTGGAAGTTTATATCTTTTGACCAACTTCACCCATTTGGTGAGAGGGTGGGGATCAGTGGGTGAAATAGGTAAAGAACTATTGCTTATCAAAATATTCCATTAAGAGAGTAAAAAAGGGTGAGTCATGGGATATACTGTAATAAATACCTGACAAAGGACCTTATAAAAAATATGAGAGACTCCTACCAATTAATAAGAGACTGACAATTCACAAAAAAGAATATGCAATTTTCCAATAAACATTAAAATATATATTATCTTTAGTAGCCAGTAATGAAATCATTATTAAAATCAAAATTAATTATCACTAAACCTCTGCTTGAACAGCTAAAATTAAGTCTATAAATATCAAGTGAAAGTGGTGATGTAGAGTAACTAAAGCACCTATAGAAGACAGTGATAGTCATTTTGGAAAATTGTTTGGCTTTGTCTAGTTGAAGCCAAAGACATATATATTTTATGACCAGCAATTCCAATGTTTGGTATATAGTCAAGAGAAATGAATGCCCGTGTCCACTAAAAGACATGCCCAGTAGTGTTTAGAGCAATTTTACTTGAGTAACCCCAACCTGGAAATAACCAAAATGTTCAACAATAGAATAGATCATGTCATATGCATGTAATGAAATACTACGCTGTCGTGAAAAAAAACAAGGCACAACTGTATACAGCAATGTGAAAGCCAGACACAAAAGAGAAAATACTGAATTTATAAAATGTTCAAGAACAGACAAAACCAGCATAAAAACTACAGAAATCAGAATAGTGGTTACCTTTGCAAGAAGTATGGACTGAGAAAAGCCCATAAGGCAACCTTTTAGGTTATTCAAATGTATGTATGTATGCCAAGTTACATATATAAAATATGTGCAGTTGATGTATATTACATAACATAGTGCATAATGCAATGAAAAAGCATAAACAAAAGCAAAGAGTATGAAGTCTACAGTCCCACAGACCTCTCTGAGGTCTGCAGTGAGTATGGTGGGTCACTAGGTCCAGGGAAAGAAGATAGTACACACGATGGACAAGTAATTCTGGGCATCTGGGCCTCTTTTTACTCTCTGAACCCAGGCTCAGTCAATTTTTTTTTTTTTGGTGGGACCCTCGCCGGCGGCCAGGGAATGAACCAGTGCTGCAGAGGCTGCGGGCAGCCTCGCAGCCCAGCGCTCAACCGCTGCGCCACCAGGGGAGGCCCCAGGCTCACTCAGTTTTCAGCAATAGCACTTAACTGAGGACACATGAAAAGAGCCTAAAAAAGAGAGCTTTCAAACACTGATTGCAGAGAAAGAGGCAAGAGAGAAGCCTGGATGCTGATGATTTGTCTGCTTAGAACATAGAGCAGAGGCCCGCAGGGGTGACTTGTTAGGGACCAATTATAGTGACACAGACTGGTCTGAGAAGCACCCTGCTTGTCAAAACCTGCCTGGAGACTGTCACCGCAGTTCATCAGGGAGATCATTTCTCCAAACTTACATTTCTTTTTCAAGCAGCAGCATCTCCTTCTCCTTTTCCATCTGCCTCAGAATTTCCTGGTATTTCTTTCCATGGAAATTAAAAAAAAAAAGTCATAATTGAGAATTTCCATATATTTCATTGTGTCATTTATAAAAGATCCTTCAAAGGCAAACTCCTGCTATCCCAAATGGCTGATGTGGAAGCATAAACAAGCACGCAGGGAGATGTTATAATAAATAATTAAGAGATATTAGAGACTAGATGGATATATAAGAATAGAGGACTCCTCACTTTGGATTCTATGTCTTCAAATTCCAGCGCTGATGCTGACTAGTTATGCTCCTAAAGCATGTCATCTAACTCCTTCAAACCTCAGTGTCCTCTTGATTGTAAGAATATTACCATAGAGTTATTGGAAAAATTGACTGAGAAAAATGCTGAATGTGCCCGAGCCTGGCACAAAATTAATCCTGAACAATGCTTAACAATCATCTGCTCTGTTGTTGCTTTGAATAAAAGTCATTTCCCTAGTGGCAGATTTTTGCCTAATGAGAAACCAAGGAACCTACAACCTTGGAGAAATTTTGCCTCAACTTTTAACTTGCCCCCGAGGCCTTGTACCTTTATGTAGTGGGCCTGGTCCTCACAGAGCTGATACACAGATTGGTAGTCGCTCTCTATCTATAAAGAAAAGAACATTAACAAATATGATCAGTTGAATCAGAACCAAGTGAAAGCTGCTCCCTGGACCCTAACCAGTGCACTGGACATTTGGCTGGATACCTAGCAACTTCTTACTGGAAGGGAAAACAACCACATCATACAGTGGTGATCGCGTCATCCAGGGACTGAGTCTAATTTTGAACAAAGTAAATGGTTTGCCCAGGTTGCCCTCAGCCTGTGACACATCTCAAGGCACTTAGTTTGGGATTCAAAAACAGAATTTGAGGTAGAAGGGAGCTTAAGAAATGGTAAGACTGGCACTTTCAGCATGATCTTTCTTTCCTTTCACCTGCCTGTGAATCAAATTCATTTGCCAGAATATTCTTGCTCATTTCCCTCCCATGCCTCAAGCCATTGTTCCTGAGAACTTTGGGTTCTACCCCATTTATATCCTGGACACATCCTCGGTGGAGGAGACATTGCCTCTACCTTGGTCAGTTCCTTCTCTTGCTTTGCACAGGACTCTGTTGACTTTTGTAGTTTCAGCTGTGAGAGATAATGAGTGACAGCAGAGTTAAAAGCATTCTTTCATGGAAGACAAATGGTATTGTTCACCCTCTGTCCAACAGAGACCAGCAGAGAGTATGATAGTAATGTTTATCACTTACTGAAGGACTACCGTGACAATCTGGAATAGGCACTAGACTAGCCCCATTTCACATATGAGGAGACAAAAGCATGGAGAAGTGAAGTGCACAGATTGTTTAAAAGTCACAAAGTGGCAGAGTTGACATTTAAGCTTTGGTCATGTGACTGCCCAGTCCGTAGGGTTACCGTCCACCTTCCTCTAGTCTAACTGACAAAACTCACCAGCTGCTTTCTCCCTCTCATCTTCCACAGGTTGGACTCACATGCTGTCTGAATCACAGAGCAAAAGAGAAAACTTTTGCCTCTTTTTCAGAGAAAAACAGGACATAGGATTTTGCCATGGTGGTCTCTGCCAAATTACCATATTTGCCACATAAACCTACAGTTTCCAGTAGGGTCTCTGCCCATTACTGGGCATCCAAGTCATTCATTCATTCAACAAATAGTGGGTCTCTACTACTCAACAAATAGTGAGCATAGTTCTAGGCACTGGGAAATAGGAGTGAGCAGCATAAATACAATTTCATGTCCTCAGTGGGCTTACCTTCTAGTCAAGGCAAAAGCTTATAAAATAGAATAAATGAAACTTCCTTGGCCTATTAACATGGGTGAGACAGGTAAGATCACCGATACATCCCTGTATGCTTGTGGAAGTCAGTATTGTCTCCCTATTTCAATATCTTGTATTAGGTCACATTTTTAGGTCAAAAACTTCTTGAGAGCAAATCCAAATAGGTGTTCAGGATTTGTGTTCTATTGACTGATGGGTGAGGAGGTTTCTGGAGCATGTTGATGCTACTGTAGTTGTCACTGGTGGGAATAGTGACTTGGAGTGCCCTATAGGCCTTCAGATTAAGTAGAAGATACAAAGAGCATTGGCTTACCTCTGCTGAGTACGCAGAAATGCTTAGCCTCGGGGAGGTTAGGTACTTAGAAATGACATAACATTCCAGAAAACCTTTAGGTTTTGCTTTTTACTCACCCTCAATTCTGCCAACGCCTGCTTTAGGGTTCCTTTAGCAAGGCCAAAATTCTTATTCATCCTTGAAACCTGAAATACCATCCCCTGAATCATGAACTGGGCAATGTACACAGATACAAAAACCTGGGATAGAGGCAGACTAGGCTGGGGGTGTGGCGGGGGCACTTGGGACTGCAGAATGGTGGTTAAAGAATTCAGATCTTGGGAATTTGGTGGGAGAGTGTCTCCTTTTCCCTGTGGAAGCTGCCTGACTCCATCCTAGCGGGACAGACCCTGTGTTCCTGCAGCCCATGGATTCTATGCCACAGTGAGGAGAGAGAAAAGAGAAAATGGAGCGATGTTGTTGGGGAAGGAGAAATGTTTTCTCCTTCTACAGTCCTGTAGCTCCCTCACCATATACCTGTAATTCCCAGAGAACAAATTAGACTTTGCTCTAAATGATACCAAAGGTAGCCATGGGAGGGAGCACTCTCACTTTGCTGGTTGCTTCTTCGCCATCTATCTGACTAGAGAGTTTAAGGGTTCAGACGTCTATGGAGAGTCTTAAGAAATGAGCCTCCTGTTGGGGGCCTTGAGAACCCAGGGCCCATCTTACCTTTTTCTGAAGCTCCATCACATTCTTGTCTAGAACCTTGTTACTTTTTTCCTGTGGACAGAGGTAAAGGGCACAAACCTGCTCTGCTGCTGTTCCTCCCTCCCTGGGCCATGAAATACCATAGAGGGATAAGTGTATCAAATGGGAAAATGCACTCTGCCCCCCACGGAGGATCTGGGAACAGAGCCCAGAGCTGCCCCCCGGCAGCTTTATTCTCAGCAACGGCTGTGATTTCTAAAGATACAGAAGCCATGACCATGTGATGATGATCCCCCGGGAAAGAGAGGGCAGCAGACTGCAAGCAAAATCCATCAGACGGTCCTTTACTCGACTCCTCCTTACCAGCTTTGCTGTCTCCAATTCCAGGTCCCTCAGGATTTCCTCCTTCTCGGATATAATGTGGCCCAACTCCTCCCTCTCTCCGGCTTGTCCTACTGACAGAGCAATCTCTCTTTCCAGACTGAAAAATACAGACACCTAGGTGTGGATCAGTTTCAAGGAAACTGCGAGAATCCTTGCTTGGAAAGCCACTGCCAAGGTATTAGGGAGCCGGAATAATTACCAAATGCAGTTGTAATAAAATGTCAACTTAATGTGGAAATTTAATGCAGAAATCAATATATAAAGATTTTTGAGGGCACCACAGTTCATGTTTCAGAATTAAAAGTAAAAGCCCAGATTCATCAACGAGTAAGTAAACCTCCCCCTCCCACCTTCCTATATACCCAAGGGGCATTCAGCTGAGGAGAAACCCTGCCTCAACAACGGCACAGCCTGACCTTTGAATAGTTTCTTCTTTCTCTTGAATTTTTCTGAGAAGAACCTGGTTTGCCTCATCCAGTCTCTGCAGGTCCTTTTCAAGGTGCAAGTTCAGGGAGTTTAAGTTCTCTTTTGTGACTTCTAGTTTCGGTATTTCCATCATCTCATGCCTACGGTAAAATCATCTTCATCACTAAACTCAAAATGGAAAAATAAGCCCTAAAATGACGCGCCCCTGTAATCTCATTCACTTCCCCACATTCTGTTGTCACTGTGCCTAAGCAGTGCTACATTTGTCGTCGTCCATATTCTATCGATTCCTATGTTTTACTTTATGCAAAAAAGTAATTGTGTAAAGTAAGTTCCTGGCCTCGGATCACATTTTCATTTTAAATATTATCCATGAAACCCATTAAAATGTAAATCTTTTATGAAGCAGAAGAAATATTCATGTAAATAATTATATTCTAACTTACTTGTTTCCAAAACTTTCTATGGAATAAGTTGAATCCAAGCCACCCCTATAATGTATTTAAAGATCTACAAAAGAGAGCAAATTCTTCCATCTCTTTTCATTACTATCTCCTAAGGAGTTTGTCATGTTGAGTATTTTTTACCCCAGTCAAGATAGGTTCATGAAGCAGAGGGGGACCAGGGCCGTGCATGGATCTTTTCCTCACAAAGGACTGATGGTTTTTTGAAATATTTGCTATTTCTGAAAATACTATTACTGGTATGATGAAGTCTGATGAACTGAACCCAAATTCTTTCTCCCCAGGAAGACTCCCCACGACTGAAGACATAGGGCCCCCTCCCTCTGTTGCTCTAGGCTCCTCCTGTGGTAGCTCCTCTACTGACTCCTTTATCCTTCTCGTGACTTACACATCTGTTGGCTCCTGTCCAACCTCTTCCATTGTAGATTACCTAAAATAGGAAAAACACGTGCTATGAAAATGAAGCTACTAATATCCAACATAGTAATTGATCCAGGGAAAAAGTTGTTTAACAAGGGAAGAAAGAACCAAGAAGAAACCCATGCCTTCTTGACTCGCTCTTTACAATATCAATGCACCATTTGCTAAGCTTCAGTAAATGAATCCCATAGGAATAAACATCTTTTTGTTTATACAGTTTTTCACGCTTTGACTACCTTTCCCCTTTTTTGCCTGCATTTGCTCAGTCCCTGGTAAAGTGCTATACGTCCTCAAGTTCACTTCTTTTGACAAATGCAATGAGAGTTATTTCCTTTTTAAAAATTATTTATCTATCTATCTATCTATTTATTTATTTATTTATTAGAAGATTTATTTATTTATTTATACAAGCACCGGGTACAGTCAGAAGCGCGGGAGGGTGAGAGAATTCACCAGAGCCAGAGCAGGGAGCAGAACAGGCAGAAGGACCGAGGTACACTGCTGAGGGGAGCAGCGGGCGGCAGGAGAGGTCTGCGCGCCCTGTGGGACCCTCGCCCGGCGGCTGGGGATCGAACTGGTGCTGCAGAGGCTGTGGGCAGCTTCACAACCCAGCGAAGATCAATCGCTGTGCCACCAGGGAGGCCCTATTTATTTATTTTTAATTATTTTACATATTACATCATTTTTCATTTTTGTGCAATGTATGCATTTTCATCTTGGTTATAGTCCTTGTAAAATTCCCACCACCATTCACCCATGAACTATCACCATGGTCCCTTGTGCTCTTCCCACCCGTGTTTTGATCCTACTCCCTTCTCCCCCCTGTAGTGTGTCTCTAATTTATAGTTGCCTGTTGATTTTGATTTTTACTTTATTATAATTAGTTTTTTTTTCCTGATCCCTTATTTGGATCCTCTATATTCCTGCTATATGTGAGACCATCCGGTATTTTTCTTTTTCTTTTGGGCTTATTTCTCTGAGCATGATCCCTTCCAGCTCCATCCATGTTGCTGCAAATGGCATGAGTTTATCTTTTTTTGATTGCTGAGTAATATTCCATTGTGTATATGTATCACATCTTCTTGATCCAGTCATCTGTTTTTGGGCATTTGGATTGTTTCCAAAGCTTAGCTATTGTAAATAGTGCTGCTATAGACATAGGGGTGCAGGTGCCCTTTTGAATTAAAGATTTTGTGTCCTTTAGGTAAATACCTAGGAGTGGAATTGCTGGATCATATAGTAGCTCCATCTTTCAGCAGATTGCGGAACCTCCAGGCAGCTTTCCATAGTGGTTTCACCAGTTTGCACTCCCACCAGCAGTGCAGGAGAGTTCCTTTTTCTCCACATCCTCACCAACATTTGTTGTTGCTAGTTTCTTTAATATGTGCTATTCTCACTGGTGTGAGATGGTATCTCATTGTGGTTTTAATTTGCATTTCCCTGATTACAAGTGATGTTGAGTATTTTTTCATATGCCTCTTGGCCATTTGCATTTCCCCTTTGGAGAAGTTTCTTTTTAGCTTTTCTGCCCTTTTTTGACTGGATTATTTACTTTGTTTTTGTTGAGTCTTATCAGCTCTTTGTAGATTTTTGTGATCAGTCCCTTATCATTAGTATTGTGTGCAAAAATTTTCTCCCAATCAGTGGGTTGTCTCTTTGTTTTGGTTATTGTCTCTTTTGCTGTGCAGAAGCTCTTTCATTTGATGCGGTCCCAGCTGTTTATCCTTTCCTTCACTATCACTGCTTTGGGTGATGTGTCTTTAAAGATGTTGCTAAGGTGTATGTCATGTAGTGTTTCGCCTAAGTTTTCTTTCCTATATGTTATGGTTTCGGTTCTTATGTCTAGTTCTTTAATCCATTTTGAGTTGGTTTTTATGCATGGTGTGAGGTGGTGGTCAAGCTGCAATGAGAGTTATTTCTAACCCTGACCTCAGAGAAATTAAAAAAGATAAAATAATAGCCAAAATGTTGGCTGCCAGATGTCTGTTAGCCTATTGTCATCCTACTTTCTAACAAGCTGTAGATATTACAGGCTGAAATGATCCTGAAATAACAGCATAAATAGCAAGATACAATCACTGAAAGGAAGAAATGTCAAGCTCTGAGATGGCATCTCCTAGCCATAGCACCAAAATTAAAATTTAGGGCTGAAACCAATCTATGAGAAATAGAATATCAACACTCCATTTTTTCTCATTCCATTCTCCCTTCTTATCTCTTCTCCCTGAAATATTTTTGTTTTAATTCAACTCTTTTCATGGCTCTCCCACTTCCTTTTTCATCTCTCTCCCTTCATTCCTCCACACCCCCAACCCCCCACCATTTGCCTTAACACACAAGGCATCCGCATTTATGAGCATGCCCTCTGAGCTCACCCTTCTTTCCCCAACTGTGATTCCTTCTGCTCTCAGCCAAGATTTCCAATTGAATGTCAGTACTTTCAGAAAAGATAACTCCTTGCTCACTGAGTTCTCCACAGGTAGCTGGACCTTTCATCTCGGGCTGGGTGGGGCAGCATGTCATAGTGGGCAGGACTGGGTGGGGTGGTAGCAACTCATCATCATCTTTGTAGGCAGAGGAGGAGCGGAGTTCAGGACTAGGATGTCTAAATCTCCTCTGAAACAGCAGTCAACTTGGAACACATTTCTTCATTTTCCCAAATCTCTAGGCCTAATGATAGTTGAGATCATTCTCATTTCACTTCTACAATCTCTGTGTAGTTTGTGTGCAAGTTGTTATGCCCAGATCCAACCTAGCAGTTATCAGTGTATCTAAGGGGTCTGAGGTAGAAATGTCTAAAAGTAGGCCAGAAAGAATCTGAGATATGTCTTTGCTATGAACCAAGCAAGCCCTTATTCTCACCAAGTTAGATTCTTAGAGCTGCAAAAAAACTTTATATCCCTTTATTTCCCCTGAATTGGCACTAACAAGCCATTGGAGGAAAAGGCTGATATGTCAAAGATGGAGGAGTAAACGGAGGTGGATTAGGAAGAAAAGAGGATAATTAATTCCAGAGACCCAGTGCTACTTCCCACTCCCTCCTCATTTTTTGAGGTTTTAAATTACTGAAATGGTAGGTAGGATTTTATACACTAATGTTACAGTGTAACTCTCCTGAGCAGTTTTAGCTTTCTATGATTTTGACTGAGACCATGAGGTAGCATACAGAATTGAAGTGATACTGATAAAAGTATATGCTTGGAATTCAAATCTATCCCTTTCTGTTCCTATCACTCAGTGATCTTGTCCAGCTAGATTGTGCTAATGTTTTTGGAATAAGGCCTTACAGAATATACCACTGTCTCTCCAGATAAATGCCTCTCCCACACAGTGACTGTCATAATCTCATATGCCCTTCTGAACCCAAATGTCACTTTTCTACACCTTCCCAGATCTATCAATATACCCCCAATCCTGCCCGAATTAATTCTTTCTACCTCTTTTGATGATTGATGGAATGTGCATACACTGATCTATATCACATAATTAGGCCATAAACCCATTGAGTGAGTGTTTTAATCAAACCATTTTGATTTCTCTCTTCATTTGTGCTCCAGGGGCACCATTTACACTTAATTCAGTGATAATAGTGCCCCCCCCAACCTGAGTTGTTCACTGAGGTGTTCCTCCCCTCAGAAGGGGATGGCTCTGAAAATGTAGAGTACAAGCAGGTTGGCTTAGATATAGAAATCCTCTGAGTTTTGTTCTATCCTGGTACTCCATAATTGTGTTCCTTTGGGCAAATTACTTAATCTCTGTAATCTCAGTCTCCTCATCTATGAAATGCACCTTACTCGTCCTTCACAATGTTATGAAGATTAAATAATATAATATTTTTGAAACCCCTAACACAGTGTGTGGCATGCATGCAGCAGTACCTCATTCTGATATATTCTCCAACACAATACATTTTTCGTTTTTCTGTCTCGTGTTACCTTTGTACGTGGCCTAGGCTGAATGTTTTTGGAATTAAGTAGATAAATTAATGACTCATTCCACCCACTTTAGCTAGAACAGGTGTAATCCTACCACTCCTTCCAACACACTTGAAAGACTCACCCGTTCACTCCCATTAGTATAATCTCATTAACAACACAGTGCACTGTAGCAGAATTCTCAACAGAAGGCCACATCCCCAGGAGGCTGACCCACAGTCATTGGGGATGCAATTTGAAAGCCTCTGTTAAACCTCCCAAAGCTGTATTTGCCTCTGGTTGATGATGCTGATGAAAAACATATTCTTTCTACCAAACTGCATCCTTCCTCTCCTGAAAACACTGCATAAATTCATCCTCTCAATGGAACCTTCCAAAATAAACCTTTCCCAGCTTATTGCTCCAAGGAGACGATGTACACTTTGAATGTGACCTTGTTTCCTTTTGTGCTTTAACACCAAGAAGCAAAAAAGCCACATGTGGAGCCCAAATTTTTATGATTATACTGGATATTGTAATCTGTATGTCTTTCCTTCAGTCTTACTCTCCTAATCATATTTCACGTGTCATGATATTTAATTTATTTTATATTAAATAAATACAGTTTATTCCTTTGCCACATTTTTCTTCGGCTTCTACTCCTCTGTCCAGTCCTATTGACTTCACTTTTTTGCTGCCATGTTGTCCTTTGATATTCTGGGTTTCCTTGGGTACTGTCCTTGGGCTTTGCTGTAGTTGCACTCACTGATACCCATAATCCATCCTCCTCCAACTCTGGACTCAGCCTAGCACCTGGAAACTAAAGTCCCCATTTATTAAGATAGGGCATGAGAGTCATCAGATGCTTCAAATATTTTGTTATGGTGAAAGAAATTGATGGCCACTACAGTGGTTGATGTGGTGAGCCCAGGCTGATTTACTTGCCAGGGGGTAGGGAGCTAGACCAGAAACAAAAGTCACTGGTTTCACTGAGTAATTGACTAGAAAAGAAAAAAAAGTTGTGATGGTTACTGCTATAAACAGGAGTTTAGGTCATTTATACAAATTAAAAATCATAAGTTTGCACTCTAGATTATTAGATAAATTCATATATTTGCCTCAGGTGGGTTAAAACAAATATCATGCTTTATTGGTTAGGAAAGTGTTCACTTTCAAACTGTAAAGACCTAACATATTGGGGTCTCTTGAATTTCTAAGTCATTTGTCACCTTTGTCTGCAGTTTCTCCACAATAGTGTTTTTTAAATAATGACAGGAAGTTTCAGAAATAGAATTGAGAGGCTCTTCACACAGTTTTCCACCTTATGTATCTGCAGAAAATTGACCTTGGTAGGCTGTGTGTGGTTTTATCTGTGACATTTTATCATAAGTATAGATTTGTATAACCACTACTGCAGTGAAGGTTCAGAAGGCTTCCATCTCCACAAAGTACTTCCTCAAACCTTCCTCTCATAGGCATACCCACTTTCTTCCCAACACCATTCCTAACCTCAAAAGCCACTTAATCTGTTTCTAATTTTGTCACTTAGAAAATATATATAAATGAAACCATACAGTATGTGATCTTTATTTATTTGTTTATTTATTTATTTATTTGTACAAGCACTGGGTACAGTCAGAAGCAAGGGAGGGTGAGAGAATTCACCAGAGCCAGACCGGGAAGCAAAACAGGCGGAAGGACCGAAGTACACTGCTGAGGGGAGCAGCGGGCGGCAGGAGAGGTCTGCGCGCCATGTGGGACCCTCGCCAGTGGCTGGGGATCGAACTGGCACTGCAGAGGCTGCGGGCAGCTTTGCAGCCCAGTGCTCAACCGCTGCGCCACCGGGGAGGCCCCAGTATGTGATCTTTTGAGATGGCCTTTTTTTTCCCACTAGAGATTCATTCAAGTTATTTCTTTTATCAATGGTTTATCCCCTTTTACTACTGAACAGTATTCCATTATAAATGTACTATGATTTATTTAATATATTCATCTATTAAAAGACATTTTAGGGCCTCCCCGGTGGCGCAGCAGGTTGAGCACAGCGCTGTGAAACTGTCTGCAGCCTCTGCAGCAAGGGTTCAATTCCTGGCCAGCCAGGGAGATTCCCACATGGCGCTGCAGACCTCTTCTTTCATGCCCACTGCTCCCCTCAGCAGTGTGTTTCTGCCTGTCTGCCTGTTCTGTTCCCAACTCTGTCTCTGGTGAATCCTCTCAACTCTCCTGCACCTCTGGCCTGTACCCCAGCTATTGTAAAAATGAAAAATAAATCTTTAAAAAAATAAAAAAAATAAAGGGCATTTTAGTTGTTCCCATGTTTGGTGATTACAAATTTGCTATGAACAATTGTATACAAATTTTTGTGTAGATGTCAATTTTCATTTTTCTGGCACAAATGCCCATGTGCAATTGCTCAGTTGTATCATAAATCTATGTTTAGCTTTTTAGAAAATTGTCAACTACCTTCCAAAGTGACTTGCCATCTTACATTCCCACTATCAATATGTGAGAAATCCAGTGTGCTTACATCTTTTCCAGAATTTGCTATTATTTTTTGAGACTTTATTTTTTTAGAGTAGTGTTAGGTTTCCAACAAAATTGAGAGGGTAATACAGAGATTTCCCATATACTTTCTATCCCACACGCTTTGTCTCTCCAATTATCAACCTCACCTCATTAGAATGTTACGTTTTTTATCAAGGATGAACCTACAAAGAAACATCATAATCAACCAAAATCCATACTTTACCTTAGGGTCACCCTAGCTAGTGTACATTCTATGGGTTTGGACAAATGTGCAGTGATGTATGTTCATCATTATAGCATCATGTAGAGTACTTTCATTGCCCTGAAAATCCTCTGTCATCTGCCTGTTCATCTCTCTCTCCACCTCCCTTACTCAAGCGAACACTAAGCTTTTTTATTGTCTACATGTTTTGCCTTTTCCAGGATGTCATATGATTGGAGTCATAGTATGTAACCTTTTCCAGTTTGCTTCTTTCACTTAGCCTCATTCCGCCAAGTTCCCTCCATGTCTTTTCATGCCTTTCTTTTTAGTGCTAAATAATATTTTAATGTTTGGGTGTACCACAGTTTATTCATCTTGAAGGACATCTTGGTTACTTCCAAGTTTTGGCAATAAATGTGCAATAAAGATCCTTGTGCAGGTATTTGTATGGGCATAATTTTTCTATTCCTTTTACTAAGTCCAAGAAGAGCAATTTCTGTGTTGTATGTTAAGAATGTGATTCATTTTGTAAGAAGCCACCAAACTGTCTTTCAAGGTGGGCTCACTGCTTTGCACTCACCTTAGCAAAGTGTGAGCTTTCATGTTGCTCCACATCCTCACCAGTGTGGAGCATTTGACATCAGGGTTCTAGATTTAGGCCATTTTAATAGGTATAAGGTGGTATCTCATCATGTCACTTAGCCTTTTCCTGATGTCAAATGATATGGTGCATCTTCTCAGATACTTACTTGTGATCTGTGTATCTTCTGTGGTGAAATACCTGTTAATGTCTCTGGCTCATTTTTTTAATTGGAATGTTTGTTTTCTTATTTAAGTTTTAAGAGTTCTTTGAATAACTGTTCTTTGAATATATATCAGATATATATTTTTGAAAATATTTTCTCCTTATCTGTGACTTATCTTCTAATTATTTTAATATTGTTTTGTTGTAAAGCAGAAGTTTTTCATTTTAATGAAGTTTAGCTTATCAATTGTTTCTTTCATGAATTGTGCCTTTGGTGTTGTGTCTAAAAAGTCATCACCATACCCAAGGGCACCTGTGTTGTCTTTTATGATGCATTTTGAGTTAGTTTTTGTAAAGTGTTTAAGATCTGTGCCCAGATTAATTCACTTTGCAAATGGACGTCTTTCTGTTCCACTAATAGTTGTATGAGTACTATGAAGATAGTACCAGAAAAGACCATTTTTGCTCCATTGCAGTGCCTTCGCTCCTTTCTCAAAGATCAGTTTACTCTCTGTATGAAGATATATTTTTGGGTTTTCTATTCTGTTCCATTAATCTGTCTGTTCCTTCACAATGACATGCTGTCTTGATTACTGCAGCTTTATAGTAAGTCTTGAAGTCGGGTAGTGTCAGTCTTCCAACTTTATTCTTCTCCTTTAATATTGTGTTGCCTATTCTAGGTCTCATGCCTCTCCACATAGACTTTAGAATCAGTTTGTTGATATCCATAAAATAATTTGCTGGGATCTTGATTCGGTTTGCATTGAAGTTGTAGGTCAAACTGGGAAAAACTGACACTGCAATATCGTGATTTATTTTATATATATATATATATATATATATATATATATATGGTCACTCAGATGATAAAAATATATTTCTCATGCACATTTAGTTTTGGAATTTCTTTTTTTAAAAAAAAATATTTATTTATTTATTTATTTATACAAGCACTGGGTACAGTCAGTAGCGTGGGAGGGTGAGAGAATCCACCAGAGCCAGAGCAGGGAACAGAACTGGCAGACCAACGAAATACACTGCTGAGGGGAGCAGCAGGTGCAGCAGGAGAGGTCTGAGCACCATGTGGGACCCTAGCCAGTGGTGGGGGATAGAACCGGGGAACCGGCACTGCAGAGGGTGCGGGCAACTTTGTAGGCCAGCGCTCAATCGCCACGACACCGGGGAAGCCCTAGTTTTGGAATTTCTAAGTGTTGTGAATGACAAAGGTGTCTTCATTATGTGAATGAAGTAACTTGAAAGCACCCACCATGTGATAAGAGGGTTGGAACTTTTCCAGGTCCAAACCTAGACATACGGGGAGGGAGAAAGACTAGAGGTTGAGCTCAGTTACCACTAAGTGATGATTTAGTCAACCATGCCTGAGTAATGAAATTTCTATAAAAGCCCCCAAACAGGGACTCCATATTGTTGAACATGAGGAGATTTGGGGAGACTAACATGCTTGGAAATCTCTTTGTGCCCTTTCTCTATACCTTGCCCTATGCCTTTTTTTTTTTTTTTAATAGAGGCATGTTTTTATTTATTTATTTATTCATTTATTTGTTTGTTTGTTTTTTTGTTTATACATGCACTGGGTACAGTCAGAAGCGTGGGAGGGTGAGAGAATTCACCAGAGCCAGAGCGGGGAGCAGAGCAGGCAGAAGGACCGAAGTACACTGCTGAGGGGAGCAGCGGGCTGCAGGAGAGGTCTGCGCGCCATGTGGGACCCTCCTCCGGAGGCCGGGGAGCAGCCGGGGATCGAACCGGCGCCACAGAGGCCGCGGGCAGCTTCGCAACCCAGCGCTCAACCGCTGCGCCACCGGGGAGGCCCCCTATGCCTTTTTTAATTCTGGCTGTTCCTGAGTTACAGTATATCCTTTGTAACAAGTTGGTTATCTAGTAATGAGTAAATATGATTCCTGAGTTCCAGAAGCCATTCTAGCAAATTAATCAAACTTGATGTGGAGGTTCTATGACTCTTTGATTTGTAGCTGGTTTGTCAAATGTACAAGTGATAGCTTGGGCTTTCATCCAGCCTCTGAAATGGTGGGCAGTCTTGGGACATTGAGTCCTTAATCTGTGGACTCTGATACTCTTTCAGGCAAATTGAATTAAATTCTTAGACATTCTGGTGTCAGAGAGTTATTTTCTCATGTGGGAACTGTGTATACCTATGTTGGAATTGAGTCTAGAAACCCTAAACAGACATTTTAAAAGTGAGTCTTCCTATTATTGAATATGAAACATTTCTCCACTTGTTTTGTTCTTTGATTTTCTTCATCAGAATTTTGTAGTTTTCATATTCGTGGCATCCTAATGTAAATGGTATTGTGTTTTTAATTTTAAGTTTCACTTGTTCATGGTTGGTATTTAAGAAAGCAACTAATTTTTGTACATTAACCTTATATCCTACTACCTTACTTATTAGTTCCCAGAGTTTTTTTTAATCAGCCTTTAAAATTTTCTACACAGATGATCATGTCATCTGTAAACAATACAGTTTTATGTTTTCCTTCCCAATCTCTGTACCTTTCAATTCCTTTTATTACCTTACTGAGTAATCAAGGAGTCCCTGTACAATATTGAAAAGGAGTGGTGAGGGAACATCCTTGTTTTGTACCTGATCTTATTGGGAAGGCTTTCAGTTTATTAAATATCTTTGTTATAGAATTTTTGTAGATAGTCTTTATCAAGTTTAGATAGTCCTCTCTATTTCTAGTGTACTGAGTGTCGGATTGTCATTATTTTTTATTCCAGTTATTGAAATTAGTTTGCAGTAATAGCTCATCATGATCATAATTTGCATTTCCCTAATGGTTAATGATGGTGAACATTTTTCATGTGCTTATTTTCCATCTGTGTATCCTCCTTGGTAAAATGTTTCTTTGTGTTCTCTGCTAACTGCCTACTTGGATTTCTTTTTGTTGTTGAGTGTAGGAAATTATTTATATATTTTCTTTATTTTTTTAACATTTATCTATTTGTGCATACAAGAACTGGGATATAGGCCAGAGGTTTGGGGGGGTGAGAGGATTCACCAGAGACAGAGTCAGGAACAGAACAGGCAGATTGAGGGGAGCAGTGGGCGAGACAGGAGAGGTCTGCTGCGCCATGGGTCACCTCCCTAGCTGGGGATCGAACTTGTGCTGCAGCAGCTGCAAAGAGCTTCATAGTGCTATGTCTTAACCCCTTGTGCCACCATGGAGGCTCCTTATTTATATATTTTAAATATAAATTCTTTGTCAAGTATGTGATTTATGAATGTTTTCTTCCAGTTTGTAAACATTTCTTTTCCTCCTCTGAACAGTTTCACAGAACAATACTTTTCAAAAAAATTTTGATGTCTATAATGTTTTTTATTTTATGGATCATATTTGTGGCATCATGTCTAGAACTTGTCATAAAATCCTGGGTCTTTAAAATTTTCTCCTATGTCTTATAGTTTTACATTTAAATCTATTATCCATTTTGAGTTTATTTTTATGTAAGGTGTGAGATTTATGTTAAGGTTCACATTCTTGCTTAAGGATGTCCAGTTGCTCCAGCACATGAATTGAAGACTTTCCTTCCTTCATTGAATTTCTTTTCTATGTTTATCAAAAATTAATTGTCCAGAATATGTTCTTTTAACACTTCATCTGGTTAGATCCAGCTATGGTGATATAGTATTTAGTTTCCATTATCTCCAAGACACATGCTATTATAAACAGAAGCTTTTTCAATGACATAGGCAGAGTAGAAATATATGATTAGGTGTATTTGTCTTGAAATTTCCTATATCATTAACAAAGAATTATAGACAAGGTAACAGTTGCACTGCACAATTTGTCATCAAAATTTATAATAACAGGATGGAAATATAACTCTATTAGACCTTAGCACATAAGTATTACTAATTAGTAAAGTGTACTTGAATCAGTCTATGGCGTATAACATATTTTGAAGTTATGAGCCCATAGACGGGAACTTTTGAGAATATGGACCATGTGTTATTTTTCACTTAATTTATGTCTGCACATTGGTTTCCTTGGTTTATGTCTTCACATTATCTCACATGAATTTGAACTACTTGTTTTGAATATATGCTTAAATACTTACCTCTTTATACAGAGTTCTAGTCATGTCTCCATAGTAAATAGAATATCATATATATCAAGATGACAAAGACCTTTTTAATATCTCAATTTTTAAACATGACCCTAAAAATGATCAGCCTCTGGACTTGCCTAACCTTTCCTAAACCTAGCAATGCTCTTATAATGATGCCGCAGGAAGCTCTAAGCATTAGCAGCTTAGAGAAACAAAGAATTGAAGGCTCCTATTTACTGTTTAAAGTTCTGACTTCTTATTCTCAACAGCTTAGTCTTATTTAGAACTCTTCCTGTTTTGTTCCAGTACCTGAGGCTACAGAGAAGGTCTATGCTAATATGTGTGACTGTGGAATGCAGATTTAACCTTTTTGTTAGAAATCCCACAAGTCAGAAGGGTTTGTGTTATTGTGCTATTTTAGTTCTCTGCAAATATCACATCATGGCAAGACAAATTGTTGCAGTGTCAGGAATTAACTTTGTTTCCTGATTAAGGAGATTAATTTTCAGTCCTGGATTGTATAACTGGAAGAAGATCAAAAATGTAAATTTAATTAGTGTTTTTAATACCTTGTGTTTCTCTTTTTACATGAAAATGTGTGAAAAATTAAGCTTTTTGAGCATTAGAAGAGATCCACTTATTTTGCTTTTTTCATAACACTCAGACAAAAATGTCAAAAAAGATTAATAGAATAAAATTAAAGTTTCCTGTATTGTTTTAACAGTTGAATTGCACAATTTGCAATCTAAGTTTATAATACCATGTTGGAAATATAATGCATGTCTTCATCACTGTCTCTTCCCCCCCACCCCCTCAATTACCCCTTCCAACCCATCTTACTCTGAGGATTCTTAGACTAGTTTTAGGACATTGAAAGCATTCAAGATACAAATAATAACAAGAATGGATTCTTGAAAACTCTAAAATTAGATTTCTGCTATCTAGTGCTCTAATAGAGTATGCTATTGAAAACTTAGCTGGTGTTCTGCCTTTATGTGAGCTGAATTTATTGAAAAAGTGAAAACTTTAGTTAGACAATGGTAGATATAGCCTAATAAATTCATGTGCACCAACAAGAAGTTTTTTACACTACTGGGGGGATTCAAATTAGCACAATAACTGTAGAAAACAATTTGGAGAAAAACAGCCACTTTGGCAAGTCCATTTTTGGAGAACTGTACATGGTAAAATCAAATATGCACCTGTTTTTTAAGCAGTAACTCACCACACAAATATACCCTAAAAAACTCTTACACTTATTCCCCCACAAGAAAATGTACTATAATTTTTACACTTTGTTAATAATTTTATCAAAATAATAATAACAAAGTCTGGAAGCAACCCAAATGGCCATCCATAATAGAATGGAGCAGTAAGATCATAAATGAATAAATCATTTATAATTATACTCAGTGACATAGTTGAATTCTCAATAATACTGACAGATCACAAAAGAATGTATGTATTCAAATTTATGATGTACAAAGTTCAGTATAGACTAAATTAGACAATATATTCTAGATTACATTATAGGTAATATACAAAGAACCAGAGGACTAGTTATCATGATAGTAGTTAATATTCTGTAGGAGAGAGGGCATGAGATCAGGATAGAGAGTACAGGAGATTTCTGGAATGTATTCTGTTTTGTGACCTGGTTGCATGGCTGTTGACTACTTAATTACTACACAGTTATTTTCACTCTACATTTATGCTATATTTCACATCAAAACACAGAGTTGAAAGGCATCTGGGCTTCTAGTTCTTGATGTCTGAGTTCCCTGTACCCCCTGGTTTGTGAGGAATAGGACAGAGTAATTCACAGTTAATGGCTGAAAGAAAGAGAAATGATACTTCCATGAAAGTCAGCTCCAAAACTGGCTTTTCTCTTCATTCAAGCCTGCAAAGTTTAGGCCTGTCAAAACAATCACTCTGGATTTCCCAAGATGAGAAAGTACTGGCAGCAGCATGACTTTAAGCAGAACTATGAAGGAGCCCATTTCCAATGAGGGCCACTTGGTTGTAGAGCTCAGAGATTGCAAACTGCCAGTGAGGGGGTGGAGACCAAGCTCGCCATCAACATATTAAGCGTGACCCATATGTGTTTATCACTTTTAATTACTTGACAATAATTTAAAAACAGGATATTTCATCCGAGAATATTGAATTTCAGTTCTCTCTTGAAAAATGAAAAATGCCATCAGATGCATATCTAGATGGAATATTCACTCCAGTACAGGTTGGTTCCTATCACTTGGCTTATAGCCAAGTTACTCATTTACTTTCATGGACTGACCCCTGAAGCTATGTACAATGTCTGCTTTGTGGGTTCTGTGAGTGATAAAAATGTGGCTCTTTTGCATCCAGAAACAAGACTGGACATGGTAGTGGCCAAGTGAATGCTCATGGAGGTTGGACACTAAGTGACAGGTCTCTTATACAGCTATGAGGGCCCCTGGGGGAACCTGCACAGATCTGGTATTGAGGAACTAGGTTTGGTGGAATCCACAGCAGCCTGCACAGGGAGGATGGTAATAGGGGCCATGACTGATAGCCAACTCTTAACCCACCTTTTTTTCCTGGACAAGGAAACTCAGTATACTGGTATAACACAAGGAGAGGTGGGTGGCAAAGATTGGAGGCCACAGAAACATTGATATTGGGAATGTCATTGATCTTGAAAAGGTGGGCCCAAGAGAAAGATTTGACTTGATTTAAAAATATGGAAATGTGATCTTTTTTGCCTCTTACTTATAGTAGAAACATTCAGTGGTGCTTTTTATGTGGTACTTTTAATTATCTATTTTGTTGGAAATTAAAAATATTAAGTTAGGAATCTTTCCAATCTCTTTCTTTTTTCCTGCTCATAAAAGTGAACCTTGGGTTTGCTAGTTCATCTTTTCTGTCTTCCTGAGTCTCCATTTATTGCTTTCAGAATTGTTCCTGTACTTGCAGATACCAGAGCAGAGTCATAAGCAGGTGGAAGACAGCCCAAATGACACGTAGGTGAAGGGGGTCAATATAGGCAAGAAGCAAAACTGAGCCTCATAACACAGACTGGGGAACGAGGGTAGGAGAAGAAAAAGTAGAGTTGGAAAAAGTCATGATGGGTGAAATTGGTCTGAGGGCCAGATGCTGAGCAAGTTGTGAGGGATTGAAAAGTAAATACAAGGGTTATTTCAGTCATGAAATAAGTAGGACCCCTAAATATTTAGATGTTTTAATATTTATAACAGACACACACTAAAGAATTTGCTGTTTGTCAGGGGGATGGATAGTAGAGGGAGTGGGAGATTGAATTCTCCTTTGAACCTGATGTTGATAATTAAAGAAACAGGACAATTAGAATCTAGGACTTAAGGGTTACCTCACAGTATGGAATCCAACAGACTCAAACTCCCTAGAGTGAAGGAGGAGGATTGTCAATTAAGAGTTAAAATAGATTTTATCTTTTTTGATTGCTGAGTAATATTCCATTGTGTATATGTACCACATCTTCTTGATCCAGTCATCTATTTTTGGGCATTTGTGTTGTTTCCAAAGCTTAGCTATTGTAAATAGTGCTGCTATAAACATAGGGGTGCAGGTGTCCTTCAATTTGCAGCAACATGGATGGATCTAGAAGGGGTCATGCTCAGTGAAATAATCCAGAAAGAAAAAGAAAAATACTACATGGTCTCACTCATAGCAGGAGTTTAGAAAACCTAAATAAGGGACCAGGAAAAAGAATAACTATAATAAAGAAAAAATTAAAATCAACAAGCAACTATAAACCAGAGACACAGTACAGGGGCTGGGGGAGAGGAGGGATTATGGTCAAAATAAGGGGGGTGCTATTGTATGGGGAATATAACCAAGATGAAAATGCATACATTGTGCAATAATGAAAAATGATGTAAGAAATATATATATATATATATATATATAAAGAGTTTAAATAGAACTGAGCTAACGAAGCAGTAAATCCCTATGGATGAGCCAAGATTGGCTCAAGGGTGTCAGTGCCTGCACTGTGGGCCATCTGTACTAAAGCAAAACCAAGTGCTCCTTCCCCATGTCTATTCTGCCTTCAGGAAGAAAGTCAGATGACAGCAATGAAACCCTGCACTGATTTGTTGTTACCCCTAAAAGAACCTCACTACTGAGGGAGAATATTGGTTAAACACTTTCCATTTATTAGCCTACCCTGACCATGCTTCACTTTTGATTGGTGGCAAATTATTTATATGGAATAAAATCAAGTGTTGATTTTTCATGATTGTTGTAGTGCCAGTCACAACACTCTAAGTATTGGAATGCAAATATATTCAAATTAAAGTCATTTAAATCAACATATTTGCATAATGCCTATTGTTTATATAGTATTTGAATTTGTTCAATGCCAATAATGTTCTTTACAGCTTTCACCTATATTCCTTTATTTCTGGATTCTATGACTTAGTTGTCATTTCTTTTTTTTATGGTCTACAGGATTATTTTTATTTTATTTCACTCATTCGTTTGGTTTCTCTATAACCATATAAAAGTAAAATCATAAGTGTTTGTCTTTCTCAGTCTGACTCATTTCACTGAATATAATATGCTTTAGGTCTATCTGTGTTGCAAATGGCAGGTGTGTGTGTGTACGTGTGTGTGTAGATAAATAGTATTCCATTGTGTATAAATACCAGTCTTCTTTATCCAGTCATCTGCTGATAGCCCCTGTTTTCAGTTCTTGGATATTGAATGTAATGCTACAACGATGATGAGGGTACATATATCTTTTTTAATTAGCATTTTTGTATTCTTTATATTCAAAATGTATTCAAAATGTAGGGTAGCTGGATCACAAGGAATTTTTATTTTTAATTTTTTTCCCCCGCGGGGTCTGCTCCTCTCTTGCTCTCACTGCTGCAGGGCACGAGCCCTATTTTTAATTTTTAAAGGCAACTCCAAACTGCTTTCCATAATGGCTGCATCAATTTACATTCCTACTAATAGTGTACAAGTGTTCCTTTCTCTCCACATCCTCTTCTACATTTGTTTCTTTACTTTTGAATAATAGTCATTCTCTCATGTGCAAGGTGATGCTTTGATATGAATTTCTCTGCTAATAAGATATGATAAACATCTTTTCATGTACCTGTGGTTCTTCTGTATATCTTTTTTGGAGAAGTGTCTGGTCAGTCCATTTCCTAATTGGGTTGTTCGTATATTGTTGAGTTTTATGAGTTCTTTATATATTTTGGTTCTTAACCCATTGTCAGACATACAGTGTGGCAAATATTGTCTCTCATTCAATAGAATGTTCTTTTTGTTTTTAAAACTTTTTTTTTTAAAAGATTTATTTATTTATACAAGCACTGGGTACAGTCAAAAGCGTGGGAGGGTGAGAGAACTCACCAGAGCCAGAGCGGGGAACAGAACAGGCAGACTGATGAAATACACTGCTGAGGGGAGCAGCAGGCACAGCAGGAGAGGTCTGCGCGCCATGTGGGACCCTCGCTGGCGGCCAGGGATCAAACCGGCACTGTGGAAGCTGCTGCGGACAGCTTCGCAGCCCAGCGCTCAACCGCTGTGCCACCACGGGAGGCGCTGTTCTTTTTGTTTTTATGGTATTTCTTTCACTTTGAAGAAGCTTTATGGTTTGATGTAGTCTGATTTGTTTATCTGTGTTTTTGTTTCCCTTGCCACTGGAATTGAGTTACAAAACACATCTTTGAGGTTGACACCAAGGAGCACAGTGCCTGTGTTTCCTTCTGTGTATTTTATGATTTTAGGTCTTACATTCAAGTCTTTGAGGTATTTTGAGTTAATTTTTGTGTATGGTGTAAGGTAGTCATCTATTGCATGTGACTCTTCAGTTTTCCTAACACCATTTATTAAGGAGCTTTCCTTGCTCCCATGGTGTATTTCCTAAATATACTAGCATAGTATGTTAGTATACTATAGTATAACATAGTATATTAGTATACTGTATACTAACATAGTATATTTCCTTGCTCTTGAGCATTTGACATAAATTAGTTATCCACGTACGTTTGTGTTTTTTTCTAGGACCTCAATTCTGTTCCATTGATTTGTATTTCTTTTATTTAAATGCCATGCTGTTTTAATTGTTATTATGTGCTTTGTAGAATAGCTTGTAGTCTGGAAGTGTATACCTTCATTTTTGTTCATTTTTCTCAGGATTGTTTTTGCTCTCTCGAGCCTTTTGTATTTCCAAATAAATTTTGTGAGTTTTTGTTCTATTTCTGTGAAGACAGCCAAAGGAATATTGTCCAAGATTGCACTGAATATGTATATTGCTTTAGGTAATACAGCCATATTAATGATGCCAATTGTTTCAACCCAAGAGCACAGAATATCTTTCCACTTCTTTGTGTCTTCTATTTTTTCAACAATGTCTTATTAGTTTTCAGTGTGTTTTACCTCTGTTCCAAGGACCTTTGCTGGTTTCCCTCTCCTGCAACCCATCCTGGTCCTCCACTCTAAACACCACATCTTTACTCTGTTTTGCTTCTCTGGCTCATAGTGATAGTCTTTTAATCATTCCCTCCCTGACTGCCTTTGTGCCCACCCCCACCCCACCCCTCACCAGTGTTTAACTCCAGATACTTGACCAGGACACTTGAAAATGTGAACTCTCAGCAGGAGCTGGGAGCCATATAGGGTAAACCGAAAGCCAGCCATTGTGCTTGAGACCAACCCTAGTCCACAAGAGTCTCTTCATAAGAACCCCTGTCTTGAGTCTATCTCAGAAAAATAAGAGCTACTGTGTGACAAGATTTTTTAAGTGCAGGTTAGGATTTTCTCCCATAAGTCGATAGCAGCTCTTTGACAGCCACAGAGCAAGCTCAACCTTTCCTAAAATTTATTAACAACTCATTCCTGTTCTTAAGTCCATGGAGGGAATAGTTGGAAGACTTAATTGCAATTGATTAGCTATAATTAGGGACTTATGTTTTCCCTAGAGTTTAGGGCCAATAGCTATAGAATCTTATTAGAAATTTTAATTAATGTATTTCCATTACATTTTTATTTACTAGGGGGAAGCCAGAACAGTGATAAAAGGCATTTCATAGAAATGGAAACAAGTTAGGTAAATTACCATTTTTTAAGCCTCATTACAAAAGAAAAATAGTCTTAATGCAATCTTGTTTAGCTAAATGAAAAAACCAAGCTTCTCTGCATTTTTTTTAGAAAATTGTCATTCCTCTTCCTAATTTTAGAACTCAAAAAGTATTCTAGCTTCCAGTGAAATCAGTTCATCATGGATTGGAAAAAAAGGATAATTTTTATTATAAAAGCAAATGAAACAAAGATTTCTGTGGCTAAGAGCCAATGTTAGTATCTGGTTATCAAGGAAGGGATATTTCATAGAGTTCTCTCCACATTGTAATAACAGTCATTGCAGTGCTAAATCTGTGCCATTCTAACAAAAAGACTAAAATGCCACAAATAAAATTCATTAATTTTCATAAACCTTTTTGCATTTAGGCTGACCATGTGGAAATATTTTTATTCCTGAAAAGAGTACCATATTAGTCATCATCAGTTACTAAGTTTCATCTTGGGCCTTTAAAAATGAAGAACTGTTCTGGAGTACAGGCCAGAAAAGCTAAAGCAAATGTCCTGAATGTATGAGGACATGGGACAGATACTTTTTCTGTAAAAAGAAGTTTATTTTTTAAAGAGTTATTTGTTTATACAAGCACTGGGGTACAGACCAGAGGTGCAGGATGGTGAGAGAATTCACCAGAGACAGAGTGGGTAACAGAACAGGCAGACTGATTGAAATATACTGCTGAGGGGAGCTGCGGGCAAGACAGGAGAGGTCTGCCGCACCATGTGGGTAACTCCCTGGCTGGCCGGGAATCGAACCCGTGCTGCAGAGACTGCAGACAGCTTCACAGCACAGCGCTCATCCTGCTACACCACTGGGGAGGCCCTGTAAAAAGAAGTTTAATACCTTTTTAGGGACAGTGATCTTTGTGGGGCAAAACAGATGCATAAAGTGGAAGCTGAAGAGCAGTCTTCTCATCATTTACCTGGGTTGAAAATGATTTTCCTCATCATTGGAAATGGAAATAGTGTAAACCAGATTGCAATTACTTAAACATAGTTACTGAATTAAACATAATGAAAGTCGGAGGCGGAGCAACATGCGCGGCGAGGAGACGCTGCGAGTAAGATCTCCCATTAAAAAAGTTAATAGGGAGGAAAAGCGGCAGGTCCCAGTGAGAACTGGGACACGGAAGATAAACGGACGACTCCAGCAAACTGCCCGAAGAAGAAAGTGGCCATAAAAGAGGACTAGAAGGGAGGGAAGCGCAGAACCCTGCTCCCCTCCCCCGCCCACAGAGGCAGCACTCTCCGACCGGCAGAGAGGAGGAAACAACAAACCAAAACGGCCCACAAGAACAAAGACGCAGCAAGCGGGACTGTGAGTGGAAAGGAACTATTGCAGCCACCACACCCGTGAACGGGAGCTGAGGCGAACCCTGCAGGATCCGCCGCGGCGGTGAGCGAACGGCTCTGGGCGCCATTAGAGAAGAACAAAGACCCCGGGAGACGCACACACAGCCCGGGCTGCCGGTAAGCTTGCGCGGAAACGCGGCGCGCTCAGCGCTTGAAAAGCAAGTGCAGACCTGGATCGCGGCTGCCCAGGTCCCACGCCTGCGACCTAGGCTTGCGGGGAGACGACCTAGGCTTGCGGGGAGACGCACGGAGGTCCTCACTGAGGTGAAGGTCCCTCCCTGAGTGAGCAGAAACCAGGCGCCCAGGCACGGGAGCTGTGCAAAAGGCGCCATTCCCGCGCCACTGAACTGGGCTACAGCCCGCGTCCTGGAACTGAGGGCTTTGAACTGAGACCCGGGGCACGAAAATTCGGGGCGTGGGTTCTCCACGACGGTGGGGCACAAGGCAGACACAGCACCCCAAAGCTGTTGAGGTGTACCCTACCATTCCCCCTCTGTTCTCTGTCCCACGGGGTGGGGGGAGGCGAAAAACAGCCCCCCAAGGACAATAGGAGAGATCTCTGGCGCCACCTAGAGACCAGGAAAAAAAAAAGTCACTAACACCCTATAAAACAGGACATTTCTTAAGACTGCTTGAAAAGGGCAGAAGGTTTCTGGAGGACCCAGTGGCCAGCCGGGAAGTTATTCCACGCCAGGCCCCTTCCGACCAGCAGTCTGAGCCCACAGAGGGAGCAGGCACCCACGCCCGGGGCAGACCGGGTGCGCAGAAGAGTGTGCCTGAAACCGGAGGCGCAGGGACTGCATCCCGCTTCGCCATTTGAGAACAGGGACATTTCTTCAGTAAAAACTGCCTAAAACCAGCAGAAAGCTCCCCCAGAAGACAGAGATGGCTCCTGGAAGAGCCAGAGGGGAGCGGAGAAGTTCACCCAAGATGTCAGTCAGTCCGAGCAACACAGTGTCCCAACGCATACGACAAATTAGAAAACAGACAGTAGGGAGTAGAAGAACCACACGCAACCTAAAAACTCCTCAGGAAAGAAGCACACCACAAAAAGAAAACCACTCCCCAGATTGCAACGACAGCAACTTGGAAGAACTTCTGAGCCTTCCAGAAAGAGAATTTAAAATTGCCATGATTAAAAAGTGATAGATCAGAAGAAGGAAATTGAGTCCCTAAAGAGGGAAGTAAGAGAAATGCAGGAGATCAAAGAATTAATGGAGGAACTAAAGAACTCTGGGAAAAGCAATGAAAGCAGAATAGATGAAATGGAAGAACGAATAAGTAATCTTGAAGACACAGAAATAAAAAGAACCAAAACAGAAAAGGAAAGAGAAGTACGAAGGAAAAAGAATGAAGAAAGACTTCGGGAACTATCTGACTCCATGAGGAAAGGAAATATAAGAGTTATAGGAATTCCAGAAGGAGAGGAGAGAGATGTAGGAACAGAGAAAATATTCATGGATATAATTGAAGAGAACTTCCCAAATGAGAAGAAGGAGCTGAAAATTGATATACAAGAAGCAAGAAGAACACCAAACTTCCACGACGAAAGGAAAAACACAGCAAGACACATAATAGTAAAGCTCCCAAGAATCCAGGACAAGGAAAAAATAATGAAGCTGACAAGAGGGAAGAAACAGATAACATTCAAAGGAAAACCAATCAGGCTGACATCAGACTTCTCTGAAGAAACACTACGGGCAAGGAGAGAGTGGAGGGACATAGTCAACAGACTCCAAGAAAACAGATGCCAACCAAGAATACTCTATCCCGCAAAGCTCTCTTTCCTCCATGAAGAAAGAATATGGACCTTCCCAGACAAAGAGAAACTCCGGAATTTCATTGCGACTAAACCCCCACTCCAAAAAATACTACAAGGAATCCTAAAGCCAGAACCTCAGAGGGACGAATAACAACGAAAGAAGACCAAAAAAAAAAAAGTTATTAAAAGAATAAATAAATAAAATCAAAGGAAAGACAAACATAATGGCAAATACAGATGCTAACATATCAATATTAACTCTAAATGTAAATGGACTAAACTCTTCAATAAAAAGACACAGAGTTGCAGCCTGGATTAAGAAACAAAACCCAACCTTTTGCTGTCTCCAGGAAACACATTTAGCTACAAAAGATAAAAATAGGCTCAAAGTCAAAGGATGGAAAACAATCCTACAAGCAAATGGGCCAAAAAAGAAAGCAGGAACAGCTATACTTATATCAGATAAAACAGACTTCAAACTCAAAAAAATAAAAAGAGACCCCAATGGTCACTACATTATGATTAAGGGGACAATACTTCAAGAAGAAATAACACTCATTAACATATACTCACCAAACGAAAGAGCACCAAAATATATCAGACAACTGTTGTCCTCTCTGAAAACAGACATCAGAGAAAACACATATGTAGTGGGAGACTTCAACACACCACTATCAACAATGGATAGATCAACAAGACAAAAAATAAGTAAAGAAACTAAAGCTCTAAATAAGGACCTAGAGCATTTGGGCTTAACAGACATCTATAGAACACTAAACCCAAAAAAACGGAGTACACATTTTTCTCAAGCGCACACGGATCATTCTCCAGGATCGATCACATACTGGGGCACAAGACAAACATCAACAGATACACCAAGATTGAAATCATACCAACCATCTTTTCTGACACGAAGGCATCAAACTAGAAATAAATCATAAAAAGAAGGCAAGGAACTATCCTACCTCATGGAGATTAAAAGCCACACTACTGGAAGACCACTGGACTAACGAGGAGATCAAAGAAGAAATTAAAAAATTCTTTGAATTGAATGACAAGGAGGACACCAATATCCTAAATGTATGGGATGCAGCAAAAGCAGTAATAAGAGGAAAATATATAGCAATAGAAGCTCACATCAAAAAACAAGAAAGAACTCAAAGAAACAACCTAATCTCGAAGCTCAAAGATCTAGAAAAAGAACAACAAAAAAACCCCAGAACCAGCAGAAGAAAAGAAATAATAAAAACGCAGAAATAAATGAAATTGAAACTAAAAAACAATCCAAAAGATCAATGAAACCAAGAGCTGGTTCTTTGAAAAAATAAAAAATAGACAAACCCCTAGCCAGCTCACAAAGGAAAAAAGGGAGAAAGCACAAATACACAGAATCATAAATGAAAGAGGAGAAATCACAACGGACACAGCAGAAATCAAAAGAATAATCAGTAACTACTATGAACAGTTATATGGAAACAACGTTCAACAATCTAGAGGAGATGGACAAATTCCTACAACTCTACAATCACCCAAAACTAGATAAAGAAGAAATAGAACACCTAAACAGACCAATTACAAGCAGCGAAATTGAAATGGTAATTAAAAACCTCCCAAAAACAAAAGCCCAGGACCTGATGGATTTACAAATGAATTCTACCAAACATTCAGAGACGAATTAGTGCCTATCCTTCACAAACTCTTCAAAAAATTGAGAAGGAAGGACAATACCAAACACGTTCTATGAAGCCAATATTACACTAATCCCAAAACCGAATAAGGACAACACAAAAAAGGAAAACTATAGGCCAATCTCCCTAATGAACACTGATGCAAAAATCCTCAATAAAATTTTAGCTATCAGAATCCAACAATGTATCCATAAGATAATTCACCACGACCAAGTTGGATTCATTCCAGGGGCACAAGGATGGTTTAACATCCGAAATCAATCAACGTTATCCAACACATCAACAAAAAGAAATATAAAAACCATATGATAATATCAATAGATGCTGAGAAAGCTTTCGACAAAGTGCAACACCCATTCATGATAAAAGCCCTTGAAATTCTTGGGATACAAGGAACATACCTCAATCATAAAGGCCATCTATGACAGCCAACAGCCAGTATCATTCTCAATGGTGAAAGCTGAAAGCAATTCCATTAGATCTGGAACAAGACAAGGATGTCCACTCTCACCACTGCTTTTCAATATAATACTGGAAGTCCTAGCCAGAGCAATAAGACAAGAGAAAGACATCCAAGGAATCCAAATAGGGAAAGAAGAAGTCAAACTATCACTATTTGCAGATGATATGATAATATAATAGAGAACCCAAAATCTCCACAGAAAAACTAATTCAACTCATCGTCAGTTCAGTAAAGTGGCAGGATACAAAATCAACACGCAAAAGTCAGTAGCCTTCCTATACACAAACAATAAATCTGAAGAAGAAGAAATCAAAAAAACCTTCCCTTTTATTATCGAAACAAAAAAAATCAAATATTGGGAATAATCTAACAAAGAGTAAAGGACCTATACAAAGAAAACTATTAAACACTGTTAAAAGAAATAGAAGAAGACACAAAGAAATGGAAAGACATCCCCTGCTCATGGATTGGAAAGATAAACATTATTAAAATGGCCATCCTACCAAAAGCAATATACATTCAATGCTATTCCAATCAAAATCTCAATGGCATTCCTCAAAAGAATAGAACAATTATTGATGAAATTCATATGGAATCACCAAAACCCCGAATAGCCAAAGCTCTACTAAAAAAAAAGAAGGAAATGGAGGCATCACACTCCCAGACTTCAAACTATACTACAAAGCCATAATCATCAAAACTGCATGGTATTGAACAAGAACAGACATACAGACCAATGGAATCGAATAGAAAATCCAGAAATAAACCCACAATTTATGGTCAACTAATCTTTGACAAAGGAGCAAGACTATGCATTGGAGCAAAGAAAGTTTGTTCATAAATGGTGCTGGGAAAACTGGTCGCTACATGCAAAAAAAAAGCTTGACCACTACCTCACACCATACACAAAAATCAAACTCAAAATGGATTAAAGAACTAGACATAAGACCTGAAACCATAAAATACATAGAAGGAAATATAGGCGAAACACTACGGGATTTGCACATCAAAGACATCTTTACAGACACATCACCCAAAGCAGTGATAGTGAAGAGAAAGATAAACATCTGGGACTACATCAAATTAAAGAGCTTCTGCACAGCAAAGAGACAATAACAAAAACAAAGAGAAACCCCACCAACTGGGAGACATTTTTGCACCCAACACTAATGATAAAGGACTGATCACAAAAATCTGCAAGAGCTGATGAGACTCAGCAACAACAAAAAAATAATCCAGTCAAAAAATGGGCAGAAGAGCTAAAAAGAAACTTCTCTGAAGAGGAAATGCAAATGGCCAACAGCATATGAAAAAATGTTCAACATCACTTGTAATCAGGGAAATGCAAATCAAACTACCATGAGATACCATCTCACACCAGTGAGAATGGCACATATTAAAAAAACTAGCAACAACAAAGTTGGCGAGGATGTGGAGAAAAAGGAACTCTTGTGCACTGTTGGTGGGAGTGCAAACTGGTCCAACCACTATGGAGAGCTGTGGAGATTTCTGGACCACTAAACATAGAGCTTCCATATGATCCAGCAATTCCACTCCTAGGTATTTACCCAAAGGACACAGAAACATCAATTCCAAGAGCACCTGCACTCCTATGTTTATAGCAGCACTGTTTACAATAGCTAAGCTTTTGAAACAACCCAAATGCCCAAAAATAGATGACTGGATCAAGAAGATGTGGTACATATATACCATGGAATATTACTCAGCATTCAAAAAAGATAAACACATGCAATTTGCAGCAACATGGATGGCACTGGAAGGGATCATGCTCAGCGAAATAAGCCAAAAAGAAAAAGAAAAATACCGGATGGTCTCACTCATAGCAGGAATCTAGAAAACTTAAATAAGGGACCAGGAAAATGAATATAAGAAAGTGAAATCAAAATCAACAAAAAACTATGAACCAGAGACACTTTTTTGGGGTGGGGCGGGAGGGGAAGGATTGGGGTCAGAATGGGGCGTTTGCAATTGTATGGGGGAATATAAAAATAAAATTTAATATTTAAAAAAAAAAAAAAAATAAACATAAT